>NC_136073.1:676389067-676989067 GCF_964261635.1 Lissotriton helveticus | reverse complement strand
AGGCTCTATATACAAGATTTTACAGTCAATTACACTATTTACACTAAGGGACACGGAGAAGGATAGAGTGTACTCACGTGCCCCGCCGTAACTCTCATCCGAGTTACGGCCGCTCTCCAGCCACCTCCGGAGGTCGGCACCAATCCTCCGTCCACAGGTCTTCTTCCTCGTTCTCTTCTCCAATCTCCGCCTCCTCTCCGCTCTCCTCCTTCCTTCTGCTCTCCGTCGGGGATTCCGCGCTGTTCGCTGTCTCCTGCCACGAGTCCGCTGGGCTGAACGATGTTTCCCCGTTCCTGCCGTCTTTTCTATGTTCCCGGCGGACTGCAGTGGACGAGCTTCCGGTTCCAGATGGGTCGGGTTCCGGGTCGCCGGCAAGGGTTCCGCTTCCGGTATCCTGTTGGTCTGTTTCCGGGTCTTCGTGGGTTAGCGGATCCTGTGGGCGAAGAGAGGATGTCCGGTGACCAAGGGACGCTGTTCCTCCCGGTGTGGGGGTGTGGCCCCCCCCGACTACACCGCCCTTCCGACGAGGTAGGGACCACTGGTCTTCCACATCCCCTTTCCCCAGCTGTCTTACTAGTAGGGTTGGTCGTAGCTGGAAAACGGGAGAGGTAATCTGCATTGCCCTGGTCTAGTCCCTTTCGGTGTAGTGTCCTGAATCGAAAAGGCTGCAGAGAAAGGAACCACCTAAGTACCCGGTTGTTGTGGCCCCGGTTACGGGCCATCCATTCCAGCGGGGCGTGATCCGTATACAAGAGGAACTCCCGGCCCTCCAGATAATACCGGAGACTGTCCACAGCCCATTTAATCGCTAGAGCCTCTTTTTCTACGACCGCATAGTTCTGCTCTCGTGGGAAGAGCTTTCGGCTGAGATACAGTATTGGTTATTCGACCCCTTTTTCATCTTGCTGAGACAGGACGGCCCCCAAACCCTGATCGGAGGCGTCTGTCTGCAGGATGAAAGGTCGGGAGTAGTCAGGACTGATTAACACGGGTTCCGACAACAGGGACTGCTTGAGGAGGTCGAAGGCTTGCAGCAGCTGGGGAGTGGGTTGCTGTAACTTCTCTTCGGTTCGGGAGGATTTTCTCAACAGGTCGGTCAAGGGAGCGGCTATTTGGGAAAAGTTGGGAATAAACCTCCTGTAATACCCCAGCAACCCGAGAAAGGCTCGAAGTTCTTTCTTGGTATGAGGGAAGGGTATGGAGTGAATAGCCTGAATCTTATTGTTTTGAGGGCGAATGACCCCTTCTCCCAATAGATAACCCAGATATTTCACACTTTGGGCCGCCAAGGTGGTTTTGGCAGGGTTGATGGTAAAGCTGTGTTTACCAAGGGAGTGTACTACGGTCTGCAAATGGTGTAGGTGTTGTTCCCAGCTGTCACTATAAATGACTATGTCATCTAGGTATGCCCCGGCATAGCTGGTATGGGGTCGTAAGACCAGGTTCATGGCCCTTTGGAAAGTTGCCGGGGCCCCATGGAGCCCGAAGGGCATCACTCTGAACTGGAATAAACCCTCAGGGGTTGAAAACGCCGTTTTCGGTCTGTCTTCGGGTTTTAAAGGGATCTGCCAGTACCCTTTGCACAAGTCAAGGGTACTGATATATTTGGCTTTACCTATACGCTCTACCATCTCGTCTACTCGAGGAAGGGGATAGGAATCAAAGGCAGAGATCTTATTCACCTCCCTGAAGTCGATGCAGAAACGTGTAGAGCCATCGGGTTTGGGTACTAGAACGATTGGGGAATTCCAACTGCTGCTGGACGGTTCGATTATACCCATCCTCAACATCTGGATCGTCTCTTCTTGTATGACCGCCCTTCGCGCTTCAGGGATCCGGTAGGGTCTCTGTCGCACTGTTTTCCCTGCTTCGGTGTGAATGGCGTGCTCCACAACGGTGGAGTGCCCGGGCATGGAGGAAAATACTGCTTGCACAGAGGATAAGACTTGTCTAAGGTCCTGTTTGTTCCTTTCCGGGAGGTCCGGATCAATACAGCCCTCAAAGGGGAGAGAGGGAGTGGTTGTCAGAACAGGGAGGGGCCCCACCCACTTCTTCAACAGATTGACATGGTATATTTGGGTGACCCCTCGGATGGTATCGATATCGAGTTCGTAGGTGACGGGAGTCACCTGTCTTAAGATAGGGAAGGGGCCCTGCCATTGTCCCAACAGTTTATGGTCGGAGGAGGGTAGAAGCAATAATACCAGGTCTCCAGGGTTAAATGAACGGGCCTTGGTTCCTTTGTTATACTGTTGTTTCTGGGAGACCTGAGCGGCTACCATATTCTGTCTCACTATTTCTCTGATTTGGGTTAAGTGGGTTCGGAGATTGTCGACATATTCAGGGAGGGGACGGGTTCGATCAGGCTCGGCTTCCCATGCCTCGCGGGCCATGTCTAACAGAGTCCTAGGGGCTCGGCCATATAACAATTCATATGGGGAATACCCGGTGCTACTTTGCACCTTGCAACGGATCGCGAAGAGGGCAAGAGGAAGCATCTCCTCCCACCTTTTACTCTCCAGGCCTAGCAGCTTTTTGAGGGTGGTCTTTAGGGTGGCGTTATAGCGCTCCACCAACCCATCGGTCTGGGGGTGATACGCCGAGGTTCTTATTTGTTTAATACCCAGATGGGCACAGACTTGACGCATGAGGGAGGACACAAAAGGCGTACCTTGATCTGTCAAGATCTCCCGAGGGAACCCTACTCTACTGAAGATGGAGATAAGGGCCTTGGCGATGTTTTGGGTAGTGGGCTGTTTCAAAGGGACGGCCTCCGGGAACCGGGTAGCATAATCCACCAACACCAGGGCGTATCTACACCCCGTCCTAGAGGGCAACAGGGGTCCTATCAGGTCCATCCCTACTCGGGAGAAAGGCACATCAATAAGAGGAAGGGGCTGGAGCGGGACTCGGGGGGCCGATACCGGCTATTTTTCTGGCAGACCGGGCACTCCCTGCAGTATTGCTTTATTTGACCGTGTACGCCCGGCCAGTAGAATTTTTCAAGGATTGTTTGCCCCGTTTTTTCATCACTGAAGTGCCCTCCCAGCAAGTGACTGTGGGCCAGATATAGGACTTTGTCCCGAAACAATCCTGGGATGACTAACTGGGCTGGGAGCTGTGGCCCCCCTTTTCTGTAGAGGAGACCATTCTTTCGAAAGAAGTAAGGACCTACTTGCAGTGGATCCTCATTATCCAGAGCACGATTCCAGGCTTCCTGCAGCACGGGGTCCTCTTGCTGGGTGGCTCGGAATTCGCGGTCAGTTTCCCAGGGGTGAACGTCAACCTGAGCAGGATAAGCCCCAGTAAAGGCCCTTTTCTCTTTTTTCTTTTGCTTCTTGGTCTTTCCAGGTTTTGAAAGGAGAGTTCGCTGGAGGAGAACCCTGGGGAAACGGGGCCTCCGCCCACCACCTCTTTAGGGAGTCCGTAGCGTCTTCCAGGAGGTGGGGAAGACCACTGTAGTCGCTACCTAATATGATTTGTTCAGGGAGATTAGGAACCAAACCGACTGTTAGCATTCTACCCCCATCAGACTGTTGTTGTACCCGTACTTGGGCCGTCGGATAACTCCGGGTGTCTCCATGGACACACTTGATAGCGACCGTTCCAGTTAGTGGTCCGACAGGATGGGGTAGTTCCTGGGGTCGGAGGACGCTATGCCTACAACCCGTGTCGGCCAATGCCATCATCCGGTGTCCCTCGATTCTCACCGGACAGCGGAACGGCGGAGGGGTGACTTCGTTGGTAAGACATACATAATTCCGGACCATCCCTATGTCCATGGGCTCCTCTTTTTGGGGGCACACACTAGCTATGTGGCCATACCCTCCACAGTGGTAACACTGAGGACCAGGTGGGTTAGGTCGAGGCATGACTGGGTAGGGCAGCAGGGGAGCAGGATCTGGTCTTCTGGCCGCGGGAGGAAGTCTTTGTGGACGTGCGTGGCTGCCATGTGGAATCCGTGCATGAGGTTCCTCTTTGACCCGTTGTGACTCTTGGGCTCTACTATAGGCACTGGCTATCTCCACCGCACTGTCCAGGGTCAGGCGGGCGTGTTGTCTCACCCATTTTTGGGTGGCCGGATGTAGAGACGCCAGGTACTGCTCCAGATATATTTTTGAAAGAATTTCGTCTTTAGTGGCTGTGGCAGGTTTCAACCATCTGTTTGCCAGGTCCTGTATCCGGAATGAGAGAGCCCGTGGGGTTTCTTGGGGTCCCTCTTTGGCCTGTCTCAGACGAACCCTGTAGGTTTCGTCATCGATTCCCAGTCTCTCTAGAATACAAGTCTTTATGTCTTGGTAGGGAGTCAGGCCCTGGATATTGGCCTGCTGAAACGCTGCCTGCAGTTCACCAGTCAATAGAGGGCCCAGATAGTGGCCCCAGCGATCCACAGGCCACGCTGCTGCCTGAGCCAGGCGCTCGAAATTTGTAAAAAAATAATCTGGGTCTTCACCCGAGACATATTTTTGGAGGACTACTGATGGTAAGGAGGTTGTGGGCCTTTGTTGCCCCATGACTGTGGTCAGTTTTTCAAGGGCTTGATCCTGAGCGGTCCCCTGTCCCTTAAGGACGTCATGGAGTTGCCCCGATCGTCTTCCGCGGTTTTCAGGAAGCGTTCCATCATTTTGCCAAGCTGTTCTTGGCTCTCTGCTAGGTGTTTGACGGCGGCCTCCATGCTTCCGGCGGATCCCACTTCTGACACCACCTGTGAAACTGTGGGCTGGACGGACCGGAATAACAGGCGGGGAGGCCGAATGTAGTGAGCTATGGTCAAGGATTTATTTGTTGACAGTGCACACAAAGTCTGGATCAAAAGAGTTTGCAGGGAAGAAATGCCGCCGAGAAGCTCCCAGCCGGGAGGGTGTGGATGTTGAGTGGATATCCGGGTTGTGGTCCTCTGCGGGGCTGTTGTCGTCAGGGTACGGCCGGTTGATGGGTCTCCTCGGAGATATGTAAGAGAGAGTACAGGGGTTAGTCCCGTCCAGTAAGGACTACTGAGTACTTCCACCGTCACCGGGAAGTGAAGGGCCAGGTTATGAATGTGGGGAAGGTGGGAAGGGTAGGTAGGGATAAGACCAATCAGCAAGCAGGAGGGTAGTGTGATGGGAGGTGTCCGGGATAAGTGCGAGGTTTTTACGTACAGTGCTCGTGATACTTCTCTTAAGGACTAAGGCGAGTGCGGGGTGCTCGTGAGGCTCTATATACAAGATTTTACAGTCAATTACACTATTTACACTAAGGGACACGGAGAAGGATAGAGTGTACTCACGTGCCCCGCCGTAACTCTCATCCGAGTTACGGCCGCTCTCCAGCCACCTCCGGAGGTCGCCACCAATCCTCCGTCCACAGGTCTTCTTCCTCGTTCTCTTCTCCAATCTCCGCCTCCTCTCCGCTCTCCTCCTTCCTTCTGCTCTCCGTCGGGGGTTCAGCGCCGTTTGCTGTCTCCTGCCACGAGTCCGCTGGGCTGAACGATGTTTCCCCGTTCCTGCCGTCTTTTCTATGTTCCCGGCGGACTGCAGTGGACGAGCTTCCGGTTTCAGATGGGTCGGGTTCCGGGTCGCCGGCAAGGGTTCCGCTTCCGGTATCCTGTTGGTCTGTTTCCGGGTCTTCGTGGGTTAGCGGATCCTGTGGGCGAAGAGAGGATGTCCGGTGACCAAGGGACGCTGTTCCTCCCGGTGTGGGGGTGTGGCCCCCCCGACTACACCGCCCTTCCGACGAGGTAGGGACCACTGGTCTTCCACACACCCCCTTTGCGTATGGGCCTGTCTTTGTGGATAAGTGAGAAGCCGGGCGGCACCAGCGTGTCCAAGATGGGAGGGGATAAGGTGTTTAGTCAAGTTTCAGTGATGAAGGCTACATCTAGGTCATGAGAGAGGATGGTTTCGGCTAATTCCGTTGCATGTTTGACGGCGGATCTGCAATTGATAAGCATGCAGTTAATGGGGGGGCCTACATTCGAGTTCGGGTTGACAGAATTCGCTCTGGGTAAGGAGGAGAGATAGGCTGGGGGTCTGGCGGCTTTTCGGTGGGGCCGGTCTCTCCTCACTCCAGTGATGACTTGAATCGAGGAAATGGGTGAGGGGGTAGTGCTTGGGCTGGCTGATTAGGAAGGGGTTTGTAAGATGCGACGAGGGAGCTCACTTCCTGGGGGGAGAGGGAGGGAGAAGTTCTTCTGGGACTGTCAACTCGTGACTCAGTCCGGGGTTTAGTGAGAGGAGGCCGGGAGCCTGGGGGGGACAGGGACCCGATAGGGGGCAGGGAGTCATTCCTAATGGGAGGCGGCTGGCGGTGGGGAGGTGCGACGTGAGGGGGGGGGTAGCTGGAGTTTCTCTAGGGAGGAAAGGGTTTCCTTCAGGCCGAGGGTCAGCGTGGCGATCTGGGCTTCTAGAAGGTCCAGGCGTTGCATCATCTTGAGAGCTGGGGAGGGGGGGGAAGGAGGGTGGAACTGGGCGTTGAGTGAGAGGGGCATTGGGGCAAGACATTATTAGCGGGGAGAGTAGAAGTTGGAGGGTCCGGTACCGGTTTAGGGAGGACTAGAGAGGGAGAGGGGCTTTGAGGCGAGTTGCTGTTAGGAGGGATAATAGGGGAGGGAGGGTCTGATTCGGGATTGGAGTTCGGATGGGCGAGGGCTAGAGAGGGGGAGGGGCTTTGTGGCGAGTTATTGTTAGGGGGGATAACAGGGGTGGGAGGATCAGGTTTGGGTTTCGAGTTCGGGTGGGCGAGGTATCGAGAGGGAGGAGGGTTGCGGCCCCTTTGGAGGAGGTGGTTATCTTCACTGAGTGGGACGGTGTGAGCTAGTGGATTGGGGGTTGGCGCAGGGGGCTGTGACTCGGAGTTGCTAGATGGTCTGAGATCTCTACGGGCAGGAGATTGGGAACCTGGGGTGTTTTGTGAGAGGTGGAGTGGAGGGTTGGGAGTCGGATGGGTAGGAGGGGGGCAGAGTTCTGGGAGGTTGGGTGGACGGGGAGGAGGCCGGGGGATGTAAGGTAGTGGGGGCTGGGGGAGGCAAATGACTGGTGACGTGATTAAGCACGGGGGAGGGGATCGTTGAGGTGATGGAAGCCTGCTCTGCGGTTTAGGGGTTTGAAGGGAGCCACTGGGGGGGAGGTGCGCGGCTGGTGAGGGTAGTGAGCAGTAGCCGTCTTTAGAGTGGGGAAGAGGGAGTCGAAGAACTCTAGGTTTTCGTCTTTCGCCTGAATTAGAATGGTGCCATTCAAGAAAATGGTGATGGAGATGTCTCCTGACAGAGACTGTTGGTTAAGGGGGGAGATAGTTAGTTTCCGGTTGTGTTCTGTGAAGGTGGTTTTGGAGACAGGGAGGAGTGAGTTAAAGATGGTAACCCATAAGTCAGGCCTTGTGGTGTGAAAAATGAAGTCCATCTTTCTTTGCCCTCTCGATGAGCAATGGTAGGTGTCCACAATTAGTGTTTCGGGGTGTTGCCTAATTAGATTCCGTTTAAAGAGTTTTTTAGCTTTGAGGAGAGTCTGTGTGGGAATGTTATGGTGTAGGTGTTCTGTCCAAGAGGGGACAGGTGTTTAAGTGACGGGCAGGGCTGCGTGTCTAAACGCATGGCCGAGGCATCCTGGTACAATTAGGGGGAAGTGGGGTTGTTAATCAACTGGAGTGTCCGGGGTAGTTAGAAGTGGGTGGACTTAGCTGCAAACTCCGGAGAGAGGAGCTCAGCCTGAGGCCACCATTGTACCTTCAGAGGGAGAGGAAAATCCGCTTTTGAGATAAAGCTCCTTACTTTGAGGCGAGATTGTTAAATTGTGGAAGAAGCGAAGAGATGCTTGAAATTGGGTAGAGCCAGTTCGTTATTCAGATTGATGGGATGTCCGAGGTGGCGGCCATATTGGGGGCAGTCAGCCCTTGGCGGGGGAAGAACGGGCTGAGGCTAGCATGGGGGGCCGAGTAAGGTGCCCTTGTTGATAGGAAATTCCGTTTTTGCGTTAAGCTCCTTGCTTAAAGCGTGATTATTAAGTTGCGGAAGAGGCGAAGGGCCTTTTGAGGTTGGGCAACCAGATCGAATCTTTTTTTTTTTCCAAACTGGTGAGATGTCCGAGGTGGTGGCCATATTAGGGCCAGGCAGCCCTTGGCAGGGGAGGAACGAACTGAAGCTTGCGTGGGGGGGCCGGGTATGGTGCCAGTAAATCGGTTAATGTATCCTTTGGTCGCGACGTCAGGCAAGCGCAGCAGGGGCCCAAATGGTGTGCTTCACGGTCAGAATCTCCTTCAAACTGATGTGATGTCCGAGGTGGTGGCCATATTGGGGCCAGGTAGCCCTTGGCAGGGGAGGAACGAACTGGGGCTTGCGTGGGGGGGCGGGTATGGTGCCTGCAAAAACGGTTCTTGTATCCTCTGGTCGCGGCGACCGGCAAGCGCAGCGGGGGCCCAAATGGTGAGCTTCACGGGGACCTTGTTAAATACCACATTCAAGGTAAACAATCAGTTTAACAAAAGAGGGAAAAGACCTACTATAACAGAGACGGCTACTAGCCACTTCGAACAAAATCCAAGGTATAGCTCTGTTGCTTGTTGTGAAGTTTCCAAGTCTTCCACCGTCCTTTTAGAGAAAGAACTGCAGTCTTCACAGGATATAAATACGTCTAAGATTCTTGAATTACAGCAAGAGAATAAAATGTTTCAGACTCTGTTAAAAAATTATAACCTAGAGTTCAAGTGGGAATCTAAAATCCCTGTACAAGACAACATTTCCACCTCTATGTTAGCCTCTTTAAAAATGGAGAATGAAGCCTTGCGCTCTCTTTTGCGTTCCCCTCAGAGCTGGTCCAGCAATTGTGTGAATAATTCTGTGGCTGTTCACTCAGATTGCATTCAGAAAAACCAATGTACCTGGTCTCACAGTCCAACTAATGAAAGCATTTGTTTGAATTCTGAAATTTCTACATCCTCTGATGTTCTCTTCTAGTGCTAAACTGTGTATAGGCACTACATCTGAGATGTGTCCCTCCAATTCTACAGAACCCCAGATGCTAGGAAAGACACTAAATACTTGTTTGCTTGATCTTACTGGTAGTGAAGTTAGTTACACCCCGGGGGTATCACATATGTAGGGGAGTAGGATCGGCTTCCTATGGTTACCCCCACTTTTTGCTGTGTTTCAATGGTTTATCGACTTTAGTCTGGCTGTGGCCCTTCTAATCAGGACCACAGCCTAGCTGTTCTCTCTCTAAATTGATTGCATGTACTTTAGGTACATACCAGATTGGTTACTGAGTTACCTTGTGAGACCCTAGTATATGGTACCTTCGGTACCAAGGGCATAAGTACCCCAGAGGCCTACCAAGGGCTGAAGCATGTATTATACCACCCCTGGGAAGCCTTCCAAAATGGCACCACAGGTCTGCACTTGCAGCCTGGGTAAGGTGGTGTAAGCACCCCTTACTTAGATATAATATATATATGTATATACACACACATATTAACCTATAAGTCATTCCTATGGCAGGCCTTGACAATCCTGAAGGCAGAGTGCTTGGGTTTGTGTGAGAGGGTGCCCTAGCATGAGCTGGGGCCCTCAGCAGCTTTCGGAAATCCTTCCTTATAGCTGTTCTATGATATAGCCATACCATATACTCTTAAGTGCATTATAATCCTTGCGGTTAATGTTAACTTTGGTTTGGCTTTATCAAAAAGCTGGGGGTAGCATTCCACCCTTCTAGAGGGAGAAGACATGTACACACTTACCCAGTAAATGTTTAAAAGAGCCTCAGCATCACAAAATGGATGCTGCTGCCACAGACACAAGTCTGACCTCCTGCTGCTGGACGAAACTCCGGCAGGGAAGGCCTGGACAATAGGTTTCCTGTCCAGGGAGGTGCCAGCACCTCCCCAGATAGGCTTTAGTGTATTGGGACTGGGTAGGTTGCATTCAGTGAATTCTTTTCAGACGCTACCTGGGGCACACAAGGTGCTCCATGCATTTCCCAGTTCAAACCGGTTGCTGGGGCACTCAGCTCTGGCGCGAAACTGGACAAAGGGGAAGGGGTGTAACCACCCCCTCCCCAGGTCCTCCCATAGGTGGGACCCTAGAGTTAGTCCAACCCCTAAACTTGGTATAAGTATAGGAACCCAGTCCTTAGGACTTTAGATTACCCTGGACGAAACTCTAAAGACGAAATCTTGGACCTTCGACATTCCATCGCGACTGGAAGACGGAAGAAATCTCCCTTGGGGTCAAGGAGTGACCCCCCTGTTCAAACAGGCACTAAAGAAACATCTTGCCGGTCTGCATTTTCAAGGCTCCCAACGGATCCCGAAGAATCTGCGACACAGGACATGGACTTCCAGACATCTCCAAGGCTGACACGAGTCCCCAGCGAAGCTGAGACCGTTAGCTATCACGAGAGACGTGGAACCGGAACTCCTGGACATCCTGCAAGTTTGCAAGTGCACCTACTTCCCGAAGTTGTGCATTGGGCTATTTGTTGCCCTCACCCCAAGCACCTTTTGCACCGAAGCTGAGAGGCCTGCAATCCACGAGTGTTCTGTGGGCCTGCTTTTTCCATCGCAGCTCGAGGCTCCTTTGCGATCTCTAGTCCGTTGGCTAGTGGGTCCCCACGAAGGACAATCCTTTTTTTCAAGGGCTTTCCTGGTTGCTCCAGACGTGCCCTGACTCCCCTACAAAGGGTGAGTCCCTCACACCTTGCTGGTGTGCACCAAAGCCAAGCTTGTCATCTTGCATGGGTTGCTGTTGCCAAGGCTTGTTGGGTCCAATCCGGATACAGACGCTGCAGCACTCGACATCCGAAGTGGGACAGGTCGAATCCAGCTCCTTGTTGTTGTCGACGCCTCCTGGATCTCGTGGCTGAAGTCAAGCTTCACCTACTTCACCTTAAAGCAACTGATATTGGCTGGCATCTTCCTGTCGCCATCCTGGTCACTGGCTAGTGACCCAGACTTCGTCCCCTCTGCTTTCAGGTTCTTCAGATCTCCGATCCACCCTTGGATCCATCTGGACAGTCTTCTCCACGACGCCTGCAGCACTTCTTTGCAGCTCTCCATTGGAATTGACGACGAAACCCAACACGAAAAGACACCTATGCACCCGGCTTCCCTGGGTGAGGTAACACAAGTACTTCAGTGCTCCCCTGGGTCTGGACTCTCGAAGTGTCTAAGTCTAAAAGGGTTTCACCGCAGTCCACTCCTAAGTGTCCTTAAACTTTAAAATTCTAACTTAAAATTTCTCCATAGAAGTCAATGATGATTTGCGGCTGTGTTTAGACACTGGACGCGTCCCCAGTGGGTCTCCTGCGTTCCTACCTTGGGTGGTTCCTGGTTGCCTCAGCGGTTCTACAGGCCCTAGGCCTCACTTCTAACTCTCACGTGGTTCTTATACCACTTTTTTAGTATATGGTTTGTGAGGCCCCTAGGCAAAACGTATACTGTGTTAGTTT
The DNA here is from genome assembly GCF_964261635.1 of Lissotriton helveticus. Classification (NCBI taxonomy): domain Eukaryota; kingdom Metazoa; phylum Chordata; class Amphibia; order Caudata; family Salamandridae; genus Lissotriton; species Lissotriton helveticus. The sequence goes on along the minus strand of NC_136073.1, from coordinate 676,977,650 downwards.
ACTGTGTGCTATTTAAGTTCTTGTATTGTACTTTTGCCTCTACCCCCATAAAGAGACTAGAGGGGTTGTGTTTAGAATAAATACATATATTTTATATATATACCTTGTGTGGTGTACTTTCATTTGATTATTCAAAAGATTATAGACAGGTAAAACAAGATGCTTTACATTCCTTCTAGACTTAGCCTGAAGGCTGCTCTCCACAGCTACCACTAGGATACCTTTCTATAAAGGTTGTCTTAAACCTACCATCAATAAGGGTCATTTGGACTGGTGCAAGGTGCCCACTAGAATAGTGGACATCATATGCCAGGCCAACTTCTCACATTGGTGTGCTGCGTGTGGGATTCCAGCTTGCGTTGTTTTACCAGATAATATTGAGAATATCATTTCAAAACTCACTAAAGGTACCATAGGTACATTTAATCCAAGCTTAGAATACAGTAAGTTCTACTGAACTTAGAGTTGTGTGTAAAGAGCCTAGCACACCCTTTCTACAACTCAAGAGAGGCTTAGAAGGAAACCAAATAGTGTAGGTAGGTGCATAAACCACACCTCACTAGAGTCATGTCCTCAAGGGAGGGACCCTGTGGGTCTGTTCCAGATGTCAGTCCAGCACAGACATCCAAGTATGACACATTTCCTTTCCAAGAGTTAAGGACTTTGTGTGCCATGAGAAAATTGAGGCCAGGACAAAATCCTAATACCCAACGCCTTATAGAGGTGTCAATGACTGATGACTTTAAGAAAGCATCAGATCCTGACAAGGTAAGCAATGGGGTGGATACATCAGAGGAAGAGAACCCTGGTGGGTTGCCCCACCAGGACTCTGAAAATGATGAAGACCAGAGAGTAAATAATGATTTAAACCTGATGAATCCAGATCGCCGGGAGATGAGGAAGGCCAAAATGGGCCTCCCCTTGTCCTCCCAAGCAGACCTGGTGGTGTGCCCAGAAGGAACAGATCACCTTCAGTGGAATCTAACCATTATGGTACATCTATAGGGTCTTCTGCCTCTTCTCACAGGAGGGGTACCTCACTTGAGAAGAGGGAAAATAATGCTAGGATGAGAGATGCCCAGCTTAGGATAGGGAGACTAGAAGTAGCCTTAGAAAAGGAGACCCTAGCTCTTGAAAGAGAAAGACAAAATATGGGCTAGAGCCCCATGGTGGCAGCAATATCCCTAGTGGTAGGGATAGGTCTTATGACCATAGAAACCTGAACAAGATTGTCCCTCCCTATCAGACTGAGGATGACATCCACAAGTGGATTACTGCACTGGAGAGGGCCTGCAAAGTACAGAAGGTACCCCTGGGGCAGTGAGCAGCAATCTTGTGGCTCTCCTTTGCAGACAAAGGTAGAGATACGCTCTTCACTGTAAGAGAAGGGGATGCTGATAATTACAATGTCCTGAAGAGTGCTCTGATAGATGGGTTTGGCCTAACCACTGAACAGTACAGGTTGCAGTTCAGAGACACCCAAAAGGCACAGACTCAGGACTGGGTTGACTTTGTAGATTGTGCTACTAAGGCTCTGGAGGGCTGGTTGCTGGGCAGTAAAGTCTGTGACTATACAGGATTGTATAATCTGATCATGAGAGAACAAATACTTAACTGTCAGAACCAGCTGTTGCATCAGAACTTGGTTGACTCTGATCTGACCTCTCCCCAAGAATTGGGAAAGAAGGCAGACAAATGGGTCAGAACCAAGGTGAAGCAGAAGGTACAGAACCAAGGTGGTAACCAAAAGAAGCAAGATCAAAAGGGTGGGGAGAAAGGCCAGAAGTCTTCACAAGGTCCCCAAAAAGCTTCTAATGGTGGGGGTCCCTAATCTAAAAAGAAAGAAGGCCAAAAGAAACCTTGGTGCAAAGTTTCTAAAAATAATAGTCACTGGACTAGTGATTGCACCAAAAAGGAGACCGCTCCAGCCACCATTGCCCCTAAGGCAACTGTTCCCCCTAGTACAGCTACAAGTGGTGGTTCCCAGCAGAAGGGTGTAGTAGGGTTACCCCCGGGATCTGAGATGGACTCTGGCCTAGTCAGAGTGCCAACTCAAGCTGTTTTGGTCTGTGATGGAGGCATGGATATGACCTCCTCTGTGAGTCTCCGTGATCTGGGCAAGTACAGACAAACACCTTTCATTAATGAGGAAAAAGGCTGAGGCATACAGGGACACAGGAGCCAGTGTCACAATGGTGACAGCAGACTTTGTGGACCCTGGACAAGTCATACTTGGTGAGACTTACCAGGTGAACAACGTCGGCAATGTCAGGACTACACATGCCATGGCAGTTGTTGATTTCTCCTGGGGAGGGGTAACTGGCCTTAAGAAGGTTGTGATCAGTGAAGACCTCCCTGTAGAATGCTTGCTTGGCAATGATTTAGAAACTTCAGCCTGGTCTGAAGTAGTGTATAGGACCCATGCAGAAATGTTAGGCATCTCCGCACATGTCCTTGCAGTGACTAGGTCACAGGTTATAAAGTCTAACACTGGGCAGGCACTGGATTCTGGAATAATGGACCGGTTGCCTACCAAGAAAAGAAGCAGTAGGGTAAAGGCAGTACCTTCCCCCCTGACTCAGAGTGAGGATCAGCCTTCTGAGGAAGCTGATTGTGAGCCTGAAGAAGGAACTGTCCCAGAAGAGCTTGAGCCTGATCAGGTTGAGTTTCTGGGGACAGGGGGCCCTTCCAGAGCAGATCTGAGTCAGGCGCAGTTGAGCTGCCCTTCTCTTGAACCCCTCAGACAGCAAGCTGCTGCTGGGAATGCTAGTGGCACCCATAAAATCTACTGGGACGATAGACTCCTATATTCAGAGAGTAGAGACCCCAAGCCTGGTGCAGCCAGGAGGTTGGTCATACCTTTGGCATTCAGGGGCTTTCTGTTGACACTAGCCCATGATATTCCCTTAGCAGGACACCTAGGCCAGAACAAGACTTGGGACAGAATTGTCCCTCACTTTCACTGGCCCCACATGTCTGAAGACACCAAGGAGTTTTGTCGCTCCTGTGTAACCTGCCAAGCCAATGGCAAAGCAGGTGGCACTACAAAGGCCACCCCTTATACCACTACCTGTGGTGGGGGTTCCCTTTGAACGTGTAGGGATTGACATTGTTGGAGCAATGGATCCCCAAACTGCTTCTGCGCACAGGTTTATCCTAGTGGTAGTGGATCATGCCCAGAGGCAATTCCTCTTAGGACCACTACAGCACCTGTTGTTGCAAGAGCCCTCTTGGGAGTTTTCTCAAGAGTGGGTTTCCCTAAGGAGGTAGTATCTGTCAGAGGTGCAAACTTTCTGTCTAACTACTTGACTGCATTGTGGAAGGAGTGTGGAGTGAACTACAAGTTCACCACACCCTATCACCCACAATGCATTGGTTTAGTTCAAAGGTTCAACAAAACCTTAAAGGGTATGATTAAGGGTCTCCCAGAAAGGCTCAGGCGGAGATGGGATATCCTGCTACCCTGCCTTTTGTTTGCATACAGGGAGGTTCCACAGAAAGGGGTTGGCTACAGCCCATTTGAACTTCTGTGTGGGCACCCTGTCAGAGAACCACTTTGTCTGGTGAAGGAGGAATGGGAGTTACCTCTCAAACCCCCTAAACAGGATATTGTGGACTATGTACTTGGTCTCCCCTCCAGGATGGCCGAGCACATGAAAAAGGCAACTAAAGACCTTGAGGCTAGCCAGGAATTACAGAAAGCCTGGCATGACCAAAAGGCTGTACTGACTGTTTACCAGCCAGGACAGAAAGTGTGGGTGTTGGAGCCTGTGGCCCCAGCAGCTCTCCAAGACAAGTGGAGTGGGCCCCACACTATTGTTGAACAGAAGGGATAGGTTACATATTTGATAGATCTTGGAACTCCCAGATGCCCCCATAGGGTGCTTCATGTCAACAGATTGAAACCATATGTTGACAGGGCAGACATGGGCTTGCACATGGCTACTGATGAAGGACAGGAGGAAAAGAGTGACCCTCTCCCAGACCTGCTCTCTCAGAACCCTGATGATGGATCAGTTGATGGAGTAGCCTTATCAGGCAGCCTCACTGATTGCAGATAAGTTCTCCAACAGTTTAGACATATATTTCCACTGACTCCAAGTCAGACTACCTGGTGCACTCATGAAGTGGACACTGGGGGCAGTCTGCCTGTTAAAAATAAGATTTACAGGCAACCTGATCATGTCAGTGACTGTATCAGGAGACAAGTCCAGTAAAATGTTGGATCTGGGAGTAGTTGAACCTTCAGACAGTCCTTGGCCTAGTCCAGTAGTCCTAGTACCTAAACCTCACACCCGGGGTGGTAAGAGAGAACAGATGTTTTGTGTAGACTACAGAGGTCTCAATGCAGTCACTAGGACTGATGTCCATCCAATTCCAAGAGCAGATGAGCTCAGAGATATGTTGGCATCTGTCAAATTTCTGAGCACATTTGATCTAACAGCTGGCTACTGGCAGAGCAGACTAGCTGATGATGCAAAGCCAAAAACAGCATTTTCAACCCCTAGTGGACATTATCAATTTGTGGAAATGCCCTTTGGTCTGAAAAATGTACCTGCCACATTTCAAAGGTTGGTGAATAAAGTCCTCTCAGGTCTGGAGAACTGTAGTGCAGCTTATCATGATGATATTGCTGTCTTTAGCTCCACCTGGGAAGATCACCTGATCCACCTGAAAAGTGTTTTGGAGGCCCTGAAGAAGGCAGGCCTAACTATAACGGCTACTAAGTGCCAGATAGGGCAGAGTCAGGTTGTGTACCTGGGCCACCTTGTAGGTGGAGGCCAGGTTCAACCATTGCCGAGCAGAATCCAGACCATAATGGACTGGGCTGCTCCAACCACCCAGACTCAGTTCAGAGCTTTCTTGGGCCTGACTGGGTACTATAGGAGATTTGTCAAGGGGTATGGTTCCATAGTGACACCCCTGAATGACTTAACTTCTAAAAGAATGCCTAAGAATGTTCAGTGGACAGTCAGCTGTCAAAAGGCATTTGATGACCTGAAGCAGGCCATGTGCACTGCACCAATTCTGCAAAGTCCTAACTACTCCAAAAAATTCATTGTCCAAACAGATGCATCTGAATTGGGGGTAGGGGCTGTGCTGTCACAATTGAATGATGAAGGTCAGGACCAGCCAGTAGCTTTTATTAGCAGAAGGCTGATCCCTAGAGAGAAACGTTGATCAGCTATTGAGAGGGAGGCCTCTGCTGTGGCTTGGGCTCTTAAGAAGTTGAGGCCATACTTGTTTGGCACTCACTTCACAGTTCAGACAGACCATAAGCCCCTCTTATGGCTATAACAGATGAAGGGTAAAAACCCCAAACTTTTGAGGTGGTCCATTTCCCTACAGGGGATGGACTATACAGTGGAACATAGACCTGGGAGTAACCATGCCAATGCAGATGGACTCCAGATATTTCCACTTAGAACATGAAGACTCAACTGGTCAAGGTTAGTTTAATGTCCCTGTGTTGGGGGGGGGGGGGTTGTGTAGGAGAGTAGGATCTGCTTCCTATAGTTACCCCCACTTTTTGCTGTGTTTCACTGGTTTATCTACTTTAGTCTGGCTGGGGCCCTGCTAATCAGGACCACAGCCTAGCTGTTCTCTCTCTAAATTGATTGCATGTACTTTAGGTACATACCAGATTGGTTACTGAGTTACCTTGTGAGCCCCTAGTATATGGTACCTTAGGTACCAAGGGCATAGGTACCCCAGAGGCCTACCAGGGGCTGAAGCATGTATTATGCCACCCTTGGGAAGCCTTCCAAAATGGCACCACAGGTCTGCACTTGCAGCCAGGTAAGGTGGTATAAGCACCCCTTACTTAGATATAGTATATATATATGATGTGCAGATCGGATAGAGCAAATCCGCCCCTTTTGTAATGTTATATATATAATTCTTATTATTTTTTTCACTGAAAAAACCATAGGTTTCAGCCACGTTATAGTTAGGAATTTGCATTTAAAAAACCTTAGAAATTCACTGAAAAAAACATAGGTTTCACACATGTTATAGTTAGCTGGACATTTCACTCATACAAAACCATTGAAATTCCCCCGTTATAGTTAGTTTAGCTAACTAGAACTCGCGTGCCCGCAATCCACTGCTGATGATGTCACATATTACATCATTCATGACATGGTCAGTGACATCACTGATGACATCTCAAATGACATCAGATAATGTAGTGCGGAAGTGTTTGCTGTAGCACTTCTATTCTACTTTATCTAAAAGCAATTGATGCCCTCTTACATTATCAACAATATGGGGCAACACTTTTACAAACTGTAGCAGAAAAAAGGAGGATGTGGCCACTCTTAACTGATATTTTATGAAATTCCATTTTTAATTCTCACCCCTTTCAGATATACAGTGAGTTTCTGAAGAAAGTTTATTTGTATTTGCTTAATAAAAACCGTTTCAAACCTAGATTGAATTTTTTGCTGCGCAACCACACCTCCCCATCAGAAAAGTAAACACCACATTATAAGTAAATAGTACTCCTAAGAAGTATGTCATCCGCAAACTTGGTATAAAAAACAGCACAAGACACTGTCATTTTTCCGCCGTGATTTATACACCACACGGCAATTAATAAATGACCCTTGAAACATATAAAAACAAGTTACCTCATAATCCCTCTCCACCACCTTATGAGCACTGTACAGAGTTAATATTGTTCCTAACCTGCCCTCTACTACTTTCTTTTCCCATACTCCTTTGGAAGTGCGTCACAAAATCACTAACAACAGTCAACCGTTCCCACCCAACAAAGAGCAAACTTGTGTTCGGAACACTTTAGCCAATAAAATGTCCATGCTGTTCCGCAGAGGAGGAAGGAATGACTGCCAAAACCTCTACTTTTAATACTTCACAGCCAATGAACATTAAGCTTCGTAAGGTCCCTCTTGGAACACGTTTCCCTAATACTCCGCGAACAGGAAGGAATCGCTAACATCACTTTCACTTTCAACAGTTTACAGCCAATAAACATTAAGCTTAGGAAAGTCCTCCTTAAAACACGTCAGCCAATCAGATGTCCCTCCTACTCCGCAGAGCGGAAATGAATGGCTGACAACACTTCTACTTTCAATAGTTTGCAACCAACCAACATAAAGCTCAGGAAAGTCCGCCATACAACATGAATGCCAATTACATGTCCTTGCAACTCTCCGGAGCACAAGTGAATTACAGAATATACTTCTACTTTCAATAGTTCACACCCAAATGAACATTAAGATTGTTGTTAGAACACCTTAGCCAATTAAATGTTAAATTTGTATCACGCACACATAAAAAACACGCCGTCCTACATATTAATAAATTGCCTGTAACAAAGTGACTGTATCTGTAACAAAACTGAACACTGCCTAATAAATAAACATTATTCCACATTATATTAAAGAAAAGACGCAATAAGCCGCATTGTTGTTTTCCAGACATAATTTCCACAGCCTACTGCACCCTCCTTTCTACATGAGTGAAGCCCCGGGACTGTGAGGGCTCCAGCGAACCCCTGCTATTATTTTTATTATATTTTCCACTGACTTCTACAACTAACGGTTCCTATCGAAAAAATTTAAAACTCTACCAAGTAACTATTTCTATTACCAACATAGTGTGGTGAACTTCTAACCTCTGTGCTCACTAAACTGTTCCATGAACTGTTACTATGGTAACAGGCAGAAAGCAGTTTTGTGGTAGAGTTGAAAGGTACTAGCTGTACAAAAACCGTTATATTTACCCTGGATCCTCTAGAAGACAGAAAGGAAAGCAAAGTAAAACAAAACACTGTGTTCCAGATTTACAACCCCCTTGTGCCACTTTCGCGTCCAAGACCCTCCCACCCTACAAAATGCTTTAAAAATAAAAACGAGTTTAAATAAAGCATTTTAGAAATTATACGAAAGTTAAAAAGTATAGAAAGAGGCACGTTTACATAAACAAGTGACACACTAAAACCGTGCAAATGAGAACACCTGTCAACTGAAAAACGGGACTTAAAAGTGGGAGGAGTGAGGGAGTGTTTGTCGTAGGACTTCTATTCTACTTTATCTGAAAGCAAAAAAAGCCCAAACATTTAAAAAAATGATGGGGCAACACTTATATAATGTAAACTTAAGAAATGACTGCTTATGATAAAATAAAACAAATGTGGTCCAACGCTTGATACCAATGAATGAAAAATAAAAATTTGTATTTCACCCATATGACGAATATAAAAGACTCAATAAAAATATTTTGAAAACTTGTGCATATATTTTTTTTTTTTTTTTATCGAACCTTTATTTGTAGCAAATCAGAGTACAGAGATGGGCCTACAACCATCTCGGCCGGCCGCTAGTAAAGTCAAAACATTGCGAGCGAGAAGCATTGTGACAACAATTCAAGGCACAGGATAATACAGTAACAGTACAGAATTCGGATGCGGCATAACAGCTCGAGTAAGGATATGAAAGGTTCATTTTACTAATAAGGAGCAAAAAGAAGCGTCACGCAGTCACACGCATTCCCACGATAGTGCGTAAATCAGGATAGATGAAACAGTGTCTATACGATGACGGGGGTCCCAGGGGACAACATATACATAACAGGAGAAGCCAAGGCACAGCCCCAGCATACAACAGGTCCAAACCCACCCTTCAGCGCCATACACACCGCAAGAAACACAGGCAACGACGACAACTGAGAAAAAGAAAGACTAAAGGGCCATAGTAACGAACACAAACATACGCCCCACCCGCCATCCCCCACCCTGCACACCCGCAGAAGGTCATCGCATACCCCCCAGCCGCGTGCCTGTCGCCCTAATAGTACCCGAAATATAGAAAGATAGAAAAGAAGGAAAACAAAAAGAAAAAGAGAGAAATGGAGGAGGACCCCCAATGCGCCGCTCGGCCCCGCCCTGCACCCCAACACTACGAAAATCCCAAAAAGGAGTCAATACCACAAGGAAGATCAATAGAGCCCGGGGACAGGAACAAAGAAATAGCAATCACAGATATCCACGACACCGCCCGTCAATAATAAAGCAAATAGATGACAGGCCACCTCAGCCCTGACCCTGTCTGATAAGAATTCTGCCTGAAGTTCTATCAATAAGCAATGGGAAGCACAGTCTCGAAGGTCCGAACAGGATAGGTGGGCCCGAACGGAACAAGGCCATAAAAAAGCATAATAATTCAAAGCCACCCAAATACAGACAGTAAAGATAAGGCAACCACAGCGCCGGTCCCATGAACTTCCAAAAGCTGACACAAAAGAACAGCATCCAGGAGGAGAAAGTCAAACAGTCCGGCCATGGCCGCGAACCCCCGGGGCCAGTCCAAGAAGGAAAACAGCGCTCCACTCCCAGCCGCCAGTCAAACATGTGTCCCAAGGATAAAGTCATACATGCGATCAAGACGGCCAGCACGGGCAAAGAAGTCCGGGCTCCAAGCGGGCCGAGGAGCCTCCGAGGAACCAAAACCTTCCCCACAGAGGCAGCAGCATGGTCAGCGGCCGATTCCCGGAGTAGGACCATGGTCGTCATAGGTAGCGAAACAGCGATGGCATCCAGTCTTGTACCCAGGACTCGGGCGTAGCAATCAACAGTCTCCTGCAAAGCCGTTAAGGCAGCCAACACATCACGGGGTGTGAACTCCGTCGTGCGATGCGGGCATCCCTGTCCCATCTCTGCAACAGCCGCCCGGACGTGAGCCGCGAAGAAAGGCGCCAGCCGCCATCTTGAGCCGATCGGCGCCGGTCCCCTGCACAGATCCAGGGAGCGGGCCGCACCGTGGGGACACCGCAGGATGCATCTCCAGGACAAACAAATTGTGGGGCATGGTCCAGAAAGGAGAGCCACCAAAGGCTAAAGTCCCGTCGGGCCCCGGGAGTCGCCCACCTATATCAGAGCGATCTCCGGGTATGCCTGGGCAACAAACGTTGGGGAGGGGGCAGGAGTCAAGCGCCCCCTCCGATCCCACGCCGCCACTCTGTCCCACGAGGGTCCACGCCGATCAGTTTGTGCCGTTACCGCTGGCAGCGGTCGTTCATAACATCGGCCCCCACCGGCGAGGCGCCGCTCCACCCTCGACGGCCGTCGATACTGCAGCCGAGGCCGGAGGCCCCGCCTAATCAACGCTCCGGTCTCACCAATCGCACGGGCCGCAAAGCAGACGGGGAGATTTCCCAGGATCGGCGGCACGTAGACGCTCCGGAAGCAGACGGTAGGTGTTCGCTTTCTCTCCGTAGGCAAAGGAGGGCACTTTGGGTCAGGATATTCGGCAGGATAGTCGTGTGGGGCGAAGGGGCTTGCGGAGCCGAGCGACTATGCGGCCATTTCAGATGGCTGCTTGGCTCCTTCCCCCTTGTGCATATTTTTAAATACCTTTACAGTCAACAAACTCGTAAGCAGACTACACACTTTAAGTTAAAAACACCCTACCAAAACTAGTTTTTGAAACGCATTGTAAAATAAAGTGCGTCACAAAATGGGCTACATACATGGTGAGTGCATCATAACGTCACATAGAAAATAAAAACGCAATCAAAATTACCACGAGGAAGGTACACTTAACCACACAACAGCCAATAAAATGTTTTTCAAAATCTGCGCAAGGAAAGGGATTGGTCGCTAATACATCTTCTTACAATGCTTCAAAACCAATCAAAAAGAGGTGTTGAATCTTTTTTTAACATATGAGCAAATCAGATAACCTTGCAAGTACACACAGCGAGAGGCAATTATTAAAGATGACTTACTTTCGCAAGACCACAAAAGACTTCTTTCAGAATAACTATGCACTTCACTGCCAGACCCCATTTAATGATTATCCAGGCTCTCAAGCCTAAACAAGTCACAAATCATCTCTCATCGCTTTCTCTTCTTTGTTAGTGTATTGTGTGAGGCAGACTGCGTGTCCCTATGCCTTGAGCCCTTGAAGGCCCTGGAAACTGCCACGCCCCAGGGCCAGCTCCTGCAATGTGCCGGAGCCGCACGGCCCCCTCCCAACATTTAAAAGCCCCGGGTGTGGTGGTAAATGAATCAAGGCTGAATACGTTAGTACAGCCCACTCCGCTTACGCTACCAGGAAAACACAACAACACTACATGGCCCAGATTTCCACTGTAGTGATTTCTTAGTTCCAGGTCTAGTTGTCAGATCGGCACACAAACTCCCTTATGGCTGGTATACACCCACACCATACCCATCCAGCACATACGTCACTACACACGTGAGCCTACCTATAAAAAAGATGGGGCGCACGTGCTGTACGCCATTTTAGAGGTGCTCCCATCGCAAGCACTGTGATGGCCCGTCCTGTTGGTTCGCACGTTTCATGTAGGCCCAAACTACCGAACAAAGGGGCCCACTACCACGTGCATTGCCTCTTTGGTCACTGAGTTAGTGGTACCCGAAGCACTGAGCGAGTGAAGAACCTGCGATGATGATGATGATGATGGGAGCACAAGTGTGTCGTTCGCCATAGAGATATCAAGACTCGGCACCATATGTGAGACTTCTTAGTGGCAGAGCGGGACTGCATGATGTAGAAGGTGTTCTATCCAGGAAAAGGTGAGCAGTGACGCCTGGGTACGCATTGGAGGGAGTCGAAGCGCTGGAGCAGACTGTATACAAAAAAGCGACGCAGCGATTTAGAAAAAACGCAGTCCTATATAGCGTATCAAATTACATGTATATATTATTTTTCCAATAGCAGGAACGTTTTGATAATCGCTCAAACGTCCGGAATATAAACTATACAAATAGTTCTTATAAATGTGAGAAGGAACGTGTGTGAAAGGGCGATGTTATCCAACTCCACATTAAGATAGTAACAATTACCAATCAGAACATCTTTCTTTTACTATCTTTTCGATGTAAAGCTTCAGGGTGCATTATGTCCCAGCACGTGGTGAAAAACACACTGGTGACAGAAAGTTGAGCTGCGAATATTCCTTGCAGTCACTCTGTCATTTCCTCTCTCCTTTGATAAAAAAATTACACACCATGTTAACTTCCTTTTTATCTTACAGGTTGTGTTTCACAAATTGGCGCCGCCCCCCCCCCAACACTTCTAAAACTCAATGTTCGAGGATTCTGCGATGATGTGTGGCCATCGTAACAACTTCTTATAAAGCTGCTTTGACACGTAGTGCACCCTCTTTCAATCACGCCAATGGCACAAGGTGAGCAAAGAAGCTTGTTTCCGAAACAACAAGTCATCAGTCAAAGGAGAAAGTGGGACTATACTATTACTAACTCTTTATACTATCTTTCAGATCACTAAATTGGAGGGTGCACTATGAACTACCACTCTGCCGTGCACACCTTAGCTGAGTTCAAGTAGTGAACTCGGTTGGCCACAGTGAAGCCTGCTTCTACACGTAGTGCACTCTCCTTGAATCACGCCAATGGCACTAGGTGAGCAAAGAAGCTTGTTTCCAAAACAATACCAAGTTATCTATGAAAGGAGAGAGTGGGTAGTGTCCAGCACATTCACTACGTAGAAATATACAATTACCTCAGAGCAGTGAGAATAGATTGGTTACAATAGTCTGAAGAACAGATCTACAAGCTTCTTGCGCCACTTTTGTGTCACTTTTAACATGGGAAAAGTAGCGCAAGGATCTTGTAAATCTGCCTCTGACTTCTCAAGAAAAACACTCACCTCCAGACTCTGCGAGTCAATGAGTGTAGGTACGCAGGGGCAGGTCTACAATTAAGTACCGCAGCATGGCACCGTAAGCCCTTTGGCTGCACCACCCTACGGCACTTTCAGAGCATATGAATGCGACATATTTACAAGAATATGTTGCATTCCTAGCTCTCCCCTCCGCTGGCACACAAACAGTTGCCATGCGCCGGCGCAGGCACCCTTGCACCATGGTGCAAGGATGCCTGCGCCAAGGGGAGATTGTTTTTGTGCAGGAAGAGGCACCTTCCTGCACTTAAACAATCACTAAAGGCATTTTTCCTCTTTCAATGCGTGCGTAGAATGCAGCACGCATTAAAACAGGAAAAAAAACGAGGAGAAATGAAAACATTTGTCCTCGTTGCGCCTTGCTACGCCACCTCTAGGGTGACGTAGCATTCAGATGCATCGCCAGATTTACGATTTCTCGTAAATCTGGACAATGTGTCTTGTTCCATGGGTGTTGCGTGGGAAAACCCACAGCAACACCCATGAAACGCCCCTTCACCGCAAAGTGCTGCTTGTGATGGGGCCATATTTACAAGGAGAGGAAAAGTCAAGCAGGGTGGTTTTTCCTCTCGTAAATATAAAGGAGTCCACAGCGCCACCAGTACGTCACAAAAAGTGACGTACTGGTGACGCAGGGAGCTTGTAAATGAGCCCTGCAATATCGAGAACTCACCGCTATGCAGTGAGAGTGTATGTAATATACTACTTTGGAAGAAAAACAGCGCACAAACACCTCCTTACAGTGGAAGTAAAAAAAAATACATTATCCGGAGTATACAAATAAATAAAGTGAAAATATACGTGTGCAGTTGTATGTACTATGCCATTACAAAGTCTATATTCTATCTTTCAGATCACTAAACTGGAGGGTGCACTATGAACCAGCACGTGCTTAGACACACAACAAAGGCAAAAGGTGAGCTACGAATATTTTCTCCAGTATTAACAGCTGCATTTATAATTTTTTCTCTCCCATGTTTTAATGTCTTTTTTTATCTATTTCTCACTCTCACTCTCTCTCACATCATTTCTCTTCCTCTTTTAAAGTTATGGGCGCTGCTGTCTACTCCGACGTGTAGATCCAAATCTAAGTTGAAGTTGTGAATTCTGCTGGCCAAAGTGTTTACACAAGATAAGCAGATAAGCGGCCAAGATATACAATACCTCCGATTAAATGCGTTACAAATAAAAGAGCTTATTTACAAGCCCCTTGCGCCACTTTTGCGTCACTTTCAACACAAAAAAGTAACACAAAAGTGGCGCAAGACTCTTGTAAATAAGCCCTAAACAATATTGTCCTGCATAATGACTTGATCTCTCACCTAATTCTGTCTCATCTCTGAATCATTTTAAAGACCTGTTGATCTGTAATTTAAATCTGACGCAGTAGGCACTTCCATACAGACACCGCTTCAACGCGGGCTTATAACACAAGTGAAATGTACCAGGCACACTGCACACTTAAAATCCTAGTGTTAACTTGACTTGTAATGTTTGACCTTACTTAGTTACATCGATCTAATTTTAAACACTAATTTTCTTTTTTGTTTTGCAGATTACTTACCATACGTCTATTGGAGTCCACATCACATTTTGTTTATTATAATGTTTTATTAAAGTTATGTTTCTAGTTCTTTATTGTATTGTTATCTTTAAGTTACGTTTCCAGTTATTTATTGTTGTTTTAATAAAAGTTAATTAAAAAAAATATATAAGTCTTTTTTTTGGTGGGGTAGCGATCCCCAATAGAAATTATATTTATAATTTGAAGTATAATTCGGAGACTAACTCTTTACCAGATCTGTACCAGAGTCTATAGCTACAACTAACGGTTCCAATCCAAAACTTTAAAAGTACAACGCCATTAGCAACATAGTGCAGTGAACTTCTAACCTCTGTGCTCACGTAAGTGTTCCATGAACTGTTACTATGGTAACAGGCAGAAAACCGTTTGGGGTTAGGGTTGAAAAGTCCTGGCTGTACAAAAACATATTTACCCTGGATCTCTACTGGATAGAAAGGAAAGCAAAGTAAAACAAAACACTATACCAGATTTACAACCCCCTTGTGCCACTTTTGCGTCCAAGGCCCCCGCCCCCTACAAAATTAAAAGTGTGTGGGCCTCAATGACGCCCCTCAAACCCCGGAACAACCACCCCCCAGAGATTTCTGTATTGTGTGAGGGGGCTGCTTAGCACTACGCCTGGTGCCCTCGAGAGCCCTGGAGACCGCCAAGCCCAGAGCCGGTTCCTGCAGTATCCCAGGGTGGCAGTGGTGGTCCCTGGGGCTTTGAAGAGCGTACCATTTTACTGTAAAAAAAATATAGCCCCTATCACAAATTTTTATTATCTCCGGGGACCCCATCCCCTGGGACTTATATGAAACGTTGGGGACCATAGAGGGAGCCCCATGCCCCCATGGTCCCAGCCGGCTCCCCGTGTCCTTTGGGAGCCGGCATTGCTTTTCCTCAGGGAGAACAACTAACATGCTGCTCCCACTGAGAAAAAGCAATCTCATTTCCTATTTGGAAGAGAGCAGTTTAACCAGCTCTCTCTTCCTAATAGGAAAGCAGTTTCCAATTACGGCTCCCACCCTGACATTGCAAATGGCAGTGTCCCGGGGCTGTGCACCCCGGGACACTGCAGAAGCCGGCCCTGGGGGGTAGCGGTCCCCAGGTCCATCTTGGGCTCCAGGAGGGTGGCCCCCCTCCACCACTTTCAAGAAGCCCCGGGGGTGGCGGTCCCCGGAGCTGGGGGGGCCTCAGAACCCCCCTCAATTAATATTTTAAAGCCCCAGGGGGTGTTGCTCCCCAGGACTGGGGGGGTCTCAGACCCCCCCCTCAATTAATATTTTAAAAGGTTGGCGGTTCCCAGGGCTGGGGGGCCTCAGAGCCCCCCTCAATTAATATTTTAAAGCCCCGGGAGGGTGGCGCACCCCGGGGCTGAAGGGACCTCAGAGCCCCCCCTCACTTAATGTTTTAAAGCCCCGGGTACTGGGGGAACCTAAGAGCCCCCCCACACATATACATTTACTGCGGGGAGGCCATGAGCCCCCGCCGCACATATATTTTAAAAAAAGCCCCAGGGAGTAGCGGTCCCCGGGGCCCCTCTGGGCCCCCCATGATAATAAACGATATTACCCCCGGGACTTGGCCCCCCCCGGGGGCTAATTAGCACTAAAGCGGGCTTCAGGTTTTCTTTTTTTTTTTCCACGCCATACGCGTATCATTTGCGCATCCCGCGATTCTTTTGAAATTTTTCTTATTTGTTTTAGGCCTTGGGGGTCCTTGTGTGAGCCCCTGAGCAGGCCTAGGGGGTCAGGGTGTTTCTACCCTGCCCCCTTTGCGTCTTTTGCGCACTTCTTTTTCAATTTTCTTGTGCCTCGGTTCTACCGAGACACAAGATGGCTGCCAACATTTCCTGGTTTGGAGTGTTGAGACACAGTTGACAGCCAATTAGCATGCAGCTCGTGCTCGTAATGGTACGCGTATAATCCTCGGACGGTCTATAGATATATCTATGATTTTACTTTTGATTGTCTCAGGAACTACTGTACGGATTTACACCATTTAACAAAAATCGTCATCTGCGAACCAAACTCTACCCTTTTGCCAAATTTGGTGTAATTCCGTTCAGCAGTTCGGGCTGTAGCCCGTCTTAAAGGTCCCCATGGAAAATTGCATGGGGAAAACACGTTTTGGGATCCCCTTTTTTCTCGGCCCCCACTTGACGAATCACCCCAAACTTTCAGGAAAGGAGCGGAGCGGAGCAAACCATCTTCTTGGAGATTTTGGCAAAGATTCATTGACCGGCGCCAAAGTTATTCCAAATAGAATGTTGCGGATTTCCTATGGAAACTAGGTCCTAACTATAACTACCTACTGGGGACCGCCAGTAGGTAATATATATATATATATATATATATATATATATAGACACATATTAACCTATAAGTCACTCCTATGGCAGGCCTTGACAATCCTGAAGGAAGAGTGCTTGGTTTTGTGTGAGAGAGTGCCCTAGGATGAGCTGAGCCCCTCTGCAGCTTTCAGAAATCCTTCCTTATAGCTGTTCTGTGATATAGCCATACCATATACTCTTAAGTGCATTAGAATCCTCGCGGTTAATGCTAACTTTGGTTTGGATTTATCAAAACATGTTGTGTTTGGTGTCAAACACTGTGAAATACTACCACCCCCCGCCACTTCTGGTGGCGGGGGTTGCATTCCACCCTTCTAGAGGGAGAAGACATGTATACACTTACTTACCCGGTAAATGTTTAAAAGAGCATCCGCATCACAAAATGGATGCTGTTGCCACAGACGCGAGTCTGACCTCCTGCTGCTAGACGAAACTCCGGCAGGGGAGGCCTGGACAATAGGTTTCCGGTCCAGGGAGGTGCCACCACCCCCCCCAGACAGGCTTTAGTGTATTGGGGCAGGGCGGGTTTCATTCAGTGAATGCTTTTCAGACAGTGGCTGGGGCACACAAGGTGCTCCATGCATTTCCCAGTTCAAACCGGTTGCTGGGGCACTCAGCCCCAGCTCTGGCGTGAAACTGGACAAAGGGGAAGGGGTGTAACCACCCCCTCCCCAGGTCCTCCCATAGGTGGGACCCTAGAGTTAGTCCAACCCCAAAACTTGGTATAAGTATAGGAAACCAGTTCCTAGGAATTTAGATTACCCATGACGAAACTCTGAAGTCGAAATCTTGGACCTTCGACATTCCATAGCGACTGGAAGACGGAAGAAATCTCCCTTGGGGTCAAGGAATGACCCCCCTGTTCAAACAGGCACCAAAGAAGCATCTTGCCGGTCTGCATTTTAAAGGCTCCCGACAGATCCCGAAGAATCTGCGACACAGGACGTGGACCTCCAGACATCTCCGAAGTTGACTCGAGTCACCAGCGAAGCTGAGACCTGTAGCTATCACGAGAGACGTGGGACCGGAACTCCTGCACATCCTGCAAGTTTGCAAGTGGACCTACTTCCCGAAGTTGTGCATTGGGCTATTTGTTGCCCTCACCCGAGCACCTTTTGCACCGAAGCTGAGAGGCCTGCACTCCACGAGTGTTCTGTAGGCCCGCTTTTTGCATTGCAGCTCGAGGCTCCTTCGCGATCTCTAGTCCGTTGGCTAGTGGGTCCCCACGAAGGACAATCTTTTGTTTCAAGGGCTTCCCTTGTTGCTCCAGACGTGCCCTGACTCCCCTCCAAAGGGTGAGTCCCTCACACTTTGCTGGTCTGCACCAAAACCCATATTGTCATCGTGCGTGGGTTGCTGTTGCCAAGGCTTGTTGGGTCCAATCCGGATAAGAGACGCTGCAGCACTCGACATCCGATGCGGGACAGTTCGAATCCAGTTCCTGGTCGTCGTTGACACCTCCTGGACCTCATGGCTGAAGAGTCAAGCTTCACCTACTTCACCTTAAAGCCCCCGACATTGGCTGGCATCTTCCTGTTGCCATCCTGGTCACTGGCTAGTGACCCAGACTCTGTCCCCTCTGCTTTCAGGTTCTTCAGATCTCCGATCCACCCTTGGATCCATCCTGACACTCTTCTCCTGGACGCCTGTAGCACTTCTTTGCAGCTCTCCATTGGAATCGACGACGACACCCGACACGAAAAGACACCTAAGCACCCGGCTTCCCTGGGTGAGGTAACACGAGTACTTTGGTGCTCCTGTGGGTCTTGACTCTCGAAGTGTCTAAGTCTAAAGGGATTTCACCGCAGTCCACTCCTAAGTGTCCTTAAACTTTAAAACTCTAACTTAAACTTTCTCCAAAGAAGTCAATGGTGATTTGCGGCTGTGTTTAGAGACACTGCACGCGTCCCCAGTGGGTCTCCTGCACCCCTACCTTGGGAGGTTCCTGGTTGCCCCAGCGGTTCTACAGGCCCTAGGCCTCACTTCTAACTCTCACGTGGTTCTTATACCACTTTTTTAGTATATGGTTTGTGAAGCCCCTAGGGCAAAATGTATACTGTGCTAGTTTACTGTGTGCTATTTAAGTTCTTGTGTTGTACTTTTGCCTCTAGCCTCATAAAGAGACTAGAGGGGCTGTGTTTAGAATAAATACATATTATATATATATATATATATATATATATATATATATATACACATACACCTTGTGTGGTGTACTTTAATTTGATTATTCAAAAGAGTATAGACTGGTAAAACAATCTGCTTTACATTCTTTCTAGACTTAGCCTGAAGGCTGCTCTCCACAGCTACCACTAGGATAGCTTTCTAGAAAGGTTGTCTTAAGCCTACCATCAATAAGGGTTGTTTGGACTGGTGCAAGGTGCCCACTAGAATAGTGGACCTCATATGCCAGGCCAACTTCTCACAACATACACTGGCCATTGACATACAGATAAAACCTGAACCAGGGCCCAACATAATCCCTGATATGACAACACCCTCTGACTCAGTCTATGCTTTTGGTCTAACTTCTGTGACTGAAGCCAACCTCCTCACTGAGAAGGAACAAAATCTTGACCCCTTATTCGCTCTCTTGCCTTCAAGTACACCACATATTGAGAAGTCAGGAAATATTACTCTGTGCTCTGATGCATCTGTAACACCTTGTAATATAGAGGAAATTGGAAACATTTCCAAAGACCAAGTAATGTCTGACCTGTTTCCTTGGACTAAGACATGTGAACTGGTAAAGGGAGTCTGGTCATCAGACTCCAAGATAAGCAGTATTCTTAGCCATCCCAAAGAAAGTGTTTCAGTGTGTTTTAATGAGCCAAAGAACTGTGCAGATTTCAATATTGACAACAGGGAATCTACTGTTCACGGGCTATCACCGTTTCCAGAATTTAAAGTTTATCATCCATGTGCCTCTCTGCCATCAGCTTGTCTTCTTGCAGAGTCTCCAGAATCCTCAGCCGGCCTGCTGCCACCTGAGCACGAGCCTGCCTGCCATTAGTAACAGAGCCTCCAGACTGCCTGCATTCAGAGCCCAAGCCCTCAGCTCACCTGCCTAATAAGTCAGAGTCTCCAGCCTGTATGACTTCAGAGCCAGAACTTCCAGCCTGCCTGCCTCCAGAACCAGAGCTTCCAGGCTGCTTGCCTCCAGAACCAGAGCTTCCAGGCTGCCTGCCTCCAGAACCATTGCTTCCAGGCTGCCTGCCCCCAGAACCAGAGCTTCCAGCCTCCAGAACCAGAGCTTCCAGCCTGCCTGCCTCCAGAACCATTGCTTCCAGGCTGCCTGCCCCCAGAACCAGAGCTTCCAGCCTCCAGAACCAGAGCTTCCAGCCTGCCTGCCTCCAGAACCAGAGCTTCCAGCCTGCCTGCCTCCAGAACCAGAGCTTCCAGCCTGCCTGCCTCCAGAACCAGAGCTTCCTGCCTCTAGAACCAGAGCTTCCAGCCTGCCTGATTCCAGAACCTGCAGGCCGCCTGCCTTCAACACCAGAACCTGCAGGCCGCCTGCCTTCAACACCAGAACCTGCAGGCCGCCTGCCTTCAGCACCAAAGCTTCAAGGCTCCCTGCCTTCAGTACCAGAACCTGCAGGCTCCCTGCCTTCAGCACCAGAACCTGCAGGCTCCCTGCCTTCAGCACCAGAACCTGCAGGCTCCCTGCCTTCAGCACCAGAACCTACAGGCTACCTGCCTTCAGCACCAGAGCTTCAAGGCTCCCTGCCTTCAGTACCAGAACCTGCAGGCTCCCTGCCTTCAGCACCAGAACCTGCAGGCTCCCTGCCTTCAGCACCAGAACCTGCAGGCTCCCTGCCTTCTGCACCAGAGCTTCAAGGCTCCCTGCCTTCAGCACCAGAGTTTCCAAGCTCCCTGCCTTCAGCACCAGAACCTGCAGGCTCCCTGCCTTCTGCACCAGAGCTTCTAGGCTCCCTGCCTTCAGCACCAGAGTTTCCAAGCTCCCTGCCTTCAGCACCAGAGCTTCAAGGCTCCCTGCATTCAGCACCAGAGTTTCCAGGCTCCCTGCATTCAGCACCAGAGTTTCCAGGCTCCCTGTAATCAGCCCCAGAGCTTCAAGGCTCCCTGCCGTCAGCACCAGAGCTTCAAGGCTCCCTGCCTTCTGGCCTTAAGCCTGTATCTTGCCAACTTTTTGACCCTGTGCTTCCAGTTTGCCAGCCTTCAGAGGTCTCAGTATGTACACCTTCAGAGACGGAATCTCCAGCATCAGAGACAAAACTCTCAACATGTAAGCCTCCAGGGCCTGGTTCTCCTGCATACCTGCTTTCAAAGACTCTTGCATGTGAGTCTTTTGTATGTTTTACTCCAGGGCCAGAATTTCAGGTGTGCTTCCTGTCACCTCATTCTTTTTCAGCCAGTTTGCCTTTGACCTCTGTGCCTCCTGCCAATCCGTTCTCTGCTTTTGACCCTACAGACAATCTGCCTTTGTTTTCAGAGTGCTACTCCAGCCTGCCATCATCAGGACTTCAAACACTTTTAATTCAGGCTTCTACGCCCCTGTCACTGGATTTGGACTCTTCAAGTTCTACCTTCAATACTGCTGTTAATTTATAGACTATTATCCAACCTTCCAGAACATTACAATTTACCGTCAGTCCTCTGACAGCGTGCACTGCATGTATGATGGAAATTGACTTGATTCTTAGGCGCAAAGGCTTTGGATCCAGTTCCAGACACCGGGAGATTGTCTTTGGAGGGGGAGGACTATCACGATTCGCTCCCTGTGCTCTTGTACCCACCACCAGGGGGCCAAATAGTGGGACTTTCCAGTCTTCAAATAAGCCTCCAGGCCCTCCCCTGCATGCATATCCTGACTTCCAGCCATTTGGACACTTATTGGGAACTGACATCCATTCCCAATCCACGCCGGGTTTTGTGAAAGCCAGCCTGCTTATACTTCAAGCCAGCCTACTCATGCCTGAAACTCCATTACCCAGAATTCCCTGCTCACTGCTTTGTCTCCACCCCTGCAGGCCAAGGATGGGTGGAAGAATTCAGCTCACCTGTGGGTGGCTGCTGCTAGCCTGCTCACACTTGATGCATATGATTACTGTGAGCTCTTTTAAGCCCCAGCTCCCTTCAGGCCAAGTTCGGTCATTGTAGCTGTTTACCGGTGAGACCGATCCTTGTTTCCAGTGCTCCCTGAGCTTTTTCTATCCTTGTTTAAAGTGTTTCCTGAGCTTTAGTTATGACTTTTTCCTGACCTACTGCTGTTTTTCCGTGTTCCTGATTAGCACTGCCTGCAGTGCTACCTTAACCCCTCAGCTTTAGATTTCTTGTCCCTGAGCTGCAGCAGTTTTCCTTGTTTCTGAATTGGCACTGCCTGCAATGTTACCTTGACTCCTGAGCCTTTGTAATCCTTGTTCCTGAGCTGCAGCAAATGTAACTTGTCCCTGAAGTAGCTAGTCCTTGTACCCGAATTAGCACTGCCTGCAGTGCTACCTTGTTTCCTGAGCTATAGTTATTCTTTGTTCCTGGGCTTCAGCTATTTCTTGTTCCTGCTTTGCATTGCTTGCAGAGCTCTCTTGACTCCTTGTTTCCTGAGCTGTAGCTAATTCCTTGTTCGTGAACTAGCACTGCCTGCAGTGCTACTTTGACTCCTAAAGCTTTAGTAATTCCCTATTCCTGTACTAGCGCTGCCTGCAGTGCTACCTCGATTTCTTAGCTATAGTAATTCCCTGTTCCTGAACCAGCACTGCCTGCACTGCTCCCTAGACTCCTGAGCTTTAGCTCAATTCTTGTTCCTGCCTCAGCACTGCCTTCTATGCTACTTTGTTTTCTTGATTCCTTAACCTGAACTTTTGTAGTATACCCTTGTAGCCTCCCCTTCTGTATATCCTCTTCCAGTCCCTGCCTTTCTTCCCAATTCCTTGGTTCCAGTTCCTAGTTTGCGGTCTTTCTATTCTACGGTCTTGCTTCTGTTACCTTGTATGTTTGTTACCTGCTTTCAGCCAAGTGTGCCCTGTGATTTCCTTCCTTGACTGTTAAGCAAGCCTCCTTGCTAGCTCCTTGTCTATTGTGCTTGTGTTTAGTTCTACCCTCTTGCTGTTACTGCCTTATATGTTCCTGTTTGATCATCAGGATCCGTGGGCACAGTTGACTACCTAGGTGGTGTTTCTTGTTCACTGTGAGTATTGTTTTTGAGTTACATTTATACATCACCGTAGGTATAAGCTCCACAGACCCTGCCTTTGCATGCATATCCTGTGACACATGTGAGTATTTGCAGTCAGTATCTGTAACAGCAATTGTGGGTGAGAAACTTACTGAGCTTAAGTCTTACCGTGTTGAGCTCCTGAGTGCTTTACCCCACACTCCCCTTTATTGTTAATGTTGTATTATATATATGTCTTGCACGTCCGTCCTGGGTGTAGTTAGTCTGAATGCTAAATTGCCTTGCGAGTGCCCTTTCTTTCTGAGTCTTAGCCATCTTGTTCACTTGTACAGGCTTCCCCTTTGGATCCCTTTTCCTCTTCTGACTTCCTGTGTGATCCTGGGCTGCGCTGTACTCCTCTCTGTGTACATTTTCTACCCCATTCCCAGTTCTTGCCCAAGTCCTTGACTGTGTCCCGGACAGTCTGTGATCCTAGGCTGCGCTGTACTCCTCTCTGTGTACATTTTCTACCCCATTCCCAGTCCTTGCCCAAGCCCCTGACTGTGTTCCTGACATAGTCCCAGACTGTGCCTGACATTAAGGAGTTCTGACATATGGTTCGCTAGGGTATGATCTAGTTGGGTAATTGCATATATTAGATTTCTGCCCCACACTAATACCATAGCAGTCAGCAGTCGATTGTATCTTACACCTCTTACATTCACATAAGACATATCTGCTACAAGGGTTGTCAGTCTCCAGTAGTGTACAGCCAATAAAACAGCCATCAATCACTAAATGAGCAGGCATGGAGTCACACTGCTGGTCAATCCGAGGGCTTTAATCTATTCCATTAGTACAGGTCCCAAATATTGATACTGTGTCTGATTTTTTACATCTCACAACAACACTAGATATTTGCTCCACCTGCATCCCTGCAACAAAGCCCAGAAAAGAGCCAGACCCTCAAGTGTAATCCTCAGCTTACATGTAACGAATTGCATACAACTTAACCAGCAAACTGCTTCAAGACAATAAGTAAGCAAAAAATAGGTCCAACCTGTGGTTCACCGTGGCATTATATAGTACTTCCATATATAACACTTATGGCCCACAATAATACTAAGGAACAAGTTCCTTACCTTCGGTAACGATGTATCTGTACGAGACATATGTAGTTATAGATTCCTTACCCTACAATGACCCCAGGGCGTCAGACTGAATACAGAGAATGTTTTTTGTAGCAGTAACCCTGCGCGTCGATAAGTGGCGTCGGTCGTCTCTGCATCCATCATCGGCATCGTGGTTGCCGGGATGACGTTGCGTGTCTACTTAGACACTGCCCCTGCATGCTGACGCCAGTTCTTTCACGACTTTCCACACCAGAAGGGCAGAGCCATGCAAGACTCTGAGCACTGATGCACAAAACTAAGGCCCTGTAAGGGAGTCCCAATCTCCAGAAGTCATTTCGCAGAATGGGGAGGATGGGTGGGGCGGTAAGGAATCTATAACTACATATGTCTCTTACAGATACATTGTTATGGAAGGTAAGTAACTTGTTCATCTGAAAGAGACTGTAGTTATAGATTACCTACCTTAGAATAGATACCCCAGCAATGCCAACCCCGGTGGTGGGTATGCAAACTAAGTTCACACCAGAAAGTCCAGGGGAACCGAGCTGCCGAAAAAGCCATCTCTCCCGACCTGGCTGTCTAGGCAGTAATGTTTTGTGAGCGTGCCCATGTTGCTGCCTGGCAGTTGGCAACCAGCGGAACTCCACGTCCCAATGCAGTAGTGGCTTTTTTGCCAAAGAATAGCAGATCTTGATACATTGGACAACCCATCGAGAGATTGAACATTTGTGCACAGCCCAACTTTTCTTGGCACTCACATAACCCATGAAGAGTTGATCGTCCACCCGGAAGTCTTTAGTTCGGTCAAGGTAGAAGGAGAGTGCACGTTTAGGGTCCAGACGGTGGAGTCTCTCCTCCTCCTTGG
Source organism: Lissotriton helveticus (assembly GCF_964261635.1). Taxonomy (NCBI): domain Eukaryota; kingdom Metazoa; phylum Chordata; class Amphibia; order Caudata; family Salamandridae; genus Lissotriton; species Lissotriton helveticus. The sequence continues at coordinate 676,952,928 of NC_136073.1, read as the reverse complement.
AGGGGTGTGGGGGAGGGAAGACTGTGGGCAATGTGATGGTCTGAACTATGTGGAAAGAAGTAACCACTTTGGGCAGAAAAGAATGCCTAGTACGAAGACCACTTTGTCTGGATGGTCTGCAAGAAAAGGAGGTTTGGAAGACAGGGCCTAAAACTCACTCACCCTGCGAGCAGAAGTGATGGCAAGCAGGAAAGCAGTCTTTAAAGTAAGAAGATGTAGAGGCAAATGATGTAGTGGTTTGAAGGGAGCACACATAAAATAAACAAGGACAAGATTTTAGTCCGACTGGGGTATTACAAAAGGAGAAGGAAGAAAGTGATGAGTAATGCCCTTCAAAAATCTGTATACAATAGGCGACTTGAAAAGGGAAGGCTGATCAGGAAGGCGAAGAAAGGCCGAAACGGCTGAAAGATAGCCTTTAAGAGTGCCTAGAGCATAGCCCTGCTGGGCCAAAGAAAGAACGAAGAGGAGCAGAAAGGGGAGCCACGACCTTTGCTGTGCACCATGCCACAAATTAGTTCCATCTACAGGAGTATACCGTTTTAGTGGAGGGATTCCTGGCTGCCAAGATGACATTACAGACTTTGAGTGGGAGGTCAAAAGCTGTCAACTGTCGCCGCTCAAATTCCACACAAGGAGGTGGAGGCTAGGCAGGTTCGGTGGGGGACTGTCCCCTGCTGCTGCGACAGAAGATCCTCCCGAAGAGGCAGTCTGATCGGAGGATCGTTGGCCATGCTCAAGAGCTCAGGGTACCAGACTATTCCTGCTCAGTCTAGTGCCCCGAGAATTACTTGGGCCCGGTCACGCTTGATCTTCTTCAGCACTCTGGGTAGAAGTGTTACAGGCGGAAAGGCGTACAGAAGGCCACAATCCCACTTGTGACGAAAGGCTTCACCGAGCGAGTGCCGCCTTGGAGTTTCCAACACGCAGAACTGCTGACATTGCTCGTTCTCTTCGGTGGCGAATAGATCTAACCAAGGTTCTCCCCACTGCTGAAAGAGACCTTGCACCACCTCTAAGTTAAGATACCATTCATGATCCATCATGCACCAGCGGCTGAATTAATCTGCCCTGCGTTCAGAAAACCTGCCAGGTGTTGAACCACCAGGGACATGCCCTGATGTTCCAGCCATGTCCAAAGGCAAAGAGCCTCTTGACATAGAGTCCATGACCCCACCCGCCCTGTTTGTTGCAGTACCACAGGGCGGTGGTATTGTCTGTGAAAACCTGCACTACTCTTCCTTTGACAGAAGGAGGGAATGCCTTCAGTGCAAGACGGATTGCCCGAAGTTCCGGAAGGTTGATGTGGAGCCCGGACTCCGCCGGAGACCAGAGACCTCTGATGTCCGCCTCTCCCATGTGGCCGCCCCATCCCACGAGTGACGCATCTGTCACCACTGGGAACTCTGGTTGGGGAAGGGAGAGGGATCTGTCATTTACCCAATCCTGGTTCGTGAGCCGCCACTGCAACTGATGTACAGTCCCCTCCGATATCTGGACGACATCAGAAAGATTGCCTAGATGCTGCTCCCACTGGAAAATCAGGTCCCACTGCAGAGCCCACATATGCCATCTGGCATGATCTACCAGCAGGATGCAGGAGGCCATGAGGCCCAGCAGCCTCGGAGTCATTCTCATCGAAATCCGGGATAGAGGCTGAAACCTCGGTATCATAGCCTAAATATCCCGGACTTGCTGCTTGGGATGATAAGCCTGAAACTGCGCTGTATCCGGAACTGCTCTGATGAAAAGAAGCTTCTGAAAGGGAATCAGGTGTGACTTTGGCAAGTTGAAAGTGAACCCTAGCGAATGCAGGAGGTCCGCTATAGTCTGGAGGTGGGAGACGACAGCCTTGGCCAAGCCCGCCTTCAACAGCCAGTCGTCGAGATAGGGGAAGACTGGAACCCCTCATCTGCGCAGATGAGCTGCGACTACCGCCATCACCTTCGTGAACACCTGAGGGGCGCTGGTACGGCCAAAGGGGAGCATGATGAACGGAAAGTGCTTGTAGCCTACCGTGAACCGCAGGTAACATCTGTGAGCTGGCAGGATGGGGATGTGGAAATAAGAGTCCTGCAAGTCCAACGTTACCATCCAGTCACCAGGGTCGAGGGCAGACAGGACCTGGGCCAAGGTCAACATTTTGAACTTTTCCTTCTGGAGGAAGCTGTTGATGTCCCGGAGATCTAAGATAAGACGCAGGCCTTTGTCCTTCTTGGGTACCAGGTAGTAGTGGGAGTAACAACCACAACCTACTTCTGGCACAGGGACTCATTTGATAGCTCCCTTGGCCAAGAGAGGCATAACTTACTGGCGTAGAAGGGCAAAGTAATCCTCCGACATGTGATGGAGTGTCGGTGGCAAGGAGGGAGGAGTAGTCTCGAAGGGGAAGGAGTAGCCCCTTCGGACAATCTTCAAAACCCACCTGTCCGACGTGATGTTGTGCCAGTGGGGGAGGTGATGGCAGACCCTGCCGTCCACTGGCAACTGGTGGCCCTGAAAAGTTGGACTAGGGAGGTTTGGAGGATGCTGCGGGGGGGGGGGGGGGGTTGGTGGACTGACACGCCTCCTGGCCTGCAGACTTTGACGCTGGGTCCCACGCACCCGACCATGCATAGGCTGGGTAGCTTGCGCAGCCCTGTGGCTCTGGGTGGAACGTAATGGGGCACCCCTTCCATAGCCACGAAAGGGGTGAAAAGCAAACTGCATGGGGTGAGGAGTTGCTGCGAGGTGCAAGGATCTGGCCGTGGCCCTAGAGTCCTAAAGCGCTAGTGTGTGTTGTCCGCCCTGTCACCAAACAGGCGACGGCCATCAAAGGGCATGTCCAAAAGTGTGGATTGGACATGCCCAGAGAAGCCACACATTCTCAGCCAGACATAGCGTCTCAGGGCTACCAACTTGGAAACCGTCCTACCCAGAGTGCGGTATCCAGCCCACACCGGATGGTGAACTTAGCTGCGTCTCGACACTCAGCAACAGCGCGGGTGAGCACGGCCCAGGCGAGCATGGCCCGGCGCTCCTCCGGGAACTGTGGCAGCACTTGCGTGTCCGTTTCCCACACCGTGTGTGTATAACGGCCCAAGAGACAAGTGGTGTTCACCGACCATAGTCCTAAGCTGGTGGAAGAAAACATCTTCCCAAGATGGTCCAGCTTCTTGGATTCCCTATCTGGGGGAGCAGTAGGGAATGCACCCTTTGAGGAGGAGGCTTGGACCACCAAGCTCTCAGGGGTAGGGTGTTGCAAGAGGAAAAGTGGGTCGCCCGGGGCCGGGCGGTGGCATCGGGCAATCATTCGGTCCTCAGGAGCCCCTGTGCTGGGCTTGGATCAAGTGCCCAGAAGGATGTCAGTGACAGCCTCATTAAAAGGCAGCAGGGGCTCCGAATCGGCTGCTGCCCGCTGAAGCACCTCAGGTTCGAGGCCCAAGACCTAAGCCGCCCTACGCAACACCACAGCATAGGAAGCTCCCTCCTCCGTAGCCACAGTAGGGGGAGAAAGCATACCAAGGTCTGGAGAGGTATCCAGACCCCTGGCATCACCCAACTTCTCTAGCCAGTCCGGCTCCTCAAGTTGGTCTACTAGAGGGTCAACAGACCCCTCCCAGGCCTCCTCACCCTCCTCTGGCTGCTACTCAGGGCAGTAGGGAATGCCAGGGATGAACAGCGGCACAAAAGTACTCTCTGGCGACGGTACCGACATCGGTCCGACACTGTGTACAAAAAGAGGGAGAGGCTGGGGTCGACACTGGTCGGAGAGGTGCAACCAACGTCGGGGGTGTTATCACCGGAATCGGCACCAGGGAAGGTACTGTGAGGTTGATTGGCTTCAATCCAGATCAAGGTCTAGATCCTTGGGGACCCTGCAGCGCTGAGGCCGGAGCCGCTGGCATTGAAGGCCCAGGGCCCCCAGCTGAGTCCGTGGGGCCCAAAGGCACGCCTGCAGAGTCAGGCTGACCAAAGATGCTGCGCAGCGCTTCGTAATATGAACGAAGCTAGGCAGGGGATGCTCCGGGAAAAGGAGGGAAGCGCTGAGCCGTCCCAGTGGGCTCTAAGGAAGGAGCCGGAAAGCGATGACGCTCTGGGTACCATGTTGTGGCGGATGACGGACAGGGAAAAGGCAAAGAGCGGCGATGCTTCTTTGCCTTCTACTTGTGCTTCGACTTAACAGAGGAGTGCGAAGACTTCGAGGACGAATGCTGGTGACTCTGCAACTGGTCCGGCGACCTTCCCCTCGACCGGGACCTCGAACGGCGTGGAGCGGACTGCCGGGCCTTTAAAAGCTTTCGGACCGCTGCCACAAAGACTTCGGGTTCAGGGCCCGGCAGTGGGAGCACGACTACAGGTCGTCGTCATGCTCTAGGCGCCAGAGACACACTAGGTGCGGATCTGTCACCGACATCAACTTGTATCAGCAGTCACAGGGCTTGAAACCAGGCTGACGGCTTGACATTCCTTGTGCACCAGGAGTCGAAGACTCAAAAAGATGCTGAGAAAAGTAAAAAAAGGGTTAGTCATAAAGTGACTAAGGGGCATGCTCTCTCTAGATCCACGCTGGCTGGCACAGAAAAAGAAAGAACTGACGTCCGTGTACAGGGGCGGTGTCAAAGTAGACACCGCAACGTCATCCCAGCGACCATGACGCAGACAATGGACCAAGAGTCGACCGATACCGACTACTGACACGCAGGGGTACTGCTATGAAAAAATGTCTCCGGATCCAGTCTGACGCCTAGGGGTAATTTTATGGTAAGGAATCTATAACTACAGTCTCTTTCAGATACCATACTATGTAGTGGTCAGCAACAAACTGTAATTAAAATCACATGAGATGTACATGCTATGAGGGTTATCCATCACCAGCATATACAGTCAAACATCATCAAATGAACAAGCTGGAATAACTGGAGAGATCTGTCACACATTACTGACAATTTTGGAGGACATTAAAATAATCCAATCACTGCAGGTGCCAAATATCTACACAATCTGACTACTTCTTTAAATCTCACATAGACACTTGGATAAGATTGGACACCCCAGTGCAGTAGCTAGCTAAGCCCACTATATAATATGAAATTCCATAAAGGGACCTAAAGAGCTGTTCAAAGCTACCAGAATGCTGAAAACTATAAAACTGCACATCTTTCTCTTACACGTCATGTTCCAACATGCTGCTTCCTATAACTCGATAGCCGCAACTCAGTGGTTATCATGCAAGACGTGGAAACACTTCCCAGATAGGATCAAAACAAAACCAACATCCTTCCAAACATGCAGAACCCCACACAGGGGTAGTACAAGCTATATAAATGCCACAATACAATACAATCCTTCTTTGGTATCAGTAATTAGAGATAAAAGCACCTCTCTCTGAAACCAGTACTTGTTTGATGGCACCCTTGGCCCACAGGTTGATTTTTTTGCAGAAAGATTGTGAAATTGTCTGCTGACAGTCACTCTGATATGTGGGGGAATACATGGTGGGGAGGAAATGAAAAGCAAGTCGTAGCCACTCTGAATGATTTGCAAAGCCCATCTGTCCAACATGATTGATCTTCAGCAGGATAGGAAAAGTGGTATCCTACCTCCAACCATAAGAGTATGTTGTTATGTTATGTTATGACATATTTATAGAGCGCGCAGCTACTCAAAAGAGTGTCCCGGCACTAGCAGATCACGCACACATGCAACAGGTAGGGCAGCTCTAGACATACGAAAGGATTATTGCAAAAATAGCCATGTTTTGAGTTGTTTCCTAAAGAGCCAGATGTCAGACAATTCCCTTAAAGTGGTCGGAAGTTTGTTCCATAATTGGGCAACTTGAAAGGTCCGGCCACCTTTGCGAGACCGCGCAAATTTGGGTATACTCATCAAGTGAAGATTGGACGATCTAAGGACTCTCCCGGGTGTGTAGAAGCTCCCTCTTCTCTTGATATAATGAGCACCAGAGCCATGTAGAGCTTTAAAGGCCAGTGTCAGGGCCTTAAACTGAATCCTGCGGCGAATGGGAAGCCAGTGCAAATTCCTCAGATGGGGAGGGATGTGAGCCTGGCGACCCAACCTAAGGATGGCTCTAGCTGCCGCATTCTGCACCACCTGGAGTCTATTCAATAGATACTCCGGGAGGCCCAAATAGAGGACATTTTAGCGTAGTCCAGTCGAGATGTAATGAGAGCCTGGACTACTGTCCTTCTGTGGTCAAGAGACAGTAGGGGTAGAAATTTACGGATGGTCTTCAAGGTTCCATAGCATGTCCCTACCACTGATTGAACCTGCTACTTCATGTCCAGGGAGTCATCGATTTGTACCCCAAGATTTCTAGCTACTCCTACCGAGGACTGGGGAGGGAACATGTGAGGTGGCCACCACTGCCTCCATTCATCAAGATTAAAAGCCCCAAAGAGAATCACCTCTGATTTTGCTGAATTACACTGCAGCTGATTAAAGCTAAACCAGGAAAAGATTTTCTTCAGGCAGTTATTAATTTTCTCACCGTCAAATGCTTCTCCTTTAGTACAGGTGAACAATAGCTGCGTGTCGTCAGCATAAGATATAATCTTGGCTCCCGCCTCTTCAGCCAGAAGAGCAACGGGGGTCATGTATACATTGAACAGTAAAGGACTAAGCATAGACCCTTGGGGTACCCCCACTTTCATGGGAGGCATACATGAAGAGAAGGGCGGAATCCAGACTTCCTGCCTTCTGTTCTCCAAAAAGGAGAACCACTTCAACACCGTGCCCCCTACTCCGCAATCCTTCAATCTCTGGAGGAGTCTATCATGGAGCACGGTGTCAAATGCGGCTGACAGATCCAGCAGTATTAGAACTGCTCTTCCGCCTGAGTCAAGGGTCTCTTTTATGGAGTCGGAGATTTCTAGGAGAGCCGTTTCCGTGCTAAAATTAGTGCGGAAACCAGATTGGCTCATATGAAAGAGGTTATTTGATTCAATATATTCAGTGGTGACTTGATTCACGTATTTTTCAATAGATTTTGCGTAGAAAGGCAGCAGTGAGATGGGTCTATAATTGGAGGCCTCTGGTGGATCTGCTGAGGGTTTTTTCGACAGTGGTATAATTTTGGCCTGATTCCAAGTAGAGGGAACCTTCCCACTGCTTAAAGATAAATTAAGCACTCTGTTAACCTCCATGTTAATAATGTCTGCCACTTTAGACAATTTTGGCAGGGGTCTGATGGGGAGCCTGTTCTTATACTTTTCATAATCGATAGGGATTGTTCCAGAGTGATCGGAGGAAACTGAAGAAAGGAAGAGTTGCATGCTGGTATATTAGCCAAAAATTGAGAATTAGTCAGTGTACTAGAAGATGAGTTTAAAAGATTTTGAATCCCGTCTATTTTTTTATAAAAGTACGAGGCTAATTGATGGGTCCACACTTCTGATACTTCGCCTTTAGAGGTGATTGCCGTGGGTCACGTGAACTGTTTTACAATTTAAAAAATGTCTTTGCTCTTGTTGGCTGATTCCTCAATCTGTGATGCAAAGAACTTTTTTTTTCCTCTAAAATTTTGCCATGATAAAGATTTAATTCTTTTTTATATAATGCCTTGCAATTAAGACTAAAATTCCTCCTCCATGCCCTTTCTAGACGTTTACAGGCGCTTTTGCATTTGCACAGATTTTCATTAAACCAAGGGGCAGATCTATTCATTGTCCATAGCGGGCGTAAGGATTCCAGCGCCAAAAGCTCTGCGCTTTGTTTTATCCAATTTTCCAGGTTCATTGCATCTTCCTCTACCTCATTACATCTGGAGAGGGGTTGAGCTGAAAGTAGTGTAGTCAGTGTTCCAGGGAGGATTTTATGGAAGGGTCTTGATGTAAGCGGGGGATGATTGGTAATAATGGGTCCAGCCTTTCTGATTTTGGCAATTTTCAAACTTATTAAGAAGTGATCGCTCCATACTAGCGGAATTGGTTCATCCGTTTGGGCCAGAGTGTTTGAGAAGACTTGGTCCAGTAAGTGTCTTTTCTCGTGTGTAGGACTAGTAATAAGGGGCAGCATATTCAGAGACTCTAAAGCCTCATAGAGTAATAGACCTTCCGAGCTCTCTGGTCTGTCCATATGGATATTAAAGTCTCCTAGGACTAGGCAGTGATTAAATCAGAGGGCGAGAGGTGCCAGTATATCAACCAGATCCTTTATGAAGGGACCTGCATACCCCGGGGGTCTATAGATCTGGATTCCTGCCAAAGACTGATGGGCAGATATAACACAATGAAAGCCTAGACTTTCGGCCCCTTGAATTTCATCTATAGGGATAAATTTGGCAGGAAATATCTTTTTTGGTGATCATAGCAATGCCCCCGCCCTTCCCTGTTGTGCGGTCCTTCCTCACAATGGAATAGCCTGGTGGAACTGCTATTGCCAGAGTGGGGTTAGAGCTTTCTGAGAGCCAGGTTTCTGTTGGAAAATTATATCTGGGTTAGATTCTGAGATCAGGTCCGAGATATGCTGGGCGTTTTATTCAGGGAGCGAACATTGAGTAGGTAAATTCTAATGCTCTCCAAACTCCCTGCATCCCCATGTTTCCTCTTTGTGGTAGGATTGTGCTCATCAAATCTACATGTGGTGTGAGTCCAGTTACACTTACTACAACTGATGGTATTGTTAACTCTGTCAAGTTCAATGCAGTTTCTACAATTATCTAGGGGCTGGTATCTTCTGAGTTCTATTTTGTCATACCTGATTACTTTCTGATTGTGAAAGGCAACATTTCCCGCCTCGTCCGCCTCCGGGACGCTGACGGGCGCAGACGGGCTTGCCTTTGGCACGCGCCCGCTGCGCGCGTCCACTGCAAGGTCCAAAACACATCCGGTTTTAAGGGGTCAGGCCGCTCAAACTCTGACCTCCCGCCAGAAGTGGGGCGTATCCTCCCTCCACTCAAACGACGATGTCGCAGTGGACTGGGGAGGATAGGCGAGTACAAGTGGAATCAGGTAAAGTGCAAAATATATTTTAAAAAATGCCCACAGTGCCCCGAGTCCGTTGCTAAAAAGCGCGAGATCGCTTCAGTTTTAAAAGTTAAAAAGTGCAATATAAACATACGTTGCCTAGAGCCTCAAATCAGGTGTTTTCAAATGCGCGCGTCCACAGTATGCACCTTTGATGACACGTTAACATGGTTTTGCAGCTACTTCAGAAGAACTTGAAGAGTTCCGAGAGGGCTGTCCCGGCTTGTGCAATCTGCCTCAGCGCCACTACAACCTCTACGGCGAAAAAACTGCGTCTGTTGTTACTGCACGGGATGCTTAGCATTGTCAGTGAGCTCACCTCTTGAAATACCCACTAAACTTCCTGTACTGTTGGAGGAGCTGCTTGGCAGGAGACAAGAGTCCCAAGGCTCGAGTTTCAATAGTTTGCTGTGTCCTGCATTGTTTGAGTCAGCAAAGGCCTAATGTCTATTAGGATGGCCAGCAGGAGCTTGCTGGCCATGTCCCATAAAGAATGGGTGTACCTGCCCAGAAGGCATACTGAATACAAGGGTCTTAATGCTAAACTAACTGAAGAGAACATTCTGTTTCCAAAGGCATGAATACGTTTTGACTCTATACCAAGGACTGTTCAGAAAAGCATTAGGAGTGGCTTTACTCGTAGAGGCCTGCACCACCAGGTTTTTAGACATAGGGATATTTTGTCAGAAAATCGGGGGCCAGTCTATACCGTCTGTGCACAGGTCCACTCACCGGACAGCCCAAGCATGGTTTGGCTCAAGTGGCCATGAGAGTACTGTACAAGCCCTCTTGAAGGGGATAAGTAGTGCAAGAGAGGCTGGATCTGCTGGAAGTCTCAGCTAATAAATCTGCCTTTGTTTCAACAGTAGGCAACTTTAAGTCGAGTGCTTCTGCAGCCCTTCACACCACTATTGCAAAAGAGGAAATTTCTTGGTGGCCCAGGTGACAATTCTACCTCAGTCTAAAGAGATGTATCCAGCCTACTGGCATTCTGGATATCCAGGTATAGTCTATCATGAGTCTATCAAGAGGGGATCAGGTTGTTCACATCCTGCTCATCATCATCAGTGGCATGGGAAATATTTTGCATACTCTATTGAATCCAAATAAAGCCTCTAGTGTCTGATAGTACTAAATGCAAATTGAATTGTTACACCTGTAATTTTGTAGTGCAACATAGGGCTGGCGGAGACCGATGACGGCTCGGATTGGAGATCGGCATTACAGTTGTGTCAAGGGCCAGCATTGCTCCAACATGGAAGGGACTGGTGTGTACCAAGGGGCAGGGGTGAAAGTGTGAACAAACACTGCAGTGGGTCTCATGGGGTCAGTTGTACCTGAAGAGGGGCTCACTGGTGGAAGTAAACCTGGAGCTCCACGCAACTCCTTGGAGTCCAAAAGTACATCAGAGGATCCTGAAGCATCTAAAGAGCTGTAACAAGGCCTTTTGGAAGGCTGATATTTGATGTGGGGCTGAAAAAAGCCCAGGGAATTTGGGGTACACCAGGACTAGTTGCAGGACTGAATAAGAGTCAGGAGACGCTTAAGTCTTTTGACTGATGCCTGCATGCCTTCTTGTCTGATTTGGAGTGGCTGGATGGGGTACTGCCCCATTTCACTTTCATGTGCATATGATGCATCTTCAACTTTGACTTACTGGAAGACTTGGAGCGGGAATGGGATTTCAAACGGGACAAGATCGCGAGCAGCTCCACAACTTGAAGCAGGACTTATGTGTCAACAGCAAACTTTTCTGTTTTTTTTGTGTTCACAATTCTTTATGGAATTTTAGCACAATGATAAACAACATAGAATATTCCCCAAAAATATGGAAAACCGTGGTGACTGTGGTTACCACTCCACTTTCATACAGCCCCACCCTCCAGTCCTCATCATAGGAGTGGGTCAGAATCCAGGACCAAGGAGAAAAACTCAGAACAGCAATCTGTCCAAGCTGGCTCCTTCTGGCATAGAGTCGCCAATACTCCACTGCACACGGGCAATGACTCGTTCAGCACAACGAAGATCGCAGGTCAGTTCATGGTGGCCCTCGCCTGGCATACAACGGTCACTGACTTTTCCCTGCACATGGCCAAAGACCCAATCAGTGAAGCAGCCATCTCCTCACACCTTGCTATGGGTGTCTACTCGACAGGATTCCCCATTGGACCTCGCTCCCTCCAACACTCTACTTTTCCTCACAGGGCACACTGGTCTTGAATATTAATGAATAAATATGACATTTACAAAAGTGCACAGCTGTCAGAAGATGTCCCACAGAACAAGGCAGGCACTGGTGCTCAAGACTACAGGGCACGTGCTCTTGGATTCCTTGAGTGATACCCCCTCAACCAGTTGGGCGACTAGCAGGCCTAGGCACCCAGTGGTGGTCACAGGCAGAAGTCTTGCAGAGCTTCTCTTACTTGCACAGCCTGAATGGCTGCTTGAATGTTTACAGTTTTGGGGCTCTCTAGCTCCCCTTCTTAAAGTCCATTTCCAGACATCAAATGTGATTTAGAGTCTAAGGGCCAGATGTAGGTAGAATAGATTTACCGATTTTTAATTACCGAATTTTACCGATTCGGTAATTAAGAATCGGTAAATCTGAGGGGTGGATATGTAGGTATTCCTGATGTGCTGGAATACCGAATCGGAACAATTCGGTATTTACCGATTCGGTAAATACCGAATCGGTAATGCCCATTCATTCCTATGGGCTTTGAAGCCCATAGGAATGAATGGGCATTACCGATTCGGTATTTACCGTATCGGTAAATACCGATTTTCAGAAGGGTGCAGGGGGTGTCACTTTGACACCCTCTGGCCCCCCCAAAACAGGCTCGGGTGCCATGTGGCAGGCATACATGCCCTAAGGGCAGGTCTGCCTGTCATATGGCATAGGTGTGCATGCACACATGTGCATGCACACCGGAATCGGTATTTTACCATCAAATTGGATTTGATGGTAAAATACCGATTCGGTAAGGCTTTTGGGACTCAGAAGAGTCCCACCTACATCTCAGATTTACCGAATCGGTAAAAATACCGATTCGGTATTTTACAGAATCGGTAAATTTACCGAATCGGTAAATTTACCGATTCTGTAAAAATAAGCCCCTACATACCAATTCTTCAATACCGGTCGGTAACGGCCGAAAATACAGATTTTCGGCCGTTACCGACCGACCTACATCTGGCCCCTAAGTCTTTGACATTTCTGTTGAGGACCTGCTTCCTTTTGATGTGTTCACACGTCTGCCCTCTCTCTCCAGACAGCAGTCTGTCACTAGCAGGAGTGACTCCAAAGCTAATAGCCCCACAACTTAGGCCATGGGAGTGACTAGAGTTCACACCTGATGCCAGCCACAGTGATCTGTGCATCAAACCGTTAGTTCAGGGCTCACCCCTACTCTTTATGATTCTCTTATGAACCCATCTCCCTACTGAGATGTGCTTGGACCCTTCCTTGTGTCCTCTCTCTAAATCAAAGAGAATGCTTTGAAGTGTACCAGGGGAACCTGGCTGTCCCTTCTCCAGTGTGTCCCACCCAGCTGACTGGAATGCAGTAATACACATATCTGTCTGGTGGATTACTCTACCTCACCTCATCATGTTTTACTGTGCAGCTCTGGGTCTCCCATAATAAAACCCAAAGTCCTCCATGTGTTGTACCATTCACTAGGTCTCCAACACCCAGCACATCCATAGAGCACACACGCACTGCACACCATTAGGTTCTTCATGTATTGTAAAAGTCACAGAAGCATATACATCCAGCACTTGCATGTAACATTCACACTGAATTATCCCTGTATTCTACCATTCAGAGGCACACATACACCTAGTACATGTACACATCATGCACACACTCCGCAGCATTACAATCTTCATGTACTGTCCCACTAACGGGCGCACATACATCCAGCATATGTTGACCACACATGCACTGCACAATACTACAGAGCAAATCTATGTAGGCTCAGGGTGCGTTAAGCACACAGCAGTGTAACTTTAAATGAATGAGTCTGTAGGGGTCTCTCCAGTGACACAGGTAAAAAGGGCCTGTTCACTTCGATTGATCACTACATGGTATGTTGCCACCCCTGCACTTGTGCTGCTGAATTCCTGCTAGTGGTAGTAGCCATTCACCACTAGGAGGGTAGCATTTTGGGTGCCCTTCCTGGTCCAACATACCACAATCCGTGAGAGAGGCCCGTGTCATGGGGCACATGCACAATCCGTGCTTGCCTATGAAAACAAAAATCAGCATTTGGGATCCAGACATCAGTACAGTTGGGGCACTAAGGGCAGGGGTGCACATCCATTACCATGCAGCGGACTGATCTGTCCCAACAGAAGCCCCTCCCAGATCAGAACACCCCAGACCAACTCCCAACCTGGAGAGGTTGGATGGTCAGATCGGTAAAACCAGTGGGAAAGTCCATCAACATTCTCATGGCTCAATGTGGCTGTGTGTTCCACTACTAAGTCTGACCCTTGCAAAGAAATAGACCATGTCAGCAACTTGTGATTCTCTCCATTCATAGCCATCAATAATTTCATTGGCTTATGATCTATTTGCACCATAAACCTAGTGCCAAACAAAGAAAGGTGGAACCGACGCAAGGCCCATACTATGGTAAAGGACTCATCAATAGCCGCCCAGTTCTCTTATCTGGGTAGCAACCTCGTACTAATTAAGGCTAGAAGACGCTCCCTACATTTTTCATCCAGTTGAGCCACAACTAATTCAACCTCTGTCAGAAACACTATTCCGCTATTCCAAACTCGTCTCTATGATACCTTGTGAGGACTGCCTTGCCAAATATGATTTGTTTGTACTTAAACTTGCCCTAATTCACCGAACTGAAGTACCGATGTCTACTCAGCATTTTTTAAATCAAATTGTACTTATCCATTGTTCATATATGGCTGATCCCCATTTGTTAGGACCACACTAAACTGTCTTGAATTTGTTTACTCATTACTGTGAAGCGCTCTGATACCCTATTTTGGGTCTTGTTCGACTATACCATGGGTACTCACAAACTTTCTCTTGGGGGCCAAATTTACAGTGTGGTTTGTGTCCGAGGGCCGCACCGGTGGGGGCGGGGTCAGTGGGGGAGCTGGCGGGGCTAGAGCAACAAATAAAACTTACCATGAGGTTGAACACAGATCCCTGCAGCGGACGCCTTTGTCCACTGAGCCACCAGACCCGGCATACACGCAGCTCTGTCTCTCTCTCTCTCTCTATCCCTCCCTCCCTCTCTCTCTCTCTCTCTCTCCCTCAACCTCTCTCTCCCTCAGACTGTCTCACTCACTCCCTCTCTCTGTCTCCCTCTTTCCCTCTCTCTCCTTCCCTCTCCGTCGCCCTCCTCACTCTGTCGCCCTCCCCCTCCCTCCGTCTGTCACCCTCCTCCCTCCCTCTGTCACCCTCCTCCCTCCCTCCGTCTGTCACCCTTCTCATGTCACCCTGTCTCCCTCCCTCTCCCTTTCTGTTTCCCTCAGTCTCCCTTTTTCTGTCTCCCTCCCTCTTTCTCGGTCTCCCTCTCTTTGTCTCCCTTGCTCTCCCTCTTTCTGCCTCCCTTTCCCTCCCTCCCTCTGCCTCCCTTTGGCTCCCTCCTTTCCTCCCCTCCCTCGCTCTCCCTGTCTGCCTCCCTTCTTTCCCTCCCTCGCTCTCCCTCCCTTTTCTCCCATTTACCTCCATCCCTCGCTCTCCCTGTCTGCCTCCCTTTCCCTCCCTCCTTTCCTCGCTCTCCCCGTCTGCCTCCCTTTCCCTCCCTCCCTTTCCTCGCTCTCCCTCCCCTCCACCTCCCTCCCTCCCTCTCCGCCTGCCTCCCTTTCCCGCCCTCGCTCTCCCTCTGTCTGCCTCCCACCCTCTCCCTCTGTATGTGTCTGCCTCCCTTTCCCACCCTCTCGCTCTCCATGGCTGTGTCTGCCTCCCTCGCTCTCCCTCTGTCTGCCTCCCTTTCCCTCCCTCGCTCTCCATCCCCCTCCCTGTCCCCCTCCCTCCACCTCCCTCCCTCGCTCTCCCTCTGTCTGCCTCCCTTTCCCTCCCTTACTCTCCCTCGGTCTGCCTCCCTTCCCCCCTGTGTCTCCCTCCCTTTCTCTACCTCCCTCTGTCAGCCTCTGTCATCTCACCCTGCCTGTGTGTGCCCGGGCTGATACAGGCTTCCGGGCGCACACACACACAGCTGCACCAGAGCACTTCACAGGTCTTTAAAAGTACATTTGTATGTTAATGAGCCTTTTGTATTTCACCTCTTAGCGCCCCTGCAGCTGGAATGCCGGGCCCCCACAGAGCAGCAGAGTCTCTCAGTGTCGCAGCGCGCAGTGTTTGCTGACACTTTAATTTTTGTTATTTTTAAAACACGGGTAAATTGTCTGCAAGGTCCACGGGCCGCCAGGGAAGGCTTGCCGGGCCGCTGGCGCCCCGCGGGCCGTACTATGAGTACCTGTGGCCTATACAAACCCCAAAAAATAAATAAATGAATCCAGGGGCGTAACACAGGCCCACGTAGCCACCGCAGTGCGGTGGGGAGCCTCTAGCTCCAAGGGGCCTTCTCGGCACTGCACTGTGGCCGGTGAGCTCCTGATTGAGCCCGGAGGGGGGCCCTCTACATACCGTGCAGGGAGGCCCCCTCACTTTTCGTTACGCCAGTGAATAAATCCATCTGTACAATAACAGGCTGACTGTAGTCAGGTGTTTTCAGTACAGGTGCAGTGCTTAGTGTCTTCTTCAGTTCCTCAAATGCTTTCTGATGCTTCGCAGTCCATATCACTTTCCTGGGCTGCTTCTTAGAGGTTAAAGCAGCCAATGTGGCAACTACTTCCATAGTTCGCCACAAAGTTCCTTTAATACCCAGTGAGTCCCAAAAAGGCCCTCACTCCAGTCTGGGTAGTAAGCACACCCCACCCTATCACAGATTGAATCTTGGCATCCAACAGGCAAATCTTTCTGTTCCCCACCTCATGCCCAAGGTAGACTGTAGAGGACTGCTCCACATGATACTTGGTCACCTTGATTATGAGTTTGCCTCCTATATTCTAGCCAACACCTGTCCTAGGTGGCTCAGGTGGCCCTGCCATGAAATGCTGAAAACCACAATGTCATCTAGGTAGGCCACACAGAACTCTTCCAGCCCTGTGAGAACATGGTTTACTAGGCGTTGAAAAGTGGCTGGAGCATTTCTCAACCCAAAAGGTATCAACTTGAACTAATATAGGCCTCTGGCATAGAAAATTCAGTCTTCTCCTTGGCATTTGGTGGCAAAGTAATCTGTCAATATCCACTGGTCAGATCCAAGGTGCTCAAGTACTTGGCAGCACCTAACCGATCCACAAGCACATTAGCTCTTGAGATTGGTTGGGCATTAGTTTTAGTAACCTCATTGAAGGCTCAGTAGTCTACACAGAACTACAAATCCGTAGACCCTTGCTTTAGCACTAGAACCACAGGACTAGACCACAAACTACGGGATCTCTCAATGACAACCCCCCTCCCCTTCACCATTCCAACATTTTGGCAACTTCCCCCTTAATGCATCCTTGAATTGGATTCACAGGCAGACTGTCTCCTGTATTCCTGTCATGCATTGGTGCCAATCCTAGAGTCAGTGAGAAGAGTTTGGAAAACAGTCTCAACACAGCTCTACATTTCCTCTGCTGCTCAGGCGTTAACTCAAGGGCTAACTGAATCCCTTCCACAGTGTTTTTGTTCAAGTCACTATGCAGCAAGTCAGGAAGAGGCTCACTGGCTTCCTCAGCTTCTCCCTCCATACCAATGAAATTCATTTAGGTAAGACTTTAGCCTGTTCACATGGAACACTTTCTTGAGTTCCTTGGTGGCACCTCTGTACACCACGCAGTTGACGTCAGAAATCTTCTGAACTGCCTTATATGTCCCACACTATTTGTCATCCAAAGCCCTGGGACAAATAGGCTTTAGCACTAGCAACTCCTGACCTTCCTGATACCTTGTCAGCTTAGATATCTGGTCGTACCATTCCTTCATTAGCGCTTGGCTGGCCTGAAATATTTAATTCCTGAGACCATTCACATAGTCCACCACATCCTTTTGTAGAGACTCTGAGGTTCTTTCCCACCCTTCTTTTTGGTGAGTGGACCCCACATAGGGTGTCCTTACAGAAGCTCAAAGGGAATGAACCCTACCCCCTTCCGCAAAATCTCTCAGTAGGCAAAAAAGAGACATGGCAGGAGAAGATCACACTTCTTCCTGAGGTTCTTTGGCAGAGTTCCTACTATGCTCCTCAGTGGCTTGTTAAACCGTTCCACCAAACCAGTGGTTTGTGGTTGGCATGCTATGGTGGCAATGGAGAAGTGGTATGTCATTTCAACTTCACCCACATCTCTCTCATTTAAAAGGAGGTGACGTTGGTTCTTTCCTGGTCAGAAGTTACCGTCCTTGGAAATCCGACCCTATAAAAAAATACCAAAGTGAGTTCTTGCTACCACCCGTCCCTCTCCCCCACTTCCGTAGCTACTAAGTTGAGGCAACCGGACCCTCTCGGGTCCCTTCAACTATGAACCATATGTAACATACTTGCTATCCCGTACGTTGCTGGGTCAGGGTCTTTCGCCTGACAAACCCTGTGGGAAGTGAAACAAGTTCCCACCTTGGCTTTGGAAGAACTTCCCCGTCCTCCCTTCTCAAGATGCTCCATCCCGGACATACCAACACATTCCCACTTTTCCAGGGCCCTCCTGGAGTCTTATGAGAATTACCCTAGCCCTTACTCTTCGGTCTGGAACCAGTCTGTGGAGAGTTCCTCTCAACCGTTGGCTTAGAACAGTGCTGCTCTAACCCTTTTGAACACTGTTAGTTAACCATTTGTCAGCTAACACTGCAAGTTTATCAGGATCCCTCTCTATGTTTCGTCCCTTTTTAGGTTGAGCATTTAAGGCCTCTTGCATCTATTTTAGTATATATTGATATGTTTATGTACTTTGTGGGCTCAGGAGATTAGCCCTAGGAGTTGTCTGCTTCCGCTTATGGACTTTTTTCTGTTCAGCCGCCTCTATTTAACTGTCTTGATAGAAAACGACCAGTAGGTCAGTAAAATACCAGAATTGCTTTCTGCTGAGGGACTTTAAAAAAAAAAAAATTATGGCACCTGCCTCTATTTAACTTTCTTGATAGAAAAGGACCAGCAGAGGTCAGTAAAATACCAGAATCACTTTAGCATTCTCTAGATCCCAGTCAATAGAAAAGGTCTTCCATGAGCACCAGTAGACAATAATATTTTTTTCAAATCTTGTATTTTCAGTGATTTGACCACCGAAGGCTCTGATTTTATATTAAAAACAGAGCTTTGGACTATACCATTTCCTGCTGAAAGGCAATATTTCTCTTCATGGGTTTCCATACCTGGTGTGTCACACAGTTTGGTGCTTACTTTCCCTCCATGTTAAAGAACAGTAGATGTTTCAGCACCCAGGCTAATGTGCTGTATAGCGAAATACATATAATGTTCCAAAGGCGAGACTGATTGCACTGCAAATGCTTGTTCTCTTACCTTTCATAATGTCTCCTCCCAGGTCCATTCCCACTGTCTTTCCCGCCTCCTCTCCTCGTACCCAGTGAGCAAGTCTTAGCGTCTCCCTCGCAAACTCTCGGGCCTTCTCTTCTTACTCAGCCTTAGCTTTCTGAAGCACCAACTGCAAGCTCATGGTCAATGCTAAACTCAACCCACCCATGGGATTTGTGCCTGAATTGGTGACAGTGGTACCCTAGAAATTTGAGGTGGTGTACACACTGGAGGTATTCTAGGAACTAAAGGTAATGAGTGTCTTGGTGAAACTCTGGAAAACTCGTTAAGGGACACATACTGCGTGTGTCTCAAATAGATCTGTCCTAAGGGGATCCTAGAACCTGAATCCACAGCTGTTCACTTGGCCAACCCAGTTCAGACCCAGCCATATGTAAATAAAATGGACCGTTCCCATGAGGAACAGGGTCAAGACTGTCATCTTATTGTGTTTGCTTTGTTTGCTCTAAGTTGGCAGGGTATGCCCAGATGTGGGTCCCATGCTCACTTTGCCTCTGGTTCAAGCTAGCCTGGCTGATGAGGGGTGTTACCCCCGAAACCGTTTCCAAGATGCTTGTTTCTGGTCCAGGGAGATCCTGGCCTGGCAGTTCAGGCTGGACGGTTACCATGGAATAGGGTCAAGACTGATTTGCATATGACTGGGTCCGAAATGGGGTGGTGAAGAGTAGAAGAATGCTGATTGATTTATTCCAGATCTAATAGTGACAGGAGGTGAGTGTCTGAAAAGTTTCAGTGCTCCATCCATCATCTCCTTGTGTTTGCTTTGTTCGCCCTTAGTTGGCAGGGTATGCCCAGACATGGGTCACTTGCTCAATTTGCCACTGGATTCAAGCTAGTCTGGCTAATGAGGGGTGTTACCCCAAAACCAGTCTCAGGATGCTTGCTTCCGGTCCAGGAAGTCCTGGCTTGGCAGTTCGGTCTGTACTGTTCCCATGAGGAATTGGGTCAAGACTGATTTGCTTATGGCTGGGTCTGAACTGGGGTAGCAGAGGGAGCTAAAGAACAATGATGGATTCAAACCAGATCTGTGACTAGCAGTGAGTGTCTGAGAAGTTTCAGCACTCCATCTATCATCTACTTGTGTGTGCTGTATACTGCTTTTTTTAAGCCATATAGCACAGCAGCCCACGATGGGGAGGACGGTGGAGGGGCAAGCAACACCAGGGAGGTGTGGGGGAGGAGGGAAGGAGCAGCAACACAACAGAGGGGGGTGAAGCAACAAGAGGGAAGTGTGTGGGTCGAGGAAGGGAACAGCAAAACAAGGGAAAGAGGGTAGGGGGTGGGAGGCAAGAGCACTGATATTGGGAGGAAGGAGGGACGGAGACATACACTCTTACAGAGTGCATGTACAAAAATATTTTACTAAACCTACCTGTAGAAGGGTGCGGCCAGTGGGTGGAAGGACACTGGACGCAGACAAGAAACTTGAAGACCCAGCAAGTAGTAGGAGGTGAGCAGGAGACAGCGATCAATAAAAATCAAGGAAACAAGAGTGACGTTGAAGCCAACCAATAGTAAGTAATGGGCCTGCTCTAAGTCCGTTTTCAAGCTTTTTGTCATTACCACAAGATTTCGCTGACACGCGCATGCACTCGGTTCCAGGCAAAACCAAAAATTTGAGGTCTTCTACTACAATGGTTCCAAAATGGTTTCCATTTTTGGAATTTTTTGTGCAGCACGTCCTAAATTGTAGGAGGACCCGTCCTGCCATCAAGAATATCCAAATATCCATATTCTGGGTTCTCAGAATACAATCAGGCAAGATAGGAAAGTTCAGGCTGTGCACTTTCAACAAGATACCTCACCACCATATCTTACCCAGACTTCCTTCTAATCATTCATAAATCACCACAGGACTGTTTTCAACACTGGAATGGGAGATACCTCTGTGATAATCGACAGTGGAACACTCAACATTGGGTTCATCTTTGTTGTTTTTGAGAGTACAGACAATTGCATTATACTTACTGTCAAAAGAGCACTCGCCATTAATAACACCCTCTGCATGGAAGGAAATGGTCATCTTTGTACTGACAAAACATCTGAGAACCCTCAAAGCAGCAAGAATAGAAGAGGTTAAACACAGTTCTGGCATCAAAGAGGAGATCTAGATATTAACCATAATCTAAATAGATTTCTTGACTTTTAGATCTATTTTCAGAAAGTGCTTAAATCGTTATTTCCTGAGAGACATCCAAGTAAAGCCTTTGCTTCAGTGCACCAGGAAACCTCAGCAACGATGCACTGACACTCAAGTCATGAGGAGGGGAGGGATAGAATATCTGTTGATGGCGAGATCGGATAAAGGCAGTAAATGTAGTCCTACTAGATATCTCCAAGGTGTACGTTTTCGTGCATGAACCAGATTAAATTGCCTCAGTTGTGTTCAGAAGATTTGTTTTCCCTGTCTGAAGACAGAGAATTTTACAGTAATAAGAGCTAAAATCCTAGTAAGCAGTTTTCACCAAAAAACAAGTTTACCAACCTGTCAGACTCTTTAGAAAACAAATTAACATTACTTTATTTATAATAAAAGTGGACTGGATTCACCAAGATTGTGCTATGGGTAGGTGTGACTCGCTCTTGTGGTGCTCCTGGCTTAATTGCATACATTGCAGGAATAATTCTGGCTTTCTCCTGGGCCCACTTCACAAAAACAAATTATGTGGAGAACTCTGCACCTATATATTTATAAGAAAGCATAGGCATAAATCTCTGTATTGCAAAGCAGCATTTATATGACGCGTACTACCCCTATTGGGGGCACTGAAGCACTTGCCTACATGAGTAGCATGCTACACCATGGAGGGGTGTATTTGGAAGGATGCAGTTTTTTTGTTTTGATCCTAAATGGGAAGTGTTTCCATGCTATGCTTGATGACCACCGAGGTGTGGTTAACGTGTTATGGGTCGCAGACGGTAGCAGCGTGTTGAATGATGTATTGTAAGAGACAAACACGCAGTTTTATGTTTTTTAGAATTCCTTTAAAGATACTCTGCAAGTCCCATTATGCTATTTCATATGATATAGTCTGCTTACTTGGTTACTGCACTGGGTTGTCCGATCTGAGATTTTATGTATGGTTGTGGTCATGAGCTGGTATGGTTGTAGCGGGAGTGGAGAGATCTGTAGGGATGGGCATTTTCATTATCATCCCATATCTGTGTGTCTATGAAATGTGATTCGAGTATGTTAACCCCCCAGCTTGATTGAAGGGGTAGGTACACATACAACACACGTGTGATGTATGACTTACTCTGATGTTTGGCTGGAGAAGATGTTAAACTGTATGGGCTGTAAAACTACTAGATTAGGTGTGGGCGTAACATTAGTGAGTGGCAACATCTGTATTATTCCTTGAATTCAAAGCAACTACAAGACTAAAGCTTTACGCATCAGCAGATGTATGACAGCCTTAGTCTCAGACCTCTAATAAATTTAATTTAGCGGTACACAAAATAGTACTACCAGAGTACTACTTCAGGTGCCTTTGTAAACTGGTCTACTTGTCCCGATCATTTGCAAAAAAAGAGGAAAAACTGGATTTAATTTAGGAGTGAATTTAAGCTTAGGATAATCTGAATTTTAATCAATGCTGGGTGCCACTCAAGAGTCACACAATAGGGGGCAGCGGAAAAATGTAACAAAAAAATAAGGTTTCAGTAAACTCATTAACTACAGAGTTGAAGTATTTCTTCTATTTATCAAGTTTTGTGCTTAAATTTAAAAAACAAAATGTTTCACATAATGGACACGTTTGTCCAGCGAAGATAGTTATTCAATTTGCTCTAGAGGCACATGATGTCTCCCTGCCACCTATATTCCTTTCCTCCTCTCAACATGTTCAGATGACATTGAGGTCAGGTTAGGAGCTTTAGACGCAACTAAACAACATTAATTCTTACTGGCCGAAGAAATAATTTGAGAAACATTCCAGTATCACCTGTATCCGCTGTTTTTGCACGGCTAAATGTGAAACAGGACCAAGCAAATGTAATTTTCTTATCTTACCACAACACAATAAAACTACTTAACTAAAGATCCCAACACGATGAAACTACTTAACGAAAGATAAAAGACCCCAACACGATGAAGCTACTTAAAAAGGGATGAAAGATCCCACCCTACCACGCTCATATGAGAGATGAGGAGGGAACTCACTGGGTTGTACGATAACAACACTTTTGTTCCATCTTAAGAACATGCAAATCGGTTTCCAAAGGTATGTATGGCTACTTGGAGCTTGGGCAGCTTTACAGACACCATGCTGCATTCAAAGCTAATAGTGCTTCATGTTATTTTTCACATGTTGGGTTTCTACTTTTGCTTGATAATTTTTCTAATAAGAACCTGAGATTTGTAGGGTTGATTTTTTGTCAAAAACATTGAATGTATTTAAAAAAAGCACAAAAGACAACGTCCTCCATTTATCACGCAATAAATCTGAAGATTCATCCACGGGCAGGTTTTATCCACTCTAGTGGCAAAAATATATTAAGGATGTAAATTGGATATTTAGAAGTGCAAAGTTTAGAGCTACTGTGCATTTATTGTACCAAGAATCTCTAGTCTGGCATAATTGGAAGTATGTGAATCCATAAAATGTGATTATTGAGCTAAGAGTGAGTCACGTAAAGGGGATTGGAGTTTGTAAAAGGAACAGAACCTCAATCCACCATTTCCAATAGTAGAGTGCTGTTTAAAAAGCAGAAACATGTTGAGGCGGCTAAAGTTCAAATTTGATTTAAAGGAATCTCGCCCCACCAACTCAAGGATGTGCATTGCTCATGTCTATCAGAGAAGTTGAGTGAATGGCATTTTAAGAAAAAACCAAAACGGGAGTCATACAGCATTTAATGATAAAAAAGAATCACCCTAGGTGACAGGGAAAGTCCTATATAACAACAGCAGCAAAATATATGGCCAGGCCTAAAATAGCACACTAGTGACCCTTTTGTTATTGCCTAAAAAAAGAAATAACAAATGACACTAGGGTATACAAGACACTTTTGTACAATGCCAGCTGAGTGAACAAGAACATGACATTTCATAATTTTCAGACTAAATGCGTTATTAAAATAAAAAAAGGTGTAGCCCACAAATAAAGTCCCTTGTCTATCTCTCCTACCATTTGCTGCCCCTGAGGCCAACTGACATCTGCTCTGTTATTTCATGGATAACTGTATAGCAAGCAGTCTACTTCAGGGCCAACAGAAACAACAACAAAACTGAAATGACTTGAATTTTCAGGTACACATACGCCCCTGGAGAAGGATATTTACCTTTACTACTAGCCTGTGTGGTACACTGCAATTTAGTAAACCAAAAATTGCTTCTAAAACAGTTGTATCTGAGCCCCGAATGTCAATACGAAGTATATTCGCATGCTCCATACTTTCCCTGTGTGTAATCGCAGACTTACCAATTCCCTCGTTGAGTAAAAAAGCTGTTCGATGTTTTTGTCAATGGATGAGAAAGAGCCAATGAACTAAGAGTAACAGAATCACAATGAAACAAACGCCCTTCTCTTACATCTATGGTCTTTCCCATTCTTAACACATCAGGTAGGTTCTACAGCAAGGGAGAAAAGAAGCTAAAGACACCATCAAGCAACCTAAGGCTATTAAATCAGATTATGCAGAACTTTCGGCCCACACTTAGGTTTGCTCTGAGAGGAAGCACTAAAAGTGTTGGGTTGGCAGAAGTATGAGCAGGAGTCCACATTTCCACACTTATAAACATGTTAAGATAAACAATGCCAGACTAAATCTACCAATGCAGCCTTAGTGGTCTGTGTTCGGACACCGGATGGAGGTAGGTGCCCACACAGAGCGCAATAGTCATACATTATTCAATCCAACTGCCAACGGTGACCTTCGAAGGTGCTCAGTTGGCATTGTTGCCTCCAGATGTCACAACATCTGTAATGGGACAGGTTTCCTTACCAGCAAGATCATGCTGATATATGGAAAGAATGCCAGTAGAACAATTAGTTTATTCAAATGAAGTTCAGACAGCTTTGGAACACAACTGGGATGAGTCGTAATGACCACTTTGCTCTTATGCAATACAATGAAATATTATGAGGTGCAGAGCGCATACAGTTCACTTGCAGCCTTACCAATGGTACAACCACAAATTAGTCTTCAGTGAGAGAAGCTTCAGGTCACACGAGGCAAACAGTTCAAGCGGCTTATGCATCACTGTGATCACGTTAATGTCCCACAAGAATACGTGGCACCTGATCAAAGGAAACAGACATCACATTTCTTGTGACGGCTGCAATGGTTGTAGAAAAGGAGACCCAACCCTGTTCAGATATTCCATAATGTCTTGGATGTGGTCCAATGTTTTCCTCTTTCGGCCCGAGGATGTAAAAATGACATAACGCTATCACTGAGTAAACGGGTAGGTTGACTACTGCAGATTTTCAGTCATTTAAGCCTGCACTGAGATCTGGTGGTGAAATTCCTAGCAGTTGCCAGGAATTCCAGGTTCTCTGGGGAGAAGCAGTAAGGGATTCTGCACTCTCCTATCCTTAAAAGAGAGTTTTCTCTTGTGGCACACACAAATGTGGTCTGACTTTTGACAAAGATGAAGCCAATGTCTGAGAACCAACCTTGGCAAGGCCAAGTAGGTGCTATGATGAGGACTGAACATCCTGGGCTGCCATTGATCTCCTGAAATACCCTACGAAACAGAGGACTGAGTGTGAAGCCTAAGTCAAGGCCCTCTAGATCGAATTCAGATCATGCCATAATAACCGAGCCCTCTGCCCATGGAGGGGAAAAACCAATCACACCTGCCATTCGGGTGGGTGGCATAAAAGAATTAGGTGGATGACTGAAAGCCTCAAATCGGGCAAGAGCTTCCTGAGCACTTTTCCCATTAGTGAGGGGAGGGCAGTCTGCTCGGTCTGTCCGCTTTGGGATCTGTTAAACCTGCAATGTGGAAGACTAACCGGTATTCCATTTGAGCAAGTCTACAGCCAGTGTACAGAGCTTTATAAAGCAGACTTCCCCTTTCTTCTAAACATAGAAAAAGGTTGAACTCTTGTCTGTGTGGATAATCACTGCTCTGAATTTCACTTCTGGATGGAAGGCTCGATGCTTTATCTTTTGCTACTTCATCTATATGTGGAAGGAAACATCTGATCTTTTGCACAGGGCACTGATGGAATGGGTTTCACCTCCAAACTCCTAGCCATACATTAATTAGATGTTTGTAAATGAAAGTTGTGCATACATCAGGTGTAAGGAACAACCTACCAAAAAGGGGGGAACGCATGCCCAACACCCGAAGAGTGAGGATAAGGATACAAAGACTTGGGACAGACTTGCACTGGTCACCCAGCAGTTGATCCCAATGTTTTGTTTCATAGCGTTGTAAGAAATGGATACAGAACTTACAATGTAGTCCCAGAAGCCCGTGGCCCCACCAGGCTTACAAAGCCTTCTTTCATTATGTGGTCAATCATTTAGTTGATAGCTGGTAACTTCTTTCAAGGGTAGGATTCACTAGGATGGAGTTTAGAATTCACTTAAAGAACTGAACCTTCTTCAATGGCAAAAATAAGTATTTTGAACCTAACAT
The DNA here is from genome assembly GCF_964261635.1 of Lissotriton helveticus. Classification (NCBI taxonomy): domain Eukaryota; kingdom Metazoa; phylum Chordata; class Amphibia; order Caudata; family Salamandridae; genus Lissotriton; species Lissotriton helveticus. The sequence continues at coordinate 676,926,799 of NC_136073.1, read as the reverse complement.
TATAGAAAGTCCGAGGGTGAGGGTGGTCCAGAGCTCTGGCCCCTTTAGGAGAACAACTGCCCAGGCTGGGGGACCAATGGAACTTCTGCTGTGGCAGAATGGCCACAATGCTAGGATCTTGCAAAAGATCCAGGAGACAGCAATAAGACAGAAGGTAAAATTGTCTGACAGATCCAGTGCAAAAGTCAGCCGCCTGGGCTGCTGGCAGGGCCAGAGCCCAAGTTACTATTTTGAACTTCTGAAGGGGAAGAAACTGATTCATATAGTACAGATACAGAATGGGGATCCGCTAAGGTCCTTTTTGCCTTTCAAAGAAGTACTAAGAGTAGGATATCTGCTCCCTTCTTAGTGGTGGGGCCAACTCTTTTGTTTCTAAAAGAAAGAGCTTCTCAACTGTTTGCAAAAGGTCTCCGGATGGCTACTGGGATGGAAATGGCAACTGAGTAGGCTTCTCACAAAGGCACTGAGGATGGTCCTGAGGAAGCCACTGGGGTTTATTGGCATCTGATAAGGCGGTGTGATGGACTGGTTTATTCAACTAAGGCCTCTTGTCTTAAGACTCATGAGCAGAACATGAAATGGAGACTATTAATGCAAGTGTTTTAAGTGACAGGGCGGGCAGGGATGGAGCAGGAAAGCTAGCATGATGGCTGCATCTTGTTAATGCTCTGAGTGCGGGTTGCCAATCTGTGGCCCATGTCTCTTGCACCTAAGACCCCTAAGCATGGATGAGAAATTGTCATAACTGGTGGGGAATCAATTTGGATCAGAATTTAGAGGCAGCGCTGGGGAGAAATGCAGGTGAGGACATGCTTCGACAGTGATCCAACATGCGAAGCAGAAGACCAGCTAGAAATGATGCGAGAAAAATTCACATTCGCTCTTTGTGTATCTCTGACTACCTGTAAATGGTAGAAATAGAGTGGGTGCCTCCGGTTTCTCATGGTGGACAATAGCTGAGTGTTTGGATTAGGTGCATCTGGGGAGAAGGGGAGACATCACTGGGTACAGCAATGGAGTTTGGGAGTCCACAGACGCTCCCTTGCACTTCGACAGATGCAGGACAGTCATACCCATGGCAGAGAGGGGGGCAAGAAGAGTTACGGTTTTGTTTCACACAGCCACACAGAGGAAAAGGAGTGAAGGAGAAGAAGATAAAATTGAGGTTAGCCAGATGTAACACAAACTCTGGGACAAGTAATAGCAACACAAAAAAAACCCGAATATTTTAAAAAATAGCAAACTAGACAATGTGGAAAAAATCAACAGTGGGGATTGAACCCCGCCAGGAAAGGATGGAAAATAAGATGCCCAATATGGAGAGCTATGTGAGGGAACTTAGATTTGTGCCAACTTGTGGAATTAAGTGTGCTATATCTAAGAAGCAATGGAGGGACTAGCTGAATTTAAGGATAAGGTGTTTGATGCGTGTAGTGAAGCTAGACAGCAGGGTTGAAACATTGGAGAACGCACGACAGAGCCCAAATATGGGTTTTGCGATTTTCAAAGATGAAGACTGACGCATCAGTCGCTGAGACGATGAAGCAGTTTTTAAAGGTGTATTGCTCCATTCCGAACACAATGAAAGTGGAATTGTCAAAGAACTAAAGACTTTCCTCAAAAGCTGGGGGCACTTAAACAAGCAACCTAGTTTGACAATATAGTGGTGCTGAGCATTTGGGGAAGAATTCAGCATGGAATAGCAATCATACTGAGTTCAACAACACAAGTGAGACGTAAAGATCTACAGATGATGCGTAGAGGATGGTCGGAGTAGGGAGTGATGGCTTCCGTTTGGTAAGTCCTATGGCTGAGGAGAAGGACGATTCCTATAAAGCTAGCTGATGGTGGCAGCTGGTTTCATAGTTTAACCCCTTCGGGGCGGATGACGAGCTGAGCTCGTCATGGGCGTAACCTGCGCTACGCGGATGACGAGCTGAGCTCGTCACGTAACGCGGGTTTTTAAAACGCAGCGTGCAGCGGGAAAACCGTTAGCGCGCATGCGGTTAAAGGCTCCCATGGCCAATAGGGCTATTTGGGGTAGAATGAATACATTATTATGATGATGTTTGTGCTGGTGCTTTAATGAACATTCCCTTGTTATGCTAAAATTATTTATAAAGCTCATGTACACCGGTTGGTTTCTTGGCGCTGTATATAGGAGTGACCAGAGTCCTGGGCGGTTATTCATATGCCTGAGTGTACAGCCATGTTTTGAGGAGTTTCCTGAATCTTAGGAGGCCGGTACAGGATCTGATGTCAAGGGACAGGTCGTTCCAAAAATGAGGGGCCAACATTGCAAATCTGATGCCAACTAGCCTCATTGATTTATAGTACAGTGTGACCAGCAGGATCATGTGGGCTGATCGCAGGTTGTGGTGGGTATGCATCTCTGAATGATATTGGAGATGAATTCTGGGCAAGTGCCATGCAAGGACTTGAAAACAAGGTAGCCGATTTTGAAGGCACAGCGTTGGGATGCGGGGAGCCAATGTAGCTTCTTCATAAGAGGGGAGACATGTTGCCAGCTAGGCAGCTGAAAATCAGTCCTGCGGCCTGATTCTGCACAAGTTGCAGTCTTTTGACTAGACATAATGGCAGGCTGAAGTACAGGGAGTTAGCGTAGTCTATGTGGGAAATGACCAGGACTAGAACTACCTGCACCAAAGCTTCCCTAGTGAGGAATCTGCTGATTTTCCGTAGATGAAAGAAGCAGGTAGAAAATACAGTTCCAATCTGGGACTTCATGGATAAATTGCTGTGGATTGTGACTCCAAGGCTCTTAGCTGAGGAGGATGGGGTTGGGAGAGAGCACAGCTCAGCTGGCCAGAAGTGTGGGCTCCAAGGATTGCAAGCGCCGCCTATCAGGATCAGCTCAGTTTTATCTGGATTCAATTTTAAGTGGTTGCTGTTCTCCAGTTACAGATATGCAGCATGGTGGCTTGGAATTCGGATATAGAATCGGATGTGTTATCAATGGAAAATATTAATTGCAGGTCATCTGTATAATTAAATGTGCTCATATTTCTTTCTCTTAAGGACAATATAAGGGGAAGTAGCTACAAGTTGAACAGGTGCGGGGATAGTAAAGATCCCTGAGGTACACAGCACGTAATCTTCATATTAGGTGAGGTAAAGTGGGAGAGGCGAACAGCGCATACGAAGAAGTCCAAATGTCTGAGTGAAGTTCTGGATCTGGTGTCATTTGCGCTGACTCAAGGTCTAGCGTTAGAACTCTATAAGACGGATTGAGCCATTTGGGTGGTGCTTATGGGACCCTTTGAAATAGAAGGACAGATATTAATATAACTACTGCCACGCTTTCAACTTTGGCTCTACAAGCTTACATGCTGTCGATTTAATATAAGTAGACAACAAAATGATTTAGAGTTAAACTTTCACTTCGTGAACCACTCGTGCTTGAAATTGGAATGGACTGTTCATAATCTTGAGAGAAAAGCCCTGAGAAAGCTCAGGAGGATGAAACGCACGTCGGATGCAGTTTTTTGTCTATAACGGAATAAATCAAAATGACCTGATTCGCCAACTGCTGTGGATCACTTATTGGAGAATCGCCCAATGGAACTTCGATAATTGGTTGTGTCCTTTTCAATGTATTACTAAATGAGGATAAAAGTGACAGTTCTTTGGTGTGCTTTGGTGCATATGTTGAAAAGCCTGGAAAAGGTCCTCCAGAAAGGACGTAATCCAGCTGAGAGTCAATCCCTGGATTCCTGCTTCCCTGACACGATCTACCAGGATGCCATGGTCGACCGTGTCAAAGGCTGCTGACAGGTTCCAGTAGCACCAAGGCCTAGCGGTGCCCCTGTCTGCATCTTTCCGTAGCTCATCCAATACAGTCTATATTACTCTCTCAGTTGAGTGTGCAGGTGAGAAACCTGCTTGGTTGGGGTCAAGGTAATGAGACTGTTCAATGAATAAGCAGAGGCAGTTTGCCACATAGGATTCCAATACCTTGGCCAGGAAAGGGAGCAGGGATATGGGGCGGTAGTTCATCAGGATCAGGGGATCTGCCCTGGGTTTTTTCCAAATGGGAACTATGATGGCTTTTATAAAGGATCTAGGAACATGGTCCTGAGTTAATGACTCGTTCATGAGAGAAAGGGCAGGCTCAGAATTTGCGGTAAAAACTTCATTTAAGATGTAGAGAGAACATCTATTAGTAGGGGATCACGAGTTGACTTTGGACAGAAGCTCCAAAAGGGTATTTCTGCTGATTGCCGGGAAATGATGGAGGGGGAAGTTTTTTTTTAGCGCCATTGGTAATGCCTCATAAGCATTGATAGCATGAAGGCTGGCTTTAATCGAAGTGACTTAGTCGATGAAAAAGGTGTTCAGTGAGTTGCAGAGTGCCTGAGACGGGGTGGGGTTTATAGTAACTATCAGGACTGGATAGCTCATTGACAATTGTGAATATTTCTTTTGATCTATTGGTGGAACTCAGGACCTTAGAGAAGTGGGTGGTCTTATTAGATTGGATGGAATTTTTGTATTCCTTAAGTTGAGCTAGATACGTTTTTTTGTCAGGAGAGTAAATCCGTCTCCATTTCCTTTCAGTTTGGCGCAGGGCTAGTTTTTGAGATTCTAAATCTTCTGAGAACCAACTTGGGGCCTCAAGACGCCTGGCTGCTTTTATTGTCCTCAGAGGAGCATATTTGTTGCTAGCTGCTGTAAGCCATGCAGTGATGTTTTCCTCTCTCAGGTCAATAGAAGACTGATTGGAGGGAACAGTGTTTGCCAGTGAGGTGCAGAAGGCATTGATGTTGACGTTGTTCCAATTTCTTGCCATGAGGCCTCCTTTAACTAGGGGTTTGTCTATTGTTAGATTGTTGATCACAACTTTTATTAAAAAGATATCTGACCAGGTGCAACGAGACACTGTCAGTCAGACACTGTGATATTAGATGTCAAAATTTGGTCAAGAGTGTATCCTTTGATGTATGTAAGGGATGTTATGCGTTGAGTGCAATTCAGCCCACTGAGTAAATCGGACATGTTCTGCTGAATGTGGACCACCTGTCGCATCGTTGGCCCAATAGTTAAAGTCGTCGATCAACAAGATTTTAGCATGGTTGGTTATTAAATGAGCCATATGTTCACTTAATATTTGGGGGAAGAGGAGCATGTTTTGAGGTGGCCGATATAGCAGTACACATATTAGGGGTGCCAGAGACTACTCCAATTTAATAACTAGGTTATCCACCGAGGTGATGTCTAGTGTACCAAGTCTGGTGAATTTCAATTCCTGGCGTATTATGGCAGCGACTCCTCCACAAATTTTCCCAGTAGGTCGGTTCGCCTGGAGGATATAATAGTTGTTAGGGAGGGCGGCCAAGAAAGCCAGGTTTCAGTTAGTAAAAGAATATCTGGTTTAGTTGAGTCCTGTAGATGAAATAAATCTAGTTTGCGTTTAGCTAGGGAGGGAGTATAAAGATATAGGATTGTTAATACCTGTATCCCATGGATATCCTGTCTCGGCGTGTTTCCTGCAGCGTAGGAGAAATGGTCGAGTTCAGGGAAAGAGAGCCTAGTTTCCATGATCCCTAACCTAGTCAGTCTAGAGCCAATAGAGGGATTGAGAGGATAGTTTTTAGAATGCAGTAACTAGCTCAGACAGGAAGTAATTTAGAATTCGGGCATAGTAGCTGGCCCCTGGCGGGCGCAGACAGGCTTGCCTTTGGCACGCCACGGGCACGCCCGCTGTGCGTGTCCGCTGTGCTCCCGCCATGCGACCTGCATTAAATGGCCGGCCGCAGTCTTAAGCTCCTCCCCGCCCTCTGTGGGGCGTCCACCAGGAAGTAAGTCGGAGCTTACACGTTCACGGAACAGCAAGTGAAGGTGAGTTCAAAGCAATTTTATAAAAACAAGCTCAGATTCAAACAATGACAACAGTGGTATAAAAGCATAGATATTTTAAACATTAACTCATGTAGGGCAGCGGCAAAACTACTGCTCCTCCTTGTCGCCTTCATTCCTCTAGTTTTGCTTTATATTTTTTTTCCTTCTTTTGCTGTTCATTTTTCTTCTGATTTACAAATCTTCATTTTCAGGCTGATGTAGAATGTTGCAAATTATTCTATTTTTTTTTTAACATGGAGTATTTTAACTGTCATTTGTTTGTTACATGATGCTCCTTATAAAAATACTGAATCAAAAATCAAACAAGTACCAGAAATTTGAAAGACAGGAAGACCTTTACTGACCAGATGGCATTCTGTGATTCTGCAGTGTCTGTTTAATACAACTGAATGGCCACCTCAGATGAGGGATCAAACTAGTTGTTCCCATCAAACGGGAGATTAGGAACTTTTGACTGGAGCCAAGTCTGATTTCTGGCTTCTTTGAGATACATAGATGTTAACAGGAGTTGAACGTGCATTGTCAGCTAAGTTAGAGCAGCAGGGTCCATGGCCTTTGGCCCTCCAGTCAGAAGAGCCAAGTTGAGGACGGTGAGCAGTATGAAGACAAGGCTTGCATTTGGATGCAATCTGAACTTTCCTGATCCAGCATCTTTGGATCAAATGGGTCAGACTTGTTTTAGCGGTCTTTAATAGAAAGCGGACAACCACAGGATAATCATGAAGATACTGTGTCCGGAAAGATTGACTGCCAGTATTGAGAGAATACTGCAGGTCCTGTAGTGACACTGGGGTCACACATGGTAACTTGCTCATCTAAGTTCTGGATTGGCAGGGAGGATGTCCGGCCCACATATTTCTGGGTACAGAGTTACTTAGATTCCAAGGGGACCTCTCGAACATGGCTGTCTGGCACAAGGAGTGGATTTGGAAGGGGTTGGAGGCGGTCTTCTTCTTCTGCATCACATGCTTCATGAGTCAATGGGTGTTCCTGATCATTTTTTATTTTACTCAGTCATTCTACCCATTACTTTTTATCTTTCCACATTCATTCCAACTAATACTTTTAGTATTTATCAGTCATTCGCCCATTACGTTTTGTTTCTCTGAGGCAATACTGGGGGGAAGGAAACCACCTGCAGTTTTTCTCACAATGAGGCTCTCTGCTTTCTAGTCGGATAGGCAACAACCTTTCAATCACCTCATACGCACAATGTGGGAGCTGGCTCAACTGTGGGATGGAGGGGTACTCATGATTAGGACTCACCTAGTAAAGCTTAGATTGCATCAGCAACCACCTACAAGAGAAGCTGGGATCTATTCCCAAGTGCAAGTATCTAGAGGCACCAGACAGAAGAAACTTGGTCCCTTCAACCTGTACCCAGGGAGGGGATTGTTTCACCTCTCAGTACAAAGGGGCTGCAGCACTGCTCCAGATGGAGGGACTGGGTCGACCCTAATGTGCAACAGCAACTATGAACCTCTGTGCCCAGATGAGGCACTATGCTCAACGTGGCACGGCATGAGGTGCAGAAGAGGGTTGGGTCTGCTGGAGGAACCTTAACAACTGACCAAAATAGTTTTTTTGAGATTGTCGGGTAAAGATAGTCTTCGAACTGGTACCTTTGCCTTTTCAGGAGTCATGAGCATCCATTGCGAATAACTGGCGAGATATCTGTGTGGAATGGTCAGTGCACATGGTGTTTGCTATTACTTTGCAGCAATATAGTGTGCTCAGGACAATCACTGGTGGCGTGGCCTGTTTTGACTTCCTAATTTCCTTATGATGCAATGTAATGTTTCCTATTGGATTGGTGCACTCTGCCAGCCAGGCCCTTTCAGGTGGCCCTCCTACCCATGACGCCACAAAGAAAACAGGTGTATAAAGCATGAATGTTCCCAAACAGGAGACACTGAGGTAATGTAGACCTGCCGCTCTAACCAGCTGTCACAAGAAATGCATAACTGTGGTTCTGAAAATTCTGGACTCATAATAATTCTGGACTCGAGAATTAAACTTTGTCGAAACATGACGAATTTGGTATCAAAAGACCGAGAATGACGAGTACACCATGTACAAGCATTTTGAGCCTATTCGAGTGACGATTTCACCTCGAAATCATCATTATCGTTCAGAACCCTCGGCTTCCATTTTATGTATGGCAGCCATTTTGTGAGTTGCCCTTTACATAGGCTTATAATCCAGCTGAATTCGATCCCAAAAGGACACGTACACCTTAATCGACTTTCCTATGACCTGTGCAAGTTGGAACCATCGCCCCAGGCTGAACCTGTTAGGTCAGTTCCTCTCCCAGTGGCCGAACAAGATAGCATCAAGGGTCAACAAGCCATAAAACCTTTTCATCGCAGACACACCTGCCGTATCTTGCTCACATCTGTCTCTGCTCTTTGTGCTTCACTTGCTTTATGATGGGGAGGTGCCCGTTTTTATTGGGGGTCCAACGATATCCGATGAAATGTTGGGCCTTGCCGGGTGATTTGTTGTGGGCCGGACGAAGTGAAATATAGACATGTCATCATGACTCTGCTTTTCCTTTGTATTGAAAATATGTCAATGATCTACTGTAAAACCAAGAATGTTTGCCTGAAGCTTAAAATTCTGTATAAGAAGAGAAGCCTGACTTTGTAAATTTGAGCAGTCTCCTGAGAATATACTTCCAGTGTGTTGTACTTCTAGGACACTTGTTACCTTGGTTGCAGCCAATAAAATCGATCCTTGACTTCACCTAGAAGACTCTGAGTTTCTGTGGTCTGAATCAGGAAGGACTCGAGGTCTCTGGGTGTACCCTGACACCGCTGGGTTACCGGTTCTTAAAAACCCAGTACCTCATAACAAAGTCAAAATGCAGCAACATAACCAACCCAATCTGAATGAAGAGGAGGAAGGAAAAGGAGAAAAATAAGAAAACATTGAAAAATCGAAAACTTTATAAGGGCAGGAATCCTACACTACACTGAGTGAGGAAACCAGTATATCCTGCGTCTACACTGTTTGATGCACCCAGGGAAGGGGACCTGCTTCATATGACCCACACACACATGTACTAGAGTGGAGGGTTCTGATTTAACAGCTTTTGAAGCTGTTTTTTGGCCCCGCCACTACGTGGCATGGTACCCATAAAGTCACAAATACAAAACAGACATGATACAAGGCTTTATTACTGAAATGTAACCCAGATCAAATGTGAGATTATGATAGTAGTTAAAATGTGATCATGTATGAATGCCAATATAAAAAGGCATGGATAACTTTAGGCTATCCATGAAAATAAAATTTAAGTATAGACAAAAAAACCTCTTCTCTTTAAAACCAGCTTTTTAAAATAAAAGGCAGAAATGCAAGTATTGGTAAATGAGGGAGGAATAGAGAGAAGGGCAAGAAGTAACTTTCACAAGTTTTGTATCTCAATTGTATCACTCTATATTGTCTAATAAAAGAATGTCTCCCAAAAAAGCATACAAATATATAAATATGTGGGATTTGTTATCTTGTTTCGAATTAATCTCCCCCATCCCAATTGGACTCCTCCATGTGAGCAACAATAATGAATGGACAATGGTAAGTAAAAAAGAGACCGGCGCAGAGCCTGAAGAGAAGAATCTTCTTTAATGAATGGAATCCAAATGAAAAGGACTCACTCGCAACCTCACCCCCTCTGCTCTCCCCCACTGTGCACCACAAAAAAGAGGGGAGGGGAGGCTCGGATAACTAGCACTGAGATAAATACTGTGAAGATATAGATATTTATATATAATATAGAATCTTGTTTTTTTCATTTTTTTTTTTAACTTATGAAAATAAGAACCCCTGGCGCCCATGTCTGATGACCTCTGGGGAGGGAACTAGCTCAGCACAAAGTCTCCAAAGAAATGCAGTGGCTCAGTCAAAAACATTGTTTTTTGTTAAACTAAAATGGAAGGTGCTAAGCGCTGGATTTACCAGCTCAACTCAAACTGCTCCTCAAATACTGTGTTTTGAGTAGTGGTGGTCATGAGGAGGGAACTCACCACTGTGCTTTCACGAGGTTTACTTCAAATTTTCTAAACATCAATAAAATGAAAGCTTCAGGACTGAGACGTGTGCGCCTGCTCTGTGCCTTCAACCTTCTTCATACATAGGTCTCAAAGCAAAAATATGGCATCAAAGAAAATCCTTGCATGCATACTCCTCACAGATCTGTGGAAGCAAAGTAATGTCAGGCAAATGGACATGAGCACCTTGTGTTTTGGAATCCATTGTCATGCGCATTAGGCTGTAGCTATATTTTTTCTCTATTAAAAGAAAACCAACAAGTATTCAAAGCGACATACCAGGCTTGGACATGACCCAAAGTCCACAGTCTTCAACAGTATCTAAATCTGTCAGAATATTTTTCAAGCACATCCCTGGGGATAAGTACCAGACAAGTTTTTCTGAGAGTTCATTTTGCTTGGCTTCCTAGCTATATATAAAAGGTTGAACTATGCTACAATGCAGTAAAGATTTGCTCATACTCCTGGCTCAGGCCCTTTAGAAGGTCATGGCTTCCCTATCCAATCAGATAGAGAGTTACAGTCTGTGTTCAATAATGTGGCAGACAGGGAGTCCTGGCAGCAAAGGTTAGCCTTTTCTACAAGGAGTACCTTCCTCCTGCATTACCCGGTCAACCTAAACACTGCCAGGTCTCTGCGCACATCCATCATCCTTGGAACTCCAGGCTGACAAGACCACAGAAGAGTTTCCCTAGGTTCACATCTTGAAACCTATGAGGTTCCCAGGGGCTGATCATAGCCTGAAACACGCTATAATTCACAAAATAGGTTTTTATGTGCAAAAGTAGAATAAATGTATTAAACATTAAGTCAATAAATAAAAACAACTACACACCGAGCAGAAATGAAGATGAAATGCTCTTCGAAAGTTCTAAGGCTTGCGGCAAGGGGACATTCAAATGTATTTCTGGATGGAGGTCTCACACACTGTGCAGTGTTTGGTACCCCGGTGGTTAATGAAGACAATCCAGAAAAGAGGAAGGGGGGATAGCAACAGACTCATGCTTTTGAATCATGCAGAAGACTGCAAAGCTGTCAATTACACATGATGTAAAAAAGCGGGGCATTGCTGCTTCATCATATCATATCCACCTCACAAAACTTTAATTTACTTTTAGTCCTGTTTGTCCAATCATACAGGAGTTCAAGAAAAGTAATGCACCTGGGATGTGATTAAAAAAGGCCATACCTGGTAGCGTGGCATATACACAGCAGAAGAGTACCAGAGGCAAAGCTCGAAGCGGGCAACAGGCTGGGTCGAAAAATAATTGCTGTACCATGGGGCAGTGAGGCCACCACTTCACCCTACGTCTCATGTAGCAGGTCCCAAGTGGACCCAGGAGCACCTAAGATACAAGTATTAAAATGCATCTGGTGAAATTCCAAAAGAATCACAGTACATAGAGCTTGACAGCTTTTGTCCGTTAACCCTGTCAGATAAGCACTCTGGGGGAACAGCTCTCGGAAGCTGTTAAAGCCATGTTCTTTACATGGGATAGCAAAGAAAATAATTAAAAACAATTAACTAAAATATACATTGGAGCCATAAAACTAATCAATGGCCCCATTTCCAACACATTTTGCGATTCACAACTAAGTTGCTGGGAAGGCGCAAGCCTTTGGGCTCAAGACAACGTTATACACTGACTGATGCAGTCAGAAGTGCCCAGCTTCACGGCTCATTTCAAACTGGAAGCGAATACAGTGTTCAGTCTGTCGTGCTGGATCAAAGAACAAATATTGCTGAACAAATACCAGAAGGAAAGGGGTCAAAACATATGTAATATGCTGGACCTTTTTTAAAACCGTTACTTCCAGTTGAAGACTAAAATAATTTAAAGGATACTGCTAAAATATGAATGCAGTCAGTGTAGGCACTGAAGGGTAAGCAACAGTGCCCCAACAGACGTTCTTAGAGAACCAAAGTGGTATTGATGGATCAAGTCCTATCCTGCACAATTAGGACTTCAGCTCCTCCTAACTTGGGGTGAGTATCTTGCCCAATTACGTATTATTCGTTAGTGGCTACAAGTGATGTATGCCATAAAAGCAAGGTGTGACACCGGATAAATAAACGCAGTTCTCTAAATTGCTGCCCTAATTCTTTACCTGCTCAGGTGACGGTTGATGCCACGGAGACCTCAATTTAACGGCAGCACTATGAAATACACTAAATATGGCCTACAGGTCACAGAGCAGATGCGCAAATCCAAACCCAAAGAGCCTCATTGTTAAAAACTAAGATTTATCATTGGAAATCCACTTTAAGATATAAGGCCTGGGGGCCACTGGTATCTTCATCAGCAGTTTGAACCTCTGGAAATGCAGTGTGGGGTTTTCCTGGAGGTAGAAATGGATCTGGATAATTTGGCTGCATGTAGTTCAGTGTTCTTCAGATTTTGAGGTGGCATCAGATCCTTCGGAGGAGATGGGCTGGTGGTGGGAAGGGGAAGGATCCTGCATGAGGGCATATTCACTGAGCCACCCTCTTCCGGCTAGTGCAAGTAGTCATCAACTCTGGCAAACGAACAAGAGCCCAGTCCTACACGGGCCATAAGTTGCAAACACTCCGTGGCCTGGCCCAGGGCTAGCATCAGTGGTGGCTGCTTTGGCAGGTTTTGAGACTCTGTAAAAGAAAACAGAAATACTTGTTGAATAGGCAAACAAAAAATAAACATAAGGCACATTTTAAATACTGCATAGGGCTTTATGCTCTCAATGGTAACTCGAGCAAGGCAAGAATCTTAACACTAATTCCATTATCACAATGGGATTCTGCTATGAAGGATCGAATGGCAAAGGCACAGATACCATACTTAACCGGAACCCAAGCAAATTGTTCCACGTTTGAATTCCTATACAAGTTAATTGATCCAGTAACTGGCCCATCAGCCTACAATCCCTTGTTGGATTTGCCTCAAATTGTAAAGCGCTCTGATATCCTTCGGGATAAAGTTCGCGCTATATAAAACTTTATAAATATATATTTTTTTACATTAACCTTTCTAGGAGGTTGTAGGACCCATTATTGTCTGGTGCACTTAGCACAGTCACTGGGATAGAGGGGCTATTAAATGGTGCAATTGGTCTACTATATTTGCTGGGTGGACTGCGCCCTAGGTGCAAAGGGAACTCGCAGCAAAATACCCTGTAGATAATTAACATTAACTAAACGTTAGGGTGCTAGCAGGGAAAAGGCTGGGTGAAGCCCATATTTTTGGCTGGCAGGGCACCTGTGGGACTTGTGGATTCCACAAGTATCCACTGGGACCTGGTGATGTAGAGTCCGTGGCCAAAAATAACTTAAAATGTATATTTCCCTGCAACAGTTCTTGCTTAGAGGACAGTTCCTATGATTTAGAAAGCTGGACATCCAGATACAGTCAAAGAGAAGCTATCCCAATACTTGCAGCGAAGAGTACAAAACTCTATGTCTCTCTGTTGCTGGATATCTAGGATATGGCCTATGGTCCATGACAATGGGCTGACTGCGAACAACCAGGCTCACCACTCACACAGATCTGAAATGCATGTCTGCCGTTTTTCAACTTTTCAAAGCTTGCAGTTCTGGCTAGCGTGGCTGCAAGGTCCTAATGGAATCTGACCTGCCTTGAAACCTTGGCCAAACAGGTGTCACGCAGCTCAGCCTTGCTGTTTCTCCTCTTGGTCAGGAGCAAGCTTCTCTTAATGAGCACTTCAGTTTTGTCTTCTTCTGAGCCATGCCACTGTGGCAGGGTCTCTTTCTGAATCTAGGCCTCGTGCTGTCCTGACAGGGGAAATCGGCTAACAGAATGGCCCTAAGCCTAGAAAAAGTAATCTCTGGTCCTAGTGTGCAGTCTCCTCAAAGTATAAACAAATTCAAAGGTACTCGCTCATGAGGGCCAGGATTTATCCTAGTTAGCATAGCAAGTTTAAATCACGGTGGGGTAAACCTCATTTGGCAGAGGATGACCTGCGCACCCTATCTTCGCACCATCCAGCTACACTTTCAGGCAAGAACCCACAGAATAAATACTGGCAGTATGTCACACCTAGATGGGACACAGAGGCAAATTACTTGGATCTTGTGATTTTGTTCAGTCTCACGTGCTGTGTTTTTGACTGACACCATTGACACCAAGTGTGTGATTGCACACAGAATAACAGCATCCACACACCCCCAACAAAGTAAACCCCAAAGTTAGGTGGAACTGAGTGGATATGAATTGGAAAGGGACGTTAAGCTCCCTCCCCACCAATGGCGCAACAAAAAAATGTATACTCCTTAAATACCATTCAGTTGCCAATAACAGTTAGTCAATCTGGAGCCAGGGAAAGAAGCCACCCTCAACTAAGGATAGGGTTACCTTTGAACGCCTCTTCAATGGATTTACAGATCATCAGGTCCGCCGAGGGAAAATCAAAGCATTCAAAATTTTACTAACACTGAGAAGGATCGCTTATAAATGAGTTACCTACCTTATTTAAAGAACGTATATGACAGCAGACACAATGGAGGCTTCAAATCCTCACACCTCCAGGTGAGCCTTATGAGGACAAGATGGGAACGATGGGAAATTTCCTGCAGGGAGATCGTGAAGTTATTTAAGTTCCTCAAAATAGAGCAGTGGGTCACCTCCAAACAGATCACCGATAGTGAAAATTCCTGCTTTGAAACAAGAGCTTTGTTCATGGTGCGGTGTATTAGTGGTCTAAACCCAATCACAGAACTATAGTAGAAGAGATGCCTCCCCAAAAAAGTACCCATTTCTATTTCCAGGCATTGGAGAGGTAAATGCTATCCTTTTTCATAATCAGACTCTCAGCCACACATTTCTATGGGCATGCTTCATTATCAAGTCCATGCCTGGTACATCTTATTACCGGGTGAGCTCAAACCACTTTTGGAGGAAGAAATTTGGTGTAAGTGTGGTATTTTATTTCTACATCCTGATGAAGGTTAAAAACGACTACAGGTGATACCCTTGTTATTGGCTTTTATTCTGAGGGCATCCTTGGCAGATTGGGAAGTAAATGGAATGTTTTTTACTCCTACATCTATTAGTTTAACATTCAACAGGCCTTCTACAGTCCAAAAGAGGTTGCCACTGTGATCTGACATTCCAATGGGATATCACCTATTATATGAAAAAACCTTCTCAATTTGGCCAACGTGCTGCGACCAGGGACAGTTCCACTGTGGTCTGGGTGCACATGGTCAGGAAGGACTGTTGGGAGTCCATTTGCTATTTTTTTCAGCAGGATTCTTTAGTAGGCATATAACATTGACAACGACCAAGACAATGTTCTTTTGAGAGGTCCCTGTCAGATTTAGGGACCACTGCTAGGACCACTTCAGCTGTTGGTGGTTGAGGGCAGGATCACCCCACTTCCAGCAAGCCACGGTATAGCTGCAGTAGGTAAGGAGCCAATAGTGATCATACGTCTTGAAAAGTTCTAAAAATAACACATTAGTACCAGGGGGCTTACACTGCAGCAAACCAATCACAGCTGCCATCTCTGGATGCGTGATCGATGCATTAAGCTCTTTCCGGTCTTCTGGTGAGAGGCTGGGCAGAGGGGGCACTTCTAAGGAGGATATGAGAGCTGCAGCAGGTACCAGGGCCACACATCTACACAACGAAGCATATGACTCCGCAAAGATATTACTTATGTCTTCCTGTGCATAGCCTACTGTCCTGGTTACATTATTGCATGGCTTTTAGAGCTTGTGTCTATTGCTCTTCCTTTAGCAGATGGGCCAGCAGTCAACTAAATTGGTCTCCTTCCTTGAGCATTAGCGCTGTACATTTCCTGTAATTCAAAAACCAGTCTCTAATAGAGCAGCATGTTTCTTCTGGTGCTCCGTGAGACTATTTGTTAGGGAAAGGTCCTGCACTATCTTTGCCTCCAGACCCCTCAGAGCGTTTTCTAGCATTGCTACTTCTCTCTAAAGGGTTGCTCTCACCCCACATATCATTATGAAACACACTCCCCGGATCATCACATTGAAGGCCTGCCATCCCATTGCTACATTTCCAGCTGAATAGACTTCTCTGCAAAATAACATGTGACAGCATCTTGTAGTGTATCCCAAAATATTGGGTCCTTCCGCATTTTGGACTACAGCTTCCATTACGGTATGCAAGTGAGGGGTCTACCCCAAGAAATTGTGAACAGTGGGAGACAATGTTCAGACAGAGTCACTCCTAAGTATTTTCATTACGCAAGTTATCAGTTTAGTATGTTGTGGTCAGAATAATGGGAATGTTCTCTAGTATCAGTGTATACATCCTTCTAGGAGTCTTGCAAGATCCATCCATCTACCCATTCCCTGAAATTTTAAGATGATTTAGCCACAGGAGATTCGGTGAGTGGAGGACCTGTTCAGTTCTATACTGAGTAGAAAATTAAAAACACCTAAACAGGTCAATAGGGCCAGTTGGGATTAAATGTTGTCCAAAGATAAGATTAAATATATTGTCATATTAGACAACACAGTTGTAGGTGCTGCACCCGGTACATGAATACAAAGCAGAGTGTGTGGATCTCTATCCAAGCTACCAGAAAGAAGGAAATACCTGCCATCACTATCATTGACTGTGGTAGCATTAGAAAACAGGTCCTCTGGCTAAATCCATATAACATCCCCCAGCACAGAATATAACTGTGCCTTGTCCTCTCCATCGTGAATAATTTTCAACTCCTCCTCTCCCATGTGGTTTCCTGAAGCAGAGTTAAAAGTACTCCTTTATATTCAAGTAGGCTTGCACACTGCTGCGTGCCAAGGCCAATCATAGCCCTCATGTTCAAGCTAAAGAACTTATTCTGGCTTTGGGGATTGACATGGTGTGGATTACTCGGAGCATATACTAAAAGTGCATCTTGTGCAGTCAAATAAAGTGTCTGAATACCACTAGCTATCTGATATGTCACTGATAGATCTCTGGGGAAATCGCCGCAACCCTGACACCTATCAAGTCCATAAAATCCCAAGCAACAGCAAGACATTCAATATGGTGCAGACCAAATCGCAACAGCGCATACTCTTGCAGAGCAAATTTAAAAAGACAGAAAATTGGGTAACAACCAAGATGAGGCTATTTGAGGAAGGTCGGTAGCAGGAATATCAAAAGGTATCCAACAGCCCATCAATGCTACTCTTCAACACTTCTGTTTCCTAGATTTTTACTGTTTGGCAAACATTTATTTTGGTCCATTACTGTAAAGACCCCAAGCCATTTCCTACTCACTCATCACAGTAGTGAATATTTCTCCTCACTCTGATATTCCTGATTTCAGTTGTGCATATCCCTGTTGGATGACTGAGCATGGGCTCCTCTGGATTTGGACAGGGTAAAATATTACACAACAGCAGTGCTTGATTTGTGTTGAAAACATTTTTTTAAGTGCCAGGGCTCTTGTCAGGAGGCCACTACAGCTTGCAACACACATTTCCCCTGCCAGCAACAACACAATTATTAACCACCACACTCCTACAAGTGTGACAATTTCAGGCCCCCAAAGAATGGCTTGAGCAGCAGGGAATTGTCGTTTTCAATGTAAATTGAATTAATAAACTTTTGTGTACCTCTCAAAATTAGGCAGACATTGCCACCATGTGGCAGGCTGCCACAAGCACCGGAGTTGACAATTAAGTGTCGTGCTGAGCACCGGAAACCACTGGCTCAAATTAAACATTACACAACTGGGCCAACAGTAATAAAAACAGTAAGTCTTTGCAAGAAACAGACACACACGTCAATTCTGCCTTTTACACCCATTACAGAAATCCCCCCTTGAATGAAGACTTCTGCTGCTCCTGCACATGTATAGTGACTGGCTGACTCTACTATAACAACTAGGCCATAAAACATCAACAAGGAGTCAATTACACTACGAGATAAACTAACTCAGTTTTGATCAAATAGCCCTACACTTAGGTGCATTTACCTTCCTTTAGCTCTAGGGTGCACATCTGTTTTCTTCTGAGGCTTCCAGTCTGAAACTTTCTGACTCCGATGCGCAATTTGAGGGCTCCTTGCTACTTGACTCTGCTCTTCTCAAGAACACTACTCGTGAATAAAGTGGGCACCCACAGAGACCTTATCCCAATTCCACATGCTGTCACTAAATGAAGTTCCCTAGCTAAAACAGCTTTGACCTCGACTGTTAGTATGAGTTTAGCTAAGAGACAAAACCCCATTCCGACTACCAGATATCTCACACAACCCAACTTCCTTCATAAACAATGGGGGAACGCAAACAACTTCATTCACATGATCCAATGTCATCACCCTCTTGCTCACCCAAAACTCACACATTCCTACCTTACACGCTCCACATCTACAGATCAGGAAATGCCCATCATACTCACAATGCTGACCTCATTACTTCTAACAAACTGGGCCTTTGTTCATCAATGAACCCTGACTTAATTACCAATCCATCCTCCCATTGGAAATGTACCCCATGAGGGAACACTGGTGCAGGGTCACCCTCTCGTCCACGGGTCCGAAGACTTAAAAGAGAGATCGGCCCTGGAGTGAAGTGAAAAAACCCAAGTTTATTAAACACTCATGAGAGGGACCGTGTCCGATCAACACCCTAAAGTGTTGTGGGAGGAAGTACCTTGAATACAAAAACCATCATCCTTATATACTGTTGCAGTGTAATCACATGGGAAAGAAAACTGGAAGAAACAAGTTATAGCACAGAAATAGCTATAGGAAAACAAGGGCAGATGGGTGACCAGGTGATCAGAAGATGAGGAGGGGGAGTAAGAATGTTTATGGCGGCAATAAGCAATCATTTGATAATATCTGAGACCAGGTGCACCGGCAGCTGCAGCCCTCCAGCATGTACACCAGATTGACCATGTGAGAGAGGTCAGCTTAAAGTGGAGGACACAGGCTGGGTGAAAAGGCGATCAGCTGAGAATAAAATGAATACGACAGAAACGAAATGGACGTGACAGTAGAAATGGCTGCCGCTTATTCTAACATAGAATTTACACTTTTCCACAGATGACCCTTTTAACATAAGGTAAGACAGTTTTTGTCCCTTCTAAGGGGCATAGCATATATCCTCAATATCTATTGCCATGAGTCCATATATTTCTTGTTCCAATGCCAAAAGGGCATTTACGTTTTTGACATTTTCTCTAGACGAGATGCAGGCAGTACATGCAGAAGTACAGAGAGAACAGAGCATTGGTCCACAAGGAATACACAAACAACAAGAGAAGATAATAGCTATTAATATGAACAGGACTGATAATACTTTCAAACCCCAAACTGAAAGTAAGTCCCAAAACCAATCAGTCCAAGTCCATGTTCCTGGGACTTGATGTATTTCGGTGGCTATCTTGTGTGGTTTGGAGATGGCCCCATAGACAGATGGTGAATTGTCCGGTATGAAAACACAGCAGCTGGATACAATGACATGGCACGCTCCACCTTGGTCAGTTAGAACAACATCTAAAACTAGTCTATTCTGTAAAGTGACCATGTGGATTGCAGCTTGTTTCTTCTGTCAAGTTCCCTAAGGCAGCAGTTGTCTGATTCATCACTGCCTCCATTGTATGGGTGAGGCGGCGGACCAGCTTGTTGTTTTGAGCTGGGCCAACGGAGAAGAAAAATCCTTTATTAAAGTCTGTATATTGCTCCCATGTGGTCTCTGTCTGATTGACTACGGAGAAATCGATGGCACGTTTTCCCCTACTACCAACGTGGTGATTGCACAATTGCAAATCTTGGTGGTATACTGGGGGAGATAGAAACACAGGTGGTAGAAGAAAAGCTATATGTAACCGGTACCAGACCAGCCTGAAGGTAGGAAGTAGTATGCCTTAGCTCCACAAACACAATTAGTATGACGTGATGTGAGGAAGCTGCTTCGGCCCCTCGTGGACATTTGCAACACTGTAGTACAGTTACTGTGACCCATTAGCACATTGCCTGTACTCTGTACACAGAGGGGGCCAGTAGTCAGAACAACAGAGATAACAGGTGACCCATTTCCTTTAGCAGATCTAAAGTTTGGATACACATATTTTGTTGCTGCATTTCCTCTACTATATTCTTCGATCTCAAAATCGGTCCCCTTTGCTTGTGGGTCCCCATCTTCGTTGGGATAGCATACTTTATTTAGTTTGGCGTTGAAGTCAGCCACATCCCATGTTTCTGAGAGGTTGCATTTATAGGAAACATAGTAGATCAAACCAAGCTTGGCATGAGCAATTGTGAGAAAATGGCAGTGGTGGCAATAGGATTCCTCTTATGTTCTGGTGAGGAGGAATCTTGCCACAAACCAACAGTTAGTAGCATTGCTTAGCTGGTGTGTCTGATGCAACATTTGAAGAAATGAATTGTTTCTCAGATTTTGCTGGTACCCCTGTTCATGTTGCAGCAAAACGAAATGATGGTGTTCCTTTGTAGTAGGTGATGTAGCAGTAATGTTGAGCAAGGAAGTCACAGGCATTACGTCCTCCACTACCCACATTACAATAGCGAAAAGGGCAGCAATTAAAGTCAAACCAAGGATGGAAAGTGTACAACCATTACACATTGTCGCAGCAATCCCCTTTTTCTCCCTAGAGGGGGATCATCTTTTGGCAAACGACCAGAAAGGTAGCGCCCTAAGAGTCCTGAGTGGACGTTGGTTTCTTCAGATGTTGAGACGAGTAGCCACTAATAGGCAGACCCTCCTTTGTAGTCAGACTTAACCACTCAAGACAATGACTTTACTTGTCTTGTTTTGCACTGGAGAACCTTTCTTCCTGGGTTAGAGTAAGTACCTGGATGTACTAGGGATAGTGTGATCCAGAAAAACTTCCTCAGTTCTTTCAGGTGATGCAGCTCGTCCCGTCTCTGTGACCAAGATGTCGCGGTGATCTTTCATCGCAGTAGGATCCACCAAGGCGAGTGGAACCTTATTGCAGTGGGTGGCATGTATCCAATTTTTCCTGTGGGTCACTCAGACTGCAGTTCGGGTGGTGAGGAGGACCTGCTCGGGGCCCTTCCAGCGAGGTTCCAGACAATTTGTTTATTGGAAGACTTTAATCATTACAAAGTATCCCGGACGCAAGTCATGTCCGTCACCTTGCGACCTGTCCGGGAGAGTTTCTCGAACCTGCTGATGAATGGAAAGTAAACTGTCAGTCAACTGAGACAGATAATCACTCATTAATGTTTGAGGCACATCATATATGGGGTGAGACTTAGAAACTCCCTAAGTATTCATGGGCCTGTCAAACACAACCTCATGGGGTAGCCCAGAGCATGTATGAGGTATTGATCTGATGGAAAGCAGTGCTAAGGGCAATGCATCAGGCCACTTTAAAGAAGTGGAAGCCTGTATTTTTGCCAATTTCAGTTTCAATGTAGATTTATAACGTTCCACCAAGCCTGCTTACTGTGGGTGGAAAGCAGCATGGAACGTCTGCTTGACCCCTAGCCCTTTCATAACATACTCTACAACCTGTCCAATGAAATGAGGTCCATTATCACTCCATAAAACTCGACAAGCACCGAATCGAGGGAAGAAATCCTTCAGGAGTATATTCGCAGTTGTGAGGGCTGTCTTGTCTTTCGTAGCATAGGCAACCACCCATTTACTGAAGGCGCAAACTACTACTAAGACATATTTAAGGTTATTGCAGCGCTCAAACTGGATATTGTCCATCTGAAGGACCTCAAAGGGTGCAGATGGTGTCGCAAACCCCGCTGCTGGAGTTTGAGTTTCCTTCCCAGGATTGTACTGGAGGCAGACCAGGCAAGACTGGGCTATCTTTTTAGCGGTAACAGCAATGTCAGGATGGTTCCAGACTTGCATAAGCTGCTTTGCTACTGAATATGCACCAACATGGGCTGGACCATGTGCCATATGAATCAGAGGATATAGGTATGCAGTGGGCAACTTCCATTTAGTCATATCTTTGTTCCTCCAACAGCCCCCATCGTCCAATGTTCCCCCTTAGACCATTGGTCTAATTCATCAAAGGAGGCAGTTTGTTGCATAGCCAACACTTCCTGTCTAGCATCATGCCAACGCTCAGCTTGCAACTTAACCACATACATAGACGTGGTGCTTCGCTGCATAGTAGTCTCAACGGCTGTACAATCTGCAAAGGAATTATCTGCTCCTATTTTGTCTGTCACCTTCTTGTGTGCGCTACACTTGACAAAAGCTATTTTCTTAGGATAAGTTAAGGCAGTAAGAAGATTGTACACTAGTTCTGCATGCACTATCTGTGTTCCATGTGAAGTGAGAAAACCGCGTTCTTTCCACAGGCGGACAAAATTGTGCACTACCCCGAACGCATACTGACTATCAGTGTAGACACTGACATTGAGGTCTGTACTAAGCTCACATGCTCTGGTTAGAGCGATCAGTTCAGCTGCTTGCGCTGATTTCTGTGGGATACGAGCTGTCTCAACTATTGTCTGGCATGTCGTAATTGCACTGGCAGCAGATGTAGTGCCACCGGGCAATTCAAACATGATCCGTCAACCCATAACTCCCCGTTTGTAATGGAGAAGGGAGTGTCTTGCAGGTCAACTCGACCTTTTGTTTGTACTTCAGTGAGAAATATGCAATCATGTGACTCTTGTGACTGAGGCTGAGTGGATGGAAATGGCAGTAATGTGGCGGGATTTAGTGTCAAACCTCTTTTCAGCATGATATGGAGGGCTAAAAGTGTCAATTCATATCCTGTCAAGCAAGCACTAGTCAAATGCTGCATCTTTGTTTGGTTTAGCAATGCATCAACTGAATGGGGTACTAACACAAGCAATTTGTGTGATAGAACTATTCCTTTACTCTGGGGTATGGATACAGCCGTTGCTGCCACTGCCCAAAAACATCCAGGCAATGCACGAGCGACTGGGTCGAGGACAGCTGAAAAATAAGCACACAGGCGTTGTTTATCACCGTGCATCTGTGCTAAGACCGAAAGGAGACAACTTTCCCTTTCATGTACATAGTGTGTGAAAGATTCAGTGTAATCTGGGGTACCTAGAACTGGTGCAGAGCAAAGGACTTGACCTAAATGTTGGAAGGCGCTCTGGCACTCAGCAGTCCATGGGAGGGGCATCGGGGTGTCTTTGGTCAAAAGGGCTAACAAAGGTTTAATATGCGAAAAACAGGGGATCCACTGCCTACAAAAGGAAGTAAGGCCAATCAATGCATGGACATCTTTTTGAGTACGGGGTACAGGAATGTCTAGAATGGTCCAAATGCGATCTGGTGTGAGCGCACGTCCCTCCTTAGACAGGAGGTGACCTAAATAGGTAACCTGCTGTCTACAGTATTGCAATTTCTTTCTAGAGACTTTGTGATTATGTGATGCAAGAAAGGATAATAGTAACAATGTACCTTCTTCACATAGTTCCGGAGTATCTGCAAGCAAAATGTCATCCACATACTGACTTAGAACCACCCCTTTTGGTACAGGAAAGGAATCACGTTTTGTCTTTAATGCTTGACTATAAATACTAGGACTTTCTGTATCGCCCTGTGGAGCTCTACAGAACCTGAATGATCTGTTTTTCAGTGTGAATCCAAATAGATAACGGCTGTCCGGTTGAATAGGTATTGAGAAAAACACATTTTTCACATCAATCATGGAGAATGTGGTGGCAGTGGAAGGACCATAGTGAGGAGGATTATGTCATGTCAGAAACTACCGGATATTGGGGCACCACTATTTTATTGATCTCACACAAATCAATATTAAACCTGTAAATCTTAGTATCAGTGTCCTTTTTCAAAACAGGAAGGATAGGGCTATTGCAGGTATTATAGGGAACCTCTTCCACTACACCTACTTTAATCAAATCATGAACAATACCTGCTAATACTTCCTCGCCCTCCCGAGATATCTTACATTGGGGCAAACGAGGCACCCTCATTCACTTGAATTTGTACAGGTGGAATAACCATTTGACCCACATCAGTGTCTGATTTAGCCCACAAAGTGCAGGGTAGGGACGCCAGAGCGACATCCTCATTGATAAGGCAAGATCTATCAACCATTGGATAGTTGTCATTAAGGATAACACGTACAAGTTCTGGGGAATACCGTATCATAGCACGAAAATATTTTAGCATATCGATACCTACAATGCTATCTGGAGTGTTAGGGGAGAGCAAGAATGGATATGTTGCAGTGAATCTATCTAGTCCGAATTCAAGTGGCTGTGATAGTGGGGTAGGTGTAGGTGTTCCGTCAAACCTTATTGATGTTATCAATGTGCCAGACAGGGGAGCCCTAGGAACCAGTCTTTTAGACTGGGCACTACGGGTAGCCCCTGTATCCACCAGAAATCGATCAGTAGATCCCAAGACATTTGCGTCAACATATGGACCCATTTGATCAACTGGCACCTCAACCGGTCCCACACCCCGTCCTGGGCATCCCTATGCATAATCGGAATCTGTAGGCTTATCAGCAGAATAATCAGTCATTTGGTATTGGTGTGGTTTGTCACAGGTATTAGGGTAGTTTGGTCCCTGTTCGACTGCCTCAAACCGGGGGCGAGCACTTACACTTCCCCTGCTGCCTACATTCCCTGGACGCCCTCTCATACTTCCCCTTCCTCGCTGGTATTGTTGGCCTTGCAAAAGGGGGCACTCAGAGCGCCAGTGCCCAGTCTCTTTACAATAGGCACACTGATCAGGAGACAAATTCGCCCGAAGGAGAGGGAGTGCTCCGGGTGTATGCATTGCACGTCCGCATCCTCCACCTCTCCTAAATGGTGGACCATACGCCTGAGCCATTATAACCTTTGTTTTTAAATCCTTAACCTTTTTATCTTCCCTTCCCTTTGCTTCCTGTTCCTGTCGCTCATGATATTATGCCATTGTCAGAAGGGAAACTGGGGAGGACGTGGTCCAAGAACTTTCACTGGCCTTGTGGCGACTAGATAATTCAGGTAACATATTAGCAACAAATTTGTCAACAAACAGGTGTTTGCCTGTCTCGTCAGCCAACGACTGGCCACTAAAGTCATGAAATGTCTCCTCAAACCTTGAAAAGAAGTCAGAAACTGACTCTTCCTTTTTCTGTTTACAGGACGCTAACGTAGTCCAATTTATTTCTTAGGGGGTATGAGAGTCTTCAATTTAGTCACCATAGCTTTAGGAAGATCGAATATCTCTTGTTAGGGCTTCTGGGCAGGTTCCCTGTCCGCATCTATTTCTTCTAATTTTTCCCCGGTGTCACCAAATGCCACAGCGTCATTAATTTTACGTATTGTACTCCACATATCAGGGGGAAAAATAAGCCCAAACAACATATCTATATCCGCTAAGGTCATAGTGCCAGAGCTGATTGCTCCCTCCACCTCCTCATAGAAGGCGGTGGGATTTTTCCGAGGATCGGGCAAGGTAGTCTTAAGGGCCATAACATCTGCTCTACTCGAAGGAGTGTAGACAAAATTATATATGAAATATCCCTTTGCATTATCGGAAGTCTTATGAGTTCCCGCACCCTTAACCTAAATGCCCCATGGGAGAAGGGCAAAGAAGGAAACCCCTGTGGTCAGACTTTCATCAAGGTGCGTCTCCCCTAAAGACACTTTTTCGTGTGCTCCTCTCCTCCCAGATGATGAGTGGGAGAGGAGCATTTAGGTTCCTGTCCTAAGGCTTTAAACTGAGCCCATTCGTTGTGGTGTGATATAGGTCACCCCACCTAGTGGCATCTTATCAACACAAGGCTGGTAAGAACGTAGCCCTCCTTTCTTTTCTATTAGGTCCTGATGAATGCCACGGACCCATGTGGGCCACTCGGCAGAAACATGTGGACCACACCCACAACGGTGAGGGGACAATAATTCTCCATTGCACCGTTCACTTGCTTTTAAATACCATATAGTTACCAGCCGCATTTAAATTAATTTGGTGACTATACTGGTGACTAGAATGTTTTTTAAATCTGACTCACTCCCTACAGGCCCCCACTTAGTTTAGAAATACATCCCTGTCATCAGGTGTATGCCCGCCCTCCACCAAACCGAGTTTCTGGGGGACGAGGACTGGTCAATGATGAAGTATGACGACACCAGGTGGTGTGTGAGACCAATGTCAGAACAGTAGCATTTTCAACAGCAATGGGACACTGATGTCTTGTCTCTATAATGCAGGTCTCGGTTGATGTGGCAAGGGAAGTGGAGGGGCTGGTGCTCTATGTGTTTGCTAAATGGAGAAAAACACACAAGTCTTTATGACATTATCGTGGTGAGCCAATCCTTAATAAAGAGTTCCATGTTTGGACCCTCCACGTTTTATGGCAGCCCAGCCATCCTTAAATTGTTGCATCTGAAACCATTTTGAGTATCCTCAGCCCTATACTTCAAGTATTAAATTCACTCAGTCATGTCCTTCACCTACTGTCACGGCATAAACTTTCAGGCATCAGTCTTGCAATTTTCATTGACATCTCTCACTTTAGCTTTCAATTTGTTTTAGAATAAATGCAGAAAGATAACATCACTGACAAAGCATTAATTTTAGTCTCCATCACCACCCTATTGTCTTGGATGACTTGTAATATTTGGCTTAAGTTGCTATCATCCACAGGAGTCTGATGTAACAGTGTCCATCTTACAGCACATTTTTAGGTGCACTAAGTCACCAGTACTAAAGTTTCAGGCCTGCTGATCCTCTGTTGGCCCATATTCCCATACCAGGAATGTAGTGCCAAGGACAAAGCAGACTTTGTGGTATAAATTATACAGGTGGTATACCAGGAAGTGATTACAGGCTATCAGGACAAAGCAATTGCAAGGCCCTAAGTTTGCTGAGATTTCTAGCGCAGGCAGGCTACGTTGCGCTAACCATAAATCTGAACTGTGAGTCCACAACAACCAAACATCAGTCTTTATATCAAAAGTTCTCAGAAGGCAGTACTTACCGACAAAGAAAGGCATGCCCTACAAGTATGATACAATACAATCATTCAACAGTGACTGTGCTAACTTGTTCTCTGCCCAGTGTGCTGTCCAGGCTCATAGAACCTGCCTTCAGAGGATAACATCCAGAGCTAATTTCCAATCTCAAAGGACTATCCTGCTGAGTCTGCCCAATCAGTAAAGGCGAGGTACACTCACTCCCAACCGGATGTCTGTTAGATCCACCTGGCAGACTGCGGCAGGTTCCCTGGGGTAAAGGGAGTGGTCTTCACCAGGGAAGGTGAGGGCCCACCAGCAAGCACATCAGCTCCACCAGAGGAAGTCCTATTCTCTGAGTAGTACAGTCGATTCCTAGGCTCGAGCAATTGAAGTCACAATGCAGGGGTGCAGAAGTCTAGCATAGGCAGCACTGCTAAAGGGATCCAGCTAGCTTTGCCTATCCAAGTTGTCAGCCTGGCAAAGCAAACGGGAACCATGAAGCTCTTCAGGGCAACAGGCTTGCACCACAACTAAGGGGCCCATGCTTCAAAACTCCAGGTGAATTCAAAGCATGCAACGCCACTTTGAAACCCCCAAAACTTGGTCTCAAGTATTTGATTGCCGGAGGATGGCCAGGTTGGGAGCGGTTAGGCCATTTGGCATCGCTCCATATTAACTGTCTTTGCCCTCTGCTCCCACTAATTTGAATTCAACAGGCGTGAATTTAATTTTAAAAAGCAGCAGAATTTAAGAAGAAAACTGTCAACATTTCACAAGATGTTTGCAAACTTGATGACAAAATGTGCTCTTACAAAGAATCTTAACATACTACAGCTTAGAGACATTTATGAGCTTTTACCAAAAATCAACCAGCTAAGAGAACTAATGTACTGTTAGCACTACTGTACTTACAGATTGTCAATTTCTACTAGGCAATTCAATCTCTGTATTGCTTCTGGCCTTAATATGTAGAGAAGCAGTAATTATTTCCCTTTAAAGGCGGTGTAGGAAATCTCTCTTTTCTGCGTGGTCATCACAAATCTTTCACCATTTACTGACCCCTATAGTTTTGCTGGCTTTAGAACTATGTGCACCTTACCCCTGCTAACCAGTGATAAAGTGGTAGTGCCCTTTTAACATGGTTGAATTAGAAAACTCCTAACTGGTATATTTAACTTGCCTGTAAGTCCCTAGTATAAAGTACAAAGTGTACCCT
Organism: Lissotriton helveticus; assembly: GCF_964261635.1. Taxonomy (NCBI): domain Eukaryota; kingdom Metazoa; phylum Chordata; class Amphibia; order Caudata; family Salamandridae; genus Lissotriton; species Lissotriton helveticus. Next base: position 676,898,780 of record NC_136073.1, on the reverse strand, counting down.
GGATCTGGAAGTTAAATACCACTAGTGGACTGAAACCCCTATTGTGCCATCCACTACAGTGGCAGTGCAAACATGGCTTCAGGCCTACCAGAGTGGTTTGACTATAGCAGTATAAAAACGGCATTTCAACCTGTCAAAATAAAAGCTTTTGATAGGTCAACAGCTTTTCAGGGTGGGGTTGCTTTGAGACACAAATGTTATGGCACAATGGCTCATTTATTTGACCTCTGCACTGCATATCCTATCTGGAGCGGGCAGGTTCCATCTAGAAACCTCATCAGAGTCATAAACATGGCATCAATCTCATTTCGTAGAATGTTTTCTGGGATGAATAACCATAGGAGGAAGTTGGTGATAGGATACAAGACAGGTACAGCGTAGATATTGCCTTTTTACAATAGACGCACTTGTGCGCTAGAAAATCTTCATAATTTTCTTCAAACTGGGGCTCATGTGGTTACTTTGCTCCTACAGCACATATGCAAGGCACGTTGCAATATTCGGAAGGCTATCGATTTTAAAATACAGCAGAGAGGCTATTCTACAAGTATATATTGACTTTTCTGCTAAAATATATGAAATTTAGGGGACTCCAAAGTCTGAATGCATTAATGAGTACCTTGATGATGTGATTACGGCCTCCGTGCGCGAGGAACACCAAGCCTCACAATTGGAGCCTCCATATGTGGATGAATTTAACTGGCCAGAGATGGTTCTGCAGGAAATAAGTCTCGAGGTTTCAATGGCCTAACTGACGAGTTTTATACAGCATATAAAAATGTTCTGGCACTGCAGTGGGTACTAGAATATACAGAGGGATTGGAGATTGGACAACTATAACACACCACCAAAGAGGAGATAGTAGTTACCGCTTTAAAGTCTAACAAAAAAAACAATAAATCCAATCAAATGGACCACTATCACTATTAAGTGATGACAATAAAAAACGTCATACATTTACTGCAGTAAGGATAACCCACCTGATGGATAGGCTAGTGTTGCCGCAGCAATCTGACCTATATATCATCAGCCTTATTAGACTATTACATGCAGAATTCACTGGAAGGGTGCTAGTAAGCAGCTATAATCTGGTTCCTTTCTGATTGGTAAGGGGGCACGTCAGGACTGCTCAGGGTCACCCCTGCTTTTTGCCTTGGCACTGGTGCTGCTGGGGTGTAAGTTCAGGGAACACTACTCACTTAGGGGAATTTCATGCTGCATTTGGTGGTGGAGAGAGATCAGGTCAAGTCGGAAAGCCAATGTCTGTCTTGTGTATCAAGCTGTCTAGGCCAACCTACTTAATCCAGAAGGTAATAGGAACACACTGGGGGCTATGTAACAGAACTGCGGACAGTGGACCACTCCTGTCCCAAGCACCAATCCTAATATCACCAATATAATTTGTGTTGCTGATTTCTAAAGTACTGGCGTGCAATTTTCAAATGCCCCCTGTCCCCAAGGGCATATCCAAAAAGTTGGAAATAATCTATATTTTTTATAAATGAAAAAGCACCGCTGCAAAGTTAAATGTCCAATAGTTCGTCGAAGAGTATTAACTCGTTAGGCCGCTCACATTCATACAGACGCTGAATCGTAAGCAATGATGAAAAGATATATGGAATTCAATGTTCCTTTAATAGTCCATACAAACACCAGCCAACGCGTTTCGTTCCGTTACCAGAACTTCTTCAGGGCTAAATAATTTTCAAGACGCTGGGTGTTTCTGATCCGAAATCCTCATCCATAAGTGTATATATATTTCCTGGGTTTGGATTACCTCGCTATGTTAGACTCATCTTAATGGTCCTATTCCATTAGGAGAACATATATGTCCGATATTATGCCAGGTATTAACCTTTTCAATATGTGCAGAGTCTCTATCTTCAATTAAGAATGTCTCTCCTTAGCTCAATATTCAATTTCAAAGATAATATCGATTTATGGTAGTTGCCCGTATGGTCAATAAACCATCCTCGATGGTAGCGTCTCGGATCTCCGGCGTCAGTAACAGTCCAACTAAGGATAGCACTGGGGGCTATGAACAGTGAGCTGGGTGGCCAGATATGCCTCACTGTATTCATCGGCCTTGTCAATTCAATTCAAAACAGCTTTATTCGGTTGGGACATACAACCATAAAAGCACAAATTATAACACATGACAGTTAAAATTAATAAATATAGGCATACATGTTAAAAGGACATACAATTACTATTTTCCATTATACATCGCACATTGCATCGGTTCTCTTAATCTAAACAATTAACACATAACAGCTTTACATAGTTAGTGTTAAGAGTAACACTGGAACTTCACAAAGTGCAGTTTAAAGTGCATAGATTATAACTTAACTCCAGATAGAGCCTGATAGACGACCTGCTGGAAAGTCTATAACATATCCATTGCCAGCCTCAAAATCCCCCCAGAAGTAATACCTCCTGGGTCCCCCCGGAATCCCCATAACCATCGTCACCATCCCGACCCTGGGCACCCCTGATTCATACTCCCGGCACCCCCCATTACCAGTCCTCCATTACCACCCCCACTCAAAAAAGAAATACTCATTGTAGTACATTATTCCAGAGCCGGACTCCCCGCCCCATAAGTAACCCAATGTCTACTCATCCAGTAGTCCATCTACCGTGCCAGGGGTAACCGTTGGCAGTCGTTGATCGTCCGATACAGAGGACTCCACCTCCGATTGGCCCTTGTCACTGCCAAGTTCTGACGCCTCCAGTGAGGTCTTCTGCAGTTCTCCGGAGATCGCAGACACCACTTCCAGAGCCCCCTTACGCTCTATGGCCGTCTGCGAGATCGAGAGTCACCAGCCAACTCCTGTGCCTCTGCTTCCTGGCCATCCTTTCCCGCTCTATACGATTCCAGCCATTCCCAGGCTTCTCCGGCGTGTCATGAAAGTGGGCCTTTCCGTCAAGTACTATGCGCAACTTGGCTGGGAAGAAAAGAGAATACTGAATCCCTTCTGTGCGTAGTTCCTTGTTCACCGCCTGGAAGGGCATGCGGCGCCGCTGCGTGTTGAATGAGTAATCTGGGAAAAGAGTAACCTTACTGTTGCCCACCTGGAATGGGCCATCGCTACGGGCCCTCCGAAGAAGCAAGTCGCAATCCCGAAAGTGTAGTAGCTGCGCCACCACTGGTCGAGGAGGGCGTCCTTGCAGCGGCGGCCTAGTCGGGACTCGGTGCGCCCGCTCCAAGGTGTAGAAGCTCGACAGTCCCTCAGGGGCAACAACAGTTTGGAGCCAATTTTCTAAATAGGCTACCATGTCCGATCCTTAAATTTTCTCTGGCAGACCCACCACGCGGATGTTGTTGCATCTATTCCTGCCTTCTGCATCTTCCGCCCATCGCTCCAGCACCGTGAGACGATCCAGGATGCCCGCCAGCGATGCGGTTAATGCGGTCTGTGCAGGGCCCATATCCTCAAGTGTTGTTTCGGATTGCTTCACCCGGTCAGCAAGTTTAGAGTGGTCAGCCCGCAGCAGACCCAGTCCCGTTGCAACCTGCGCAATGTCCTGCTGGAGAGCAGCTCGAGTATCCGTTATGGACGACAAGATTTTGTCGAGTTGCAGTTGAATCCCTGAGTCCTGTGGCATTCCCTGCTCACCTCGAGTCTCCTGAGGCGGTGAGTCGGCGTACGATGGGGGTGGATCCCCTTCTTTCCGTCCTCGAGGCTTGCCCATGGCTGTAGCTTGTGTCGCACTCCAATCCTGCGTTGCGGTGCCCCCTCGCCTCCCGATCTGTTCTACAGGGCCGCACCTCCCTCACTCCTCATAGTCCACAATGGCCTCTTCCCACCAGAGCCATGCTACTCGGGAAGCGTCCCCATCTCTAGGAGCTGTATAGCCAGGGCGATACTTGGTCTTGCAGAGTCCACCATGTAGGGTGCCAGTCACCTTCAGCTCGCCGCCTCTCCCACCAGGCCCCTCACTCAGTTCCCAAGGCGGTTCCGAGTCGTCTCAATCCTATATCAAAGGGCAAACCCAGGTCCGCCGCCCATCGCCGCAATCTTGCACTCGCTCAGTGGCTCCAGGTTCATCCTGTGGGCCTGCTATAGCATCCCTATGGTCACGCCTCAGGACGTCCCGCACTCACCCACATGCCGCCAAGCCACCACCTGTATCTCCACCCTGTCTCTCCTGGTGAGGAGGGCTCAATCAGTACTGGCCCGGGCCCCTCATGCCCGCTCATTGCGGTATCCCCTCTGACCTCCAGTGCTCACCAAGGCCAATTTGACCCAAATGTGCAGATCGTTTCAGCGAGTGGAGGCAGAAAATCCCCAAATCCGACCAGCTTCTTGTTCGCGGTCAAGCCCCCAGTTGTGGGACCCCCCGCAGGGACCAGCCACTACACGCCGTCCTCTGTTCTAGGAGGGGGGGAGCCTTCTTCCTGTCCGCAGGCTGAGCGTGTCTCCCGACCAGCTCCGGCATCCTTCTGGGCCCTCCGCAACCCCGGGAGGCCAGCCCAATGGCTCGGAGCGTCCCATGTCCTCCGTGACCGCGGCAACTGCTCACCTCTGTCCCAGGAGCTATATCGCTCTGCAACGATCCCGCAATCGTCCTCGGGGGCACAGCGCTCTCCTCCTCAGCGCCTCTCCGATCGCAGCTCCTCGCCCCCAGTAATAGGCGCCAGCGCTAGCTTCAGTCGGAGGGTGCGACAGCGACCGGCACCATCTTGGGTTCTTCGGTGTTCGGCTTCCTCTCACTGGGCCACCGCGATCTGTTCGAGCCGGGTTTTCGGGCAATTAACAACGCCCCTCCGATCCAGGTCGCCCCCTGCTCATGTGGCTCCGTTTGGGGGACCGGGGGACGCCGGGATCAGGCGAACTTCGGGGGATCGGGCGCCGAGCTCAGTGCTCAAGGTGCAAAATCTAAAGTGAGAGGTGCATGATCAATAAAACTTCCCTAAACATAATGGGGGGTAAAATTGGAGTTAGAACAGCATACTCTTTCTAGCCTTAATTGCACTGAATGTGGCAGTATAAAAACAAATATCAGGTTCTTTGAGTGCAAAAAGTAGGGTCATAGCATCATTAATGGTATTAGTTTCATACTTCTTTAACAAAGGTTTAAGATAGGCAATCCTAAAAGACAAAAAACAGGTCACAAAAACAAAAAGTGCAACGTGCTCTGATTTATAATCCCATCACAGGGACAAGGGGAAACGGGGTACTGATTCATCATAGGGAACGCAACCAGGTGATGCACAAGCCCTAGCCTCAATCTTGTAAGTACATAACGATGGGAAGATCTTGTAACGAGTAAAAGATAGGCTTAAAAACCCATCGTATCTATGTATAGATGGTAAAACTGTTAAGTGGTTTGTTCCCTTATTGTTCCCCTCCTACATACATTCTTATGAGACAGGAAAGTGCTCTTTAACTCCTGTTTTGACATAGCTGAAGTTTCATTACGCATTCCCAAAATAGATTGATAAAAAATGTCCCCGTGAGTTTTAGTTAAATAGTTAAGCCAGGGTATCTTTAAGTAATTTTCCAGGCGTAGGCAATCATTTATAATGGACTTGGTAAAATAGTCTCCTCTTTTAGCCATATCGATCTCCATAACTGAAGTGGTCTCAAGGCTATTAAATCCCTCAGATAGTTAAGACCAACCTCACAATGGATAAGTTTGGAGGAGGCTGAAGCCGGAAGGCAGAAAAGCTTTTTTTAAAAAGGAGTTCTCTTCCACCTGTATATTGTGACCAGATTCGGGACCCCAAAGCCTAGCCCCATGAAGTGCAACAGATGTACATCTCGCTTTATAAATCTCAATCATATCTTTAAAACGGCAGTCCCCCAGGTTGGTAGCAAATATAAAAACAGCGTATATGCTCTTCCTCAGTTTAGCCTGAACCTGAGATGTTTCATAATTCCATTTCCCATCTGAAGAAAAGGAAATACCCAAATAACAAAAATTATCCACATTTTGTATTTTGTTACCCTCGATAAAGAAAGGGCATCATTCACAGTTACTCTGGTTGCATCATAGGGATGACCAGGATGTGGTGTTGATTAATTTCTATAATAATATATTTGATTCTACCCGTCATAGCATAGTTTTAGAATTTAAACTGGAATTAGATAGAATGGCTATTTGGGAAAGTATCTACCCGAATATTGTTTGGCTCGGTGATTTTAATGTTAATATTTGTCCCTTGTCGATGACAAAAATGTGTGGGTGTCAAAACGAAGAGGGTAATGATTATTTACACTTTCCTCATACTACCTATGGTAATACCCTGAACGCAGTACTGACAGAATTTGATTTGGATATTCTGCAATGTGCTAAGGATGGGAGTGGACAGGAGATTCCAACTTGTACAGGAAGGGCTGCACATAGTTGTATTGACCATGTTATAGTCTCTGTTAACTTTGCAAACCTATGTTCTACCCCTGCAGGTTGTTGATTTGTCAATGAGTGACCATAATTCAATTATAATGTGCATGTATATATGGGGGCGTAAGACTGTTGAAACATGTACAGTTATGAATAACATCACTCCGTCTCGCCCCAATGGTATAAGAATAAAATGGAGTGACGCAAACTCCTGTGAAATGTAAAAAAAATAGTACAGGTGTGTGGCAACGAAATTGACAGTTTATTAGTTGGGACCGAACTACATAAAATACTGTCCAATTTTCTTAATATCAATGCATGCATTCTAAACTATTGTCCATGACGTCATTCAGGAAACAAATACAGGCCAGGGGTTGGTTTGACCACTCTTGTACTATCTCTCTAAACTGCCTGAAAATAGCACTTACGAATAAACCAAGGGACAGAACAGCAGTCCACGCACTCAGAGTAGAATATAATCTTAACCTAAAATGAAGGAAGAAGGAGCTTCAACAAGAGGCGTGGGACAACCTTGCACTCGCTGCTGAAACCTCAAATAATAAGCTTTTCTGGGATACAGTGAATTCTAAATTGCTTAAAATTGAATCTGTCCCAGAACTTTAAACTTAGGTAAGTTGTGAGGAACGGGTGGCCTATTTTTCCAGTATTTTTAATCCCAGCAGTACATCCTCAGTAGATTCAAATATTCAACACTACTGGCCTATTATCCCGCTTGATATAACCCTGAATGAAGTCCTGATAGGTATAGGAAATAGTAAAGGGGGGAAAGCACCAGGGGCTGATGGTGTACCCATTGATGTATACAAATCCATACCGGAATTGTGGGGACCCATACTAACTAGAGTTTTTAATGCCGCTGTAACGGAGGGTTGTCAGTCTTCATGGGGAGAATCTGTTATCATTCCCATCTACAAAACAGGTGACAAATCTGAAGCAAAAAAAACTACCGTCCGATCTCCATACTCGACTCCTCAGTAAAAATTATGAGCAGAGTCTTATTGTTAAGACTGGAGGAGTGGGTTTTGGATAATGATATTATGGCACAGGTACAATATGGTTTTAGAAAAGGGTTAGGTACGTTGGAACAGTGTATTAATTTGGAGCTTTTAATTGGAAAATATACTTAGTCAAACAGGGTCGGCTTTTTTTAGGTTTCGTGGATTTAAGTAGTGCATTTGATTTGGTAGATCATGGAGTTTTATGGCCGGTTTTACTTAACCTCGGGGCCCCAAAACCTATTATTTATTTCCTGGCCAGGTTTTACGAAAATTTATCAACCAAAGTTCGCTATGGCCAGAAGGGTGAATGTTCCCCTAATTTTAATGTAAAATGCGGTATCTGTCAAGGCTGTGTTCTAGCCTCCCTAGGTTTTACTTTGTTTATTAATGAGGTTGATGCTACACTTAAGATGATACAGGCGGACTCCCGAATAGTGGAGGGCAAGGAAGTGCCGGTCCTGCTTTACGCGGACGATGGAGTACTTTTATCAAGAACATGGGTAAGCCTCCAGAGGTTAATAGATGGGTTTGCAGCTTTTATTAATAAGAGGAAGTTGCTGATAAACAGAAACTTTTACAATGGAATGTGGCCCGAAAATTAAAAATTAAATGCCATCGGCCTTGTGATTTTTTTTTAATACCTTCTCCTGCAATGCAGGCAAAGAGTTCAAGGAGATGTTGATATGCAGGCAACTGACACAAATAGGCTATGTAAACTGGAAAGGGAATTCTAGTCAGTCTCTGGAACACTATAAAGAAGTACAGCACACCACTGTGCTGGCTGTTTTGCAAACTCCAGGCTGCGTAAACCTGCCTTGCCTGCATGCTCTACATTCGCAATGGAACCTCCTGGTTTTGAACCCCATTACAAAAAAACAAAAACGAATTGAGAACAAATTGTTGGGTATCTACATTGCATGCTATGTTGACAAATACCTGGATGAAAAGGGTGCATCCAACCAGGGTGAGTTGTGAAACCGACTATGGCATTCAAACTGAAGATAAGACAGGATGGGCCTGCTCTCCCAATACCTTCCTGAGTCTATCTAAGTAGTGGTCCTCCCATGGCATGTCGCGTTGCAGTTAACCAAATGAGAAAATAACTCAACACTGTTTATTTCACTTTGGAAAGAGCAAGGACTCCTAAATGTGTCGTGATTTGAGGGTCAGAATAGGCATCACCTATCTGTGGGACGGATGGCAGAGATCTATGAAATCTTTTCAGCAACTGCAATCCCAATTTGCACTCTCCACCGCTCATTTTCACAAGTACATACAGTTGAGACATATACACTCCTAGCATCCAGAGAAAATTGTACGTCTCCAGAATATAACCCGCTTGAAGCTAAACTCCTTATGGGTGGGTTGGAAAAAGGGGGCGGGCATCTAGGAATTCCACATGGCATGCAGCTATGGACTGGTGTACTAAGGTGAAAGCACTTATCTACCTAGTCAGATCCTGCACAAGTAAACACCAAAAAATTGGGTCTCTGGTGGTGACATTTTGGGCTAATTAACAGGCACTGCAGTGGCTGACGGGATAGTAGGTATTATTGTTCCCCCTAATCTGGGGTAACCTATGGTGTTGTTTTATCAGGACATTTCTGTTCTTTGGTGTACCTGCTTTCTATAAATACATTTGGAAAAGAAAAAAAGACATAGTGCTACTGCTGCATGTGAACTAAAATGATTGTTATGAATTACCAGTACAAACTGCTTCATTTAAATATCTAGATCGCATTTAATATACCCCAGTGTAGCTCTACAAAAGAAACCTCACATTAAGCTCCACAACTCTTAGATGAGAACTGATTGGTGTAAGTCATAGCTAAACTACTGCAAACATCACTGACTGCACTGTTAGGATATGTAGTAGAACATTCAAGATGGATAATGACACTTTTACTATTACTTGATAAGTGCCAGCTGGCCATGGCCGTTGTGGGTGTTTGAGTATGGGGTCTGAATAGTACATGCATGGATTGTATAGATGTTTAGCTCACTTTTGTGCTGCACATGTCCTCATGGTCTTTGTGTCTCTATTATACAAATTAGTGAGAACTTAAAAATCTTGCTTAGGTGGAAATACTCTTCCACCTAGTGAGCTGGACACAGGCTGATATCAATAGGAGGAACGTGGAGCACAGCCAAAATGCTTTCTTTAAAGTGGCAAATAATGTAACCGAGGTAAGATCATACTGATGTCAATCGAGCGACCTATGCAGCCTGTCATGTCCAGACTAGCTTTGAATACGTACTTAACTGCATCCGGTCCATCAAGGATTGTTTGTCCGAATACATTCATGAATTTCTTGGAAATGGTGGGTAAAATCTCAGTGGCGAGACCTGCGAAGACATCTATACAGAGGCAGAGTGTGGTTCAGAGTCCAAGAAACCAGCAGGGACCTGAACCTTTGGTAAAAAATTACTGCTGGTTGCTCTGTAGGTGAGGGTATAGTCGTAATGAGCGTTAGTGAAATTATTGACTACAAAGATATACTGGATATGAATGGACCTATAGACAACAGTGTAGCAAAATTTGCCATCATCATTGCCTGTTCCATAAACGTAACGTTGTTGACATCCATATCTATGGTGATGTCATAATAAGAGTTGTTAACAGGATGGTCATATCAACAATGAAAGGATCCTCGGCAGATGTATTGTCAATAAGGTTGCTCTTGAAAGAGTGGACACTTGAATTGCTGTCAAACAAGCTGTCAACAAGGCCTTGGTTGACACAGGTGCCGACAATGATTTCTTAAGTGACAAGGGTGTCTTCATTGACTGAGTAGGCTGCATCTTACTTGCTGATGGAGCAGGAGAAGTTATTAACAAAGAACTGTTCGGAGTGGCCAAAACTGACCAATCATTAGTTTCACAGATCTTAGTTTTGAACAAAGTTTTGTCACCTATGCCAGAGGTTGGTCCTTAGTATGAGAAGCAGAGGGCATGTTGGAGGTTTGCTTGAAAGCAATCTTTGGAGATGACAGAATCCTCATAGCAGAAGCAGACTCCAGAGCCAAGAATTGACCTTTTCCATCCTGAAAAGTCCTTGAGCTGAAAGTCTTACAAATTGAACATTCTCTAGCAGAATGCCCATACCTGTGGAGATAAAGTACACATTTTGTATGTAGCTCATCAACATATACTTTCCTGGCTTCCCCGGGTGCCAACTGAGTTTAAATAAGCTTTTAATTCCTTGAAGGAGCATCTGCTATAACTGTAGAAGTATCTCTGGGTATGTAGCCCAACCATGAAAAGAAGTTTGAGACTTACCTTCGGTATTAGGGGGTTGAGAAGAAAAGTTAACACGTGACAAAAAAATGAATTTTTAGAGTAATACAACTTCCAGAGAAGATTCCAAACCATTCACCAGATGTGCGATAGAAAGAAATTGCAGCTATGTTTATCCATCTGATTGGCAGTTTGTAGTTTTTTCACTGTTGTTTGAGTGTATATGTACACTGCTGCGTTAACAATCTCAGGATTTTCAGCATGATATCGGGGAATAATTTAAGCATGACAAAGTATGAAAGATCCAATGCTGGAGAATCAGGTTTCTTGAACTGCCAAAGCAACATTTAAAGGGTCTGAACTCCAGAACCACCAGCAACAAGGTGCTGGGATCCAAATACAAAAAACACAGGAAAACAAAGGTCAATAGAAACATCCTATTAGAAAGTCATGACGGAAGCTATATATCTCTTTTCAAGCATTCCCAGGGTATTTTGAGTTGATAAGGACATATCAAGCTGACCCTGGTCATCAAATCCACTATCGATCTCCAATACACAGACCAAGACTAGAGTGTTGCTATACAGGAAGATAAGTTTGTAAGAAAAACATGGAGAGAAATAAAAAGGTGGCTGCAAAGACCCACTCCTGGGGTTATAACCATAGTTGGATGGAAGACCCGACTTGGATGAATCCTCATCTTTAATGGTCTCCTGGCTTTCTCTCTGTTAAATACAGAAAAGACTCTGCTACGGGAAGGTACAATCAAAACCTTCCTTGGCCTTTATCAGACAGTAAAAGGGTACACATTATGTAAGACTGTACCTGTGATAGGAGAAACTAGTTTCAATTATATCATCTGTTATCTCAACTTTGTTTGTAGAACTTTCAAGCATTTTGGGATATTTTAATTATAAATTAAAAAGTTGGTGACTAAGTTTTAATTGCACTTCTTGCTCTTGAATAAAATCCTAACACTTGGAACTGCTAGAGGCAGCTCAGTGAAACATTACGCTACTGGTGTTATGGGTGTCAGCGGGCTTGGGTGATTGTGTGAGTTGAAAACTATCTTGGAGATTCACTCAGTGTAACAATGTTCGGCAGCTCAGAAAAGATAACAATTCAGAATGAGTCTTCAATCTACACCAACCACAACAAACAAACCACTTCATTTTCCACCTCATGACATTACCTAATATAGCACTATTAAGAGCAGCACACACAGGCTCTCTTTGGATTGGGTCCAACTGCTGTCCGACCGGGCAGTTCCAAGGATCTGAATATGCCAGTAGGCTGAAAGCATCCTAAAAAAAAAAAAAAGACAAAAGGAAACAGAGAAAAAAAAAGAATGACCGTTAGTTCACACACAGAACCAATCAAACACAGAAGAACCAATACCAGAACGGTGGATTATGCAGAACTGCTTTAGTGTAAAAGTACCTTTTTGAGGATTGACCTGGGGGAGAACTAGTCTGCTCACATGTGAAAGACATTACTGTTGACTTGCTAAGAGGGACCCTTACCATATCCCATATGTCCATAATTACTCAATCGAGGAAGTAAATTATCAACCCCCACATGAACACTATAAGAAGGTCCATTTGTGTCAGAGAGAGGGGAAGGCATGTAAGCACAGTCCTCCTTGCCTGTTGCATGCTTGAATTTACTAAGATTGGTGGAGTCATCAAAACAATTTTGGTCTCTTGACCCACACAAGGCCTAGAATAAGTATATAATACTTTAAGAAAACCAGAAGATGTATAGATTGGTGAGAAGGAATTAAGCTACCTCATTAAGTAAAGAACACTGGTAGTGAAACCTATCTTGTGGTAAATAAATACAGTCACAAAATAACTCATTCACAATCAACCTTTTGGCAGAATGTTTTGCAAACAATATATTTACCTGGAAATAACTGGAAATAACGCTTGATAACTGTTTTAAAGGACATGATTCCCACACTGGAAAACTGCAAGGACTACAACGGAAGGGCTTACAGAGCACATGTGCATTGTAAGTAATATCTGCAGCAGGGAGTCTGCTTAGCTTTCTCTGGCCAAGAATTCACTGGTCGGACATCCACAAACTAATTGCTTCACTACAGATAATAGTATTAAATAACTAATCACGCTGAATGGATGGTGTGTTAATCCAATTTTAGTAATTTTTATAAGACATTTTTGGTTACAGTTTCACATCTTATAATGTCTTGGTCACTACTGGTAGTTTCTTGTGCTGCCCTATTTTATTGTGGTTGAATACGTTCTATACTATTTACGTGGGTGGAAAAAACACCCAACGCCCACCTTTTTTGAGTAATCCCCCTCTGATTAATTTCTTCAGCAATAATGAACTCTGCCCCATTCTCCTCAAGCTACCCCTCTGCAATGATTCATCATTCAAAACCTGCCTCACCCACAGTGCTGCTGCTATACAACACTGCATATCAACCTCTGGAGGTGCTTCCCAGCCTGTGTTATGTCTTTAAATACATATTAAGGAAGAAACAACATCTAAATATAAAAGGTGTATAATTGTAGTAGAAATTACTTAAAACTCTGTTCTATGTAGTACTTATTTGTCTGTGTAATATCATTTTGGTGAACTTAGTACCAAACTAATGTTCAGCAAATTATCACTTGTACATGTTAATTTAATTTTGGGACTGATCACTGGGACATTTTGTTGCACTCCAATAAAAATTCTGTGGTCTCTCCAACAACTGGAGTGTCAGGAAAGTAAACTTTGAGACAGAGAGTGACGCCATAAACTGTACTGCCTCTTCTCAGAAAGCAGACCCTTCTTGGCTTCCTTTGTTTCTTTTGGGAAAGACAGGTTACAGAAATTCGGTTACTTGGAGCAGTCAGAGAATAACTTAGCTTAGAATGGGATACATATGTTAGCTAGCAGGATATTACAAAGGAAAGCCATGGCTGCACCCAGCTTGTGCGTGCAATATGCCCTGGGGGTTGGCTACAGAATTGTGAGCTGTGCTTAAGCATAATGAGTTTGGATGGACTTCACAATCCATATATATATATATATATACACCAGGGTTAGAGAAGGGGTGAACATCATCAGCCTTTGCAAAGGCCACAAAGAGCGGATTTGTTTTATTGAAGGACTTGGTTTTGTCTGTATAGTACATGAATGCTCTTTTAACGTCTAGAGTGGAAGACCTTATCGGCTACAGAGTCTGGTTAAATAAAGGAAACTGGCAGCTAATGGGCTAAGGTAAGACAAGCTTGGGTGGAAATTTGGGCATAGTCTTGAGGACCACCCTGTCCTTGTGGACCGGAATGAAAAAGTCCAGGATTGCCAGGGCTTTAAGTTCGCTAATAAAACTGGGCAATGTTGTCGCTTTTTAGAAAGCAAGCTTCTTTAACAGAAACTGAAAGCTACAGGAATGTAGGGGGATCGAAGGGTAGACCCATGAGGCGTGTGAACACTATTTCCTATGTGGGCAGGTGTTCTAAGAGGATTCGCTCTTGAGCTCCATACATGAAGGCAATCACCAGAGGGAGTTTGAAGAGGGGCGAATGTTCCATATTTTGCATATATGCTGCAAGTTAAAGTTTATTTGTTTGATTAATTAAAATCTTACAAAAATGCTTTTAAAATATCACCAGAGTATAAAAACTTTAAAACACGATGTACATAATTATTCTGTTATCGAATAATTTGTAGAATTAAAAAAATATATTTTCTTCAAGTTTTTTTTACCAATTACAGATAATTTTGTTTACAAATGCAGAATTCATACATACATCATTCGAGTTTAGGCATGCCATTGACGCTTGTCTACATGTCCTTACTCCACGAGCATTAAATAGTCTCTTAAGGATAATTTTCCTTTCAGGTTCTATTGCTGGACAAAGTCATAGTATATATATATATATATATATATATATATATATATATATATATATAGTATATGCTGCAACTGCGCCCAAGTGTAAGTATATGGAGGTGTAGGCTAGGAATGCCTTTTTGTTAGAGTTAGCAAAGGCTATCCTGTACCAAGACCTTAAAGGGGTCTATATGTTTGTATATTTAGAAGTGGACAAAGGTTTTACACGTGACCGCATAGCATGTCTGCGTGGTCGGTTTTCTGGCCTCACGCAGTATAAGCATATACTCCTCTGGGAGGGGGAGAGCGTCAAACTCAAGGACTTCCGGTGTCAAATTGCTAAGTTGAAATAATGAGGTTTGGTTGCCTGAGTTGACCCGGATGTTGAGTGAGAAGGTATACCCTCAGCAAAAGCTTCTTTCTGGGGCTGATGGACATCTGCAGCAGCATGGAGTACCGGAAATGCCTGGCCAGGGTTGGCGTCAACAGAATGAGTATCCTGTGCAATTGTCACATTTTCCTGAACATTTATTGGATGAGAGGAGAAAAGGTGTAGGCAAGTATCAATGATCAATTTATCCATAGTGCACTGCCCATGGGTTGTTTTGGTATTTTGCGTTTGCAGGAGTGGCAAAGAGGTCGATGGTCAGAGAGCCCCACAGCTGAAAGTACCTTTTGAGGACCTGTGGATGGAGTGCCCCCTCATGGACCTGTTAATGCATCCGCAAACTCAGTGTGCACACCGGCATGTGAACCATTAAGAGGTGGATCACTTTACATATTGCCCAATGCCAGGTCACCTGAACCAGTGCAGAGATGTGGAGTGAGTATCCTCCCAACAATTCTGAATCTAGTACGCAGTGGTAATGTTGGCTTTCCTCGGATTAACTTGAGTAAGGCTCTGAGAACTAGACATAAGCATGAGTTTGGGGTAATTGATATGATGGTCCTGGTGTCGGGGAGTCAAGGTGCCCTGGAATTGTGATGTGATTTAAGTGCACCACCCACCCTATCAATGAGATGCCGGTGGTAATGGTTATCTGTGGAAAAGGGCTGAGTTAAGACCTGCCAAGCATCAGGCTGCTGCCCACTACAGTAAATGCTGAGGACGAGGCTTTTTATCAACACCACATCCAACCATTAACACTCCGCCTATGGCCAATGTATCTCAAGGCACTCTAAGTGGGCGAATGGGCAGAAGGCATGCAGCAGTACTGCAAAACATGAAGCCATCATCACCAACCCTTTCATTACTGTTCTTAGAGCAAGAGGAACATGCTGGCTGGAAGAGAGACAGCATCTGTTGCAATACCATCACTTTCTGCTCATTCGGGGTATGCTTTCCCATGTAACAGCATTTAGGATGGAGACTGGAAGGGCTGGATTTGTTGCAATTGGAGGTGGAACTTTGACACTGATGGTGAACCCTAGGCTGAGAAGTAGGGACACAGTCATCCAAGTGTGCGCTCAGCATTGCTGCTCGCTGCTGCTGTTTATCAGCCAGTCCTTCCGTACAGATAGACATGGATGACGTTTCTGTGCAGGTGCATGGCCACCACCTTTAGTCACTTTAAAAATACCCTTGGAACCTTAATGACTCATTTGACCTTGTACTTTTGTCCACTTACCAAAAAATGAAGGTACCTGTGGTGGGCTGAGAGGACGGATAGATAGAAGTAGGGACAGCGCTGTCAAAATCTCCATGTCGGAGCATAAGGATGATGTCTTAGGATGCGCCCTCCTCCATTGGCTCTAGTATGCCCCCAATTCCTACCTCCCAACCTGGAGCTGCAGAGTCAGCAAGTGCACAGATTAAAGAATTATGGGAAGTTATACATCAATTGAGGGCAGAAATAACGGACCTAAGGGGGTGGAATGACAACTACTATCTAAATCACAATCGTCTGGGCCTCTGTCCATAAATGTAATTAAAGGGTCTGGGCACCTCTACAACCAGAGGGCATCACCTTTTCAATCTGTTTCTCCATCAATGGTGCTCAAAAACAGACCCTATTGCGAGGCTTCAACGGTTGCTCCATATCAATTAGGGCCTTGATCCGCAACCTCCATCTCTTCCACTTAGACCCAGGCATCCAAATCCCCTCACGGCCCACACGGATCATCAGCCAACCCACTTTAGTTATAATAAAGAGGGGAGATCGAGAGTCCATTGCCCAATATAGTTCACTCTCATAATAAGCGTATTGCCCATTTAATTTAATCTCAGAATTCTTACTGAATCATCATTTGCCCAAACTTCCATTGGCCAACACCAATAATGACACATTTTCCTATATTAGGACTGTTTACATGACAGGCATTCTCAAACTTCACTCTCACGATATAGAAGACGAGGCCGCCTTGACTAACAAATGTGACATCATTAGGGTATCCCGCCTGCCATCCCCAGATACTAATCTAGACTACATTAAATTGCAATTTAATCATCCTTCCATTGTAAATGGTCTGTTCTCCCTCCAAACACGGACCTTTACTTCTTTTAAATGCTTGATCCAGTTCAAATCTAGAATATCTCCCCAACAGAGGGAGGAGCAATCTTATCAGTTTTCTTTGTTATCCCATATTGATTGACTGGAACCTGTAGAGAATTCCAAAAACGCGTATTATGCTGGGTTCTAAAGCCCACCCTTCCCCAGGGTATTCCAGCCCTACCACCATTTTCCTTCAACCACATTTCTCTGTCCAGCTCAATCCTACAAGTATGTTAGTGTGCTAGATACTGTTGAAAAGCCTATGTCCCCCCCTAGTAAGCCCCCGGCCCACAACCTCGCACAGTTCCATCAATAACCTTACTCTGGTCTCTTGGAACATTGCTGGGTTCGGGAGCAAGCTTGCCCAGGAAAACTGAGGACTTTCATCGCGAAGAGCGATATAATAATGTTTCATGAAACCTGGGAAATTTCACCTCCCCATAGACAAGGCTATGGAATCTTATTTGTTCCTGCCCTTAAGCCCAAATCCGATTGATCCTCTGTTGGCCTGGCTATATGGTTCAGGGTCTCTTTGGGCTTCCAAATCCATCAATTCCCCGACCTACTAGTACTTGAAGCAACTTCATGGTATAAAGTAAAATGACTCCTGTTTAATGTCTACAGTAGGAATGTTCCAAAGACTGCAGAGTCCTCTGTTTAAAACCTTCTGAAAGATACCACCCTCTGGATTAGGAAGGAGGTTGCCATGATAGTGGGTGGGGATTTTAGTGTCAGTTTTGAACCTTCAGCATTACCAAGAGAAGGAGAGAGCAGGAGAGGAAGACCAATATTGGGGTATACCACAACCCACTGGTTCCTGTCTAATGATCCCTTCAAAAGCAGGCTTTCAGTTGTTAGATCTCTGTATGTGCTGTCATTTGAGAGCCACAACTGGCAGAACTAAGACAGATATTGAATATGCTACTTACCAGTATGCATCTGTTCTTGGCATGTAGGGCTGCTAACATTCATATCTTAGCATTAGATCGCCGCCTAGTGTTGGGTCCGGATGATCGCACATTGTTGTCCTGGAAGAGTCTTCGAAGTATCCTGAGATAGGTGGCTCCTCCCCTGGACTACAGTGCGCATGGGCATCGGCTCCATCCCCAGATTGTTTTTCGCCATTGTGGCAGAAGATGGAGTGAAAAGTGTAAAGGATGTCCATGCTAATGATTGAATACAATAGTAGATCTGCAGCTGTGACAGGCACCGGGGAGGAGGGTGGGCGATATGAATGTTAGCAGCCCTACATGCCAAGAACAGATGCATACTGGTAAGTAGCATATTCAGTTCGAGGCATGTGGGCTGCTAAATTCATATCTTAGCATAGAATACATAGCAGTCCCTCCATTAGCGGCGGTTGCCCGTGCCAGCTGCAGAAACCTGAAAAAGTGTCTTGAGAACAGCCTGTCCCACAGCAGCTTGCTGCTTGGAATGCACATCAACACAGTAGTGTTTTGTAAAGGTATGTGGTGTAACCCACGTGGCTGCTCTGCAAATGTCCTCTAAAGGAATGTTCCCTAGGAAAGCCATGGATGCCCCCAATTTGCGTGTGGAGTGCGCCCTTGGGGGTATCGTTAACGTGCGCTTGGCCTTGTGATAACAAATTTGGATGCACTTAACAATCCACCTGGCTATTCCTGCTTTGGAAATAGGGTTGCCTTTGTGTTGTGGTGAGAAGGCAACAAAAAGTTGTTTTGTCTTCCTAAAGTGTTGTGTCCTGTCTATGTAGTACATTAACGCCCTCCGTACGTCTAACGTATGGAGCATTCTTTCCGCTACCGTTTGTGGGTTTTGGAAGAATGCCGGCAAGTCAATAGTTTGGTTGAGATGAAACTGTGACACCACCTTTGGAAGAAATTTGGGGTTAGTACGTAGCACTACCCTATTTGGATGAATCTGAATGAATGGCTCTTGGATTGTGAGCGCTTGTAGCTCACTAACACGCCTCAGTGACGTAATAGCGATTAGGAAAGCCACTTTCCACGTTAGGAACTGGAGTTCACACGAGTGTAGTGGCTCAAATGGTGGTCCCATCAGTCTGGTGAGGACCACATTGAGGTTCCACACCGGAGCTGGCGGTGTTCTTGGGGGAATGACTCGTTTCAGGCCTTCAAGGAAAGCTTTAATAGCAGGCACCCTGAAAACAGAGAGATGCTGCCTATTTTGAAGATAAGCTGCGATGGCGGACAGATGTATCCGAATAGAAGTGAACGCTAGGTTGCACTTGTAGAGATGTAGCAGATAGCAAATGATGTTAGGGATAGATGCATCTAGCGGGTTGATGTCATTGGCTGTACAGTAAATGACAAAACGCTTCCATTTTGCAGCATAGCATGCTCTGGTAGTTGGCTTCCGTGCCTCCTTGATGATGTTCATGCATTCTGGAGGTAGGTTAAGGTATCCAAACTCTAGGACTTCAGGAGCCAGATCGCCAGGTTGAGCTGTTGCGGATCTGGATGCTGAAGTTCTCCACGGTTCTGCGTCAAGAGTCTGGGCGTGAGGCGCAGTCTTTGATGCGGCACCACTGAGAGTTCGAGGAACGTGGTGTACCATGCTTGGCGCGCCCACGTTGGAGCAACCAGGATGAGAGTCATCGCGTGCTGCCTTAGCTTTCTTGCCACCAGCGGTATCAGAGGGGCTGGCGGAAAAGCGTACGCAAATTTGCCTGACCAGTTCATCCATATCGCATTCCCCTGCGACTATGGGTGAGGGAACCTGGCGGCAAAGTGTTGGCATTTTGCGTTTTCTTTTGTCGCAAACAGGTCTATCTCCGGATGACCCCACCGCTGGAAGTACGGGAGGAGTACTGACAGATGTAACTCCCACTCGTGCATTTGATGGCTGTATCTGCTGAGCAGATCCGCCATCTGATTGTCCTTGCCCGGGAGGTGTTCTGCCATGAGGAAGATGTTCCTCTGAATGGCCCACCGCCACATGCCCTGAGCCAGATGAGACAGCTGTGGAGAGTGGGTGCCCCCCTGTTTTTGAATGTAGTACATCGCGGTCATGTTGTCCGTCCGGACTAACACCACCTTGTTGCACAGATGTACAATGAAGGACTTGAGCGCCATGAAGATTGCCATCAGTTCCAGATAGTTGATGTGCATCTTTTGTTGCTGCGTCGTCCATAGTCCTTGCACGGTGTAAGTGAGCAGATGAGCTCCCCATCCCTGGAGAGATGCGTCCGTCGTCAGGATAATCTGTGGCACTGGCTCCTGGAACAGTCGGCCCTTGCAAAGGTTGTGTGGAGTCCACCAATGCAGAGAGTCGTATGCCCGACTGGTAACCAACACTAGGTCTGTTAATTGTCCTTGAGCCTGTGTCCACTGATTTGCTAAGCACTCCTGGAGCGGGCGCATATGTAACCGTGCGTGAGGGACTATGAAGATGCAGGAGGCCATCATGCCTATCAACTGCATGAACACTCTCGCTAGGAGTGAGTGTTGTGGTCTGAACTTTCGGATTAGAGACTGCATGCTGTCTATCCTGACCTGGTTTGGGTGAGCCATGGCCGTCAGGGTATTGATAGTCGCACCCAGAAACTGCCGGACATGTGCCGGCTGCAGATGCGACTTTGGGTAGTTCAACGAGAAGCCCAGATCGCGAAGGAGGTGAATGGTAGTCGACATGTCCGCGGCGCACTGTTGTTCCGACTTGGCTTGAACGAGCCAGTCGTCTAGGTAGGGGTAGACATGGATGTTCTGCCTCCTGAGGTGCGCCGCTACTGTCGCCAGACACTTGGTAAACACTCTTGGGGCTGTGGTCACTCCGAAGGGTAGGACCTTGAACTGATAATGTTTGCCTTGGATAGTGAATCTGAGGTATTTCCTGTGGGACGGGTGTAGTGGAATGTGGAAATAAGCATCCTTGAGGTCTAAGGTTGCTAAGAAGTCCCCTTGGTTTAACAAGGGAAGAATCTGTTGTAGTGTAAGCATATGGAAGTGTTCTGACAGTATATACAGGTTGAGGGGACGCAGATCCAGAATGGGTCTGAGAGATCCGTCCTTCTTTGGAATAAGGAAGTACAGGGAATACACCCCTGTGCCTTCCTCCCCTACTGGCACGAGCTCGATTGCTCCTTTTTGCAGCATCACCACCACTTCCTGCTGCAATAAGTGCAAGTGCTCTGCGGACATAGGCCTTTGCCTTGGTGGAATGTTGGGTGGAGTGGATTTTAACTCTAGACAATAACCGTACTGGACAAGTTGTCGCACCCACCTGTCTGTGGTGATGTTTCTCCAGACGGGCAGGAACTGCTGTAGCCTCCCCCCGACAGGTGTTAAGTGGTCGGGGGGCAGTGACAGAGAGTCACTGTTTGCTTGGGGTAGAGGAGCGGGAGTTGTTGTTTCCTCTGCCACGTCCTCTGGTGCTGTTTCTTTGGTAACCCCCCTTGTTCTGTTTGGGGTACGAGGATTGTGCTCCACCTCTAGAGAATTGAGATTGTTGACCCATCTGTCCTCTGGTGACTCCACGCGCACCTGAGCGACGAAAATTGTTGCCACGAAACTGTTGTGATTGTAAGGCCCCCATCGACTTAGCAGTTTCGGTGTCTTTTTTTATTTTTTCTAGGGTGGTGTCAACATCTGGACCAAACAGTCTATCAGGATTGACTGGCTGATTAAGTATGGTTGTTTGAATGTCAGGTTTAAACCCCGATATGCGGAGCCACGCCTGTCGTCTCAGCATGACGCTAGTGTTAATGGCCCTAGCGGCCGTGTCCGCGGCATCAAGTGCACACTTTATGGCTGCGTTGGAGATTAGTTTTCCCTCCTCTATCAGCAGTTTGGTAGCCTCTTGAAACTGCGAAGGCAGGTGTTCTAAAACCCGCTCTAGGGTGTCGTAATGCGCCCTATCGTAACGTGCCAAGAGTGCCTGTGTATTTGCAATACGCCAAAAATTGGCAGCCTGTGCAGCTACTCTTTTGCCTCCTGCCTCTAGCACTTTGGACTCCTTATCCGGGGGAGGAGCTTCACCCGTTGTTTGGGAGTTGGCCCTTTTGCGGGCATTTGCGACCACCAGGGAGTCAAGCGGCAACTGTCCCCGAATGTATGCAGGGTCTGCAGGTGCTGGTCTGTACTTTTTTTCGATACGTGGATTGACCACTCTCGCCCTGGTAGGTTCTTTAAAGATGTCCGCAGCATGTTTGAGGACCCCTTTGAGCATAGGCAGTGTCTTTACTGTCCTTTCAGAGACTGAAAAAGTGTCAAATAAAAAGTCTTCTTCTACTGGGTCAGCATGCATGTCCACATCATGATTAGCAGCTGCCCTCTCAATGAGTGCATGAAAACCTGCAGAATCTTCAGTTGGGGAGGCACGAACACTGAAAGGCTGTGGGTCAGGCTGTGGGTCTTGCCCCACATCCTGGGTGCTTTGGTCACCAATGTCATCATATGAATCCGGCTGTGCATCTGGTTCATTGATGGGGAAGGTGTATTGGTCATCCTCATTATACCCCTCACCCTCAGAGTGTTCTGGGGAAGGTGTTGGGCTCCTTCTTGGAGGAGGCTGGATAGGTTCCATGAGGCATGAAGCGTCCTGAGGAAGCCTTTTCTTTTTTAGGGGGATGACATAGGAGTCCACTGGCTGTGAAGTGATTCTCCTCTTGTAAAGGGTCAATTTGCCCGTGTTTGCGTCGATAACACGCTCAGAGTCCTCTTCTGAGTCGAGCACCCGACTTGAAAATGCCCCTGCCGTCGAAGAATCCGACTTCTTTGGCGCCGATTTTGTTGAAAAGGCCTTCGGCGCCTCCTTTGGCGGCAGAAGGAAGAGAAGTTTATTCGCAGGCTTCACCGGAGTGTCCATCGGCGTCTGTGGCGATGGTATCGGAGCCGACGTTGCCGAGGCTTTCTCCCTGATTCTCTGTAGTGAAGCGGCGACGAGGGACGCGTCACTTACAGTGGCCTTTGGCGTCGACGAGGAGGACTTGACCTTGCCCTCGGATCCGACGTCCTGTTGCCCCTTCTGAGTCTTTGACGATGATGCCGCAGCCGCCGACCCAGAGTCCTTGGACCGATGCGCAGATGTACCAGCCTTCGATCCGTGTGACTTTTTCGGCTCCGTCTCCACCACGCGTCCGACTAACGGAGTCCCAGTCGGAACCGGAGCCGTTTCGCTGGCTGTTGCGGGCTTTGACGGCGCCGCAGCGGTCGACCCGTGCCGACCACCCTTCTTAGAGGATCCCTCCTCTGTGGTCGATTTTGACACTGTCGAATCGACAGATTTCTTCGACTTCTGTGGCCCGGAGGTCGACGGAGTCGATGAAGCAGCGGGCTTGGACGTTGTCGTCGGTACGGCCGCCATTTTAGGTGTGCTCGAATCCTTAAGTTTCGGTTTCGATTTTGGGTCGGCCATTTTAGGTGTAGTCGATACCGTAGGTTTCGGTTTCGGTAAGGCCTGCCCAGCAAGTTTGTCCGTGGCCGGGCCGGAAGGCGGGGCCGTGGCTTGCGGTACGGGGTCTAGGGTAAGGCCGACAGGCGATCCCGTGACCCGATCTCGATCTTCGTAACCTTCGGGGCATAGCTCGTCCCCCGAGCTATCTTCCGCGGCCCCATAAACCTCTTCGACGTCCCCTACCTCTTCGACGTATTCAAGGCCTTGACCCCCGACTCCGTCGTCGTGTTCCGGATCAGCCTCGACCTCCGTCTCGGGCGGGGAGATTTGAAGATGATGGCTTTGGTCCTCTTCTTCTTGGTCGCCGAAGATGTTTTCTGGACCTGGGGCCGCTTGTCTGGCTTCAAGGCGCACCGCGCGCCGAATCTTGAGTGTTTTCTTGGACCTGAACTTTGCACAGGCCCTGCAGTTGCCGTCGTCATGGTCTGGCGAAAGGCATTTGTTACAGACCGGGTGCAGGTCTATATGTGGGTATTTGGACCCACAGAGCGGACAGAGCTGAAACGGACTCCGCTCCATGCTGTAAAGTTGCAGTCGTGTCGCGATGAGAAGGCCCCGATGTCCGAAGAGTGTAAGCACTCCGCCGATTCCGACTCCAAGAGACGGAAGAACTCGAGACCGCACGCAAACAATACCGACGCAAAGAATACAAAGCCTTTTGGCCGTTTAAAGTTAGTTTTTCTCGGTTCCGACAGAGAGACGTCGAGACCGCATCCGAACCCAATGGCGGAAAAAAACAATCTGGGGATGGAGCCGATGCCCATGCGCACTGTAGTCCAGGGGAGGAGCCACCTATCTCAGGATACTTCGAAGACTCTTCCAGGACAACAATGTGCGATCATCCGGACCCAACACTAGGCGGCGATCTAATGCTAAGATATGAATTTAGCAGCCCACATGCCTCGAACAAAGAGGCATCCCACCTTTAGGAGGAATTCATACCGGAGCCATAATGATTATATCTTCTTGATCTCCGGTCTTGGGAATATCTTATTGCCATGGAAGTTCTGCCCCGGTTTCAGAGTGACCACTTTCCCCAATGTCTTACCTTTAGGGCAGCCTAGGTAGCTTAGTTAAGAATCAGCATTTTCCCCAGTGAGACCCGACTATTACTAACAACCGGCGAAAGGTCAGGTGGGAAAATGTGGTTAACAATGAGGGGGTCTATGCCCAACTTTCTATGGATATGGGTTCCATCTTGCTCAAACTAGCAGGGCCCAAGCTTGCACCTTAAAATATTCTGGATATCCATGCCAAGTGGATTGAGGATATGAAATTCTGTTTTTTTTTTTTTAAACTAAACCCTCTTCAAACGGGAGCTCATTTCTAACTCCAGATCTGACTTGGTACAACAGGGATTGCAGGAAAGCGAAGAGCCCTCTAATTAAAATTATTAAAGGTGGTTCTCCCGAAAATATCAAGCTAGGTACAGCACTTTATAGTTCTGCCCGAAACACAAAAATAGCTTTGGACTCAGTCATCTGGAACAACATTCTGACTGCTACCCGCTCTGGGAACCAGGCAGGTTTGTGGCATATTACATCACACAGTGCCATGACAACCAGAATAAGAGCTGAATCCAATATCCTCCCACGCAATTGGGAAAATCGTTTTTACACTCTCTATTACGAACCTAAATCCTTCTTCACCTCCCATTTACTCGACCCAGCCAAGATGGCAGCCATTCACTGGTAGCACCCTGTTCAGCCGCCTAAAATCTCGATCTATCTAATGTTGATTTCTTCTCAATGGCAGAAACTGAACTGCCCATTTGCTTGCAGAAGGCTGGTACGGCTCCTGGGATAGGCAAGATTCTGGTGGATCTGTTTAATTTAGAACCCTGGGCCCCTTACTTCTTTCATGTTGTTAACACTATTATGGAAGGTGCTGAAATTCCTGATTCCTGGAAAGGAGCAGAAATAATTTCGCTTTAGAAGAAGGGTCTCAAACCTGACCCAGCAAATTGTAGACCAATAAGTTTTATAGACTCTAGCAAAAAATATTCTGCAAGCTAATCCTAATGTATGAAGGGGGGCTGCACTCTAATATTCCAACTTAGTGCAAGTTAAACCAGTGTGTGTGCTGTGTTAGGATTAGTGCCTGCACACTATGAATATGAACTGTATATGGCCTGGTGCCAAAGGCCACCAGGACTCCAAACACGCACAACGAAATAAATGCTCCTTTTAAACAAACTGTAGTGTATTTTATCTCATATACTTCATAAACCAAAGTTCATATTGTTTCAGTCATTATATATTACAATCATATAAATTTCATCTGTATATCAAAACATCAAAGCATCATTTGTTAAATCAATGAAACTGCAAAACATATTCAAAACATAACAAAAACACCCAATGCATTTCGGGGCCCTGCCCCTTCGTCAGGGGTCTGTGTAAGAAAAGAAGAAAGAGAAAGAAAAAGAAAACCGTATTACTTTTGGTATCAAGGGGGACAAATGTATGTACACTAAGACTTCCGTTTTTGACGTCTAGCTTACCTAGTGGTTGTTATTTTGCGCGTTGCCAATAATGCTAATAGGGCGCGTAATCCTCTTTTTTTGATGTTCTATAGGAAAACCAATGGAATTATTTGGTGCGAATGGTTAACTAATAGCAAATAAAATGCCATACCTTGAGTAAATTAAGGAGGCTCACCTGAATATGGGAGACTGTGTCCAATCTGAAAAACGCGAATGGACATCTATAAGTATGTTTCTCATGAGTGCTAAACAAAGATGAAATAAATAAAACGAGGAAATCGTGCATTTACCTGTGGGGTATGTGTTAGTTCTAACCCCCAGACAATCAATCTTGTCTTCAGGGTTGCCTACAAGACAATAGAATTAAAATATTGGAACTAAGTAAATTGCCAAAGGTTAGCTGCCATTATTACCGCTTTAAGCAGGCACATCAGCTTACCTGTGGGGAGAGTAGTATTACCGGTCCCGCTTTACAGTCTGAAGTACACACGTCCGTTCTGCATGAAGAGAACGCGTGTTACTTACATTTCATGAGCGCTCGTTTTAATGAAAAAAAACGAAAAGCGGAAAAAACAAAATTTCTTTTTCTTACCGATTACCGGCCGGGATGTTTGTGAAATTCAGCTCAGTCCTAAGTGTGCCGAGTGGACCGCGGGTACTCGTTAAGTCCCTTTTCACTGTTCCTTAGTAGCTCCAACATTAAAGTAGGACTAGGAGCGTCGGCCATTTTAGAGTGGTATTTTAGCAAGGACTGCTTAAAGTGAATGTATACGAAAAAGTTGTAAGAGAAAACAATTAAAAAAAGGGTGAAAAAAAGATAGAAAAGTAAACATGAGGAATGAAGTCATCTCCCCGCCAATGCCAAATAATTCCTACCTATTTACAAACTAAATGTCGCCAGTTAGATAATTATAGCAATCACATAATAAAATGTGCATGAAATTACACGTGTGGATTTCTAACTATGTTGTTATTCAGAAGGTTAATGTTTGATGATGAATGTGTGTCATCGTGTGCGAGTTTCCCTAGGGTTCCGAGTTAATGTACTTTAAAGGAAACATGCCATGTCCATTTTGTCATTAAGCCCAAAGGGGGTCAGTGTTTGTAGTTTACGAATCCAGAAGGCCTCTTTTTGAAGTAGGATCTTTGAGTTGTCCAGACCCAAACGTTGTGGGAGTAATTCAATCACCTGAAATCTTAGTTGGGCAATAGTATGGCCAGCTTCCCACCAATGTTTTGCGAGTGGTGATGTGTAATTCTTATTCCTGATGCGGCTCTTGTGTTCTGACAGTCGCAATTTCAACTTGCGCTCAGTTTTGCCAACATATAGAAGGCCACATGGGCATTTGATTGAATATACAACAAACTCAGAATTGCAGGTTGTGTTGTGCCTTAGTTGAATTTTTTCGCCTGTCCGAAGGTGTAGTAAGACGTTTCCCGGTATTATATTATTGCAATTTTTGCAATTATAACAGCGAATGGTTCCTTTGTACACTTCAGGTTGTTGGGTGGTATCCATATGGCGACTTGGTTTATTGAGCAGTTCTTTAAGATTCTGGGCTCTCTTGTATGCAAACAAGGGTCTTTCACTGAATAAGTTGCCAAAGTCTTTCTCTACTTGAATGATCTCCCATCTTTTCAAAATGATTCGCTTTATATCTCTGGAGGCAGTGGAATATTTCGACACAAATACCATTCTTTTATTCTCAGTTTTGAGTCTTTTTTTCAAAAGATCTGCCCTTGGGATAGCCTTGATATGATCCACATGTGCATCCAGTAGTTTCCGCGGATAACCTCTGTCTAGATATCGTTGCTTTTGTTCTTCAATGTGCCTATCACAGCTGGTTTTGTCAGAAGATATTCTTTTTATTCTCATGAATTGTGAGACCGGTAAGTTATTGACAAGATTTGAAGGGTGAAAGCTTCCATAAAGGAGTGCAGTGTTTCTATCTGTAGGCTTTTTGTAGAGGGTTGTATTGATGGAATTTTCGCTGAGTGCAACCCAGACATCCAAAAACGGTAAAGCTTCCTTACTGATATTGTGCGTAAATTGTATCCTTGGGTTAGCAAGATTCAAACTCTTGATGTTTTGGATTAAATCCAAGACTGGTCGTTTCCATATGATGAAGACATCATCTATGTATCTCTTATAATACACTAGGCCTGCTTGCCAAGTGCTATCTTCCAGAATGTAATCGAGCTCAAATTTCGCCATGAAAATGTTCGCGTAAATGCAGGCCCCTGGAAAGCCCATGGCTGTTCCAGTGAGCTGCAAGTAGTACTCTTTTGCCCATGAGAAGTAGCAATTGGTCAAACAAAATTCTAGCAACTGCAGAATTAAATATTTCAACTCATCCGGCTTGTCATCTAGGAGTAAGGCCCACTCAATTGCTTCTAAGCCTTCCTTGTGAGGAATCGATGTATAGAGGGCCGTGACGTCGATTGTACATAGAGTCCAATTTCCTGTGTCTGTCGTGTCAATGGTTGAAAGACTTCGTAAGAAATCTGAGGTATCTTCCAGATAAGTCGGCCATTTTTTGATGAAGGACTGCATATGTGCATCGATAAAGATGCCCAGATTCTCGAAGATAGAGGCACATCCCGAAACTATCGGTCTGAATGGGGGGTCTTTCAAGTCTTTGTGCACTTTCGGCAAGAAATATATCCTTGGTCTCCTTGGGTATATTTGCCTCAGATAACGCTTGGTTGTGGTGTTTATCCAGCCTAGTTCTTCAAATTTGTCTAATAGTCCATCTAGGTTTTTGGCTATAGCATTGGTTGGATCTTCGTCCAGTTTGGCATATGTGTTTGCATCTTGCACATGTTCTAAACCCTTTTTCACGTAGAATTCCAAGTCCATTATCACGAGGCTTCCGCCTTTGTCTGCCTTTTGGATCATAATCTCTTTGTTGTTAGCCAGTGCGTGTAAAGTGCTATATTCCGCTCTTGTTAGGTTATTTATTTTTTTCTTGTATTGAACTTTACTCAAATCCATTTTGACGAGTAACTCAAATGTGTCAAGGCTTTTATGAGAAACTGGAGCCATGAAGGTACTTTTAGGTTTAAACTTAATGGAGGTGTTATCTTCATTTTCGATGGGATTAAGCACTGTGAAAAAATGTCTGAGCCTTAGGACCCTCATAAATTTGTAAAGGGCTATTTCAGTCTCAAGTTGGTTAGTATGATAGGTGTGGACGAAAGATGTACCTTTGTTAAGCAAATGTTCTTCTGTTTTTGTTAGTTGGTAGCTGGAAATATTAATTACGAGGCTTTGGTCTGGCTCCTTAGGCCTAATTTCTTCTTCTCTACCTCCTTTTCCTTTTCCTTTTCCTTGTCCTCGTCGCGTCTTCTGTCGCTCGTTGTTGGTGGTATATCCGGAGGTTTGGGTGGTGTGATGTCCTTGTCTAAAAAAGAATCAGATGTTGAGGCTGCCGCATCTGTTGTTATCCCTGTTTGATCTTGCTGATTCGACATCGACTCTTGTTGTTTAGATGTAAACTGTTGTTGCTTGCTCATGGGTTGCCTAGTGGCGCTGGTGTCACTATCTGACACTCCACTCTCTTCTGATGATGCTGTGTGTTGTTTCCTGGTTGTATAACGCCTTTTAGCATAAATTTCAGCCCATGTATATGCTTCATTCAACTTGTAGTCGATAGTATCCCGTTTGAATTTACGCAATTTGGTCTCTTGTAGCTCCTTACCGTATTTGTCAAGTTTAATCTCAAGTTCTTCCAGGAATTTACTCCATGGTTCTTCCTCTATTCTTTTAGACAATCGTTTTTAACGTTGAAGATCTCCTCCTCCAGCTCTTGGATTGTCTTGGCCAGTTCTTCTACCAACAACAGTATAAGATCTAATGAACACTTGTTGAGAATCTCAAACCATTTCTCCATGAATTGTGGGTTATTATTTAATCTGTATAACATAGGTCTGATTGCTAGTCGTAGGCCCCTGGGGATCCGTCTCACACGATGGTATTGAATTAGTGTGGACGAATGTAGACGTTGGTTCAATTCACGTCGCGTCAGATATTCAAGTTGTTTTAACTGTTGCGCGGTTGATCCTCCTTGAGTATCAAAAGTTTTGGTTTCCTTTATGAGTTTGTAGATTTGAGAGGCTTCTTCTGCAGAGTATCCTCTAATGCTAGCTCTGTTGTCTGTGATTCCGGCTATTGATTCAAACGACATTATACAATGGTGCAAGCTCCCGTGTGGCAGTGGAACTATAACAATGTATGAAGGGGGGCTGCACTCTAATATTCCAACTTAGTGCAAGTTAAACCAGTGTGTGTGCTGTGTTAGGATTAGTGCCTGCACACTATGAATATGAACTGTATATGGCCTGGTGCCAAAGGCCACCAGGACTCCAAACACGCACAACGAAATAAATGCTCCTTTTAAACAAACTGTAGTGTATTTTATCTCATATACTTCATAAACCAAAGTTCATATTGTTTCAGTCATTATATATTACAATCATATAAATTTCATCTGTATATCAAAACATCAAAGCATCATTTGTTAAATCAATGAAACTGCAAAACATATTCAAAACATAACAAAAACACCCAATGCATTTCGGGGCCCTGCCCCTTCGTCAGGGGTCTGTGTAAGAAAAGAAGAAAGAGAAAGAAAAAGAAAACCGTATTACTTTTGGTATCAAGGGGGACAAATGTATGTACACTAAGACTTCCGTTTTTGACGTCTAGCTTACCTAGTGGTTGTTATTTTGCGCGTTGCCAATAATGCTAATAGGGCGCGTAATCCTCTTTTTTTGATGTTCTATAGGAAAACCAATGGAATTATTTGGTGCGAATGGTTAACTAATAGCAAATAAAATGCCATACCTTGAGTAAATTAAGGAGGCTCACCTGAATATGGGAGACTGTGTCCAATCTGAAAAACGCGAATGGACATCTATAAGTATGTTTCTCATGAGTGCTAAACAAAGATGAAATAAATAAAACGAGGAAATCGTGCAAAGCCTACAGATAGAAACACTGCACTCCTTTATGGAAGCTTTCACCCTTCAAATCTTGTCAATAACTTACCGGTCTCACAATTCATGAGAATAAAAAGAATATCTTCTGACAAAACCAGCTGTGATAGGCACATTGAAGAACAAAAGCAACGATATCTAGACAGAGGTTATCCGCGGAAACTACTGGATGCACATGTGGATCATATCAAGGCTATCCCAAGGGCAGATCTTTTGAAAAAAAGACTCAAAACTGAGAATAAAAGAATGGTATTTGTGTCGAAATATTCCACTGCCTCCAGAGATATAAAGCGAATCATTTTGAAAAGATGGGAGATCATTCAAGTAGAGAAAGACTTTGGCAACTTATTCAGTGAAAGACCCTTGTTTGCATACAAGAGAGCCCAGAATCTTAAAGAACTGCTCAATAAACCAAGTCGCCATATGGATACCACCCAACAACCTGAAGTGTACAAAGGAACCATTCGCTGTTATAATTGCAAAAATTGCAATAATATAATACCGGGAAACGTCTTACTACACCCTCGGACAGGCGAAAAAATTCAACTAAGGCACAACACAACCTGCAATTCTGAGTTTGTTGTATATTCAATCAAATGCCCATGTGGCCTTCTATATGTTGGCAAAACTGAGCGCAAGTTGAAATTGCGACTGTCAGAACACAAGAGCCGCATCAGGAATAAGAATTACACATCACCACTCGCAAAACATTGGTGGGAAGCTGGCCATACTATTGCCCAACTAAGATTTCAGGTGATTGAATTACTCCCACAACGTTTGGGTCTGGACAACTCAAAGATCCTACTTCAAAAAGAGGCCTTCTGGATTCGTAAACTACAAACACTGACCCCCTTTGGGCTTAATGACAAAATGGACATGGCATGTTTCCTTTAAAGTACATTAACTCGGAACCCTAGGGAAACTCGCACACGATGACACACATTCATCATCAAACATTAACCTTCTGAATAACAACATAGTTAGAAATCCACACGTGTAATTTCATGCACATTTTATTATGTGATTGCTATAATTATCTAACTGGCGACATTTAGTTTGTAAATAGGTAGGAATTATTTGGCATTGGCGGGGAGATGACTTCATTCCTCATGTTTACTTTTCTATCTTTTTTTCACCCTTTTTTTAATTGTTTTCTCTTACAACTTTTTCGTATACATTCACTTTAAGCAGTCCTTGCCAAAATACCACTCTAAAATGGCCGACACTCCTAGCTCCTAGTCCTACTTTAATGTTGGAGCTACTAAGGAACAGTGAAAAGGGACTTAACGAGTACCCGCGGTCCACTCGGCACACTTAGGACTGAGCTGAATTTCACAAACATCCCGGCCGGTAATCGGTAAGAAAAAGAAATTTTGTTTTTTCCGCTTTTCGTTTTTTGTCATTAAAACGAGCGCTCATGAAATGTAAGTAACACGCGTTCTCTTCATGCAGAACGGACGTGTGTACTTCAGACTGTAAAGCGGGACCGGTAATACTACTCTCCCCGCAGGTAAGCTGATGTGCCTGCTTAAAGCGGTAATAATGGCAGCTAACCTTTGGCAATTTACTTAGTTCCAATATTTTAATTCTATTGTCTTGTAGGCAACCCTGAAGACAAGATTGATTGTCTGGGGGTTAGAACTAACACATACCCCACAGGTAAATGCACGATTTCCTCGTTTTATTTATTTCATCTTTGTTTAGCACTCATGAGAAACATACTTATAGATGTCCATTCGCGTTTTTCAGATTGGACACAGTCTCCCATATTCAGGTGAGCCTCCTTAATTTACTCAAGGTATGGCATTTTATTTGCTATTAGTTAACCATTCGCACCAAATAATTCCATTGGTTTTCCTATAGAACATCAAAAAAAGAGGATTACGCGCCCTATTAGCATTATTGGCAACGCGCAAAATAACAACCACTAGGTAAGCTAGACGTCAAAAACGGAAGTCTTAGTGTACATACATTTGTCCCCCTTGATACCAAAAGTAATACGGTTTTCTTTTTCTTTCTCTTTCTTCTTTTCTTACACAGACCCCTGACGAAGGGGCAGGGCCCCGAAATGCATTGGGTGTTTTTGTTATGTTTTGAATATGTTTTGCAGTTTCATTGATTTAACAAATGATGCTTTGATGTTTTGATATACAGATGAAATTTATATGATTGTAATATATAATGACTGAAACAATATGAACTTTGGTTTATGAAGTATATGAGATAAAATACACTACAGTTTGTTTAAAAGGAGCATTTATTTCGTTGTGCGTGTTTGGAGTCCTGGTGGCCTTTGGCACCAGGCCATATACAGTTCATATTCATAGTGTGCAGGCACTAATCCTAACACAGCACACACACTGGTTTAACTTGCACTAAGTTGGAATATTAGAGTGCAGCCCCCCTTCATACATTGTTATAGTTCCACTGCCACACGGGAGCTTGCACCATTGTATAATGTCGTTTGAATCAATAGCCGGAATCACAGACAACAGAGCTAGCATTAGAGGATACTCTGCAGAAGAAGCCTCTCAAATCTACAAACTCATAAAGGAAACCAAAACTTTTGATACTCAAGGAGGATCAACCGCGCAACAGTTAAAACAACTTGAATATCTGACGCGACGTGAATTGAACCAACGTCTACATGCGTCCACACTAATTCAATACCATCGTGTGAGACGGATCCCCAGGGGCCTACGACTAGCAATCAGACCTATGTTATACAGATTAAATAATAACCCACAATTCATGGAGAAATGGTTTGAGATTCTCAACAAGTGTTCATTAGATCTTATACTGTTGTTGGTAGAAGAACTGGCCAAGACAATCCAAGAGCTGGAGGAGGAGATCTTCAACGTTAAAAACGAATTGTCTAAAAGAATAGAGGAAGAACCATGGAGTAAATTCCTGGAAGAACTTGAGATTAAACTTGACAAATACGGTAAGGAGCTACAAGAGACCAAATTGCGTAAATTCAAACGGGATACTATCGACTACAAGTTGAATGAAGCATATACATGGGCTGAAATTTATGCTAAAAGGCGTTATACAACCAGGAAACAACACACAGCATCATCAGAAGAGAGTGGAGTGTCAGATAGTGACACCAGCGCCACTAGGCAACCCATGAGCAAGCAACAACAGTTTACATCTAAACAACAAGAGTCGATGTCGAATCAGCAAGATCAAACAGGGATAACAGATGCGGCAGCCTCAACATCTGATTCTTTTTTAGACAAGGACATCACACCACCCAAACCTCCGGATATACCACCAACAACGAGCGACAGAAGACGCGACGAGGACAAGGAAAAGGAAAAGGAAAAGGAGGTAGAGAAGAAGAAATTAGGCCTAAGGAGCCAGACCAAAGCCTCGTAATTAATATTTCCAGCTACCAACTAACAAAAACAGAAGAACATTTGCTTAACAAAGGTACATCTTTCGTCCACACCTATCATACTAACCAACTTGAGACTGAAATAGCCCTTTACAAATTTATGAGGGTCCTAAGGCTCAGACATTTTTTCACAGTGCTTAATCCCATCGAAAATGAAGATAACACCTCCATTAAGTTTAGGTTTAAAGCATTTTATTATCGTTTCCACAACAAAGAAAAACAATACATACAAGGAATACGGTAATCACGATAATGCAAAGCAAAGACTCTCATCGGAGACGCCATCAGCAATAAAATATGACCAACTATACCCCCACAGAGCCCCATCAGGAGCAAAAGTGACATGATGTACCCATCCCAAACCTAAAGTAGAAAACACCCCCCCAACTCCCTTCCCCCCTGCCCAAACTCCCCCCACCCTCCCCGTGCCTGTGCTAGTGTCCAATAGCCCTTCATATCCTCCAAGAAGCCCCGCCCTCATCCCATCCTCCCCCCCTCACCAATCACGGGATCGGGGCAGTCAATCGCATCAGCCTGAGATATCGTGGACAAGTGATCTCCTTGAACTCTGATTGTAACAGGACTCTAAAAGGTTGCCACAGGTCGTCAAATTTGTCCACCTCCCCCGCCACCGTGAGGGACATCTTTTCCATCCCCAAAACATGCCACAACCTGTGCAGCCAGCCCGTGATAGTGGGAAGAGTGGTGGTGCGCCAGAATATCAGTATGTTTTGGATCGCGGAGCCTAAAGCGATCGCAATGTGTCTCCCCCTTCTAGATCGCAGTGGGTACATCAAACCATTGGGTAACCCCAGTAGAACATAGGCAGGAAGGCGTGGCAGTTCGATGTCAAAGCACTGGTCCAGCTCATCTAGGACCTCCTGCCAGTACGGACCCAGCAACGGGCAATCCCATAAAATGTGTGTGAGTGTACCTGTTTGCCCACATTCGCGCCAGCACGTGTCTTGGATGTTATGGTTCATGTCATGCAATCTCTGAGGCGTGTAATACCAGTACGTGGATACCTTCGTAAAGGTCTCCGTGAGACCAGTGTGGTATGCCGAGTGCCGTGCTCTATAGGAGATGTCGTCCCATTCCTTGTGACTCAACGCCCTCCCCAGCTCTCGTTCCCAGCGAGCCCTCCCGGGGTTATAAAAGTGGTGTGCGGGGGGTTGTAGGAGCCGATAAATGTCCGAGATGAGCTTGGCGTCCGAAGAACGTGTCGCAAGCCACATCTCATATGGAGTGAGTTTGCGATCGGCCAGCTCCCGCACCTGCGGCTGTAGCGCCCAATGGCGGACCTGCATGTAACGCATACGTTCCGTCTCGGGCAAATGGTATTCCCTGCGCAGATCATCAAACGGCACAGCGCCCTCCGAGCCATAAATATGAACCAATGCACAGCACCTGGCCGCTTGCCAGAGCGAAAACGCTCCAGGTTCCGTCCCGGGTCGGAAGTCGGGGTTCCCTGCCAACGGCGTGAGCGGCGACGGGAAGGTGGTGAGCTCATTCCTAACACTCACGACATCCCAAACCCGAAGCGTGGTCTGCGTGACTAAGGACGCATAGAGATTAGGGGGCCGATGAGTCTGGCGCAGGAAGGGTATCTCCTGTAGAGTCCTACCCGCCACCGCCTGATCTTGAAACAGCCAGTGTCTGTCCGATTCCCATTTACTCCACTCTACCAAGTATCTCAGCTGCCCCGCCTGGAAGTATTTGTGCAAGTCCGGGATGCCAAGGCCACCAGACTCAGGCGCCAGCGTGGAAAGGGCTCTCCGGAGTCTGGGCTTACGACCCTGCCAAACAAATCTTGCGATGTCGGCCTGGGTCTGCCGTATCCACCCTTTCGGCGGTTGCAGCGGTAAGGCCCGAAATAGGTACAGCACCTGCGGTAGGAGAGTCATTTTTACAGCAGCGATGCGCCCCAACAGCGAGAGCGTACCTTTGCTCCAACGGAGCAACTCCTCCTTTAGCTTCTTCCCTAGGGCCGCATAGTTAGCGGTGACCATGGCAGGTAGGGATGGCGCCAGCAGTACCCCCAGATACGGGATCAGGTCTCTAGACCACTGCATGGGGAATCTTTCTTGTAGTTCCAGCCTGGTAGCGGAGGCCAGCGAGACGTCAAGGGCCATAGACTTGCTCATGTTCATTTTAAACCCCGCCACTGCCGCAAAAACGTCCAACTCAGTAAGACAAGCAGGGAGCGCGTCTTTCGGGTTGTCCAACATGAAGATCACGTCATCCGCATACAGGCTGATGGTGTGAATGTAACCCCCCATCCGGACACCCGTCACTGCCAGGTTCCGCCTAATCCTCTGAGCAAACGGCTCCATGTACAGAGCAAAGAGCAGTGGGGATAGAGGGCACCCCTGTCTGGTTCCCCGTTCTATTGCGAATCGGGCGGAGTTGCAACCGTTGACCCTCACGGTCGCAGTAGGAGATTTGTAACAGTTGAAGATGAGGGTACGGAACTTCTCACCCATCCCCAGTTTGCCAAGCACCTTCTCAAGGTAGGGCCAGTGCACGCGGTCGAACGCCTTTTCCGCGTCCACCGAGAGCAGCATACGTTCCCCAGGGATCCGGGAGGCCTTCTCCAAAACATGGATCACCCTCTTGGTGTTGTCCACCGTCTGCCGACCCGGGACAAACCCGGCCTGATCCGGGTCCACCAATCCCGGGAGATGAGGCGCTAAACGCGCCGCCAGAATTCCCGTGTAGAGCTTGAGGTCCACATTGAGCAGCGAGATCGGTCGATAGGACGCGCATTCAGTACGGTCCTTCCCCGGTTTAGGGATAACCGAAACCGTCGCCCCCAGTAGGTCCGGGGGGATAGCCCCGGGTTCTGCAAAGGAGTTAAAAAGGCGCGTCAGTAGTGGGGATAGTTCCTGGCAAAATGTTTTGTAGAAGAGTGGAGTATAACCGTCGGGTCCCGGGGCCTTCCCATGTTTGAGTCGGGAAATAGCCCCGATCACCTCCTCCGGGCGGATATCCCTTTCCAGGTGATCCGCCTGTTCCGGCGTGAGTATAGGAAGGTCGACCGATGCGAGGTATTCGGTCTCGGCCTGGGCCGAGGGAGGCTCACCGGCGTATAGTTCCTCATAGTATCTGCGGAAGCCGTCTGCAATCTGGCTGTCCTCAGAGGCCAACCCTCCCCCGGGCACTGACAGTTCCTTGACCTTCTGGAGCTGGTGTCGCACTCGAAGTTTATTCGCCAGCAACCGGCCGCAGCGGTCTCCACCAGTATAATATGCTTGTTTCAGGCGTAGCGCAGCATATTCCGCCCTGTCCAAGTCCAGGGCAGAGAGAAGCTTCCGCGCCGCCTTGAGTTGCCTCCAGACTCTGGGGGCCCCCGTCCTCTGGTGCACCAGTTCTAGCTCCCGAACCGAGTTAGTAAGCTCGTCCCTCTTCCGCTGTCTGTCCCTATTCTCAGCCGAGGAGATAGAGATGAACTCACCCCTGAGCACCGCCTTCAGGGCTGCCCACTGCGTCGCCAGGGAGGTATCATCGTTCTCGTTGTGTTCCCGGTACCCAGTAATCGCAGTCCGAATCTTAGCCAGTACGTCTCGCCTATGTAACAGGGTATCTCGGAGGCGCCAGACCCCGCGCGAAGGAGCTACCGGCGGCAGCTGGAAGCAGCCCGACACCGGAGCATGGTCCGACAGCGTGAGAACCCCTATGTCAGAAGCAGTTGCCAGCGCAGCCAGCGGTCCCGACACTAGGAGGTAGTCCAGTCTGGCGTAAGTCCTATGTGCGTGAGAGTAGTAGGAGTAGGCTCTAGAAGTGGGGTGTAGGTGTCTCCATAAATCGTGCATGTCCAGGTCCCCCAAGTGTGAGGCGCTAAGCTGCGAGAATTCCCCAGTTTGGGGGTGACGCTGCGCGGACCTATCTAAAGATGAATTAAAGACCATATTCAAGTCGCCGCCAATAAGTATGTGCCTGTCTGGGGTAGTCGCGATGTCAGCTAAGGCAGACTGCAAAAACAAATCCTGGCGATCATTAGTGCTATATGCTGAGCCCACCGTGAAAAAGAAACCCCCTATCCTAACCCTA
This sequence comes from Lissotriton helveticus, assembly GCF_964261635.1. Classification (NCBI taxonomy): domain Eukaryota; kingdom Metazoa; phylum Chordata; class Amphibia; order Caudata; family Salamandridae; genus Lissotriton; species Lissotriton helveticus. The sequence continues at coordinate 676,860,505 of NC_136073.1, read as the reverse complement.
TAAGCCAGGAGCCTCCCCTTCTGCTCCGCCACTTTGTGCAGTACCTCCCCTTTGAACTTCCCAGACACCAAGATGGCGACCCCCGCTGTTTTAGACGCCCCAGAGGAAAAAAGCTGAACCGGGAACTTCGGAGACCTCAACCTGGGACAGTCACGGGCCAAGAGGTGAGTCTCCTGCAAAAGGCAGATATCCGCCTGGGTGCTCTCAAGGAGGGACAGTATCGCCCTGCGCTTGACCGGGTTATTCAACCCCTTTACATTAAGGGTCACAATCCTCAGGGCCATGAACAAATAGTGGAGTCACAGCGGTAAATGGGCCCGAATGCAGTATCACCTCACAAGGCGGGAAAGCAGGTCGAAACAAGCGCCCCAGAGGACCAATCAAGGGCAGCAACAGGTCGGTGACAGGTGGGCCAGAAGCATCAGAAGGTCCCAGCCAGCTAGGCAGCACGTGATGGAACCAAAGCCCTGCAGAGCCAGCCCGACAGCTCCCCCATCGGCCCAGCGTGGAAGGGACAAGACAGTAACAGCTACATGGAACCTCAGCGGGCACCCAGCCTCCAGACCGAATCCCCACCCGAGTGGACCCCCCCCCACCCCTGTGAAGCGGCAGAAGAGCACAAGTAGCACAACATGAGACAACTGAGGCACAACCCGAACCCCGAACCCCCCCATCCCCACACCCCAAACCATCCCCAAACACCCCAACTCCCCACTTCTCACCCCCTCAGACCTACCCAGTTCCCCCCCCACTCCCCACAACAACAACCCCAACTTCACGGAAATCCCCAGTGTCCCAGTCCAGCCCCTAACGGGCAAGTCTGTGGTAAAGTGTCCGAGTGGACGTCCAGCCACCTTCAATGCTCCCCCGGAGCCCCCCCCCCCCGGAACCCTCAAACCTGCAGCGCCGGTGACGCCAAGATGATCTCCCCCCGGATGATGCTCAGGCCGTCAAGGCCACCCCGCTAGGCGAAGTGGAGCCGGATACCTCCCTGATGGCGCTGTCCATGTCCGCCCTGATCGTAGGAGAGTCCGGCCTAGATGGTTGAGGTGTGGTCCGGCGCCGACGAACTGTCTGCCAGCCCTCCCTAGAAGTGCGTCGGCGAGGCGCTGGTGTGTCTTCATCCGTAGCGGTGATACCCAGCACTCCACACGTGTCCTGGAGGGATCTCATTTGATGCAGCGCTCCGTTCCACCGGAAAATAAGCCTGAAGGGGTGCCCCCAGGAGTACTGCGTGCCATGCTCCCTCAGGAAATCCGTTGCGATTTTGAAGGATTTGCGTTTCTGCAACGTTATGGTGGACAGATCGTGATATAAAGCAATTTGGTGACCTCCGAAGCTCACTGGTTGTTTCTGACGTGCTTCACGGAGGATCCTCTCCTTCAGAGGAAAGTCCGGCAGAAAGGCCAAGATATCCGGAGGCGGCGCCGCAGCTCGGCGCGGCGGCCCAACCCTATGCGCTCTCTCAATCCTCACCGGAAAGTCCTCCGCTTCTCCAAGGATATCCCGAAACAGACCCCGCAGGTAGGCCGCGACGTCCTGCCCTTCTTCGTTGGACGGGACGCCTCTGACCCTGATGTTGTTGCGCCTGGACCGGTTCTCAAGATCCTCGGCATGGGCCTGCAGGTCGATCTGTTGATCCCTGAGCCGTAGTACTTCCTGTTGCAGCTGCGTGATCTCCTCGTCCCTGGCCTGATGAGCGTCTTCAATGGTGGCGACCCGTTCTCCAAGCGAATCGACTTCCCTCCGCACCTCTCGGACCTCGCCAGCAACCTCCTGTTTCAGCGCCTGAAAGTCCTCCCTGAGCGTGCTAAACAGTGACTCCAGAAAGGACCTGGTGACCGGGGGCTCTCCTCCCTCTGCTCCACGAGAGCCGGTCGAGGGGCTCGGTACTGGTTGGGATCTGTCCTGCCTCGGGGCGCCCCTGTTCAGCATCTCGGGCAAGGTGCGGTCACCTTTCTTTCCCCCTCTGTTGCCCGCCATCGCGGAGGGGGGGTGCTTGCCGCAACAGGGAGGGCACCTATAGAATTCCGAACGGCTGGGCGCTGTATGGCCGAGAGTCACGCAAAGGCTCCTTCCGCTGCGGCTCGTGACGGTCAACTCCTAGTCAGAGAGCGACCTGTGTCTCAGGAGTGTCGTCTCTAGGATGGGCGCAGCAGTCCCTCTCCAGCCGCAGGGCACCCCCCCTTCTCCGTAAAGCAAAAGGAAAAGTCCACAGGGGAAGACTGTGTGATGTGCCCCTTCCTAGCAGAACCAATGCACCACGTTGTCAGGGCACCCTCCTCACCTCTGGGCCAGCGTCCGCTGCACAGCACGTCTGTAGGGGTCGAGATCGCTACCACCGTACCACAGTAAAAGGCGTCGCGGGCCTGATCCCCACGAGGTCAGCGGACCTCACCACAGTCTAAAGGCACACGATGCAGGGGCTAGGCGGGTCCTGCTTCTCCAAGGGTGCCACCCCTGGGGGCGCCCAGTGCAGCAGTCGGCCCCCGTGCCCGTGTAGAGAAGGACGAGGAGGCAGGGGCTCCCCCCCGGCCAGGGCCACAGGCCGCTCGTCACCTCCACGCTACAGGCCCAGCAAGGATCTCTTCGGAATTTCGCCAGGGGTGGGGGTCACTTGTCGCCTGCAGAAACAGCGAGGCTCTTCCGAGCGTCTCTCCACCTCCTCTCTTCACCCCCAGTCACGTGGGGCCCTGGGGGGAGGCACCGAGGTCGGCGCGTAGGTACAGGCCCTCCGGCCCAATCAATCCCCGGACTGGCGTAGGAGCTTCCCTCCGGCCCAGCCCCCTGGGTCGTCGGTCAGCGCGATGCTGTCCCGCCGGGTCTCTGGTCTCACAGCCGCGTTGGCAGCGTGTGCCGAGTGCACACCAAGTCTGTCTGCCCTCCTTAGCGTCGCCGGGGCCCCACCTCCGACCACCGGTGGGCCCCGGTCCGCGGCCGCCCTCGATCTCTGCTGGCTCGGCGGCCTACCCCAGCCCCAGGGGCCGCTCCTGTGCAACCTCGCTGCGCCCAGGGGGTCACCGGGGATTCCGCTGGACCGCCGGGCTGCGGCTCGCCTACCTCCGATCTTGCGGGGCTCCAGAAAGAAGGCACTAAGGGCGGTGCACAGGCCCAGGCCTCCCGCTCCGCCCGGTCCCCAGGCTTTCGTAGCTGTTCCTCGCTGGACCCACCTCCTCCGTCCGGGAGCCGGCGCGTCGCCGACCGGCTGGTGAACTCCGTCCGACCGTCTCACCGGCCGCTGGCAAAGGGTGCGTCTCTGATGCGCCTGGCCTCGTGTCGTCACCGAAGCCCCACGTCGGACCCCCGACTGGATCCGGACACCGACTCCACAGCCCTCCGCCGCGTGGTAGGCCAACCCAGCTCCGGGGGCCGCTCCGGCACAGCGCCGCTATGAACAAGGAGACACCGGGGCTCAAAGTGGGGCTGTCGCTCGTCTGCTCGCTCCGGCCGTGTTCGCCGCTCGATCTGGGGGAGATCAGCGGTGCCAGGCGGCACAGGGGCTCCGGGGTCTCGGGAGCACACGAGGAGAGCGTCCTCTCAGCCCGCCATCTTGGCCACGCCCCCCTCCATTAAGTTTAAACCTAAAAGTACCTTCATGGCTCCAGTTTCTCATAAAAGCCTTGACACATTTGAGTTACTCGTCAAAATGGATTTGAGTAAAGTTCAATACAAGAAAAAAATAAATAACCTAACAAGAGCGGAATATAGCACTTTACACGCACTGGCTAACAACAAAGAGATTATGATCCAAAAGGCAGACAAAGGCGGAAGCCTCGTGATAATGGACTTGGAATTCTACGTGAAAAAGGGTTTAGAACATGTGCAAGATGCAAACACATATGCCAAACTGGACGAAGATCCAACCAATGCTATAGCCAAAAACCTAGATGGACTATTAGACAAATTTGAAGAACTAGGCTGGATAAACACCACAACCAAGCGTTATCTGAGGCAAATATACCCAAGGAGACCAAGGATATATTTCTTGCCGAAAGTGCACAAAGACTTGAAAGACCCCCCATTCAGACCGATAGTTTCGGGATGTGCCTCTATCTTCGAGAATCTGGGCATCTTTATCGATGCACATATGCAGTCCTTCATCAAAAAATGGCCGACTTATCTGGAAGATACCTCAGATTTCTTACGAAGTCTTTCAACCATTGACACGACAGACACAGGAAATTGGACTCTATGTACAATCGACGTCACGGCCCTCTATACATCGATTCCTCACAAGGAAGGCTTAGAAGCAATTGAGTGGGCCTTACTCCTAGATGACAAGCCGGATGAGTTGAAATATTTAATTCTGCAGTTGCTAGAATTTTGTTTGACCAATAGCTACTTCTCATGGGCAAAAGAGTACTACTTGCAGCTCACTGGAACAGCCATGGGCTTTCCAGGGGCCTGCATTTACGCGAACATTTTCATGGCGAAATTTGAGCTCGATTACATTCTGGAAGATAGCACTTGGCAAGCAGGCCTAGTGTATTATAAGAGATACATAGATGATGTCTTCATCATATGGAAACGACCAGTCTTGGATCTAATCCAAAACATCAAGAGTTTGAATCTTGCTAACCCAAGGATACAATTTACGCACAATATCAGTAAGGAAGCTTTACCGTTTTTGGATGTCTGGGTTGCACTCAGCGAAAATTCCATCAATACAACCCTCTACAAAAAGCCTACAGATAGAAACACTGCACTCCTTTATGGAAGCTTTCACCCTTCAAATCTTGTCAATAACTTACCGGTCTCACCATTCATGAGAATAAAAAGAATATCTTCTGACAAAACTAGCTGTGATAGGCACATTGAAGAACAAAAGCAACGATATCTAGACAGAGGTTATCCGCGGAAACTACTGGATGCACATGTGGATCATATCAAGGCTATCCCAAGGGCAGATCTTTTGAAAAAAAGACTCAAAACTGAGAATAAAAGAATGGTATTTGTGTCGAAATATTCCACTGCCTCCAGAGATATAAAGCGAATCATTTTGAAAAGATGGGAGATCATTCAAGTAGAGAAAGACTTTGGCAACTTATTCAGTGAAAGACCCTTGTTTGCATACAAGAGAGCCCAGAATCTTAAAGAACTGCTCAATAAACCAAGTCGCCATATGGATACCACCCAACAACCTGAAGTGTACAAAGGAACCATTCGCTGTTATAATTGCAAAAATTGCAATAATATAATACCGGGAAACGTCTTACTACACCCTCGGACAGGCGAAAAAATTCAACTAAGGCACAACACAACCTGCAATTCTGAGTTTGTTGTATATTCAATCAAATGCCCATGTGGCCTTCTATATGTTGGCAAAACTGAGCGCAAGTTGAAATTGCGACTGTCAGAACACAAGAGCCGCATCAGGAATAAGAATTACACATCACCACTCGCAAAACATTGGTGGGAAGCTGGCCATACTATTGCCCAACTAAGATTTCAGGTGATTGAATTACTCCCACAACGTTTGGGTCTGGATAACTCAAAGATCCTACTTCAAAAAGAGGCCTTCTGGATTCGTAAACTACAAACACTGACCCCCTTTGGGCTTAATGACAAAATGGACATGGCATGTTTCCTTTAAAGTACATTAACTCGGAACCCTAGGGAAACTCGCACACGATGACACACATTCATCATCAAACATTAACCTTCTGAATAACAACATAGTTAGAAATCCACACGTGTAATTTCATGCACATTTTATTATGTGATTGCTATAATTATCTAACTGGCGACATTTAGTTTGTAAATAGGTAGGAATTATTTGGCATTGGCGGGGAGATGACTTCATTCCTCATGTTTACTTTTCTATCTTTTTTTCACCCTTTTTTAAATTGTTTTCTCTTACAACTTTTTCGTATACATTCACTTTAAGCAGTCCTTGCTAAAATACCACTCTAAAATGGCCGACACTCCTAGCTCCTAGTCCTACTTTAATGTTGGAGCTACTAAGGAACAGTGAAAAGGGACTTAACGAGTACCCGCGGTCCACTCGGCACACTTAGGACTGAGCTGAATTTCACAAACATCCCGGCCGGTAATCGGTAAGAAAAAGAAATTTTGTTTTTTCCGCTTTTCGTTTTTTGTCATTAAAACGAGCGCTCATGAAATGTAAGTAACACGCGTTCTCTTCATGCAGAACGGACGTGTGTACTTCAGACTGTAAAGCGGGACCGGTAATACTACTCTCCCCGCAGGTAAGCTGATGTGCCTGCTTAAAGCGGTAATAATGGCAGCTAACCTTTGGCAATTTACTTAGTTCCAATATTTTAATTCTATTGTCTTGTAGGCAACCCTGAAGACAAGATTGATTGTCTGGGGGTTAGAACTAACACATACCCCACAGGTAAATGCACGATTTCCTCGTTTTATTTATTTCATCTTTGTTTAGCACTCATGAGAAACATACTTATAGATGTCCATTCGCGTTTTTCAGATTGGACACAGTCTCCCATATTCAGGTGAGCCTCCTTAATTTACTCAAGGTATGGCATTTTATTTGCTATTAGTTAACCATTCGCACCAAATAATTCCATTGGTTTTCCTATAGAACATCAAAAAAAGAGGATTACGCGCCCTATTAGCATTATTGGCAACGCGCAAAATAACAACCACTAGGTAAGCTAGACGTCAAAAACGGAAGTCTTAGTGTACATACATTTGTCCCCCTTGATACCAAAAGTAATACGGTTTTCTTTTTCTTTCTCTTTCTTCTTTTCTTACACAGACCCCTGACGAAGGGGCAGGGCCCCGAAATGCATTGGGTGTTTTTGTTATGTTTTGAATATGTTTTGCAGTTTCATTGATTTAACAAATGATGCTTTGATGTTTTGATATACAGATGAAATTTATATGATTGTAATATATAATGACTGAAACAATATGAACTTTGGTTTATGAAGTATATGAGATAAAATACACTACAGTTTGTTTAAAAGGAGCATTTATTTCGTTGTGCGTGTTTGGAGTCCTGGTGGCCTTTGGCACCAGGCCATATACAGTTCATATTCATAGTGTGCAGGCACTAATCCTAACACAGCACACACACTGGTTTAACTTGCACTAAGTTGGAATATTAGAGTGCAGCCCCCCTTCATACATTGTTATAGTTCCACTGCCACACGGGAGCTTGCACCATTGTATAATGTCGTTTGAATCAATAGCCGGAATCACAGACAACAGAGCTAGCATTAGAGGATACTCTGCAGAAGAAGCCTCTCAAATCTACAAACTCATAAAGGAAACCAAAACTTTTGATACTCAAGGAGGATCAACCGCGCAACAGTTAAAACAACTTGAATATCTGACGCGACGTGAATTGAACCAACGTCTACATGCGTCCACACTAATTCAATACCATCGTGTGAGACGGATCCCCAGGGGCCTACGACTAGCAATCAGACCTATGTTATACAGATTAAATAATAACCCACAATTCATGGAGAAATGGTTTGAGATTCTCAACAAGTGTTCATTAGATCTTATACTGTTGTTGGTAGAAGAACTGGCCAAGACAATCCAAGAGCTGGAGGAGGAGATCTTCAACGTTAAAAACGAATTGTCTAAAAGAATAGAGGAAGAACCATGGAGTAAATTCCTGGAAGAACTTGAGATTAAACTTGACAAATACGGTAAGGAGCTACAAGAGACCAAATTGCGTAAATTCAAACGGGATACTATCGACTACAAGTTGAATGAAGCATATACATGGGCTGAAATTTATGCTAAAAGGCGTTATACAACCAGGAAACAACACACAGCATCATCAGAAGAGAGTGGAGTGTCAGATAGTGACACCAGCGCCACTAGGCAACCCATGAGCAAGCAACAACAGTTTACATCTAAACAACAAGAGTCGATGTCGAATCAGCAAGATCAAACAGGGATAACAACAGATGCGGCAGCCTCAACATCTGATTCTTTTTTAGACAAGGACATCACACCACCCAAACCTCCGGATATACCACCAACAACGAGCGACAGAAGACGCGACGAGGACAAGGAAAAGGAAAAGGAGGTAGAGAAGAAGAAATTAGGCCTAAGGAGCCAGACCAAAGCCTCGTAATTAATATTTCCAGCTACCAACTAACAAAAACAGAAGAACATTTGCTTAACAAAGGTACATCTTTCGTCCACACCTATCATACTAACCAACTTGAGACTGAAATAGCCCTTTACAAATTTATGAGGGTCCTAAGGCTCAGACATTTTTTCACAGTGCTTAATCCCATCGAAAATGAAGATAACACCTCCATTAAGTTTAAACCTAAAAGTACCTTCATGGCTCCAGTTTCTCATAAAAGCCTTGACACATTTGAGTTACTCGTCAAAATGGATTTGAGTAAAGTTCAATACAAGAAAAAAATAAATAACCTAACAAGAGCGGAATATAGCACTTTACACGCACTGGCTAACAACAAAGAGATTATGATCCAAAAGGCAGACAAAGGCGGAAGCCTCGTGATAATGGACTTGGAATTCTACGTGAAAAAGGGTTTAGAACATGTGCAAGATGCAAACACATATGCCAAACTGGACGAAGATCCAACCAATGCTATAGCCAAAAACCTAGATGGACTATTAGACAAATTTGAAGAACTAGGCTGGATAAACACCACAACCAAGCGTTATCTGAGGCAAATATACCCAAGGAGACCAAGGATATATTTCTTGCCGAAAGTGCACAAAGACTTGAAAGACCCCCCATTCAGACCGATAGTTTCGGGATGTGCCTCTATCTTCGAGAATCTGGGCATCTTTATCGATGCACATATGCAGTCCATCAAAAAATGGACGACTTATCTGGAAGATACCTCAGATTTCTTACGAAGTCTTTCAACCATTGACACGACAGACACAGGAAATTGGACTCTATGTACAATCGACGTCACGGCCCTCTATACATCGATTCCTCACAAGGAAGGCTTAGAAGCAATTGAGTGGGCCTTACTCCTAGATGACAAGCCGGATGAGTTGAAATATTTAATTCTGCAGTTGCTAGAATTTTGTTTGACCAATAGCTACTTCTCATGGGCAAAAGAGTACTACTTGCAGCTCACTGGAACAGCCATGGGCTTTCCAGGGGCCTGCATTTACGCGAACATTTTCATGGCGAAATTTGAGCTCGATTACATTCTGGAAGATAGCACTTGGCAAGCAGGCCTAGTGTATTATAAGAGATACATAGATGATGTCTTCATCATATGGAAACGACCAGTCTTGGATCTAATCCAAAACATCAAGAGTTTGAATCTTGCTAACCCAAGGATACAATTTACGCACAATATCAGTAAGGAAGCTTTACCGTTTTTGGATGTCTGGGTTGCACTCAGCGAAAATTCCATCAATACAACCCTCTACAAAAAGCCTACAGATAGAAACACTGCACTCCTTTATGGAAGCTTTCACCCTTCAAATCTTGTCAATAACTTACCGGTCTCACAATTCATGAGAATAAAAAGAATATCTTCTGACAAAACCAGCTGTGATAGGCACATTGAAGAACAAAAGCAACGATATCTAGACAGAGGTTATCCGCGGAAACTACTGGATGCACATGTGGATCATATCAAGGCTATCCCAAGGGCAGATCTTTTGAAAAAAAGACTCAAAACTGAGAATAAAAGAATGGTATTTGTGTCGAAATATTCCACTGCCTCCAGAGATATAAAGCGAATCATTTTGAAAAGATGGGAGATCATTCAAGTAGAGAAAGACTTTGGCAACTTATTCAGTGAAAGACCCTTGTTTGCATACAAGAGAGCCCAGAATCTTAAAGAACTGCTCAATAAACCAAGTCGCCATATGGATACCACCCAACAACCTGAAGTGTACAAAGGAACCATTCGCTGTTATAATTGCAAAAATTGCAATAATATAATACCGGGAAACGTCTTACTACACCCTCGGACAGGCGAAAAAATTCAACTAAGGCACAACACAACCTGCAATTCTGAGTTTGTTGTATATTCAATCAAATGCCCATGTGGCCTTCTATATGTTGGCAAAACTGAGCGCAAGTTGAAATTGCGACTGTCAGAACACAAGAGCCGCATCAGGAATAAGAATTACACATCACCACTCGCAAAACATTGGTGGGAAGCTGGCCATACTATTGCCCAACTAAGATTTCAGGTGATTGAATTACTCCCACAACGTTTGGGTCTGGATAACTCAAAGATCCTACTTCAAAAAGAGGCCTTCTGGATTCGTAAACTACAAACACTGACCCCCTTTGGGCTTAATGACAAAATGGACATGGCATGTTTCCTTTAAAGTACATTAACTCGGAACCCTAGGGAAACTCGCACACGATGACACACATTCATCATCAAACATTAACCTTCTGAATAACAACATAGTTAGAAATCCACACGTGTAATTTCATGCACATTTTATTATGTGATTGCTATAATTATCTAACTGGCGACATTTAGTTTGTAAATAGGTAGGAATTATTTGGCATTGGCGGGAGATGACTTCATTCCTCATGTTTACTTTTCTATCTTTTTTTCACCCTTTTTTTAATTGTTTTCTCTTACAACTTTTTCGTATACATTCACTTTAAGCAGTCCTTGCTAAAATACCACTCTAAAATGGCCGACACTCCTAGCTCCTAGTCCTACTTTAATGTTGGAGCTACTAAGGAACAGTGAAAAGGGACTTAACGAGTACCCGCGGTCCACTCGGCACACTTAGGACTGAGCTGAATTTCACAAACATCCCGGCCGGTAATCGGTAAGAAAAAGAAATTTTGTTTTTTCCGCTTTTCGTTTTTTGTCATTAAAACGAGCGCTCATGAAATGTAAGTAACACGCGTTCTCTTCATGCAGAACGGACGTGTGTACTTCAGACTGTAAAGCGGGACCGGTAATACTACTCTCCCCGCAGGTAAGCTGATGTGCCTGCTTAAAGCGGTAATAATGGCAGCTAACCTTTGGCAATTTACTTAGTTCCAATATTTTAATTCTATTGTCTTGTAGGCAACCCTGAAGACAAGATTGATTGTCTGGGGGTTAGAACTAACACATACCCCACAGGTAAATGCACGATTTCCTCGTTTTATTTATTTCATCTTTGTTTAGCACCCATGAGAAACATACTTATAGATGTCCATTCGCGTTTTTCAGATTGGACACAGTCTCCCATATTCAGGTGAGCCTCCTTAATTTACTCAAGGTATGGCATTTTATTTGCTATTAGTTAACCATTCGCACCAAATAATTCAATTGGTTTTCCTATAGAACATCAAAAAAAGAGGATTACGCGCCCTATTAGCATTATTGGCAACGCGCAAAATAACAACCACTAGGTAAGCTAGACGTCAAAAATGGAAGTCTTAGTGTACATACATTTGTCCCCCTTGATACCAAAAGTAATACGGTTTTCTTTTTCTTTCTCTTTCTTCTTTTCTTACACAGACCCCTGACGAAGGGGCAGGGCCCCGAAATGCATTGGGTGTTTTTGTTATGTTTTGAATATGTTTTGCAGTTTCATTGATTTAACAAATGATGCTTTGATGTTTTGATATACAGATGAAATTTATATGATTGTAATATATAATGACTGAAACAATATGAACTTTGGTTTATGAAGTATATGAGATAAAATACACTACAGTTTGTTTAAAAGGAGCATTTATTTCGTTGTGCGTGTTTGGAGTCCTGGTGGCCTTTGGCACCAGGCCATATACAGCAAGCTAATCCTAGACAGCCTACTAACATGGATCAACAATAACAAGTTCCTGTCCCAGTTTCAGGCAGGATTTTATCCTAAAATTAATACAGTTGACCAGGTCTTCAGTAATTAGGTGGGAAGAGTTTGACATGAACAAGGGAAGTCTCTATGTCGCTTTTGTCAATCTAAAAGCAGCATTTGATATGGTCACTAGAGGCACAAGTTACTACTTGTGTAACGATATATCTGTAAGAGACATTAGTTAGTGATAGATTCCTTACCTTAGAATATCCCCAGGCGTCAGACTGTATCCGGAAAGTTTTGCTTAGCAGTACCCCTGCGAGTCAGGTGGCGCCCTGCGGCGGTCGCGGGCATCGTACGCGTCGAGATGATGTAACAGAGACTACTTAGGCGCCACACATGTGCGCTGGCGTCAATTCTGTACACAACTTTCCGCGCCAGGACGCAGAGCCATGCAAGATACTGACCACTGGTGCATTGAAAACTAGGGCCCTGAAAGGGATGACCTTAATCCTAGTAATCAGTTCACAGAACGGGGAGGATGGGAGGAGCGGTAAGGACTCTATCACTAACTAATGTCTCTTACAGATACATTGTTACACAAGTAGTAACTTGTGCATCTGAAAGAGACACGTTAGTGATAGATTTCTTACCTTAGAATAGATACCCCAGCAATACCAACCCCGGTGGTGGGTCTGCGAACAGGATTACACCAGAAAGTCACGGAGAACAGAACGGCCAAAGAAGCAGTCTCTCCGGACTTGACTGTCAAGGCAGTAATGCTTGGTAAACGTGTGCAGCGAGGCCCACGTAGCTGCCTGACAAATGTCCTGCAAGGTAACGCCGCGTCCCAAGGCAGTAGTGGCTGCCATTGCCCTGGTGGAATGGGCACGCAGTCCCACAGGAGGCTCCTTCTTAGCCAACAAGTAACGGGCTTTGATGCAGAGAACGACCCACCGAGAGATGGTCCGTTTGTGCACGGCCCAACCTTTCTTGGCACCCATGTAGCCAAAAAAGAGCTGGTCATCCACCCGGAACTGCTGTGTGCACTTCAGATAAAATGAGAGCACACGTTTAGGGTCCAGACAGTGGAGCCTCTCCTTCTCTTTCGAAGGATGCGGAGGCAGAAAGAAGGTGGGAAAAGTGATGGTCTGCCATGAAGCCATGGAAGGGCATGACAAGCTTTGGCAAGAAAGAAGGACGGGTCCTTAAAACACCTTGTCCAGATGAACAGAAAGGAAAGGAGGTTTAGAAGAAAGGGCCTGGAGCTCGATCACTCTTCTGGCAGAGGTGATAGCTACCAGGAAAGCCGTCTTGAGAGTAAGAAGATGCAAAGGGCAGTTATGAAGGGGCTCAAAGGGAGCTAACATCAGATATGTCAAGAAAAGGTTTAAGTCCCATTGAGGCATTATGAACGGCACAGGAGGGAACGTGTGCGTAATGCCTTTCAGGAAATGGTTAACAACCGGGGATTTAAAAAAAGAAGGCTAATCAGGAAGCCGCAGAAAGGCGGAGATGGCAGAAAGATAAACCTTGATAGTGCCCAGAGCAGAGCCCTGCTGGGCAAGGAAATAAACAGAAGAACCTCAGAAAGAGGGGCAGAAAGGGGATCCACAGACTTATCTGTGCACCATGCCACAAACTTGTTTTCCCTGCAGGTGTATACCGTTTTGGTGGAGGGACGACTGGCTGTCAGAATGACATCACAGACTTCGGAAGGAAGATCGAAAGCTGTCAACTGTCGCCGCTCAATCACCATGCATGGGGGGGTGGGGGGGGGGGGAGGCTGGACAGGTTCGGGTGAGGGACCGTCCCCTGCTGCTGCGACAGAAGATCCTCCCGAAGAGGCAGACAGATCGGGGGATCGATCGCCATATTGAGTAGCTAGGGATACCAGTATCTTCGTGCCCAATCAGGAGCCACAAGAATGACGTGGGCCCGGTCGTGCCTTATCTTCTTTAGTAGAAGAGATAAAGAAGGAAAAGCGTACAACAGACCGCAGCTCCACTCGCGGCGAAAAGCGTTGCAGAGCGAGTGCCGCCTTGGAAATTCCAACGCGCAGAATTGATGCTATTGCGCGTTCTCTTCTGTGGCGAACAGATCTAACCAAGGCTCTCCCCACTGCAGAAGGAGACCTTGCACGACGTCCAAGCTCAGACGCCATTCGTGATCCATCAAGCACCGACGGTTGAGTTAGTCCGCCCTGGTGTTCAGAGAACCTGCCAGGTATTGAACCACCAGGAAAATGCCCTGACGTTCCAGACATGTCCAGAGGCGCAGAGCCTCCTGACAAATGGTCCAGGACCCCAATCCGCCCTGATTGTCTTAATACCACATGGCGGTGGTGTTGTCCGTGAACACGTGCACTACACTTCCAGGGACAGAGGGAAGGAATGCCTACAGTGACAGACGGATCGCCCGAAGCTCCTCTAATCTTCGCTTCTCCCAAGTGGCCTCCCCATTCCAGGAGGGACGCATCCATCACCACTGTGTGCTCCGGTTGGGGAAGGGAGAGGGATCTGCCATTGACCCAATTGTGATTTGTGAGCCACCACTGCAAGTGTTGTGCAGTGCCCTACGAGATATGGACGTGATCTGACAGATTGCCCTGATCCAGTGCCCACTGTAACTTCAGGTCCCATTGCAGAGCCCGCATATGCCACCTGTCATGTTGCACTAGCAGGATGCAGGAGGCCATCAGGCCCAGGATAGAGGCTGAAAGATCGGAAACATAGCCTGAATATCCCGGACTCGCTGCTCGGGAGGATAAACCCAAAACCGCGTTGAATCCAGAACCGCTATGATGAAGGGGAGCTTCTGAGAGGGCATCAGGTGCAACTTCGGCACATTGATGGAGAACCCCTGCAAATGCAGGAGGTCGGCCTTAGTCTGAAGGTGGGTGTCAACTGCTTGGGGCGAGCCCACCTTCAACAACCAGTCGTCGAGGTAGGGAAAGACTGACACTCCTGACCTGCGCAGATGAGCTGCGACCACCGCCATCACTTTCGTGAACACCCGAGGGGCATTGGTAAGGCTGAAGGGGAGCATGGCAAACTGAAAATGCTCTTGGCCTACCGTGCACCGAAGGTAACGCCAGTGGTCCGGCAGGATGGGAATGTGAAAATATGCGTCCTGCATGTCCAACCCTACCATCCAGTCCCCAGGGTCGAGGGCAGCCAAGACCTGAGCCAGAGTCAACATCCGGAGGAAGCGATTGATGTCCCTGAGGTCCAAGATGGGGCACAAGCCCCCTTTGTCCTTCATGGGGACCAGAAAGTGGTGGGAATACCAACCATGCCCTACTTCCAGCCCGGGAACACGCTCAATGGCCCCCCTTGGCCAAGAGGGCCCTGATTTCCTGTTGGAGAAGCCCGGAGTGATCCCCGCCATGCGGTGGAACTGAGGTGGCATGGCCGGGGCGGTAGACTCGAAGGGGAGGGAGTAGTCCCTCCTGACGAGCTGCAACACCCACTTGTCGGAAGTGACAGAACGCCAATGGGGAAGGGGATGGCGAATCCTGCCACCCACTGGCGTGGGGTGCGACCCGAAGCTCAGACTAGGAAGGCTTTGAGGTAGATGTCGCTGGGGCGGAGGTGCACTGAACAGCACGTCGGGCCCCAGAGCCACCGCAGCGGCTGCCGCGCCCAATGGCACGCGGAGTCTCCGTTCTGCGTGGGCTTTTGACTGAACGAACGGCCAGGGGTGCCTCTGCCATGGCCACGAAAGGAATGTAACGTGGACGTGGCGGGGCGCGTGGTGGAAAGGCCCAAGGATTTGGCCGTAGCTCGAGAGTCCTTAAACCGCTCCAGTGCCGTGTCGGCCTTACCACCAAACAGGCGAGTGCAGTCAAAAGGCATGTCCATGAGCGAGCTCTGAACGTCCAGGGAGAACCCAGTGGACCTCAGCCAGGCGTGGTGCTGAAGCGCCACCGTTGTGGAAATTTCCCTACCGAGGGAGTCCGCGGTGTCCAAGCCACAACGAATGGCAAATCTAGTCACGTCCTTCCCCTAAGCCACAGCCTGAGACAGCACAGTCTGGACATCCTCGGGCACCGAAGCAACACCTCAGCCACGGAATCCCACACCTCGTGGGAATAGCGGCCCTGAAGGCATGCGGTGTTCATTGACCGCAGCCCTAAGCAGGCCGAAGAAAACAACTGCTTGCCTAACTGCTCTAATTTCTTATCCGGCGGAGCTGTGGGAAAGGCACTCTGAGACGTAGAAGCTTGAATGACCAGACTTTTGGGTGTAGGATGAGTGGTCAGAAAGGCAGGGTCACCCGGCGCCGGGCAATGCTTGGCGACGTTCTTATCCACAGGGGCCCCCGTGGCGGGCCGTGACTAAGTGCCCAACAAGACTTCGGTGAGGGAATCATTAAAGGGCAGCAGCGGCTCCGATGAAGTGGACTGCGGCTGGAGCACCTCAGTGAGGAGATTTGTCTTCAGGGTCACTGCGGGGAGATCGAGGTAAAGGACATCAACAGCCCGACTGAGCACCACCGTATAAGAGGCGCCTTCCTACATAGTGGGTGGGGGAGAGGCAAGCCCCGGATCAGAGGAGTCGTCGAGGCCACCAGACTCCTCCAAAGTCATCCACCCAGTCCTGCTCAGAATCACACTGGGGAGCAAGCAGGTCCTCAAACCCTTCCAAGGCATCCTCCTTCACCGGCGCCGTAGGCAAAGGCCTCGACGGCAGGGGAGGGAGCAGTGAAGGAATAAACGGCGCAGGCTCGGCTCCGGTTCCCGATTCGGATCCCAGGCGGGGACAAATCCCTCCGGAACCGGGGCAGAGATGGAACCAGCTGTATCCACTGTGGCGGGGTTGGAACCGGCAGCATGGGACCTCTTGGCGCCGAGGCCGGAGCTAGGGGCAAAGGATCCTGCAGCGCCAGGGCTGGATCCGCCGAAGCAGTCGACGGACCAGCAGGATCCAGACACGGCCCGCCATGCCCGAAGGCGCACCAGCGGGAGCCCGAGGCCTAAACAGGCGGTCCATGGCAGCAAGGAAATCTTGCATTTGTGCGGGAGTCGCTGATGGACCCGGGTAAGGCGGGTAGGCTGCGGGACTCCCAGGCTCTAAAGGAGCTGTCCCCCTCGTCCGCATCCAGCGACCGACGGGGTGACGTCGGTGAGCTAAAACGCTTCTTCGACTTTGTTGTGCTGTTTCTTACCCAAATCCAAAGGGGAAGAGGAATGATGGTGACGACTCCGCGAGCGGTCATGGGAAGGAACCCTGGATCTCGAACGGCGCTGTTCTCTCAGGGCCTTCGGGCCATAGCCCTACAGTCCAGACAGGACCGGGAGTCATGTTTGCGCTCCAGGCAGTAGAGACAGACGTCATTAGGGTCCGCCAGCGACATATTGCGATAGCAGGTTCCGCAAAACTTAAAACCAGGCATCCCTACTATCACCAGAGAAAACCAACACGAGACAAAAGACTCAAAAAGATAGTAAAAAAATGACTAGAGTACGTGCTCTAACCGGATCTGCGCTTACTGGCGCAGAAAAAAGAAAGAACTGACGCCAGCGCGCTTGGGTGGCGCCTAAGTAGTCTCCGTGATGTCATCTCGGCGCATAAGATGCCAGCGACGGACACGGAGCCGCAGGACGCCACCTACTGAAAAGCAGGTGTACTGCTAAGCAAATCTTTCCGGCTCCAGTCTGATGCCTGGGGATATTCTAAGGTAAGGAATCGATCACTAACGTGTCTCTTACAGATGGTTAAACTTTGGTGTACTCTTAGGGACCTCAGGCTTCCTGAGCCGCTCTAAGACATCTTAATGCGAATACATCGCAATAAATTTGCTCAAATCCGCTAGGTAACAAATGATGAAATGACAAACCAATTTGGGGTAGCCAAGGGAGTGAAGCAAGGCTGTGTCCGTGCCCCAACACAGTTCCTCCTTTTTATTAAAAGCTGTGTGGACTACCTTGGCTGTGACAATGATTTCCCGGTACTTGGGGGGTACAAAAATTCAAGCTATTTTGTTCGAAAACACCCTGTTGGTATCTAACACCCCAAGAGGCGTGCAGACCCTCCTTCTTCTGGCGATTTAAAGGGAAATGTGAGGGCATTGGGTAAGCCTACCAATATGTAAGCTAGGAAGTGAGGGAGCGGTGTGTCAAGGCGCATATCGATATCTTTCAGAACTTGCTCCCAGTAAGTAGCGAGCTTGGGGCAATCCCATAGAATATGTGTCAAGGTACCCAGGGACCGAAGCCCCGCCAGTACAAGGGTCCCTGGCAGGGTTTCCTCTATGAAGTCTGGAGGAGGTGAGATACCAGTAGATAGCTACTTTGATTGCCTTCTCTATGCCTGCCACATTGCGCGACGTGTGCCTGGCCCTATAGTATATGTCCTCCCACAGTGTGTAAGTGTGCAACCTAGCTCCCCTTCCCACCTCCTCTGGCCGGGGGTTTTAGTATCTGCTTGAGGCAGTCACAATAGAGCTTATGTTTCGGATATAAGGCTTGCATTTGAGGACTTTGATAGTAGCCATTTTTTTTAAACGGTGAGGCATCAATGGGGCTTAAGGTCAGACCCTAGGGTTCCTCACCAAATGTCGTATTTTTTGGTAGCTGAATCGTTCAGGCTCCGGGCGTTCTTGGTGAGATCTGAGGTCTTCAAAGGACAAAGGGCCAGATTTGTCAAAGAAATGCCTAATGGATCTACGACCCTCTCTGGTCCATTTGGCAAAGATCTCTTCTCGCAGACCCGGTGTGAATTCCGGGTTTCCTACTATAGGTTTTAGTGGTGAGGAGAATGTCGTTAATGCCCTTTTTTCAGACACTTTATCCCATGCAGCTAGAGGGGCACAAGTTACCAGTGAGAGGTAGAGCCTCAGAGGTCTTTCTCGTCTAGGGGAGAAAGGGGATTTTCCACAGCAACTGCCCTTCCACAAACCTGTCCATAAAGAGCCAGTGCTTCTCCTATTTGGGGCGAGACCACTCCACAAATGTCCAATTCTTTGTTGCCGCAGGTAAATACGTGCTCACCAGCAGGAGGTGTGGGGATGTTCGTCCTGACAAGTGAAACCACTGTCAGGCCTGATTTTCACTTACACATACACATTGGGCACCCCTGTGGTAGGTCCAGGGTAATCCCTGGGCAGGGTGCAATATAGGTAAAAGGCAGGATATATACGAAGGTGTGTATTATGTCCTGACAGTGAAAAACACTCCATTTCGTTTTTCACTGCTGAAAGGCAATCATGCCCATAGGACAGAATGGGGGAGGCTTGGTGTTGTGTTTGTTAGCCTAGTTTCCTGTCAGTTTATAAAGGAAAGGTGAAGTTTAGTATGTATGAACTCACAATGTCATAACACATCTTTCTGTGAAGGTGGTTTTGTCACTGTGTGTTTAAAAAACACTTTAAAAAAGTGGCTGAGTTTTGTGCTCTAAGCATTTCTGTGTGTCTGCTGAAATGTGGATTGCCTGTCTGGATCTGAAAGGTTAGAGGAGCCGGGAGAGGTCTTGACCCAGGGAGGGGTTGGGATGTCACCAGGCTGCCCTGCATCTGGAGAGTAGGGGGGAGGAGAAGCCCCGGAGGTCAAAAGGCCTGGGCTGGTGCTATAAACCAATTGACCCATCTCCTGCTGAGTGATTAAGGATCCAAACTTCCAGTATCAAAGGGAGAGAGGTGACACTGGGAGGGAGACACCCAGAACTGATTTAGGGAGGGGTCAGGGACCCCTGAGTACAACCAAACTTCAAAGACAGTAAGGGGTATAACTATGAGAGCTAAAACCCCTGAACGTTGGAATGAAACAGAGATGGATTGAGACTGAAAAGTCTTGGACCCTTTCTGTGGTCAAGAGGAACCTCTGCTAAAGAAGGAGCAACTGAAGAGACTGCTGTGGAAAGACCAATCATTGCTTCGTGATCTGGGGCTGGTCGTCAGTTTGCTGTTCTAACTAAGGGAGAGGCTGGTGGGACTGTGCTTGGAGGCGCTGAGCCCCCCTGCTTGAAGAAGACTGTACTTTGTGCTGGGTCTTGTAACCCCATGGGCCCGAGGTGAGCTGGCTCCCTGTTTGGAGATACAGTATCATAAAAGTTTCCAGAGAAGTCCCAAGCAACGCGGTGTGCGCGTGCTTTTGCAGCTGGAGACCCTCATAATTTGTGTCTTGTGATCGTGGGCACGCAGGAGTAAGCGGAGTCTCAGACATGCTGGGTGAGTGTTGTGCAGGCCAAGGCATTGTTGTGTGAACAGGGAGACGAAGTGAGAGTCGGACGCACTGGGTCCGTGTCGTGGTGCAGGCCAGGGCGTTGGTGAGGAGCGCCTGGTCATTGTGTGCACCAGGGAAAGAAGTGAGACTCGGACGCACTCAGTGTGTGTTGTGGTGCAGCCAGGGCGTTGGTGAGGAGCGCCTGGTCATGTGCAGGGCAGGAGAGCACCTATAGACTTGAATATCTTTATTTTTTTCTAGCCTCTTGCAAACCTGATGGCAGAGAATCGTTCTCCGTCATAGGGTAGGTAAAGGAACTGCTAACACAGGTCTGAACCCTGAGATGCATAGTAACATGTGCTATCACTAGAGTATACTTTTGTTGATGCATGAAGAAGCACTATCCACCGCATCAAGAGATAGAAGACATTGGGATTAGAAATAACTTTTACCCCGGACAACAAGTTCCTGTTCTCTTTATCTATGGCTTGATGGAAGTTGTTATACCAGCGTCCCCATTTCCACTCAATAATTCAGTTGTATAAGGTTAGAAGTCCCATAGAATTAGTGATGTGCCAATGGGTGGCACACCTGTCAGCCATGTTGATCTGCTTGCTTTCCTTGTATAGCGGGAGCGGGGAAACATGGGGTGTCATAAGTGCTAAAGCTGTTACCGGCTCCTTTAAGTTGTCTGCAGCAGTATTTAATATGTTCTTCAGACTGGAAAAACTGAATTGTTCTTTCAGTTTTTAAGAGGATCGCCACAAGTAAGACAGATGTCTTGAAGGGCATCCATAGCCACATTGTGGTGCCAGGCAGCCCTCTAAATTAACGTGCGATAGACAGGTGGCGTGGTGGTGGTGGTGGCGGACTAGAGTGCCATGAAGTAGGAGGCTTGTTTCTGTCCCTTTGTTTCTAGTGGTGGCGAGGTCTGTGCCTCTCAAAAGCCAACTCCTTGTCAAAGGTGAGCCTGTGCTTCTTGAGTATGTGTCAGAGCAAATGTGGAGGCTAGGCTAGAGACGCCTTAATAAGGATCTTGCCAGTGTCCGGGTAAATGAAGATAGTCCTGTGTTTGTCGTTGGGGACCTCTGGCAGAGTTAGGAGGAGTGGGCCGCAGTAGCGTCCAATGTTGTTGTCAAAGGTTGCCTTGGTCTCAGTTTGGCAACCGCTTGCAGCGTCAATCTCACAACCAATCAAGGATGCTCAATGCCTCTAGAATGAGGCAGAGTTGCCTGCCAACGTAGCTTGAACTTTTGGGGGATGCTTAGTGGGCATCGGGGCTTGGTCTTGAGGTCATACATCACCTGGTGTTATAGTCAGACCAGAAGGACTTGGCCTTTTATGGCGGGCTCAAAGCCTGATCCCACAGGAATGGAGCTCTATCATGGAAAGCTATTGTGGACAAAGCTTAGTTATTTGGCTGTTGGATATCGGCACCGGAGCCACAGACATGGGC
This sequence comes from Lissotriton helveticus, assembly GCF_964261635.1. NCBI lineage: Eukaryota > Metazoa > Chordata > Amphibia > Caudata > Salamandridae > Lissotriton > Lissotriton helveticus. The sequence goes on along the minus strand of NC_136073.1, from coordinate 676,839,176 downwards.
GAGGTCCTGGTGTGAGCACAAACAAGTTACTTACCATCAGCAACAAACCTTCTGGAAGATACTATAACAGTAGTTTCATCGCCTATTTATTAGGCATCACACCGGATCCAGAAACTTTCAAACAGTACTCCTATGCCACTGGGTAGCTACACCAACATCATTGCTCTCAGGAAGTGACAAGTGGAGCTGCATTTAGGTGCCACCCATGCACAATGATGTTAGTTGCTTTCTTAGGCTGCAGGCTCACTCAGACACAGAGCCCATCAGTAGACTGGCATAAACATTGTGCAGATCTTTTAATTGGGCCCTTTATAGATAGAGCCTTGTAGAAGAGAGAAAATGTCTGTGAAGATCATCTGTACTTTGAGATTGCCACAAGGTGAACTTCCACCGTTGCAAATACCAGGCCTGACTTGGCCAGGGAGAGAAGGTAAGGTAAGATCTGCTCAGGAGACGCGTGGAAAGTTATATTTCTGACACTACTGGCAGAATCTCCTCCACTTGGACCTGTAAGTCTTGTTGGTGCCTTCCACTCTAGATTTGGAGATAATATCCCTGCATTGTTGCATGATCCTCACATTCCGAAATTCATAGCACTCAGGAGTCACGTGTGTAAATGGAGAGATGCTGGCTGCAGATAACATATCTGACCTTTGATTCGAGTTCGAGGGGGATTGCGTTGGTAGGAGACAAATGGGCTTGGTCTCTGAAAGGAGAAGCTCTGAAAACTAGTGCTGTCTGGGCCACTTGGGAGCGATCAACAGGAGACAACAGTTTTCCGTCTTCATCTTGGGGAGGACTCTGGGAATCAGTGGGAAGGGGGGGGAAAGCATACGCATAAATCCCAGACCAGCGCATCAAAAGGGCATTCCCTCACGAGAGAGGAAATCGACTGGCGTAGAACCGCCATTTTGTTTTGGTTTCTGATGCCAAGAGATCCAGCGTGGGTTTCCTCCGCAATGAAAATAACCTGCTCAGCTGCTGTCTTCGGTCCTGCTAAGGGCATCTGCAGGAGTGCTGTGGATTTCAGACAGATACTCTGCCTTAAAGGATATATGGTGAGCTGTGAGCCAATCCCAAAGCTCCTGGGCTTTATGAGATAGTGTGAGCGATCGGGTTCCTCCCTGTTTGTTGATATAATACATGCTGGTCGAATTGTCAGTACGAACCATCACAGAGGACTTCACAATCCTTGAGAAGAAAGCTTGCAGAGTGAGAAAAATGATGGCTTTGAGCTCCAAGCTATTGATGTGCCGAGACTTTGACTTGTTGACCACCTTCCCTGGATTTGAAGGTCTTACATGTGGCTCCCCACCCCTCCAAGGAGGCGTCAATAGTGATGAAAAAATCATGAACTGGCGATAGAAACAGGAGGCCTTGAGAGAGATGTTGCATGTGAGACCACCATGCCACTGTGGGTAACATTCGAGGAGAGGTGGAGATCAAGTCCTCGAAGGACCCTTCTGACTGATCCACTGGAACTCCTCTTGCAACGGTCTCCTCTTGAGGCGCACCAAGGGGACCAAGCTTATTGCCAAGGAGATCATGCCTAGGAGCGACTTAAAAAGCCACACAGAAATGGACTGTTTTCTTGCAATGCTTTGAGCCAAACATGGCAGCTTTGTTTGCCTTTCTTGGGAGAGGCAGGCTTTGTTCTGTATGGTGTCACAATCAGCTCAAAGGAATGTCATGGTTTGACTGGGAATGGTGAGGGTCTTTTGCCAAATGACAGTGAGGCCTAGTTTGCGGAACATTGATTGAAAGTTTTCTGTAGCCTTGCCAGCTTGTACTGGGGTTGGGGCTTTAAACGGCCAGTCATCTAGGTAAGGGAATACCCGATTACCTTGCTTTGTGAGTGCTGCTGCTGCTGCTACTTGGGCCATTCACTTGGTCAATATCAGAGTGCAGACTTTAGGCTGAAGGGGCGGACACTGAATTGGTAATGGGTACCAGTTACTGTGGATTGAAGATATCTGCAGTGTGTGGAAGGGTTGGGGAGGGAAATAAGCATCTTCCAGGTCCAGAGAAGTCACGATGTCTCTGCTGTTGAGGCGATGAAGAATGTTGCAGAGAGTTACCATCTGGAAGGATTGTATGCGGAGGAATTTTGTTGAGTTTCCGGAGATATAGGATCCGTCTTTACTCCGGAATACTTTTGGATGAGAAAAAAGCGGAAGTAGAATCCTTTACTTCTCTGCGCTGTTGGGACCTTCTTTATTGCCCCTTTTGAGAGCATCAAGAGAGCTTCTTTCAGCAATAAGTGAAGACGAGGAGGGAGGGGCTCCCTTTGGCACAGTAGTTGGTAGTCTTTATACAAACTCCAAGGGATAGCCTTAGGTGACAAGGTTCAATACCCATCTGTCTGAGGTAATGGCTTGCCAATGAGGGAGGTAGTGGGATTTTTTGCACCAACGGGATGAGAAGATGTTGTAGCTTTTATCTGGAGAGGGTCACTGTTTGTGGGACTGGTGACAGCTCTACGGGGCTGTCATTTACTTGGCCCTTGCTTTGAGAAACCAGTTGTAAAGGACTGCTGATGGGATAGTTGCTGGTATTGTGTCCTGTACAATGACTGTTATGACTGGGTATTGTTATGAGGGCTGGTATCCACCCCTGTAAGAGGAGAAACCTCGTCCGCGCCCCTCTGAAAGGCACCTTGCGGCATTGGAGAGTGCCTAGCGATTTTGAAGTACTGGTATTATTGTTAATGGCAAGGAGAGCATCGTCAATGTGCTTTCCAATTAGTGTGTCACCGTCATAAGCCATGTCCAGTATTTATAATTGGACCTCATGTCAAAAAGAGGCCACCTTTAGCCACTCCTAGCGTTGTGAGACAGCTGCATTGGCTAGTTGACGGAAGCATGTGGAGGAGATGGATGATGTCCGATCACCCTCCAGCAAGATTTTCTTTGCTTCCGGACGTTTGTCCTCAGGAACGAGGTCGATGATATCCCCAATATCAGACCACATCTGGCAGTCACAGAAGCCTAGAATGGCAAGGGAGTCTGCTGCCACATCGTGATTGAGGACATGGTCGAAAACCTTTTTCCGATGTTATCTAGGCAGGATCCCTCTTTTTCAGGTGGTGCGGAAATAGGAGTAGACAGGCTTTTTGCCACCTGCGAAATGACAGTCAGGCTTGGGGTGTCCTGTCAAGCTTAACTGGTTGTCCTCAGGTGCTCTGTACTTCTTGTCCATGGGTGGAATGACAGCTGGTACAGTGGCTGGATATTTCAACATCTATACTTCCTCTTGCCAAATGTAATCCACAATCGATATAGAAAGTACAGATCTTCTGGCCTTCTCTTGGAAATCTTAGAGGAAGTAGTCCGACTGCGTCACAGACACTGGAAGGTGAAATCTGGTTGTGGCAGTCTCCATGATGTTATGGAAACCTCCAATATCCTCGAGAGGTGAATCAGTCTGGCAAGGTGGGGACGAAGTTGGAAGTATACAGTCGTATATTCATCTAGAGGTGGTTAACCATCCATAATTTCCCCCTCCTCATCCGAGGAAGAAGAATAATCTCTGGGTGCTACATAGGACGTACGTGTTATCCTAGATGTAGCTGGCAGAGGAAGGCATGGTGGAATGAGGGGGGTAGCAGATGGTGGTGGTAATTCAGCAGGTTGCTCTTCAGAGGGCTGTGGAAAATACCTGCGATGGACAGCAGAGCCTGGAGATCCTGTACCAAAGAAGCAGGAAGATGCGAAGTGTACCGCTTAGATGGAGGGTCAGAACAGTATCCCTATGGGTCATAGTACCTTGGGGGTGGAGGATAATACTGCTGAAAATATTGTCCTTCGTCTACATACTCTTTATCTTCCTCCTGACATTTTACATTCAGCTCTGAAAGACTGAGCTGCTCAAAAGAGGCTGCAGTCATCATCCAACTCCTCAATATCCAGTAGCGGCAGAGGTGCGACTTTGCTAGGAGAAGTAAGTTCCTGGCAGTGGGAGGTGCCTGGAGTTCTTAAGAGATTTTTATTGTCATTGACGGAGAATATTGACAGTGTCATCGTTGGAGAAATAACCATGGTCGACATCGAAGAGTCCACCGTCGACGAAGATATGGACGGGATCATCGACAACGAGGCCGTCATTGACTGGAGGGTCACTGGAACCATCGTAGGTGGCAGTGATGGCAACGGAATCATAGTGAACGGGAGCGCTGAAGGGAACTTAGGGGATGCCTGGATCTTCGTCAATGAGATGGGAGCTCCAATGGCTGTTCTCGTCTTCGCATCGACGATGAGACGGTAGTGGTGGTCGTTCACTATCATAGTGTTGACGGATATTATGAAGTAGATTTATGCCTCATAGGGTCGGACTCCCACTTCTACGACATGGAAGGATTCACGCATGTGAATCTATGAAAGATACCCCAATGCTGGATAATTCCTTGTTTAAATGATACTAGCGCCAGGACGTCTTTTGGTAATCGTGAGGGCAATAAAATGTTTGAACCTAACATAACTTCCTGCAGAAAGACGGAGATGTGGTCCTTCCTGATGGTGATGGAATGTGTGCTGGGTAGAAAGTAATGGGAGAACGTTGCCTGAATTAACAATTTGGAGAGGACCCACTTGTCTGAGACAATGGCATGCAAACCACCCCTCCCTAAGAAATGACAGATCCTGACTCTGACAGTGTATGCACACTTAAATGGTTTTTCGACTGCTATTGCAGGAGGAGCAAGGGACTGAGCTGACATTGTTCCTGATGCCCAGCGCATTGTCTTTGTGAGCCGCAACCTCAGGCACGAAAAGGCTGGAAGGCTTGCTGGGTTGGCAGTGGGGTGTGATGCTAGCAAAACTGAAAACCCCTGCCATAGCTAGTAGGGGGCAAAATTGATGGAACAATTGTCTGGTTGGGGCAGTCAGACCCAAGAACATGAAGCGGTCCTGCTCTCCATAAAACGTTTTAGAGTAACATCTACGATGTTGCCAAAAATGCGATAGCCCTCAAATGGCAAGTTCATTAATCATACACATCACCTGACCTAAGCAGTTGGTTGTGTCCAAGCCAGAGTTAAAGACAAATTTAGCTGTGTTGCTGCCATCCTTGATAACTTGGGTGAGGGACACTCCTAAGATTGCCCGAGACTGCAGGTAAAACTTAGGGCATTGTGTCCTGTAGGGCATGGGAGTGGCGGCCTGCAAGACAGCTGGTACTTACTGATCGCAGAGCAAACTCATGGAGGAAAAGATGTACTTGCCAAATGTCTCCTTGCCTTCATTCCCATCATCAGCTGGGGGCATCACGCCAACAGCTAATATGACTGAAAACAGTTTTTGCATGCTCGGTACCACACGTGTGTTGTACCTGTAAGCCCATTTCTGTAAGAGCTCAACAATACTTCTTTCTTAATATTTTTTATTAGCTAATCAGATTTTTTTGGTCAGGTCAACAGTTGGGGAGAACAGACTTTGCTAAATATGAAGGTACCAGTAGTAACGGTCATAAAAAAAACACATTATCACATTCTTTATCCTACTCCTGGCTCTTACACAATCTCAATTTCTGAGTAAGTTCCACAGCATTGTGAACATAAGCAATATTCGTTAGCATAGGTCTAGGTGAACAAGAACGTCTTGGTCAAAATAACGTGAAGAACACAGTGCCTGAAGAATGCATGTGGGGAATCCCACTTAACTGCCTTGCAAATCTGTACCATTGGTACAGGCCAGGCGAATGTCAATGAAGCACCCTAGCTCTGGCTCAGTATTCTTAGAAACAATGGTGCGTAATATTCATAAGGCATACTGTGCTTGTTTGTGCTGTGGTGCATCTGTAAAATGGTGTCCCGGGCACAAACAGGGACAGTGTACCTTATTAAATGCACTGCACTCAGGGCAACAGCAAACTTGCAGGTATTCGGACAGTGTATTAATGGAAAGCGGAGCAGCTGTTTGAAGCAGATGCTCCATCTTTCACTGTGCAGGTAGCACCCCACCTGCACTTCAAAAAGAGTGGGCAGAGCTTCCACTGCACCCCGGTGCAGTGTAATGAGTGGGGCGGGGGGGAGGGGTCCACAAAACTCCATTTCAGAGGGTGTCCTTGGGCTGGGGGATGTGAACTGACTGAGTCACCTGCGACGCACAGTCAGTGAGCCTCCAACGGTCTCTTTCACTGTCACGTCCATAACATGGCGCAGGCACAGAGGTAAGCACCACACACCCATACAAATGATGGAACGACCCTTGAGAAAGCGCCATCACTCTATGTGCGCCTGCACTATCTATGACAGAAGGGGCTGCATAAGCAACTGCAGCCCCTTCTGTAATGTTAAAGTGGCCCAGGGATGCAGAAAACTGGGGCACACATTCAGTGTTGCTCCTGGACACTGCATATGGTACAACCAAAGTCCCTTGAAGAGTGTTGCACTGTTAGACATTAACTGGGCCATCAGGTAACTGCAACTCATGCGCTCAGCTGATAAAATCCAGAAAGAGTTGCCTGGTAGTAGGCAGGGCTCCAGCTCTGTTAAAATACACACAAGGCGTGGATGATATCCACATTATGTAGGGTTTGCTCAGCATAGAAGATAGTCTGGAAGGTTAGGAGAAAAAGCCCTTTTTCAAGTTAAATTCCCCCAGCACTGTAGGAACAAAGTAAGGTGTTTCCCAATGAAAACTATAGCCCAGTGGATTACTGTATATAGCTCCAAAGCGATGAGGGCATCCTGGAACGAAGGCTTCAAGTCAGTGGGAGCCATAGACTCAAAAGGACTGAGCATTAACCTTCCCAGATCTGGATTTAAATCCTCAGAGTTCAGGGGGTGCCTTCATTGAGAGAAAAATTTGGATTAGGCTCATCAGAATTAAAATCACAACCTAACTGGTTATGGTGCAAAAAAGGCTTAGGCATGTTGTGGGAGACATCTGCACATCATTTCAGCCAGATATCAAGAAAAAGCTATAACATCATATCCCAAGCATATGAGTTCATTGATTTTCTTTTGGCAAGGCCCGTTAACGGAATCTTAGTTACTTGCTTTTGTATTGTACTTGGATGGATGCCTTTTTAAGAGCCACCAAGGCATCTAAGCTAGGAGAAAATATGGGTTGACTTGAGAAAGCTAACTTGGAGCAGTGTTTTTACATCTTCTCAAAGAGCTTGAGGAACTAGGGACTGCTAACCAGAGTTGTCTCAAGGTGGGTGTTGCCTAGATAAAAGGAGACATGACAAAATAGGAGTAGGTGAAGGGGCAATTTAAACTGATACTACAGCCTAAGTACCATTTCCCCAGCAGGGACATGGAGTTCTCCTCAGGATTTATTTAGCATCGACTAACACTTTATTATTGTAGGGTGCATATATTACTGATCACTAAGACTGTCACAGTGGTCAGTGTTGAGATTGCTTGAATATTTGAAACCACAATTAATACCTGGGAAATAATAGGCAGAGTTTGAAGTGAACAAAAAGCTGGTGCTTTGGATTAAACCCTCAGGCGCCAGGAGATGAAATGTTACCATGAGGATGGATGGAACGGTCTCCACTGTTTTCAGCTTTATCCTCATGTTATCCAGTAAGGTAGAAAGGACCAAGGATGGAGTCAAAACCTGCACTTGGATCACACGTGCACTGGAATGGCTGAGGAAACGTAGACATGCTGCTCTTGACCTAAATGATCAAATTGGTGCATTTTGCCTACCACAAATTTGAAATTTGCGGAGATCACAGAACTCTAAAGCTAAGAGATTCTGAAGAGTTTGACTACTGGTATCAGCTAGAACCATGAGGGCCCTTTTTTAGCCTGGGCTTGCTCAGATGAATCTGCTCCAATGTCATGCTTCTCCAAGATCTAGAGTGGCAGGGAGCATGGCAGAATCAAATTCATGTATCTGGTACACTTCTTGTGTGAGAGCGACCTTTCAATAAGACTGGTGGTGGATGCTCAACTGTGGAGAAATAGCAAACACTAGTCAGTGCTTCCACTTTTTATTTGACTCTTGTGCTTAGGGAAGTCTGTTTCCAAGCAATGGGGGAAGAAGGCTTTGTAGCTTTTTTCTGCAAATGAGATTCGCCATTTACTGACTGAATTACCTTCCCCAGCCCAACTAACCCCCATACTAAGCAATAGCAATAATCAGAAGCAGGGATTAAAAAGTCATCAAGGGATTCAAAGGTCTGACTCTGATTAAGGAAGCTGGGCCTCCACTACCTTCTGGAGTTATCACAACAAACTGATAACTTGTCTGTAAGTTTGCCCCCAGGGGTGAATGCTCACCTAGACTACCGAAGCAACGAGCCAGCAACTCTAAACTGACAAAACACTTGGTCACTTTCACAGTGCGAAGGCATCTTGGGACTCAATACCCAGACGTAGGGTGGAATTCAACCAGACAGCGCAAAGGCTTCAAGACACTTGGTGTATACTCACCCAATAGGACTTAACAATCTAATTGGTCAAAATGTTTTTAGGCACTAGGGGGAAATAGTTGTGTGAAATGGCAAATAAACAAACTCACGTTTTGGTATACTTTGGCTATTTTTTCAGTTTCCTCCCATGGAATTCAAAAACCCAAGGTACCCTTGCAATGACCAACATGTGGGGAAAATAGGACACAAATTTGGCCTGGATACGTTTTGAGGAAAGAAAATGCACACAAAGTGTAACAAATATCAAATAAAGGGTTCAAGACGGGGGTGGGATAAGCTTCAGAAGCTAAGGGGTTAAAGGGAGGCAGCCTTCAGTAGTATATAGAAACACCTCTCTGACACTCTTCCCTTGGAATTCGGAGGGGTTTGCCGCATCAGATAGAAAAAACATTAAATGTAGACACCAAGCCTGTATTAGCTCCTCCTCAATCCTCCCCCAACAGCATTAAAGGTGACACGTTCACCTTGCAGAGTACACCATGAATGTGCCTTCAGCATGTTGGTGATGGTAGGGGATCTAAATGATCATTTCTAAACAAAAAAGGGATTTAACTGAATGTGGCTCATCACTTATGCTCATAAAGCCCTCAAAGACAGATTGCAGTGCAGGGATACTTGAATGTGGTTGCAGAGAGGGTGAAACGCTGACACCAAGGTACCTGAAGCATTTGTTTATGCGCAGTGTTCTTCCCATACTCTCGGCAGAGGTGTTCACTCAGCGTCTGCAGCTCTCTACCAAACTGGATCATACGCTCTGTGGCGGCTTGATTCCCCCCGCACAGCTGCCTTTGGGAGCTCCCGTCTGAAGGATGAAAGAGGCAGTGTACATATTGATCAAACAAGATGTTTTGTCCCCCGAAACCAAAACCTCCTTTTCCTAGAACAGGATTCATACAACTTCAGAAAAGCATGCAAGCACAAACTGAGAGACAGGCTCTCTGCTTCGAATGTCATGTTGCGGAGTTCTCTTGGTTCTAAGTCACACAATTAGAAGCTTACAAAACATTACTTACAAGCCTGCATTCATCTGAACCTTGGAACATGACAGTTAAAGGCAATATGAATGACTGAATACTCTTGTGAAAGAGAGAAACCAATAATTGTGTAGCACCTGGTGGTTAGGCATCACTTAATTAAGGGACTTAACAAAATGTGTTTACTGATTTCAACAGCGTATATTCATACATCTCCTGATACATTGTAATGACATTGAGCAAGATATAACAAACCCCAACATAACCCCTTCCTGTAAGAAAGTACATTAGCGATCAGGCATTACATTGAAATGTTGATGCAGTGTACATATCTGTATCTCGGCACCTCTGCCACCTATTTGCATTGTAGTGTAGTTCCTATATTCCCAATAGACTCTGCGCATTGGAATAGTATATAGATTAGATGTAGGACTGAGGTCGACTAGGTCTCTATCGCATATACTAGGCTTAATTGTGTGTGCCAGCTAGCTCAGAGGTCACTAGAAACTTTCTCAAGTTCACAAGAAGGGATTAGTCTCTGACAACCGCATAAACATGACAACTTTGTTTCCCCAAAATAGAACTGATCTTCAGAGTCGTGGAAACAATAGATAGATATTTCACTCAGTCAATTGTGCATGCTTCGTTTCACTAGAGGTGTCGAGAAAGTAGAAAGCCAGGCGTTTTCAATAAAAGGATTTATTGAACAGTCTTCTTTCTCAAGCATAAGAAATGAACTGCTACAATAGTAAAACTGTTTGTAAAATATAATGCGTACAGTATAAATAGTAGAATAAAATAATACTGTAAGAGCGTTGTATGGTTCCTAAACCATACATAAATACATACATAAATAACAGAGGCTAAAAGTACTCAACTGGTGCTTCTAAAATACGCCTACCCCGGTGTACCTAACCTAAGCTTAGTACGAGGGAATAATTAAGTGAGGTGTAGCATAAATGTAGTATTCTTTTCCCAAGATTCTGCCCAAGATTTCTCTATGGGTCCAATCAGCTCCGTACCTTAGTTTAGAATGGAGAAGGTCAGTATCGGGGCTCAATTTCCCAACAACCCTCAAGGGTAGCTTGGAAACACTGGAGCTGGATTTCTCGGCAGGAGAAAAGACAGCGTCTCTCTCAGTGCGTCTGCTGGAGGGTCGGCTTCCTTCAGCACTTGCTGGGCAGGGCACGTCGGGCAAGTAGATAGTCGAACTGCTCCAAACCACCGTGTGTTTGCTTGGGCGAGTGTGGGCATATTTATACCTTGAAGGTGCCGACTTTGACGTACAGTTGGACATAATAACGTCATCAAAGAGTCTCAGTTCTTTGAAAACTCCATGAGTTCTTGGACAAATCAATATTCAAGCAAGGGGAAGTCCCCGGCTGCTGAAGCTGAGTTTTTCCAAGAAAATGTTGTGGATTTTCGGAACTAGTGCAAGTAGCCCTGCCGTATTTGGACTGCATGAGCTATGCCTAAATATGGTTATGATTTCTATGCCTATATCAGGATATGGTGATTTATACCTATATAAGGGCATGATTCGGGAAACTTACAATAGGGTCCTAAAATGATAACACCCACTCCACATTATCATGTTCATCTAAGTTCAAGCACTAAAACATAATCTAGAGCATGTGTTTACAACCCCCCAAAAATCATATAAAATACACGAAAAAATGAGAATTTTGTATAGTACACATTTAAGGGAAATTACTTCATTGTAAGCATATGATCTGATATTTAGCAATGCAAATTAATGAATCACGAAAATTACATTCATGAAATGGCTCTTAGTTAAATAAGAAAAAAGGTTGAGACCATCCCATAGCAGAATATACAAACTGTTTTGGTTTGTGGCTATGCTAATATTGTTTCTAGGAAGTGTTCAAGGAATCTCTTGTTCTCTAAGAATAGTTCTACTTTAAGCAGATTACTTTGTGTGCCAAAGTTCATTTTGTTTTTTGGAAAAAGTCAAATAAATCTGTCGTTAAAATAGAGTTTCAAACTTGGTAGCCTCTGTTTTGAAGAAAGTGAAGGTCGAATTTCAGAGTTCGAAAGAACGCTGCGTGCTTATTTCAAACGTTATTCTCGGTGTCAGGAGAAAACATTAAGTCATCAAGGCTGGCAAAGAAATTGTCTACCACAGTAGATGAAAGTTCGAGTACTTCATTAAGAAGGTCAATTGTGCACAGATGCGAAGCATCGCCATCAGCGTCAGCCGCGTTAACAATGTTCATATCAGATGGTACCTGTGAGCCTGTTGGTCCGTGTATCTAACCTCCAGTTGGATTTGCCGGTGAGATCTAAATGAATGCAGTCATCAGGATTGGTAGCCGCTGGGGGCAACACAACACATGAGCCATTACCGGACCCAGTAATGCGTCAGCATCCGTTGGCATAACCGATGGTAGTGTTAGACAGACATCTAACACGCATTCCTCTTCACAAAGCAGGCATCGTAGAACAGGTAAGATGCAATCTTGCCAGATTGGTCTGAATGACAGGAACCATGTGGTATTCAGATCTCTCAAACGAGCCAAGCCAAGGATCTGTGTTATTCTCTCACGATACCTCATGGCCTGGAGCACATTTTTCATGCTGACTTTGGTATCGCTGGTGGCCGGATTTGTCATAACGGAGCGGGAGAAATAAAAATAAGATCCCTGCTACGAGTCCCAAAATGAGAGGCAGGACGCCGAACACAGAGTGGACGAAGTTAGGAAAAATGCCCAGGACTGCTTCAAAGGGTGCTAACAGTCCCGAAAAATTCATCTTAAATACATGTGCAATACCGCTGGTATCAGACATGTTAAAGATACAACCTAACATTTCTGCAAAATGTATTGGGCAGTTTGTTGATAATAATGCATGTATCTCTGCAGAGGACCTCGCAACTTGCAGATCATACGTCTCTCTGGACAAGGTCAGTGGCACCGTTTTTTACAAAAGAATGGCTTTCAATCTGCTTAAAGTATGAATTTGTATAGAAGAGATGTTCAGTGATGGCCATAGTGGCGACTCCCCGTCTGTCTTGGTTTTAGGAAACAATACTTGCATACGGCAAGTGACTCTGGCTGACACAATAACGAGATAGCTTATTCCTGCCATCATTCCACAACAGCTGTGATCATTTAACATAATGTAGCTACCATTGGAAAGCTGCCTGAAAATTGGGTCTATCACCGCTGTGGGCGAACCCTGCAGGTGGCAAGAAAGGTTATTGGAAGAACCTTCGCAGTCGCAATGTAAATTAATACCTTGACACAATAGTGTACCGCTTAGTGAATTTTCACAATTTGTACCACTAAGAAATACTTCCTTTCCCCCACTCCAACATTTGTGTGTGTATGGTAAATCCCAGGTCGACTTAATGTATTCTTTAACCAACCTTTCATACAGGCCTGCTGGTATGTGTTTTAAGCAATACTGAAACCGGAAAGTCGTCACTGGTATCGTGATGGTGCCATGTATTATCCATTCAACTGATGGTTTCTCAGAAACGGTCAATGGTAATCTCTCCAGTGTTCAATGCTCAGCACCGTATAGTCTGCTCCCCTCTGTGCCAACGAGATTTGTTTATCTGTAAGGTTAAATACAGTAAACAATGACGTAGTGTTGATTAGACGCCAAGGCACATAGCCTGAACGAAGGTTTTGCAACGTCCAGCCTAATAGCATTATAGAACGTAATTGAGACTGGCCTTGTTGTAGCATTAGCAAGTCCTGTTCCATTATGTCTATGGCAGATGATACAATGCTGTCCAAAGAGTAAATTCTGGACAACAGAGTTGTTCACCCATTGTCAACTACAGAGACTGATTTCTCAAAATCAATACGATCACTATCTCGTATTCTTTCAGCTGTTTCAATTTGCGCGACTTTCCATGCTTCATTGTATGCAGCGTATATACCGGCGAATATGAAACCTTTATGACGTGGATTACGAGGTCCCATCAAGAATTCTCGTAAATCAACGCTATCTTTAAGCAAAGATAAGTGTTGTTTTATTTCTGGAAGTGTGGATTTTTGTAGCTATTCAAGGCACAGTTTTCCTACACTGTAAGTTGTTATTATCCCTGGATGTTGTCTTTGGATATATCTTGGATCTGGCCGAGTTACTGTGAACCCTTGTGTCTTGTTCAGGAATCTATCTTGACAGTTATTCGTGTCTGTGGGCCAGATTAACATTTTTTTCCATTCAGGATTTGTTCTGTTGTAAAATATAATTTAAGTATACCTCCTCATCTGAAGTTAAATTACTATCAGGTGTGGGTTTAGGTATGGACGGTTTGCTTAAATCTTTTATCTTAGCAATGCCAAGACAAGATGTCTGTTGAACAGTGTCATTTAAAAACATCATTTGTTCTGGGATGATGCAGGATCTGAACAATGCTTCTAAACCTTGTACCTGCCATTCTTTTGTGCCCCAAACAGTTTTTGTCTCAATGCCGTCTTTCCAAAAGTCAAAGCCTAAGGTGGACAATTGAGCATAAAAGGCCGCAGAATAAATTTGTTTAGTATTTGTCAATATACTTTTCATGCCAGTCTTATTCACATTTTTAAAGTAAAAACTTTCTGGGTTTGTAACATTAAAACCTGTAAAATATGGAAATTGTCTAATAAATGTTTTAGAACTACCTTTTGGAGGTGTTGGATAATGTTTCCATTGATTATAAGTTAAACTATTTCTAGGGTTTGCAGATTTAGGCAAGTAATGATGGCCAAAATTATTAAATTCAGAAAAGATTTATTGGGGAATGAATGTAATAAGATACAATATATAAGAGCAATAAAATAATTTAAAAAAAAATACAATCTGTGGCAATTGAGGTAAAGGTTATACATAGATAAAAACAAAAAGCAGTTTAGGGTGGTAAGATATTCGAAGTATCAATTACAGAACGGTTGTATTATAGAACATGACATAATAACAAGGAAAGGCCAAAATGATTAAAACAATACATTTCTTCATAATTTGCTGAACCTTCTAAGTATTCATGTTTTGTAAATTTTGCTGACATTTCTAAGTCTGCCATCATGTTATTAACAGTCTCAAAGTCCCAATCATCAGAAAATGTGCTAGGTGAGACAAAATCACTGAAGGAAACCTTAAATTGATGAGGAATCTTTAGCAGCTCAACAGGGCCATAAATGTCAAACAGTTGTATCCCATGCTATTCCACCAGGTAGTGGGACCGCTGTGATGTTTACTGATGACAGGTCTCGTTGTTCACAATGAGATGATTTGTGTGGCTTCAGAGCAAGTTGATGTTCTTACTGGCTCTGTCCATTTTAATGTGCTTTCCGTCTATCAGCTTTCCCAAACTTAACACAAGAATGAGCCATAGCAGGAGATAAAGTACACCTAACACAATCCAAAGTTCACCCCAAGGTGAAACCAGATATGTATTTGTAAGCTCTTGACCAAGTTCCTTTACTTTTTCCTTGAAGGATTTCTTTGCTGGCATAGTTTCAGGTTCACTGGGATCCTCAGAAAAGTTATCGAAGTTGATAAATTAGCCAGAGGCAGTTCTGTCAATTGTTGGTATTGCATCCAGATTCTTTGAAATCGCTGGAGCTGTTTTTTCCTGTGACATGTTTGTATAGTCAGATGCTACATCATTGTAGACGGGAGTTTCATGACAAACTGTTATTTGGGTTTCAAGAGGCACAAGTTCCATTGCTTTATTGCATAGTCCTTCTTTTCTCACTTTAGAATCTTCAACGGCGATGAGTCTTTCAGTTTGAACATCTTGGACAGTAGCAAGATTTGGTCGTCTGCTACATCTTGGGAGTCCACTGGGCCTACTACTTATTATCGGCCACATGGTGTGGTTTTACAAGGTCAATTGACACAGAACGGTTCTCCTTTTTTCCAGCAAGGAGCGGCAGTAGTACTGTTCTTGATCCGTGGATTGCTAGTACAGGTACTGGTTTTCTGTAAGAAGGCCCAAATTCCTTCTTGTCTGCTATTTTCTCCCTGACCAGATCCCCAATCTTTGGAATCCAGATAGGTCTTGCTGGGACAGGTGGTTTTTCTTCAGTGGTCATTGGCTTTTCGCTGGTATTGCTTAGACTTCTTCTTGTTTCATTTAAGTCCTGTAAAGCAGCCAAACTATCTTTGATATCAAAGGGTTTTTGTTCCACCACTGAAGTGTGACGATCGAGGTCTTCAACCAACATTCTAGTACCAAAAAGGATTTCATATGGAGTGATTCCACCCACAGAATTTCTTGCCAGGTTATTAAGACTACGTTGGACATTTATTAGATGTTTGACCCACCCATCACCCGAACCGAATACCCTAGCTGTCATAGATTGCTTTATGTCACTTTTTTTCTCTCCACAACTGAATTTCCCTCAGGATGGAATGGACTCGAAAATCGCAATGCAACGCCCAAGCTGGCCATGGCCTCCTTGTAAGCCCTAGAGCTAAACGCAGGACCCTGGTCAGAATGTAGCGTGCCGATTGCATATGTGCCAATAAAGACTCGCAAATCTTTTATAACAGTTCGCGCGTCAGCTGAGCGCTGAGGCCACATCCAAATGAATCTCCAGCATGAATGCACTGCGACCAGGATATATTTATAGTTGCCATCCCTTTGTAAGGGACCACAGTGGTCCAGGTAAACACACGCTAGTGGTTTATCTGAAATCAGAAGGGGCGTCTGCGCCGGGGCGTTTCACTGTTGAAACTTTCATTTTCTGGCAGATTTCACATTCCAAAACATAGTTTCTGGTTTGTTTCCTCATGCGCGGCCACCAGTATTGCTGTTTTAATAATGAAACTGTGGCAGAAACACCTGCGTGTGCAGAGGCAAGACCTTTGTGTGCTGCTATAATTAGTCCTAACCTGTGTTCCATGTTTGGGATTACTCTATCCCCCACTCCAGGGATTCGAGCAAAAGGAACATTATTCGCATCAGTTATATATGAGTACTTGAGTGGAAAGCCCTTCGGTAGTGTTTTACCACTGTCTTTTATTGAAGCAGTGACTGCTTGCATTATTTCTCTGTCTATTTTCGTTTTTGAACGAGTAATTGCACCCACGGAAGCCGTTTGCACAGCTGCCTTCGCGGCTTCATCAGCCAATGAATTCCCTTCAACGTGAACGCCATCATGCTGATGACTCAGTGTATGATCATGTGAGTCTTTTGTAGTTCCTTCTGCAAAAGAACTACTTGTTCCCAAAGCATTTTATGCTCCAGTGTGCCACCTTTTGCGTCTTTAAAACCATTTTGAATCCAGTTCTGCAGATATTCATTGTAAGACTAGACGCAGTAATACGAATCGCACACTAGGAGTGTGGGGAATTCGCGATCGGTATTTTCCAGCGCCATCTTAAATGCTTGGAGTTCAGCTCGCTGAGCTGTACAGTCTCCTAGTGATTGAGTTTTTGTGACCATAGGTCGGAATTT
The DNA here is from genome assembly GCF_964261635.1 of Lissotriton helveticus. Classification (NCBI taxonomy): domain Eukaryota; kingdom Metazoa; phylum Chordata; class Amphibia; order Caudata; family Salamandridae; genus Lissotriton; species Lissotriton helveticus. The sequence continues at coordinate 676,822,397 of NC_136073.1, read as the reverse complement.
ACCATCGCGCCAGCGACCTTCAACAATCACGTACGCAGCACTTTAAGCTTGTTTACCCCCAATTGCGGGCTGTGCTGATCCGTCTGTATATATGTTATACAGCCGTAATGTTCTAGAGGTAGAATTTCTGTAGGCAGAGGACATTCTTGTTCGTACTGGAGAAATTCTTGTGTCTTCAAGTAAGGGTCAAAAACATATTCAACGTCTGTTGCAGCAAGAGAATTAACCTATTGTATCCATCTCGGATGTAGAGCTTTTGCATTTGGAATGCTTGCCTTCGTCACTGCTTTTAAGGCAGGTACAGGTGTAACGACTTTAATGCGTTTACCCTGTGCGAGGGCTCTCTCCTTTGCTACAGCAGTCTGAACCGCTGTCAGAATTTTTTCTGTTGAAGTGAATTTCATTTCAGCTTGTGTGTACAAGTGTGATTTGTAAGCTATTGGTACCTTTTCACCTTCATTGAAGGTTAGGTATGTGAATACGCATTTCCCTGGGATGATTCGGATAACAAGGTTGCGTACATTGTCGCATGTTTGTAAGTGTGTTGTTGCCAACATGTCTGTTTGTACTGAACGCAAACTTTCTGTGTGTTTTTGAGTTCAATTAGTTGGTTTGAAATCAGGTTTGATTAGTTCGTAGAGAGGTTTAACCCTTTCTGCGTAATTCAGAATGTAAGTTCTTCCGAAGTTTAGGAATCCTAGAATTGACTACGTTTTTCAGCATTTTTGGAGTTTGGAGCAGCGCACATTTTTCTAAAAAGCTTGCTGCCAGGCTTTTGCCTTCACTCAAAAGTTCGTATCCCAAGAATAGAACGTTGAGGTGGGCAATTCTTGATTTTGAAGTTGAATTTATACCCTTCTGAGGCAAACGCAAGTATTATGGTGTTCACCCTGTTCAAGTGCCTGTCCAAATCATCATCTGGAAGGTAGATCTCATCGACATAGGATAATGCCTCATCATCATACGTTTGTAGTAACTCTGTTACTCTGACTGAAAATAATCCCGGACTGTTCTTGAATCCCTGGGGGAGACAACAGAAGTGTCGTTGTGTCCCCATTATTGAGAAAGCGGTCAAGTACCTGCTTTCTGGTGCAATGTTTTGACAGAAGAACCAGTTTGAAATATCTAAAGTAGTTTTATATTTCTTCCGAACTACATTATTCATTAGTGCTGCACTGTGTGAATTTTGTACTACAAATGTTTTGCAGCAAGAGTTTAAATGTCTGTAATCCAAAACTAGACAATATGTTTCGTCTGGTTTGGAGACAGGAAACAAAGGATTGTTCATTGATGGGGTGCATGTTTCAATCACCCCTTGGTATTCAAGTTGATCTAAGATCTCCCTGACTTGTTTTTTAGCTTCCTGCTTTACTGGATACTGTCTCTGAGCAGTTGGTTGATTTTTTAACTCAATTTTATGGTGATGAGAATCCTCATCCCATCCCTCATGATTTTTATATATTGCTGGAGCCTGGGCCACAGCCCATTTTCTGGCATAGGTGTATTTTTAATGAATAGGAATATGATTAGAGAAGGCTGGCATAATGATCTCTTCGCCATGTGGGCACTCACTGACAAATTCAGGTGGCCAGTCTTTTTCAGCTAGAAGGAGTCACAACCTTTGGATAATTTTTCACAAGAGTGCTTTTATCTTCCTAGTTATATCCCCCTCTATTCAGAGTGTTACTTCATATAACTCATGGGGTACACTAACCCTGGAGTCGGCAGGTTGAACCTGAATGCATTCATTCAGATCCACTGTCTCCAGATGATCTTTCAGGATCCTGTGAGCTATGGTGAACTCTGCTGCGCTGTCCAGCATTGTCTGGGCCCACTCCCCCTTCTTGAGTTGTGTCCTCAAGATCCTCTGCATGTCTGATTATAATACTTGCTACCTTCTTCTCGGAGAATTGAGTTTTTTTTTTTTTTTGGAACGTGTTGATCGTCTTTGGGCTTCACGCGTTCCTCTTTTTGTGCTGATCGTCCTCTTCTTTTGGATTTCTGCGAGGAAGTCTGAAAGGTACGAGAGAATCGTGTATCAGTATCTTGATATCTATTAGGTTTTCTTAAATTATCCCTATTTCTAAGGTTATACCTCTTTTCAGAGTGCTCCGTTTGAGGAGATCTACCTCTGGACTGAGAGCGCTTCTCTTTAGGAAGTGACTGTTTACTATTTTTCCATTTCTTTTTAGGAGTAGTTAGATTGTTTTTGATAAAAACTTTTTCAGGATTTTCTGTTAGTTCAGGTTTTACAGGTTTCCCTCCCAAACTATCTCTTTCTAGTTCTTCATAGGATTTTTCAATAATCCTGGCAAGTTCATACGGTTGCTCAGTAATATCAAGTTCTTTTAATTTTTGGTGGACTGCCACTGATGCTGCTTCACCTTTAATTTTAGCTAATAAGACAGCTGAGACCTGTTTGAAATCTTTCAGTATTTCAGTAATTCCATACCTAGATTCAAGGCCGGTTCTGGACCGTATTCATTTTGAATCTGTCTCAGAACGTCTGGTATTACCGCCATAGACAGGACACCATGTGTTTTTGTGTAGATTGAAGCAACTACTGTACCCCAAGTGTCGCAGTCCTCTACGTGTGGTGCAATCCCTATTGGTAAACAGACTGTTAGAATCCTTTGTTTCTCATGAGGTGTACTATCGGGAAATACTGCCTCTATTTGAGTATTTTCCGGCCTAACCAGAATGGAATTGGTTCTCTTTTTGCGGGAAACTTACCGATTATTGACTGCATAGTCTGTGGTGTGATTTTGTTTGTGTTCCCCTGATGAGGGGTGTGCCGTGGAATTCTTATAGCAGGTTGGACTGTTAAAGTCCGCATGACATATTGTACCAATTGTCTACGTATTTAAATTAATTGTTCTAGCTGAGCTAACAGTTCTACATCTGACATTCTTTTAATGTTAGGATGTGGTGTATAGCTGGCTAGTACCGGCCATGTAGCTCCTGGTCTACCTAGTGGACCAAGCCTGGTAATGTGATTTTGATGTTGTAGGGCGCCTTTAAATCAGAGCTGATGCTCTTGGTAAGATAGTGGAATTTCAACGTCCTCGAAAGGAACGTATTCCACTGGATGTTCCTCCATTTTGTAGAAGTGGAACACGTGTGTTGCTGGATTTGCCTGTGGAAAGACAATCCATGAATAGAATAACTCTGTCTGCCGATATTCATGTGGCTCTATGACAAATATAACCGTACCACCTCTCGGTGATAGACCATTTTCTATAAGCTTTATAGCTATGGCTTTTCTCACATTTTCCGGGATGATTATAGCATCCTGGTCATTTTTTTGGAGACCTGTAACGTCTAAAACTGGTTGGGCTGCAGTCCTTGCAGCTCCACTGCTCTCTTCGTCGCTATCTTGCATTTTGTTGAAAGTTTTGCAGAGAAGGTTTCAAGGAAATAAAGATAAGGTGCACAATATTTTGGAACACTGTATCCTTCAACGTTGAACAAAACCAGAAACTAATACATAAGATTTTTCGTCCTACTCAGTTTAAGGCGGATATTTTATCCTTTAACCCACTCCAGACGTCTATTGGAGTTTTTTTTACAGGATAAAGGGGTCTCTGTGAAAAGCACGACTGAGTTACTCTAGTATCTAGCGTTAAATTAGTGCCTTACCAAACGTTGGGCGCCATGTAGTGTAGTTCTGATATTCCCAATAGGCTCTGCGCATTGGAATAGTATATCCTATACATTAGACGTAGGACTGAGGTCGACTAGGTCTCTATCGAATATACTAGACTTAATTGTGTGTGCCAGCTAGCTCAGAGGTCACTAGAAACTTTCTCGAATTCACAAGAAGGGATTAGTCTCTGACAACCGCATAAACATGACAACTTTGTTTCCCCAAGATAAAACTATCTTCAGAGTCGTGGAAACAATAGATAGATATTTCACCCCGGTCAATCGTGCATGCTTAGTTTCACCAGAGGTGCAGAGAAAATAGAAAGGCGGCCGTTTTCAATAAAAGGATTTATTGAACAGTCTTCTTTCTCAAGCATAAGAAATGAACTGCTACAATAGTAAAACTGTTTGTAAAGTATAATGCGTACAGTTTAAATAGAATAAAATAATACTGTAAGAGCATGGTATGGTTCCTAAACCATATATAAATACATACATAAATAACAGAGGCTAAAAGTACTCAACTGGTGTTTCTAAAATACGCCTCACCCAGTGTACCTAACCTAAGCTTAGTACGAGGGAAGAAGTAAGTGAGGTGTAGCATAAATGTAGTATTCTTTTGCCAAGAATCTGCCCAAAATTTCTCTAAGGGTCTAATCAGCTCCGTACCTTAGTTTAGAATGGAGAAGATCAGTCTCGGGACTCGACTTCCCAACAACCCGCAGGGTAGCTTGGAAACACTGGAGCTGGATTTCTCTGCAGGAGAAAAGACAGCGTCTCTCTCAGTGCGTCTGCTGGTGGGTCAGCTTCCTTCGGCACTTGCTGTAGCAGGGTGTGTCGGGCAAGTATATAGTCGAACTGCTCCAAACCACTGTGTGTTTGCTTGGGCGAGTGTGGGCATATTTATACCTTGAAGGTGCCGAGTTTGACGTACAGTTGGACATAACGTCATCAAAGAGTCTCAGTTCTTTGAAAACTCCATGAGTTCTTGGACAAATCAATATTCAAGCAAGGGGAAGTCCCCGGCTGCTGAAGCTGAGTTTTTCCAAGAAATCGTTGTGGATTTTCGGAACTAGTGGAAGTAGCCCTGCCGTATTTGGACTGCATGAGCTATGCCTAAATGTGGTTATGATTTCTATGCCTATTTAAGGATATGGTGATTTGTACCTATATAAGGGCATGAATCGGGAAACTTACAATAGCGTCCTAAAATGATACATACCCGCATTATCCGGTGACATGACAATCCTAGCCAACACCCCTTTGTCAGCAATTAAGCCTCACCCTGTTCACTTTGAGCCATCAAGTATTCACGCAAGGAAGCCAAATGTCTTTAGGGTGGGAAGCCATCCGAAGTTCTTCGGCATATAGCTCCAGTTTCTCACAACAATATAGCATGTCTTTTATCCATTTAGCAGTGCTCGGGCGCTGGCGACTATCCCATGTGAACAGCACTCTCCTCTTTGCCAACAACAACGCTATACGTACAAAACGACCCGTTACAGTTTTCAGTCCAGGCACGTACCCCAGCAAACACTCCAGTGGCGTGCAGTTGAGCATCTGGTCAGTCATTGTATGTATAAGAGAGACAACCTCCTCCCAATATTGGTGCACCAGCATACACTGCCGAGCAAGATGAAGGAAGTCAGCTCCACCCTGCCCAGAGCGTTTGCAGCAATCCGTATCCCTAAGCCCCATTCTATGTAATTTCGTGGGAGTGTGGTATACCTGATGTAGGAACTTCAGATGAATAATGCGTAAGTTACTATTGGACGACAGTCTCCCTGTCAACATGCATATTTGTTCCCATACGTCCTCCGCTATCTGTGGATCTAGTACAGTGTTCCAGCGTTTTATCCCCCTGGCGAACTGTCTCCTCCTACACTGCCCCATATAACTTAGCCAGCAGTTTCTTTCTCGATGCAGCTACAATGACCATTTGCAGCGCTGTTAGCATTACCGGCTCCTCAGGGAAACTAGTGTAGTGATCACGCACCGCCCTACGAAGTCTATAGCAGTTGTACTGAAAGAGAGGCATGGAATTTTGTATCTACTCCAGGTCTGTACCCGTGATGTATTTCCCATCCACAATAAGTCACTCATATGTGTAAGGCCTGCCTCCCTGAGGGCCGTAATCGGGCCTCTCTCCCCAGCCACAGAGAAAGCAGCATGCCCTTCAATAGCAAAAGCCAGGAGCATAAAGGGGCAGCCTACGGGCCCGTCTCCCAATCTCCTACCATGCTGCAATGGTGGTGTCTAGTGTGTTTATCTCGGACTTGGGCATCTGTCTATTGGAGTGGGTGGTAATGCTTTTCAATGGCACGTGCGTCCCCCTCTTCCACAGCCATATGCGGGATAAAATCGGGCGGTCTAAACCAAAAATACACATACTGGACCTGCCTGCATAGGTAATACTTGTACAAATCTGGAGCATTAAACCTTACCTTCGCAAACGGCAACATCATGGTTGACCAGCTTATCTTGGAGGCTTCGATCCCCACACCAAACGCAACAATTGGGTCTGCACGGTTTTAAAAAAATTGCTTGGTCAGGCGAACGGGGATATTACAAAACAAGTATATAAATCTGGGGAAAATAATCATTTTCATCACCACTATACGGTCCGCCAGCGAGAGCGGCAGGCCGGCCCAGCGATCAATCTGCTGTACCAGCTCGGTATATGCACAATCATAGTTTTCTCTGATTACAGTTTCAGTATCACGGTGTATCCCTACACCCAGATATTTGCTGGGTCTTCTGCCCAGACCAAAGGATATTCCACCTGAGGTGACACTGTGACCGGCGTAAGGGGAATAAGAACCGATTTCTCCCAGTTGATTTGCAAACCCGAGAAGAGGCCAAATTTAATATATTCTCGAATAACCAGGGATAGATATGCCTGCGGTTCCCGCAAGTACAGGACCATATCGTCTGCGTAAAGGGAAATTCTAACTGGCCGATTGTTAAAATTCAGTGCAGCCGCTCTATGGGATTGTCGGATTTTGCATGCCAATGGTTCTAACACAATAGCAAAAAGAAAAGGGCACTTAATAAAGGAACTTAGGATCTGTTTACACATGAAGAGCCCAATAAAGAGACAACAGAAGCCGGGTTAATAACAAGGTAAAATGTTAGATATTAAACCCTACTCGAGGGATATAGGGTCCACTCAGAACAATTTCAGAAAAATAAAGGAAGAACAAATTCGTGGCTAATGTTGAAATGTGACCCTACCTTGCGTAAGAAAGAGGTAGGTGCATGCGGGACGACTTAGTCTCTTTATATTTGTATCGAGACTATTTCTTGTGCATGTCTACTGCACTTCATCTTTTTAACCCACTCTGTAGCTAGATCCCCCATCCTTCCTTAGACCTTGCCCAACTTCCCCCCTCTCTAGTCACCGTGTGCAACAATTGGAGAGGCATAATGCAGGTTTTCTAGAGAAAGATTTCAGATTGACTCGACTCCTAAAAGGCTGTGAGAATTTGAAATTGAAACAGAAGAGGAGGTAAGAGTTATAGCTAACCTATATGGGGTTATCGATATCATCATCATCAGCATGGCTTTATTTGATCATTTAAAAACAATAATAAAAGCAAGCAAGATAAACAAACATTTAATATGAAAAAGTGTAAGCTGATGAAAAGTACATAAAGGGATAATACATTAAAAAAAAAGATTAAACAACTTTTTTCCCATCACAAAAAAAAGCATATTTCAAAAAACTAAGATGCTGGAGAAATTGCAGTGCAAACTTACAAGTAAGAAAATCCAATTGTTTCAATAAAGGAATTAAAAACTATATACAAAATAAAATTTGCAGAAAAAGGTAAAGTGCGGTAAACTTTGAGTAGAGGACTCATCGCATGGGTAGATAATTGATGACTGATCAATCTCCCAAGGGGAAACAAGTTAACATTGAATGATGTTGAATCTACATATGGTAGGAAGGATCAGATCCAAGGCATTATTAACCATATTCAAATAAGTTTCCTCTCCTACAGCCGTACAAATCATAAGGTGCTCGGAATTTATGCTCTTAGCTAATTCAGAGGCTTACCTCTGTAAAAAGCAAGAAAATTGGCTTTTAACCAATCTTCATCTTTGGAGGTAAAGCTCCCAGGATACAGAAAAATTGAAGGTCAATCCAGTTTGTTAGCAGCTTGCTGAATGTGAGAAAACCATGGGATTCAATCATACGCGCTCTGCTTAAGCTTGTACATTTTGTGTAACTTGATGTACAAACATTGTTAACTCCATTTATTTCTTTTTACTTTTAGAAATTTATTTTAATATAATCACAGTGATAGATCCACCAGTTCAGAATACCAGATTCTAACAAAAACAAAAGCCAAAAAACAAAGACTTTGAAACGATGGGCGGATTATCGGGGTCTGTGGCTGGAGCCACCAATGGTTGTGGAGGACCATACATTGGGGTAAATTCTGAAACATGTAGGTTTGTGCTGGTGCAGGGTGGGAGGTGATGGGGGGGAACCGGGAGGGTGTGTGTAATCGTGCTAAAACTTTTCTGGTCCGTATAACAACTGTGGCCAAGACTCTGTGGGCACTGTACGAGTTCGGGGGGGGGGCATGGGGGAGTTAATATTATGTGTATGCTTTTATCATGCATCTTTGTTATCACTCTGAAAAGTCGATTGCTTCCTGGATAATGTAGGATTTGATTCTGCAGTTGCCTCTGGGGTGCAGAGCCCTGCAATGTATACGCAATCTGACAATAAAATGTTTAAAATTAAAAAAAAGACTTAAAAAATGCTTAGCCACATCTCATAATCTTGCGTTATTTTCAAAAATAATTTCACATCTAATCTTTTTTCATTTGGAAACGGATTTTGATTTAGGGTGGGTCATGTGAAGGAAGAGCAGACATACTCCCTTTGACACACATCACAATCCGATATTTAAAACAAACCTTTGGAGGGCATGATGATTTGGTCAGATTATCTATCTTCTAAAGGCTGACCTGAACAAAACTACAATGAATTTTACCTGTGCCAAATCCTAATTGAACATTTGGTCTCCTTTGGTCTTCTTAACGCCCTTCATTGTCATGGAGAATGGAGGGCAATATTCCCTCAGCATTAATAATCTTAAATGTAGTTGACTTAATGTCTGAACTATCAATGACGGAAAGTCAGGTTTCTAAATAGGAAATACAGATTAGAATTCTATTAATGTAAGTAAACTCACATGACAAATTCTGTGCTTTTAAAAACTCTTCTGAGCTTGAAAAGCTGAGCAAAACCTCTTCTTAACTGAAAATTGATAGGCTATTTTGGGCATGTTGCTGTTACCATCCAGGATCAGGTAGTACGTTGTTCTGGAGATAATGGCAAACAACTGCAGCTGACTCCAGTACTTCAACCAGACTGAGCATTGATTACTATCTTGTTTTTTAATCCTCAAGGAAAGTTGCAAAGTTAGCACTATAATCAAACACTAATATTAAAGATCCAGGAAACATCTGATGACTAGAACAGATTAATTCCCCAATCTTCCTCTGTGCTAAAAAAAAATAAAGCACAATTGTTCATAAAGATGAAGAAGCATTGTAAGCAGTGGGCTCGTTAAAAGATAATGCCTTCTCGTCCCAGCCTAATATTTAAACCATCGAGCAGAAAATCTAGGCAATGCGCTAGTTAGTCGGCCAAGTGAAGACATATAATTCCATCGATTGGCAACATATTTAATTTATTCCCAACTTAACCTATATTTAAATAGGTAAGTCAAATGTGATAAACTAATAAAGAGATAATTACCTTGATCTAGGACCGTGGGCATTCTGTTGACAGCACTGTGTCAAATGTGGCCTGTTAAGCATGTTGAGACAAATATAATATTTAGGTGCACTTGAAATGGAGATACCAGGGTGCCAGGACGATTCTTGCGTATCCTCTTGTCTAGCTGATCAAGGACCCTGCTTTTGTCCTATCAGACTTCTGTCTCTAGGTTTTTTGTGGGTACAATGCCTGCTTCAAACTGGATAAGGTTCGATGTGGGAGGACACTAGTGAGTAGCATAGAGCACTCCCCTACATACCCACAATTCTCAGAGTCCAAGTTAAGTTTGGCTGAAAACGTTTGCCATCTTGAAAATGACTTGACATTACATTTTTGGCTAGAAAGTCCCTTTCTGATTGGAATTAAAAAAATATTTTCAAGCAAAATCCTCAAAAGCTCTAGCAAAAGGTATCTGACCAGCAGTTCCATGGCAGTGACAACAATTTCAGATTTTACATTTTTTTAAATTACATTTTCCGACAAAGTCACAAACAGTCAACAAGAGTGCATGATGTACATATGTATGATATGAGAAAATTCAGCGTTTGGAATGGATTACAGCATAGCATATGCCACCCTGCAAGGTCCATAAAACAGGGTGCTCACAAGTATCTACCCCTGCATCCATGAAAACACATTACAGTGCAGCGATCAAGCAAGTTACAACCACATATCATCCATCATCCATCATAACAGTCTAGGGAGTGTGTAACATTTACAGTAGCCTGCCAGTTAGCATAGGGCTCGATCCTGTCCCTCCTGCTCACATGGTCCATTGGTTGAGTTAGCGTATGAGGGGGCTGCAATAGGGACAGATTTATGCAGACAGGGTGCTTGTGGGATCGTGGAGTAGTAGGTTTCTAACCACAATACATCATGTTTTTGAGTCACAGCCTAACAGCAGGGGAACGCTTCTTGCCCCAGGCATAGGCTATGCATTGCTTGACCAAAAGATGGGCAATGGATACAAACCACCCGACAGTCCGTTCCACAGATATAGTGTAGTCCAATAGGGCCACTTTGTGGGACGGTACCCGATAAGGTAAGGAATACTTCGTCCCAGAATGCAGAGATACACAGACATTGCCAGACCATGTGAGCAAAACCAGCTTCTGGAGGATTGCATCTTGTGCAACAGGAATCCATTTTCAGGTTAATCTGGAAGAGGTGAAAGGGGGTAAAATATATGGCAGTGTAGAATTTGAAGAGTAATAGTTGGAGTAGGCCAATAGGGGATAAATCACTTATCTGGGCACAGCAGTAGACCAACTCCTTATCACGAATTATGGCTCCTAAATCTGCTTTCCATTGTGCCTTAGCTTGTGGGACAGTGATATAGGCCTCAGATTTCATGATGGTATTGAGCTTGGTCACTAGATCCAGAGAGGTAGGGCAGTGCAAAACAGAGCCAAGGTCTTAGAGCTAGGGAGCTCTTGAAGAAATGTGGGATAGTTGTGTCTGCATAGTGCCAGGAACTGGTAAAATGTGAGCGCATTGAGATAGAGGATGTTGTCTCAGGCGGATGCATAGTCTAGAAAATTGTCCCCTGGGATGACGTCAGCCTTGTGGGTGACGCCCCAACCCTGTATACACTGAAGAAAGGCCTTATCCCCGGAGGGTCGCCATGGGACAATGAGTTATAAGCTGCTCTGGGGCAATCAGAAAGCGTGGGCCAAGAGTTGGCAAAGTCCCTCCCATGGTAGTTGCGTGGAGGAGACTGAGTTCATTTAATTGCAGGGGCAGCAGGGACCCAGTCAATCGTGTTCTATTGCCAGGTGAGCCATATAAGGAGGTGGGCACAGTTAGAAATGTGCGTAGTGCACAGTAATAGTAAAGTTCAAAACCTGGTGCTTCTAGCCCTCCTTGTTCGCGAGGGAGGGACAGCACCTCCCAGACAATGCAGGCTGCTTACCTGCCCACACCAGCATCTTGAAGAAATGGTGAGGTAGAGAGATGAGAATGTTGTTGAAGATATATAAAAATTTGGAGAGTATAACCATCTTTACAAGGGCTATCCTGCCCATCAGGGATAATGGTAGATTCTTCCATCTATGGACTTGTCCTTCTAGCTAGGTCATGGGTACTCCATAATTTTCGAGAAGAACCGTAGGCCCATCACTGCTGACCCAAACACCCAAGTACTTCAGGGATGTGGAGGTCCAAGACAAGGGGAAGTCCAGGTCTCTCACAGGCGTGGCTGGTGTCAGCAGGAAGATAGTGGATTTGTTCCAAGTAATTGTAATGCTGGACAGTGCTTTAAAGAGCATGAATTCCCTAATGAATGGGCTGAGGATCCAAGCTGGGTGACGTAGATAGAGAGTTTTATTATCGCCATAGACACAAACCACTAGATTCTGTGGTGTAAATGTGAGGCCATGGTGGCCATGCAGTTGACAAATGGTTCATACTGGGGGTTCTAAGGCAATGGCATAAAGCAGAGGAGAGAGAAAACATCCTTGGTGCTTGCGTCTCTCAATACGAAAGGGTTCAGAAAGCAGTCCATTCAGGCATACTCTGGTGGTCGGGCCAGTGTAAAGCAATCGTATTCAATTCACAAACACTTTTGGAAGTCCCAGCATTTCTAGCAACGCAAAGAGGTTACCCCTTTTGAGGCATCTTAAAAAGACAGCCACACCATCAATATGTGGTTGGAGCTGGTGTGATGAGGCAAAAAGTGTACAGAGATTTTTTGGTGTTGATCATCCGGGAACAAAAACCCTGTCTGGTCCGGTAGCACCAGGTTTGGAAGAAGCAGTAGCAGACCGTTCGCAAGACTTTTTGCCAATTTCTTTGCATCTGTGTTGATGACAGAGAGTGGGTAATATGAATCCATTCGGCCTGATGGTTTGTCTAGCTTTAGGAGGGCGATTTATTTGTACTCCTGCAGGGACTGGGGAAGGACTCCAAGCTGCAATGCCTTATGGTACATTTGGAGCAGGTGAGGGGCAAGAATAGTAGCGTACGCCTTGTAGAATTTGGATGGGAGTCCGTCACTATCCTGGGCCTCGCAAGTGTGAAGATTGGTGATCGAAGTCATGACCTCGTCTAGGGTGATGGTGATTTCTAGGAATTGCCAACAAGGGCCCTCAATCCAGGTAAGTGTAAGGCACTCAAAATAATCCATATACTCTTCTGAGGAATCTGGAGATACGAGTTGCATGCAGGCCTGAATAATATGAGACATTTACCCAGGATATCGTCAGCATCGAACAGGGTTTCACCTCTGCCCATCTTTCGCTAGAGAACTCCTTGCGGTGGAGTCATCTCACGTGGCAAGTAGGCTAACATTTTACTCGGCCACTGCCTCCCCCATATGTCCGAGCCACAGTGTACTCGACCACTAGGTTAACTAAGTCCGTCAATTCCGATAATTTGTTCACTCCGCTCTCGTTGCACTGCAATCCCTGCTCCCCCCTAGGAGGAATCGGCGCTGACGCGCTCTCAGAGAGGGTACCGCCATCTTGGGTGGATAGCTGGGCAGCGCACTAGTTGTTCGCTGACTCCCGCCCTCCTCCATTACTATAAAATGAACACCTGGACCCAGCGGCGCAGCGGACGGGTGCATAGTAAAATTCTTCACTCACCCTAAAGCCCTCCAGCCGAAAATACCACCATCTGCAGCTTTCTGCAATCAAATCGCTGACTTCTTTGAGGAGAAGATTGCGCTCATTCAGAGGGATTTTCCAGCCCCCTCCCCTCCTGCCTCTTCAAGCCATCTGGGGTTGTTGGAGAACAAGCCCCACACTCTGAGTGTCTTTCATCCAGCCTCCCTCCTTCAAACTCGGGAGGTCATTCTGGCTTGTAAGTCAGGAGCACCCTCCGACTCGTGCCCGCCTCAAATACTTCATCAGATAATTGAGTTAGTTAACCCCACCATCAATGCGATAGTCAATGCTTCGCTAAGCTCAGGGGTGGTACCTCTGGAGTGGAAAAAAGCGATTGTTAAGCCTTTAATGAAAAAACCCAATAAATCTACCACCGACCAGTCTAATCTCCGACCAATTTCTCTCCTCCCTGTTTTGGGTAAAATAACTGAGCAGATGGTATATCAAGAATTAAAAAACTTCGTCGATACTTACAATATCTTACATCCCCAACAGTCAGGTTTTCGACCTAGACATTCGACTGAAACTGCTTCATCGAGCTTACTGACTATTACATTTTTACAGGATGAGGGTAGAAATGCTGTCTTGATCTTGTTGGACCTCACAGCAGCATTCGGCACCATCTCCCATGAAATCCTGATTGATAGGTTGAGATGCATTGGCATAACAAACGTTGCCTTAGCTTGGATAGAGTCCTTTTTGACCAATAGATCCCAAACTGTCTCTCTGGGCCCTTTTCTATCCAACGAAAAAAAGGTCTTATCCGGGGTCCCACAGGGCTCCATTTTAAGCCCATTACTATTTAATATTTATATGGTGTCCCTTATTGCATTGATAGAGTCATATGGAATACTTGTAACATCCTACGCTGATGACACCCAGCTTGTGGTTTCTATGGATAAAAACTCCACTAATGCGGAACAAAATTTTAAGATCTGTTTGACGGAGGTTTTCCGATGGATGGACAACAACCACTTAAAATGTAACGCCAATAAAACAGAGATCTTACCTCTGGGTAAAGAGGTCCATTTCTGCCCCAAGGACTGGTGGCCCGAGGATACCTGTTCCTCCCCATACAGTGGAAACTGCAAGAAATCTAGGGGTCCTATTTGACTCTGCTCTCACCTTTGACCAGCATGTTAGGAACACAGCAGGAAGCTGCTTTAGTATCATTAAATCATTAAAGAAGTTTTTTGACTTCCTGCCTACAGAATCTAGAAAGACGGTAGCAGTTGCTTTGATATTATCGCGCTTAGATTATTCCAACGGCCTGATGGCCGGGGTGAAAAAAGCCACGTTGAAAAAACTCCAGAGTGTGCAACACGCGGCAGCCAGATTGGTACTCAAATTACCAAGAAGATCCTCTGCTTCGGCTGCGCTTCAGACCTTACATTGGTTACCTCTACATAAGAGTATCCTGTTTAAGATCTTGTTGATCTCTTTTAGAGCCCTTAATAAGACAGGTCCGAGGTATCTCACGAGACGTTTTGCACGCTATGATCCTTCGCGATGCCTGAGGTCGTCAGGCGGTAATCTAATCAACATCCCTAGATTCAAGTATAAAACCAAGGGAGGTAGGACCTTCACCGTACTGGCTTCCAAGGCATGGAATGCCATGCCCAAAGACCTCAGACTCCTTGTTCAGGAGAACGTCTTCAGGAAACATTTAAAAACCTGGATTTACAGTTTGTCAGACGGTTTTGTAATGGCTGCTATTTAAGGGTTACCACTGTATTGTAAACTTGTTCAGCGCCAGGATGCTCCTTTCGGAGCGACAGTTAGCGCTTTAGAAATACCCCATACAAATACAAATACAAATGTGCATTGTTGCAGGCCCAGGAGAGCGGGGGGCTCTCCACCCAGGGGTCCAGCAACATGTCTGCTGGGGGCAGCCTCTGCAGCCACTCAGCCCAGACGTGGATTGTAGGTTTGGGTTTTGGAGGCCATCTCTAAGATGCCCTCTGGTGCATCATACATTAAATCCCACACTGGCATCAGTGCGGGTTTAATGTGCTGAGAAGTTTGGTACCAAACTTGTCAGTCTTCAGTGTAGCCATTATGGTGCTGTGGAGTTCGTGATGACAACCTCCCAGCACCATATACTCCTAATGGCATCACTGCACTTACAGTGCCCAGGAATGGCCCTGGGTACTGTAGGGGCACAGGGCTCATGCACCTGTGCCCTCACCTCTGGCATAGGGCACCCAGCTGGAGGGGTGACTGAAGTATGCCAGGGCACTGGGTCATGTGGGCATGGCACACTGAGATGTGTGCCATGTCGACTCTTGTGTTAGGTCTGTACTTAGGCACTCAGCCTGCAAAGGCACTGTGTGGGTGCCAGGGTACAGGGCCCCTGAGGGTGGCACAATAAGTGCTGCAGCCCTCAGGGGTCTTCCCTGGTCACCATGTCCTGGGTACCTAAGGTACCATTTATTAGGGGCTGACAGGAGGCCAGGGATGCCAATTGGGTTTTTTGTTTCAGCATAGTTTTACGGAAGGAACACAGGCCCTGGGTACCTGGTTGGCAGGAACCCGGGGCACACTGAGTCAAAGTACATCGATAGTTCAGAAAAAAGTGGGGGCATACCAATGCAAGAAAGATGCACTTTCTCACACCCTATCATTGTCAGTAAGGGACGTGGCTTTGAGGAAGCCAAAGACTAGGTAGGACAACTCTCTGGGAGGGGAGAATGAGAAGACCTTATTGAGAAATTCGAAGACTTTATCCCAAAATGGAACCACGCATTCGCAATGGTTTAGGAGATGTTCGAGGTCACCATCAACGACCTTACAGTTCCAGCAGATTGCATCGTCTCTGATGTTATGAGCGAAAAGACATGCTGGTGTCCAGAAAGCTTTATGGAGCAGTCAAAATTTCATCTGGGATAGTGTAGGGCTGATTTTGTGTCTCATAGTTGACTCCCAAGTTTTGGCCCAGTCTACGTCAGAAATAGGGAAAGAGGAATGCGATTCCCAGAACTGAGTGAGTTGTTTATTAAGATTGGAGTGTTGCGGGCGAAGGAGCTTATAGAGCCAGGACACCTGGAGGCCCAGTCTGTTTAGCCTGGAGAAGTAGGACAGGAGGGAGGGGGGAATTGCGGTGAAATTTGCTCTAGAGATGGCCGCTTTTATCTTCAGAAAGTTATAAAATTCAAGTGGAGCAAGGTTATATTTGGTTTGGAGGTCCATGAATGAGAGTGGGTGAGATCCCTCGTAGAGTTGGTGAGGGAAAAAGATACCTTTTTTAATCCAGAGGTAGTTTTGTAATGGTGTGCCCTTATACAGCACGGAATGGTTATGCCAAATCGATTCCCACGGGGAGCGTTGAATACTGGTACCAAGTAGTTTATCTACATTTAATAGAGCGACTTTTGTATTCTGTAAAATGGACTTCGAGCAAGAGGTCATGTTCAGAGAAGCGGTCAAAACCGCTGCTGGGACAATATTACTAAACAGAGTTTTTTCTATTTCTAGCCAAACAGGTGTGTAATCGGCGGGGTGACAACCAGTACGAGCCTTGTTTGGCGAGGAAAGCTGTTTGGTACAGCTTGAAGTCCGCTAAATTGACCCCTCCAAGAGACTTGTCCAGGCGGAGTTTCTTTATGCTAATCCTTGCTCTCTTCCCCTTCCAGAGAAATTTGGTGAGAAAAGCATCTAATTTGTGGTGAAAATCCGAGGATTGAGTAAGGGGCAGCATTGTGATGAGGTAATTCACTAGAGGAGAGATCATCATTTTAATGGTCTCAACTCTCCCCCACCAAGTTATGAAGCGTGGAGACCATCCGTCTAGTTGTGATTTAATTTTCTCGAAGGTGGTTTTTTCGTTGCGCTGAAGAGATTGAAAGAGGGTACTGCCAAATTCAACTCCAAGGTATTTAATTGCAAAACAGTGTTTGCCTTTTATCTGTGGGCCCCATGTGCACCCACTTTAAAATTCACTTTGAGATGCCACTGGAGATTGAGACATGAGCTAAAGTGCACTTTCTCGTCAATGACAGGAGTTAAGGGGAGGGCATAAGATTTGGGGACTAGCTGGAGCACCCAGAGATCCATTGTGATGGACTTTAGTGGCCAGAAAATGAACCCTCACTGAACGGAAGATGATGGCTGGGGAAGGGAAAATGAAGTAGACTTCAGACGGCAGAATCATTCGAAAATGAGGGAAACTCGAGGTGCTGTTTTTGCTGCTGTCTCTTAGATTGCATCTCACTTGAAATAAATGGAAGAACTGTGGTGATTTCTGAACCAGTTGTGAGGGTTGGCCCTGGCAGGAAGGTTGGCCACTGGAGAAAACACACAAATTCTACTGGTCTGGAGTGGTCAAATCCAGCAAACGCACCATAGTAAGACTTTTTTTTTTTTTTTTATCCAATGAGGAGCTAACTTTTGATAAATAGCCTCTCTTCAACAGAAAATCTATTGGAGGGCATTCAGGCATGCCAAATGAAGTTAAGCAGCTTAGCCCTAGACCATGCCATCACCCCAGTCGATTTTGGGTTACAATTTAGATTTTCTTTTGGGTCGCCCAGGCTATCTTTTACCAGTTTGGAAAACAGACTTTTTGTGTCTCCTGTAAGATTAATCATGGCAGCTTCCCCAATTCTCACAGTGCATAAATGTACCATCTTAGGAGGCACATAACATGCACAGTGCATAGGAGCTACACTTCCATAAGAAAACGCTTGTACCCTATCAAGTTTAGTCATTTAGATTTTCTGTCCAGAGGTGCATCAGAAACGTATTACAATTTAGTTTTGCCAAAGATGCATGAACCACAAAACTATCTGGGGAACAGTGGGTTGACAGGAATTGAGGGTCAGACAGTGTGGTCCTATGACATGAATCTGTCTGTGGACTCTTAGCCTCAAAGAGGCTGTCAACCCCTAGCAGCCAACAATGTTTCTTGCAGTATGTAGAAGAGGCCCTGGAGTCATTTAAAAATTGTTGCAGATTTATGAAGTATGTCAGACTTTGGTTCCGCAGACAGAAGGGGCATCACAAGCTGCCTAACACACAAAAGCCATGTTAATGTGAATGTGTCCTCCGAAGGAAGACCTTAAGGGTAAAGGATATCACATTCATGTTACATATCAAGCCACTAGCATTTTAGAGATCCACGTCAACATCTATATGATAAATTGGGATAGGATTATTAGTGTCCAAATCTCCCACCTCTTCTGTGCACCGAGTTTGAGCCAAAGAGTCCTTTGATACCTGCAAACTTTAGGGCTCTGTGAAGAGATTCGTCGAGGAGCTAGTGCTTGAATGAGGGTTTCAACCTTCTCTCTAGCCACGCAAATAATGTCTTTGGAGTTTGAGGGCTGAGGCTACACAACGTAATTCTGAAAGTAGTGCCAGAGAAAAACTTGGAAGCGGTGCCAAGGATAATTGTGGTGGTGCCTTGGAAGGTGATGGCTTCTGTGAAAGCATTGAACAGATTGACACCTATTAAGAAGCAAAGTCAGGTGGTGTTGCTCCAGAGTCGCTGAAATTGCCAAGCTCAGAGAATCTGGCCAAAGTGCCCAGACCTTGTCCGCATCTGTTTTATCAGCAAGTATTGCCTTTTGTATCCTGTATAATAAAGATCCTCAAATTGTGGCAGAACTGCTCGAAAGCAAAGAAGCAAGTTGATAATGGTCCAGTCTGAGAAAAGGGGTAGGCATGCTGTGAGCTTCAAGGGGGAAACCCTGGAAGTCTGTGTTTGACACTGTAGGACAGCATGACTTAACCCATTTATCCAGCTTCAGCCAAATCTGGGATTCCTAAAATAATCATTCTGGATGTCTTGTTAGGTATGGAACAGGAGGCCGCCATCTATAAGGTGTCCTGAAGCGGACGATAAGGGTACTCTAAAAAGCGTCTCTCTGTGTGTCTCTTTTTAGCACTGTAATTCTCTATGTGCGGTACAGCCTGAGATGCAGTCTGCTGCACTGAAGCAACCATGTTTATATGCAGTTACAGTACCAGAAACAGATGGGTCATTACGAGGCTCTGGGCATATATGTGCAACTGACTACAGTGTACGTGGATATAGCTTTTTGAAAATGATCCCTTCTACAGAACCTTATCTTTTAGGGATTCCCAGTTCACATGACCGCTTTTTATTGACTACATTTCGACTGGACTTATTTTATATGCTCCTTTCACATCCTAGAGGGAGTAAGAAAGGTGAGATTTTGATGCCCTCTGGCTGCGACGGTAAGTCTCCACAGGACATGATTAATT
The DNA here is from genome assembly GCF_964261635.1 of Lissotriton helveticus. Lineage (NCBI taxonomy): Eukaryota > Metazoa > Chordata > Amphibia > Caudata > Salamandridae > Lissotriton > Lissotriton helveticus. Next base: position 676,803,122 of record NC_136073.1, on the reverse strand, counting down.
TTTTCATGTTTTGCAGCAATTACGGGGTGCCCAGGAAGACCTTCTTGCTCCCTATATTAAAAAAAGCCAATTTTAATCAAGTGCAACCTGCTTTTACCTTTTTATTAATACGTTTGAGGAGCATGGCATGTTCTTAGCTTTTCAAAAGCTGCAGTAAGGCTCAGAGCGAACTGCGACTAATTAGAGGGGGTGAAGGAAATATGGGATTTGGAGTGATTTGTACTTGAAAAAACTTTTTAACTAACCTAAATTGTAGTTTTTAGGTGTGTTGAGATGTATTTCCGACTTTTAATGTTTTTTTTTACAAAACCAAATAAAGTTTCTTTGATTGATTGACTCCAGAAGGAGTCTTTCATTAAAAACATACCAGACATAGGGAGCTCTTGGAGAAAATTGTGTCACTGCCTGGTGTTCGGACAAACCAATACCCTGAGCTGACCAGGTTTTGTACAAAAGGGCACTCTAGGGTGAACACCAAACTTACACCATTTGGTCACATCACGGTCGCGATAACGGAGGTACTCTTAGGAGTGAGTCAACTTTTGTCTTCAAGAGTACAACGTGGGTCACTTATGTCATAAGATTTCACAAATTGAAGCCTAGGGAAAAACATCTATATTCACCATTTACTTCCATAGAGAAAGAGATCATCTTTTGAATGGTATCCAGGATTGCCTAGTTGAACGGTATCACCTGAGAAGGACAAGTAAAGATATCAGGGTATATTCAGTGATAATGCTAGGGTAAACTTGAAGTCCAGAACTAGAGAAAGTCTGGCAAAATCATTCTGCAGAAAAGATACTGCAGTCAGAATGTAGTCTAGACTAAGAGAGGAAAGGATTATCAGATGGTTTAGACCAGTCTGAAGTGAACGAGGTACAAGGAGAAAACACTTAAGAGTATTAAAACCATATGGAAGAAGCATTTATAGTTTTGTTCCATAAAGATACAAATATGAGATTCAATGGTGGGAGTTTCAGTTAAGGATAAAAAAAATTTGACCTGAAGAACCATGGAGTACAGTGAACGCCCCAAAAATCCATTTGAAAGGATAATTTTTTTGTATGGCAAAACAAGAGTAAAATTAACATTGGCAAAGCCAATATTTCTCACCTTTGTGATTCACTTGCTTTGCCAACACATTTTGGTGATGCTGAACACCATCCGTAAAAACCTATTTTTTTTGCTGGTGTTTAGTATCGGTTCAATAAAAAAAGGGGTCCAGTCTTTCTGTAAGCACATGATGCGTCATTAGCCACGTTCATCATCACACGTGTATGCCTACAGAATGACACAGGAGCAATGTTCTAATTTTTCTCTTTGGACCAATCTAAGATGACAAGCACCACTAAGACCAGTCAAAACAAGCATCTGTAATGCAATAGGTCTCGCATTTACGCGAGTTTGAGCTATTGGCATTGTAAATGACAATGCCTTTTATTTATGTTTTGGTTTTTAAAAGGCATTGTCATTTACAATGGCAATAGCTTAAACTCTCGCAAATGCGAGAACTATTGCATTTTAAATGCTCGAAGGCATCGCAGAGTTGCTCCCTTCTGTCTTCCATGGCCCCTGAAGAGCTCCCAGTTTGCTACGAGTAAAATAAACAAGCAGGTAGTCACAACTGCGCATGAGATACCCTCCTGCCCTCCTGCAGTAAGAGAAACCAATTAAAGAAAATAGTGCTTACAAACTGAAGAAGACGAACGGTGTAACAACCAAAGTAAAAGGGCCAGTGCTCATGGGAGGGCAAAAATGAAGACACGGAGGGACTAACAAGCCTAATAGCGAATCAGAAGCCAGCATTTACAAACGACAATGACAAATATGGGCAGAGAGTGGGCGGGGTTTCAAGTACATACTCCAATACAGCATGTCTTGCAGAGAAGTGCATGCACTGCCCAGGTTCGACCTAAAAAACAAACTAAATGAGAACCTGCACATTTGTGGAGGGCTGGCAGCAATTTGGTGGGGGATGCAATGAAGGAGCAGGTAATGAAGTGAGTTTGGGGAAAGCAACAGGTATAGGCAGGGGGCATGAAGGAGAGCCACAACGGGTAAGAAGAGAAGTACACTGGGGAGACCGCAACACAGAGGGTAGAGGGAGATCCACACATGTGAGGCTGTAGCACATAGCGTGGGAAAGGAGAATTAGACAGATGAGGGGGAGCAAAACAGATCACTGGGGGAGAGCAGAACTCGATGGAGACCGCTTCAAAACAAATGCACTCAGAGTGCTTAAGCAAAAAGAAAAAAGGAATTCCCTAAAAGTGAACAGTGGAAGGACAAAGATAAATCGGGGACAGACACAAGATGGACAAGGTAAGCCATCTAATAAGAGGCAAGCAAATGAGGCAGTAATAAAATCACAAATGGTAAGCAATAGGCGGGCTTTAAGCCCATTGTAATTTCTTGGTATGGTGATAATTGTTCTTTTGCACACAAACAGCTTGCACGGACTGGTAGGCTCGACCTAAAAACATCCTTGGTGTGGAGATCTTCTAAGACAAGCTCCGTGCTCCCAAGTAGTAATTTCCTGCACTAACTTCAAACCACCTGGAAATAGCCTTAAAGTGCTATTGCTTGGAAACGATTTTGGAAGAGAAGACAAATTTGCATTGCTGCTTTCTGTAACAGAGCTTAACAGAATTGTCTACTAACTAGAGCCCACCATGAAACAAATATTGAATAAAAAACCTGAAGTCCAAAAAGTTTGAATAAATGACATAACATACACAATGCTAGAAACAAGCATTGGCTGAGCCAATAGGTCTCGGCAATCCAAGAAATATAGGCGTCGGAAGTGTAAATGCATTTGTGTGTGGCTCTGGGGCTGTTTTTATTAATATACATAAATGCATTAAGCTTGCCAACGCCTGTAGCCCTCGGACTGCAGAGACCTACTGGCTTTGCCAAAGCTTGCTATTTCTTAGAATTTGCAAATTACTTTTAGAAGAAAAAGAAACGCTACCTCTTAGATGCCCCTAAAGAAGATTACCTTAAGCATTTGGAAAAAATAAACACATCCTTTGACATGAGATATTAAAAACAGTAGCGCTTGTGAAAAGCGCAAGTGCTTAAAAAGAAATTAAAAACTAGTCACAGGTGGTGAAAGTAAAAATAGTAGAGCTTTACAGAAGTGGCGAAATAAACGAAACCGCGTGCTGGGGCTTACCAAGTCCGGGGCCAGACAAGCAGGAAACAGTGCAGTGCAAGAAAAAACAGTCACGCTTGTGAAAAGCAATTGTTAAGAAATTAAAAAGTAGTCCAGCAACAAAGCAATAATAACCCACCACATATGTTTAGCAGTGGTTGCCGAATGCTTTCGTGGAGGGCTAAACAATGGAAGGGGCCAGACATATTTATGCCCTACACAAATGGGATACAAAAGGGGGATTATTACCTATACCTCTGCTGCTGTTTGAAAAAACAATTAATGCATAAAGGAGGGTAAACCACCATTTATTAGTTCACCCTGACATTTGATTTATGTCCTTCACTTTTTGTTGAATTATAAAACATTGAACATTTCAAGACAGAGAAAAATCATCATCAACTTCACATTATGCCATACATCATTATTAGAAAAAAAGAGAAAAAACAATATATACAATTAATGTGTAAGGAATAAACATACAACACAAACGTGCTCTCAAAAAACAAATCAATATGAACATATCATTAAACAGTTGCCAAAGGACAGTATAAAAAAGCTGCGATTGACACATAAAATGATTTCCCAGGAGGTAAGTCTTATTTAATACCACCCAACATTCCTATTCCAATATTATTGAAGTTGGATATTGTTTAGCACAAGGAATGTGACAAATGCCGATAGCACAATTCACACACGGGAATAACTAAATGCCGACGCGTTTTGAGTCCCACTGTATTAGTCACAGGACTCTCTTCAGGGCAGGATCAGTCCTATCCACAGGAACTGTTTTTAAAAAAAAAAAAAGGGGGGGGGACATTTTTAGAGAGTGCTCCTCTTGTCCACTCGAAATAATTTGTACAGAAAACGCATCAACAGATGCTGCATATCTTGCAAGACCAGGGATTTACTGGTCTTTACTAAAAGGTCGTCAATTAGCGTGGGTGTCGACCTGCGAAAGAGTGAAATGTCGTTTAGGTATACTGAAAATGTAGACTGCACCCGAGTCTGTGGGCGGAGTCAAAATCAATTGATTTTACCTTAAAATTTTAGGTTTGTCGGTACATCCAAATGAACTCGAAAAACGGATTGATTAAACTCCCAATGTCGACTTCTCTTTGTGTCTCTGAAAAATAATGTTAAGCGGAGTTTTAATCCAACAACCGGAGGCAAGCCCTAGCTTACACACTACAAGCCGCGAAAGGAAGCAAATTGCTTACTTGTATCAAGACATCATTTCTGCGGGAGGTAGTAGCCGCTATCAAATAACCAAAGTCTGTATCCTGCAAAAACAACGGGAGGGATTCACTCACTTAACTCGTTGTTCTTAGAAAAAACGGGTCGAGTCTGCATTGAGAGTGCAGATCAAGCGTCTTACCCTTAGTTGTGGAACTTGACGTGATGTCGATCTCTATCGCCGGCGGCAAAAAACGTGCATGTGCGGTTGTGGTAAAACGATCAACCATCCGGTCACATGACGTAATGAGACCAATCCAGCATGTCAGCAGCATACAACGTGACTGCTATGAATTATGGGAATTGTAGTGTTCATTATTTAATATGAAAAACCGACATTGGGATTAGTTCATAAATTAGAAGTGTGGGAAGAAATTAAATCCTATTAACTTCACTCAAACAATTCAGACCATTATTTACACTGTCGAATCTCATAATTGGGTACGCCTCTTTGCGCAAAAGTGCAGCCTCAACATTTGGTGATCGATGTTTCGGGTCAACCCATGTGAGTACTGTCCACTTGAAATCATTTTCCCCATGGTTGTTACTCAAAAAATGTTCAACCATTGGTGCAGAAACTACTTTTTTCTTGATTCTTGAACGATGTTGCGTTATTCGTACATTGATTGGTTGACAAGTTTTGCCAATGTACACTCTGGTGCAGGGACACACCACGGCATAGACCACATTCTTGGTCTTACAGTTTGTGAACATCTCGTGTTTCCATTTGAGCCCGTCATGGTCAAACACGTTACCTTCCAATGTAGTTGAACATGATACACAATTGACACACTTATGGTGCCCGCATATAGGTTTTAAGTTCCACTGTGCTATTAAGTCGCTCTTCTGTTTGGGAATGTAACTATCTGCTTTTATCAATTGTTGCCCAATGCTCGTGTTTTTGCGCATGGCGAAAATGGGTTTTTCCAACGGATGTTCCAAATTTTCCAATAGATGCCAATTATTCAAAATAATGCGTTTAAATTGGTTCGTGTGCGACCCAAAAGTTGTAACACACACCAATTTGTTTAGTTCACCTTTTTCTTTTTTTTGTAGAAGATTTTCCCTAGGGGTGAATCTCGCACGTTTTTTGAATGATTTAGAAGTTTTTTTGGGTAACCCCTTTTCGCCATTTCAGCACAAACCCGTGTCGCATGATGCTCAAAATCTGCCAGATCCGTGCAGTTGCGTCTTACTCTCAACATTTGTCCAAAAGGAAGGTTTTCTTTCAAGCACTGTGGGTGCAAGCTTTTATAATGCAGGATGGTGTTTCTGTCAGTTTCTTTTTTGTGTAAAGTTGCTGTTAGACTGTTGTTGCGGATGCCTACTGTGATGTGAAGGAAAGTCATTTTGCTTCTACTGGATTCAATTGAAAAACTGATATCCATGTGTCTCGAATTTAGCCAGTTGTAGAACTGGTCGAGCTCAGTCTGGCTCCCCTGCCACAGGAGCCAGACGTCGTCAATGTATCTTAACCATTGATTTATATGGCTGGAAAAAGGATTATTGTTGTATGTGAATCTTTCTTCATACTGTGCCATATATAATACCGCCATCTCAGGTGCGTAGGGGCAGCCCATGGTGATGCCTTTGATTTGGATAAAAAACGCATTTTCAAACTTAAAATAGTTGCTGCGTAGTGTGATTTCGGCCAGTGATAAGATAAATGAGGTGGGTACCTTGTGGGGTCTATCCCGTTGGTCAAGGTATAGTTCTAACACCTCCAACGCCTCATCTTGAGGGATTTGGGTGTAAAGTGAGGCGACATCTACGGTCACCATCATTTGTGTTGCCTCATTAAATGACTGTCCTTCTATTTTAGTAATGAAATCGTGGAGGGCTAAACAATGGAAGGGGACAGACATTTATGCCCTACACAAATGGGAAGCACAAATAATGGAGCAACGATGGTGCCAGCCAATGACTTGCCTATGGGCAGGCAGAAGACCAAGAAGTAGATACAGCATGTCTCAGTTTGAGACAGTGCATGCCGTCTAAAGCTGAGACCTAAAGAAGGGACACTGCCTCTCCCCTCGCCCAGGGTTACACCTGGTGCAACATTTCTAATTACTATTAATAAAAATAAAACAGTCACAACTCCTAATCATGAAAAATGAATGAAATGTTCTCAACATTGAAAAATTGCAATTTTCTGGGAAAGCTGAAAGCAACCGTCAAAAGGTAAGCATGGTCTGTAATCAGGAATGGACTTCTAGGGCTCGTCAGTGAAAAATACTTTATCACAGTTTTTATATTTCTTTCTATTGAAGTTAAAAGGCTTGTATGTGAGAAACCAGCCTGAATGATACCGGTATCAGACTTGCTGAAAATAATGCACCTACCCATGCTGGACTCGTCCGTCTGTAGAATTTCTTCGTGCTTGTACGTGCCATTCATTATTCTGGTGGAAGTGTTTTCCAAGACGCCATTGGGGTAATGCTCTGCCTCCATCTCCATCTCACTGTCACTGTAAAAGACATATAGGTAAGAAAACTTAACAAGTAGAGAAAAATATGTCCAGTGTGCCACTCCTTAGGCGGAAAGCGAAACAAGTAGTGGGAACTTTATCACTGGCTGTAAGCACAAAGTGCTTGCAAGGTGATAAGGAAACATCTCTAAACCCTGACCCTTGTGCTGAAAGCTATTGATACTAACTGCTTACTAAACAAAGGTTCAAATACCATTAGCCTTGTACTCCCCTACACATAGGGTTCAGCAGAGTAGAGAAATCTTCACAGAAACTTAAGTTTCATCAATCCCTGCTCTTGCGGGGAGCGACCAAAGAGGCTTCCAGAATATCACATGGATAACTATGCATACATTAAATTTGCATAACAGCGTGTTGCTTCGGGAGAGAGAGCTGTCAGATCTGAGCTATACATACTCAATATAAAATACACACAGCAGTAAAAGGCTGAAATGTTCCTCATATATATTGCTCTCCACTAGCCTGAGAAGAGAACTCCAGAAATGGCTCTTCTTCTCTTTACAGAGTCCAAGAGCTATGCTGCCCTGAAGTGCACCATTACCCATTCCACTTAATCATTATCAGTAGTATGAAGAGCATCACAACTGGTCTGCAAATGCTTTACTTTACGTTGCTGTATTAACCATTCTCCAATGCAGGTATCCTGTAATCCTGTACACAGTGCAATGTTCAGAGTATGGTGAAGAATAGAATTTTTTTTGAGAGACTGAACCACCAACGAAAAGTGATTCAGATGGAGTCCTTCACATTAAGGCTATAAAATGTCCAACCTGATATTTCCATTAAGTAGCAATAGGCATGATTGCTAGAATGGGGGTTGCATGAAACTATACAGAAGACTGACATTGGAGATTCGCTGCAACCAATTTGAAGCTCGTTTTCTCAAGCAATGGACCTGCATAGTGAGTGATACATGCATTTAGAACAGACAATCAAGCAGCAAACTTACTCTAGGAAGAGGGTCGAGGAAAGGAAAAAAAAAACACAAACCACACAACCCAGAGTCCACATCTTAGCGAAAAGTGCTAAGAGAGCATGGACCAACCTCTATGTAACAGCTTTGCAAAGTTCAGTGAGCAGGATTTTAGTTAAGAGTGCCACAACTGCAGGTTTAGGCCAAAATGTTAACAGTTATCACTTAAATTACTTTACTTGAAGACTTAATTTTCTGTAGCTGGATTGCTATCCACGTGGCATTCAAGAGTTATTTCAAAGCAGGCAAGTAGTATTTGCAGTAATGGATAAATTATGATGGTGGAGGTAAATAGAGAAAAACAATGGATATTAAGATGAAGACCAATGCGGACGGGTTACAACAATCTTGGCTTTCCTTCGTAAGGTCGGAGATTGTTCAGTTAAGGCAGCAATTATGGGTGGGTACCCATGGGCTATAAGGTGACCTCAGATTTAAAATTGTACCGCGAGCAAGTGATTAAATATATTTAAGAATTCCAGGAACAATACAGAACATGATAGCTACATTGGAATCAAGGTTTGAGTCATTCAGAGATCCTAAAAGTCAAACCCTTGTCTTTACTGGCTATAACACAGGCAAATTAGGTACAAAAACCTAAATCCTTTTGAAAAATCTAAATTTAGTTCTGTAAAATTTAAAATGTCCAAGTTGAACAGCTCAAAATTTGTTCCCAAAATAATCATTCTACAATGCAATTGGGATCCTCTCTCAAGCCTGTAAAATTCTAGTCAGAGTAACAGAGATATTAAGGCCTTACAACCTGAAAAGAATTACTACAGAGCAAATTACCCTTATAACGTCAGATGGGCTCAACTTCGGTCCAGAGACACCTAAACCAGCAAGGTGGAAAATATCTCACTTAATAGCCACTCACAAATGTCAGTGGTAACTTAACGGTACACCCAATATAGCCAACATGGCAATGCAAAGTATTAATATGGCTCAAACAGTGATGACAATTTTAATTAATTCACTTGCAAATGCTGAACTGAGCCAAATAATTTTAGTTCCAGTATTAAGAAAGCTGGCTGAAGAACATCAAATTACACATTCATTTTAAGTTCCCAATTCTAATAAAGCACTAAATAAGATAACTTATTATTACTGGAACGGCCATAAGGGCATGATACTTTCGTGAATAAATGATAATTAATCGTTTGAATATAGTCATTTGATACTGAGAGGATTTTCTCATGGCACTCAGTGACAATAAGTGGAGTATGGGATTATAGTATGCTAAGAGTTATTTTTGGGTTTAGGTGGTCCAAATAAAAGCTATTGATTGAGTAAATATTGCTCTTTCAATCGTACTGGGTGGTATCCAGTAGGTCAAGATGTTAGAATGGCCTATTTGGTTATAATGGACTGACTAAATATCTCAAGTACCCTTTATGAGAATGTAGCCATAGGTTGCAAAGAATGTCAAGGTTTTTGGCTCACTGTTTGGCATGCCACGTGAGACCTAGCAAAACATATGGACTACATCTCCTCAAAGATGGCTCATGATAATCCCTGAAATTCATAAATTTATACTGAATGTAATTAAATGCATCTATTTCTGTTGATTGCTGAATCATTATATTACATTTATGGTTGGTAATGAGCAAGTGACAAGGATTAAAGGGCTCATTTAGCATAAATTGGTTAATATATTTTGTTTGAAACAAGTAATATTGTCAGTGATTTTAGTATTAGCAACATTTATGAGTTATGTGATTGATGTTTCATGAATTTCCTGAACAACCAAACATCTGAACGCAGGATTCAACAAAGGCTACCTACTGCAGCATAAACGATTATCAGTAAATTCATCCCACCTCCATTTTGGAGAGTTACAATCTTATCTAACACCAGAGGCAGGCTAGCAAAGCAATGAAATCTGAGGATCTCCAGCAAGAGTTTCATAGGAATTAAAAGGATGCAGTATATCAGAAAAATGCAGTGTGATTAAATAAGATTACAAATATGACAAGGAGAGAAACATCAGGAGGATAACAGGGAGGAGAAAAATAACCAAGGACACAAAACCAATTTCCAGGTAGGGAATGTACCGTAGCTAGGCAAACACTTGCAACCCACGTTTCCAGGTTGTAAGCAACAAATTAAGTCATGATCATGAGTCATTCTGTCTCATGCCCGGTCGACTTCCTATTGTGCTGTATAGGGTGTTCCTTCATGCTACAAGTGCCGAATGTTTTTTAATACATTTTTCTTTCTTTTCTTTTCATTAAGGTGCACCTAATCCCACCTAGATAAACTGAAGCATGAATCAAGAACATGCAAGTGATGATCCATTAAATGTGACCAGCAGGATCCACAATCCAGGGCCTCGTTGCCAGAGAAATGTTGAATGAGGAGCAGGTATGCTCTGGGTCCTGATACGGGTTTTCCAGGACCGCATTTAGCACAGTACAGGCTAGGACAGACAGCATATCGCTGTTGGCCTGAGGTCCACTCTGAAAGGATCATATGGTTGTCTGAGAAAACATCAGCCCAGCTGTGTGAAGAGTCGAGAGCAGAAGAGAAGGCTGGGAAACAGTGAATATAAGAATTTTTGGGGAAGAATGTTAAACACTGACAAGCTTGAAGTCAGAAGGAGAGTTGAAGGGTGACCGCAATAAGCTTGCTGACTGAAGCCTCACTAATGTCCTAGGAGCATATAGGGCAGCATATGTGAGCTTCTGAAAACTAAAAAGAGCGAAACTACAAAGTATGAAGAACAGCTTGGGGCACGTCTGTAAGGTTTGGCTGACACGTAGAAATATAATCAAAGCTTGCGGTTAGTTTTGTGAGGCATCTGCTACTTATTGTCAACCAGAATCAAATACTAAGTTACTGTCCTCCTCCACTAAACTTTATCATGTACCAGAAGCACACCCAGGTCATGGTGCCAAACCATGAACTGGCATTCAAACCTCTTCTTAGATGCTAGTGAATACAGATATATTGCATCAGTCACTATTTTAGTAGGTGAAGAGACTTGATGGACTGAGGATTATTTATCATCAGTACACTTAAATTAATCTTAAATAGATCACTTTTTTGTACCCAATTTCCATTTTTCACAAGACTCAAAATAAACATTTCAGGACAGTATCCATTTGGAGAGTGCCAACAAGACACAAAACTATTTCCTGAGCAATTGAAATTAATAACATTCTAAAACTGCAATTATCCGAACTTAACATCAATTTAATGAATATGTTACAAGAAACAACTCAGCAAACACATACAATTATTCCATGTGTAATCAATCATGGATACAAAATGTAAAAAAAAATGTCACATTCTTTATGCAGTTTCCAAGTGTTGTTACAAAGATTTCCCTTGCAATTCCATGGGGGTTTCAAACTACACATTTTTTGTTTTTAGTGAAAGAGGATATTTGTAGCATCACAGTAAACTTGTCTTGGTGTTGCTTGCATAATTTGGTCACTTTACCTTAACGTTTTCTAGAATACAATTCCGAAAGAACACATTGAGAAGGCTGCCAATGTCCTCACCCTACGCGAAAACTTCATTGGTTTCCTATAGGCACCCAGACAAACCCTACGCGAAAACCTCATTGGTGTCCTATAGGCACCCAGACAATGTTTACAACTGCAAGCATCATGCACAAAATCATTTATGATAAGACCCTGCGCTTACTGAAGAAGATCACTTACTATTTATTCTGCAGGTGATTGTGCCATATTAAGTTAACCCTGCTTAAGCAAAATCCTGGCTCTTAAACACAGTTCTCCATTCTATAAACTGGAGGGCATACATGGGCATCTGGGTAATAAGGTGGGAAAGCTCCTTTACTTGCTGGCCTAGAGGGAAACTGGTGTTAGAATTATCCCCTCATCCAAAATGCAGAAGTTCACAGATTTGCTGGAGACAGGGGCAATATTGCCAACTGCTACTGAGAGCTGTACCATAAATAAGTCCCTCGTGTGAAGAAATGCTCCTCCAATCACAAATGTCTTAATTGTATGGTCACTCTCTCAAGTGGAGCATGGGAACTTGAACTTGCAGCTCTTCCTGGAGGAAATTCAGGCGGCCATAACTGATACGCCTTAAGGTAAGATTCCTGGTCGCAAACCCTTCGCAGTGGAGCTTTACATGTATAAAAACAATTCTGGTGCCGGCGCTTACTGCAGCTCTTTGAAGAGATCGGGTGGTCCGCATTCCTTCCAGTTGATCACAGGCGTGATGATAACCACTATTCTAAAGCCTAACACGCCACCAGATAAGTACATGTTAAACCAGGCCATATCTTTACTTAATGTGGAGATCGAACTCCTAGCTAAAATTCCAATCTGGCCTACTGGTTAGTCACAGTGATACGACCATTAGTACATGAAGACTGGAATTGCTTTAAACCAGGTAGGAGCACAAGGGAATAATTATGCCATGTCCAGGTGGAAAAGCCAGAGTGACTGCCCTATATGGTCCTGTGGCATTGCTGTTAACTATGAGAAGGCTTGTGACAAGGTTTCCTTGTCCCAGTGCTCAGGAAAAACAGGAAAATTAATATTGGCGCTCTGTTCCGTGCCTAAGTCACAGATCCTTTAGATGATCCGAATGTATAACGCATAATTTAAAGTAAATGGGTGCTATCATTCCCATTCCTTCTTGAACAAGGCACCCGCAAGGGTTGACCACCCTCTCCTCTTTGCCCTTGCCATTGAGTCCCCTGGCCAAATGGATTAGGAGGGATGCACAAACAAAGAATTTCCTTGAACAAATTGAACAGAGGAGAGGGTGTCCTTACACGCAGACATCTGGCTTTTTATTCAGCGCCCACAAACTTCACTGCTGCAGGTGACTCAAATGCTACAGGAGTACGAAGACGCCTTGGGGCTGACAGCAAATTGGAGCAAGTCCACTTACATGCAAGTACAAGGCGCTTCGCCACTGTAACTCATTCTCACGCACTTAAAAATAGCTGATGACCATTTTCAATACCTGGGCATGACCATAACCTGAGACCAAAAGTTAGCCTCGGACCTTAATATTTCTACCATAAAGTGGCACACCCGTAAAGTACTTGAAGCATGGTCTTCATTAACCATTTCTACAATGGGTTGGGTGGCGCTTTATAAAATAACTCTACTCCCACTTCCCATATGTATTGCGGAACAATCCTTTAATTCTCTGCCTACCTTCTTCAATCATTAGTCACAAAATAATTGTTGGCAGGCAAATTTCCTAGTGTGCCCCACGAAAAAAGTGCCCTCTTCCCACATGTGAAGGGGCCTGCGAATCCCCAACCTCAGGCTGTACTACTGGGCAGCACAACTAGTATTGATTGGTGACTGGCTGTTTGAGACAGAAAATTCTGCCTAGTGGCTATGGCTGGACACCCTTGAAAAACTAGTAGCTCTGTGCATGCCAAAGTTGATAAAAGAGCCACTGGGTCGAAAAGATATTTCTAGACTGTACAGATCCCTGCTCCTTAAATCACCACACTTACCTGAGGGGACAAGCGCAGTTTGGGAGTAGGATGTGGGAGAACTAGACTTAGATGACTGGCAAGAGGTTAAGATGGTTGCCTGCGGAGCTGGCCACCCATTTTAATCTTAGGATCATCCGATGTAACTAATTTCAAAGAACCTACTATAGTCCGGAACGGGTCTGGAAGACAGGCAGATCATTAAGCCCTACCTAAACATGTTGTGGCGAGCTAGGTATTTATGGCAATTTGCACGTCTGATGTTGTTTCTATAGTTACCTGCCACTGATGAACTATTGAATTATACTGCAATTAACTAAAATCAATAAAAAGAAAAAAATATATATATATATATATATATATATACACACACACACACTCTATGTGGAGTATGTTACATACCCTATAAGCATATATTCCTAGCCTTTGGTGTTGACGATTCACATGTTATGAATACTTCTGCCATCTAGTGTCGCGCTCGGACCCTGCAATTTGTTTTTTCAAGGAAGTTTCATGATCAGCGTAGTGTGTGGTTTCTTCTAACCCTTGAGATATTGCACATTTTCAACAGATCCTTTGTTAGATGATGTTTTTCCCCTTGCCGCATATGGAGTGAGGATATAGTCTTGCTAAGATGGCATTTGTTGTTGAACATGCTGTATTTGTGTGTATTCTTCACACCATCTAATACCTGCCATGGAGGTGGGAGGGTGCATGTGAATTTGCAGCACTACACCCTATGAATAGATGCTTACAGGATAACATACTCCATTCGTAGCATGTGTTGGCTGCAGATACACATGCTAAGTATAGATTGTAAAGCAGTACCCCTCTTGCAGGGGCTTAAGGCATGAGATAGTATGCTTGTTTGATATAATGTCTGAAGCACTGTTGTCCAACTAGAGCTTTTTGTCTTGCTTGGACATCCACACAATGTTTTGTAAATGTATGTGGGTTCATCCATGTTGCTGCTTTGCAAATGTAACGAAGAGATATTTCTCAAAAAATGCCATGGGTGCTAATTCTTTCCTTGTTGAAGGTGCCCTTGGCATAGTTGTCAATGTTCCTTTTGCTTTAGTAGAACAGATTTGGATACATTTGACAATCAATCTTGACATTCCTGATTTTGAAACACCCTTTTCTTTATATGAATTTGAAAACTAAACAAATAGTTGTGTTTTCCTGAAGGGCTTAGTACGTTCCAAGCAGTACAGAAATACCCGTTTAACATTCAGTGTATGTAAAGCAAGCTTTGCGACTGTCTCTGGTTTTGGAAAGAAAACCGGAACTCTAAAGAAATGGAAAGGAGATATAACTTTAGGTAAGAACTTTGGGTTAGTACGTAAATGCACTTCATCTGGAAACACTTGGAAATATGGTTCTTCCACAGTGAGCGCATGTTTTTTATTAACCCTTAGTAGAGATGTTTTTGCTACAAGGAAGGCCACATTCCATTTTAAAAATTGCATTTGACAGTTATGTAGTGGTCAAATGGCGGCCCGATAAGTCATGTTAGGACAATGCTTAGGTTCCAAGCGGGTAGTGGAGGAGAACGTGGTGGAATTACTTGTTTTAATCCTTCCATGAAGGCTTTGATGACAGGAATATGGACAAGCGATTGGAGCTTCCTGTTTTTTTTTGTTTAAATTTGTTTATTGAGATTTTACATTTCCTGTTACAAGTTGTTATTGCATCATTGACATGTTACATCATACATTTGCGAGCATTTGATTATTATTATTTGTACCAATGTAGTCAGCGATCTCATTATACATCAAAACAGCTTGGATAAGGTAGTTTATGACAGTCCGGGAGTTATCTTCTAGTTTGACTCGACATACTTTAGTATGCTATGCAATGTCTTGTTGGGTATGTATCCCGGGGGTGTGGGTTGGTGTTTCGCCCTCACCTCTACCCTTGTATGTCATCTCTTATAGGAATCGTGAATGTATTCCTTGGCGGATTAATTTGGTTTTGGAAATGCCAAGGGGAGAAAACAAAACTGTGAACTGTGGGAGGGAAACCGGGTGTAGGGGAGGAATGGAGGCAGTCGGATTATGCGCTGTGGCGATCAGTGATGTGACTGGCTGTGATTCAGCGTTACTGTGCTGTTGCGTGTGTAGGGGGGAGATTGGTGCTACCTGTTTTGTAGGTAAGCCGTAAAGGCTGCTAAATGTAAGCATATTGAGGTATATGCTGGATGTGCCTTTAAGTGTAACAAGTAACAGACTAGTTGTTCTGTTTGTGAAGAAGGGCTGCTGTTTAAGGACATACAGTAGTTGACAAAGCATTTGCATTTTGCTGTATAGGAAGCCTTTGTGGTTGGTCTTCAGGCCTCCTTTAGAATAGTCATGAGTTCTGGAGGTAGATTCAAGTATCCAAACTATTTATTTATTTATAGACCTCAGGAGCCAGATCGCAAGATTGAGCTGCTGTGCATTGGGGTGCCTCACCCTGTCTCTGCTGTGAGTGAGAAGGTTTGGATAGTTGGGTAGTTTCTCGAGATGTACCAGGGATAGCTCTAGCAGTGTTGGGTACCATGGCTGTCAAGCCCATGTGGGAGCAATCAGTGTTAGGGTCACTGAAGTCTGAGTTTCCTGACCACCTATGGAATGCATGGGAGAGGAGGAAAAGCGCAAGCAAATATCCCTGACAAGTTCATCCATAGAGCATTCCCTTTGGATAGTGGGTGTGGATATCGATGTGAAGCTTTGGCATTTTCAGTTTTCGGTGGTGGTGAACAGGTCTATTGCAGGGGTTCCCCACCGGGGGAAGCATTGTTGCAATATTAGAGTGACTATTTCCCACTCGTGAACTTGCTGCTGTGTCCTGCTAAGCAGGACCACAATGGAGTTCTTCTGCCCCGATATGTATTGTGCCAGGAGGAGGATTTTGTGTTTGTCTGGTCTTTTTCTGCACACGTTGTGACAGTGGTATGGGGAATATGTCCACCCGTTTCAGGATGTAATACATTGCCGTCATATTGTCTGTTCAAAGGAGGACAATTTTCACTGTAATGTCTGTTAGGAGCGCTTTGAGAGCCATGTAGATGGCTATAAGCTCTAGCATGCTGATGTGCATTGTCTGTTGTTGTGAGGTCCAGTGTCCCTGACCCGTAATGTCCTTCATATGAGCACCCCACCTTGTTGGTGATGCATCGGTTGAGTTTGTTACCTGTAGGATTGGATCCATGAAGGCTGTTCCCTTTAGTATGTTTGAGGTGTTCCACCACTGTAATGCCTGATGGACCTTGGGTGAAACCAACACTAGATCTTCCATTTTCCTCCCTGCTTGTGACCATTGCAATGCTAAACATTCTTGGAGAGGTCTTGTGCAGTCGTGCATGTGGCACAATAGCTATGCATGATGCCATCATCCCTAGTAGGTGCAAAAACAACAATTGATGGACAGAATGAAGAACATTGTCATACATTCACCCCAGTACAGAGATCTGGGCCTAAATCCATCGTTTGTTTGCACTCCACACCACCCTAGTTCAGACATGGCCATATGCAAATCAGCCTTGACCCGTGCCTCATGGGAACAGTCCAGCCCGAACTGCCAAGCCATGTCTTCCCTGGACCGGAATCAAGCATCCTAGGACCGGTTTCTGGCTATCAGCCGTCTTCAGCCAGGATAGCTTGACTCCAGTGGTGTGGAGAGCACGGGACTCACGTCTGAGCATACCCGTCCCACTCGGGGTGACAAATGCAAAAACAACCCTAGTAGGAGCATCGCTGTTTTGACTGGCACGTGATGTGGTAGAAAAAGACCAAGAGGTTCTGGATCTTGAGAAACCTTTGGGGACTGGGGTAAGCTGTTCCCGATATTGAACGGAGTATCACTCCTAGGTATGATTGTACATGAAGTGGGTTGAAATGAGATTTTGTTGCATTGATAGCGAAGCCCAATTGGTGAATTAGGTTGATTGTGTTTTGAGTGTCTAGTAGACATTTGGCTTTGGTTGAACTCATGATCAGCCAATGGTCGAAATAGGAAAGACCTGTATGTTTTCTCTTCATAATTTTGCTGCTAATACAGTTAAGAGTTTTGTGAACACCCTTGGGGCTGCTGTTACCCCAAACTGTAGCACCTTGAATTGATAAGGACGTCCACTTATCACAAAACGTAGGTATTTGCGGTGCGCTGGCTGGATTGGAATGTGGAAGTATGCGTCCTTCAGGTATAATGAAGTTATGAAGTCGCTCTTTTGTAGTAGTGGCATTAGATCTTGCAATGTTACCATACGGAAGTGTTCGGATAGCATGCATCGACTAAGCAGTAGTGAGCAGTCTTTCTTTGATATGAGGAAATAAAGGGAGTAGACACCTCTGCTGTAATCTTTGAGTGGGACTAGTTCTATGGCCCCTTTTAGTAGCAACACCTTTTCTTCTTTTTTTTAAGTAGATATATATGTTGTGGATAAAACAACTGCCATTTTGGGAGGATATTTGGTTGCGGGTGAGTTAGTCCTAAGCAATATCCTTGCCTGACTATTTGTAGTACCCATTGATCTGATGTGATGTTTGGCCACAAGTGGTGGAATTGTTGTAGCCTTCTCCCAACAGGTGTTTTGTGTTCGGAGTGAAGTGTGGGCAAGTCATTTAGTTGGTGGTGTGGAGGTGCTTTTGTTCTGGGTACCTCTACCTCAGCCCCTGTTTTTGTAGCCTCCACAATAGAATCCATGTCATTGCTGGTAATAGTGCTGCCGCTAGTGCTGATATGTATTGTTTTATGTGGTAAAGGCTTTTGCTGCCCCTCGCAAAGCCGATGGGGCTGTTGCTTTTGAGATGTTGTTTGTAAGGCACACCCATGGATTTGGCTGTGTCGGTGCCCTTTTTTATTTTTTCTGTGTGTCCACAGGGGGCCCAAAGAGGTTTTTCCCATCGAATGGGACATTAGGAATATGCTGCTGCACCTTGGGTTTGAACCCAGATTTGAGTAGCAACGCAGTGTCTGCTGCGTCTAATGCACATTTTATTGTTGCATTTGATATCTGCCTTTCCTCATTCACCGGGTGTACTCCCCTCAATTTTTGTGTTCATTTGGGAGATGTTGCATCAGGTCATGCATCTCATCTCTAGTAGCCCTTTTGTATAGGGAGGAGGCTAACTGAATTGGCTATCTTTCAGTGGTTTGTGCCCTGCTGCTACTCTTTTGCCTGCTGTATCAATGATTTTACTCTGTCTGGAGGAGGTGGAGGTGCTCTCCAGTAGCTTGTGCTGCAGCCCTTTTCCTGGCTTTGGTGACAAGGGAATCTGCTGGGGGAGGTCCCTGTATGTAAATAGTGTCAGTTGGAGATGGCCTTTATGTTTTTCAGTGCGAGGAGATAGGACCCTGGATTTGACTGGATCTTTGAAGATGTCTTTGTATATATTGATGACGGATCCAATCATTGGCATATATTGAATTGTAGGCGAAAATATTTCCACTAGGAAGTCAGCTGGCTCTTCAGTAGTGTGTATGGGGAGTTTGTGGTACTCTGCAGCTCTTTGGACAACACTGTGGTATGAGGAGGTGTCACCTGGAGGCAGACCCATATCATAATCATCCATGTGTCAGGGGTAAGTGTGTTTGTGGTGTCTGGGGGGGGGGGGGCTAAACATAATTGGGCTTGTATGTCTGTGTTCTTGTTCCACTTTTTTTTTTTTTTTAGAGGAAGCTGTGGCAAGGATTGTACTGAACCTGCCTCTTGGCATTTTCTTTACATTTTTCCTGCATACATTGTTGCAGCCCTTCAAAGACAATGCCTCAGTCTTCACTTGCTCTTTGTGTCTGAATCGTTGTTTCTTTGGAGCTGGTGGAATGTCCTCAGGAACTTTGTGTGGCTTTGGAACCCCAGAGATTAGACTTTTCTTCTGGCCAGAAGAGTGTCAATGTTGTTGTTCAGTCCTCAGAACCAAGGACTGATCAATTCCTATGCACTTGAGCCAGAGCTTTTTTCGGATCAGGTGATTTTCTCTGGGTCACAGCCTGCTTAGCATCCTTCGGTGCTGATGTGTCTGCCGGTGTCAACTTGGGACAGTGACTCAGTCGGTGCAAAATTGTGCTTAGGTGCCGGCATAATACCTGATCCTTCCCTATGCTGTGGCCTTGTTGCCCGATTGGGATCGAGAATGTTCTCGCCCCTTCTCGGCTCCAAGGCATGCTCACTGTACCGGCCTGAGCCCGAGGGCTGTGGCGTACTGTGGCTGGGTGGTGGAGGTGAGAGTAATTTCTTCTTTACACAGGAGTCGATAGAATTCACAGTACGTGGCGTCGTCGTGGTCCTTGGCCTAGATCCAGGGATCAGCCTCGGCCATGTGAGCCCCTTGACATGCACCAGTGCTTGTTCTTCCCCAGAGATTAAATCAAAGCAACACAGTGGGGACTGGCAATGTCCCCCCTACCTCCTACCGGAGCAGCTGCTTTACTTTCCACATTGCTGTCATGCGAGAACAACTCTTCGGCCGACAGTTCCATGGTGTGTGTCAGGCGTCAATTCCTACCGCTCCGAAGTGTTTTCTTGTTTTTGAACAATGCACAAGCCGCACACTTGCCTTCTTTGTGCTCTGGGATAGGCACAAATTACACACCTCGGTGTGTCAGTGTGTGCGACAGAAGAGGTCCTTTTTTGTCTCCATAAGACAGAGATGGTCATTCTCGATTGGCGTGTATTTGGCGCCGGGTAAGTGGAACCCAGTTTCTAGGATCCGTGGGTATTGTCTAATGGATCTCCATTTGCGTTCTTTCGTGATCGTAGGCCGCGTGGGTGTCGAATGCTGCAGAGCTCTGATGCAGTCCACATGTGTACGGCAGTCAACAAATGCTACAAATATATCAATTATATTACATAATGTACCATAAATTAAAGAAAAACTTTGGTTGACAGCCTTTTCCGGTCTTTGCCCAGGACATTTGGACATCTTTTCCTTTCAAATTCCGCCTAACACCAATCATGTTCAGAAAATTTCAAACATTTGACTCATTAACAACTTTTAGTGTTAATGTACACAAGGCCAGTGTAATCAAAGTTTACCTTCCCAGTACCAAGCAAACATTTTGGCTTCCATCTGCCCTTAAAAAAAAGCTATCCAATAACATTTCAAAAATAAAATTAAGTGAATCTACAATAGCTTCCTGTGCCTCGGCACCCACTTCATAGATCTCACAAAACCATCACCAAGGACATGTGAAAGAAGTGAAATCATGAACCTAGGTAACATCTAATGAACCTTACATACATAGTAAAGAAATGTATAACTGGGTGCCCAAATGGGAGAGGACTAGAATTACATGCCATATACCTTTTAAACTCCATGACCTTGTCATTTATAGCCACAAGTGTAACATTGGAGCACTTTTATATTGAGAACCGGAACAGGACATACTTCCTAATGACAATGCTGTAAAGGATGAATATATGCACAATCAGATAAATATGCCGGTTCAAGGCAGTCAAGCCGTAGCTACACAGATCATCCCAGAGCATGGCTTCCCACCATCAGTATGAGAGATGAACATGCAGCAGAAGACTGCCTTGAGGACCATGAATCATACTTGAATAAACCCATTTCCCTCTACACCCGATTATGGATCTTTCAGAATAGCCATGGAGGAGAGACCACCTGAGAGATCATTCTGTTACTGGCACCCACTTCCCACAGTCCTTAAAGGAAGTGCATTACAGTAAACTGAAATTAGCAGGTGTTACCAGAACATAGTCCACTGCTTGTATTCCTGTCAGTTCCTTTCCAACACCTATCAGTGGGAACTTGAAATTAGTAGCAGAAGCCCATGCATGAACTATCGAACAAACCATAATCAATGTAAAGGGAGGCAATGAAAAGGACCCCATTCCTGTGCCTACCACCCACTTCATACACTCCCTTGTAAAATAACATTTAAGAGAGGAAGTGAGCCCAAACCCCATCCTACTGCCCCATACCTGGTCTCTTGGTTACTCGTACTGCTGTGCTGTTGAGATTTTGTGGAGTCTGTGGAATTGGATTCGGAGTAGTTAACTGATGAAGGGGAGGATGATGAGGAAGATGAGGACGAGGAACTAAGGCCTGGGTATCGACTGTGGCTTGGTTTGATTTTTGTGGTTGCAATGCCATTGCTACAGTTGGGACTGTCAACGCCTGAAAAACAAAATGAGAAAAAAAGTATTCAAAATAAAAGTCACTTTAAGACGAGGTTCATTCTACATTACAGGAAAATGGCAGTCTTTGCTGTGTGAGAGCATATTCCATAATTCATTGAAAGACGAGTGCTGATTTTCAAGAGATCTGAAACACCTGCTTCATAAATCATTATAAATGATATATCCATTATAAAATGTATTGTGGAAATGATCAAGGAGGTAAATCAAAAACAATACCGTAGTTCTGTAACTATTTTGCCTACGGGTGACCTTTCAAAACTAAAGGATTGTGTAGCAAAGAAATGTTATCCACCCATAAGACCCAGAGATAATATTAAAAGATCTTTTGCAGATTTTAATTAAGTCTGGTTCCTTTCCTGCTATCTACTGAAGCAGGGTACCCAGTGCCTGGTGAAGGTTAATTAAACTATGATGGGACACTCATTCTTTAATCCTCTTTACTGTTTCCATGGTCTCACAACATCTTTCAATAATGCAGGAAGCTGGTACTGATATTAACTTATTCAGAGAACACCCAATCACATGGCATTTGAATTTAAGGCTCTTTTCTCTGGCAGTGAGGTTGGAGGACATAATGAATGCAGTAGACTGGTCCTCCAATTCCACCTTTAAGACGTTTTACTTTAAAGCGATGGTGGACCTAGCCTCTCTGGTGGTCAGTAATTCCTTGAGATATCAGAACTGATTAATGACTTTAACCTTGACATCATGTTTCTCACTAAAACCTGTCTTAATAATTCCTCAATGTTCTGCTCTTTCCACGACGTCAGATTTACTCCACTCCACTCCATTCCATTCTGTTGTGAGACTAAGAAGACCGATATTGTGGAGGTCTAGCGTTCATTTACAGAAACTCACTAAGCTGCAAGCTCCTTCCCCTGAACCGCTATCAATCCTTCCAGGGTATGTCTCTGGAAGTCAAACTGCACACGGCTACCAACCTCACAGTGAATGTTATTTTGACCCCATGGCAAAATTAAAACACATTTGTTGAAGAATGTATGGAGTCCTTTACTTTTCAATTAATGAACTCCAACAGGATTATCTTGCTTGGTGACTTCAATCTTTGTTGGGGTACCGAGGGCAACAAACAGACGCCTACTCCTTTCGCAGCGACCATGACCTCCAACAACACTGTCAAAAACCCACCCACTGCAAGGGCTCCACTCTAGATCGGATGATTTCCGGAGCTCCACACCTAATAATCATTGATCCTATCCTGGTAGACCGGTCTGACCACCACCTTATCCTCTTCATTGTGTTCTTTACCTGCATTAAAACCCCAGGTCATCCAAAGAAGGGGAATATCTGGTTTAGAGACCCAAGTAGATTTAAGATAAAAGCCATTGCAAACAGACCTTTTTGAAGCAATCAAAAAGGCTAAGAACCGTTCCTCCAATACCCCACCCAAGTCCTCCGAGGACTAATGCAACAACATTGTGGAGTTTTTTGACAAACATCTCCCTGCCGGCCACCTATAACAATAAAGCTGAGGAGAAGTTATTTGGCAAAGTGAAGTGTCCCTGGTCCTCTTTCAGCCCAGTTACAGAGACCACCATATCCAAGCTGAAACACACAAAATACCCTTGTGAGGACATCGCTGGCTCCATCAGTAAACCTTCTCCAAACAGTTCTACTTTTGCTCCACCATGGTCAACTGCTCCCTTGAACAGGGTGCATCCCAGTCTCCACGGGAGCCGGCACAAGTAAGCGCAGTAGGGCGGGGTAGGTAGTTGACCAACGACAGAATAGGTATTATTTATTTAATTCATTAAACCTTTTATCTTGTATCCCCCGCCTGCCTCACCGCGCATTTCTATGCTGGCCGCCGCTGCTCAGTATGTCTAAAAAACCAAGAACTATCATTGGACCCCCAAAGGCCTTCACAACTTCTGTCCAGTCTCCACCCTTTTATTCTAAGTTGATTGAAAGCTGAATCGTCTCCCAACTGTATCTCACATCCACGCAGACAAGCTCCTTGACATTCTCCAATATGGCTTCAAACAGGGCTACAAAACGGAGACTGCAATTCTGCCGCTTCTTAACAATGCTCTCCCCATCCTTAACAGTGTAAACTCATGTCTGACACAGTTCACCACCATGGTCTAATAAACATCAAGAAGAATTGAAGGTGTAGCCCTTAACCGGTTCACCTCCTTTCTAACAAACCACTCATGTAGTAAAAATTGGGAGCTCTGCCTCAAAGTTAGTGAGCCTACAACAATGGAACCCCCCCAACCCCAAGGCTTGCTCCTCTCTGTAACCCTATTAATCTCTATTTTGAGCCTCTCTGTGCGACCTTTGGAGATCCTCTTTCACCTGAGAGCTGACAATACCCAAATCTACTTGAAGGTCACATCACCCTCCTATCAAACAGCCTGATAAGAATTCAGCCATGGATGTCAAATCACCATCTTAAACTAAACCCTGAGAAAACAGAATTCTTTTTTATATATCCATAGAAAGCCACTCCATCTGTGCAAGACTGGATGAGTGGTCTTGAGTGCCAACGCTCCATCGTTCAGAATGTCAAGACTCTTAACTTCACCCTCAACTGCCGTCTTTAGCTCCTGAGCCCTACTGCAACAATGGCAAAAACACCTGGTTCCAAGTAACAATGCTCTGGGGGATCAGGCAGCTCATCCCAAAAGAGGACATAAATATCAGTGAACAGGTGTTGGTTCTCTCCAGACTAGACTATAAGATCTCACTCCTCTGAGGTATCCTAAAAGTTCAGTTACGCCCGCTTAGAGCAATTTCACATGCTGCGGCCTTCTTTGTTTACCAGTCACAAGAAATTTGACCACATCATTCCTATCTTGCCATCCCTTCAACGGCTGCGTATAAAGGGAAGAGCCCAAATTGAAACTACTTGCACCACACACACGGTATTGCACTCCTCTTCGCCTGTGTAACTGAAAAATTTGGATGCAAAACAAGGTTCAGAAAATGCTCAATCACTTCTCCCGGGAGTACCTAATCTTCCAACAGGAGCAATTCATGAATCATACAGTCTCCCAAAGCACCACAAAAATCTGAAACCCTCCACATGATCACATGCCATGTTACACCTTCAAAATAGATCTCAAAGCTCGACTCTTTGAAACACACTTTTGTTAAAAATATTTTCTCCCAGTGGCTCTCAAATCTTTGCTTTGAACTTTTTTTTTACGTTGTATCTCAAATGTATCCCAGCATTTATTGTCTGGGAACTGTACACATTGTTCAGTTTATTTTCCACTTGCTCTCGATTATCTGCTTTTAATTCTTCCTAAGATGAATCTTTAATGTACTCCTGCTGTGACTGGTAATTGTACTCTTGTAAAGAACTCTGATGCTTCCGGTTCATGTCCACGCTACATAAGATCACACAAATATTAAATAAAAATCATCCAGCCGTATATTAAACAGCACAAGGTATTTTTCGTGTATTGACGGGAAGTTGTTAGCATTATACATTTTCAAAACAGTTTAACGCTCTTATATTGAGTACTGAAGTTGTACTAAATCACATTAAAAAGCATGAGGCAATAAGCCTGCGATTATGGCAGCCAAACACTGTCTAAATGACTTCCCTGCACAACAGACTCCTCTGGTTCTCAATATAAAAGTGCTCCAATGTTACACTTGTGGCTATAAATGACAAGGTCAGGGAGTTTAAAAGGAGACCCTTATTGACAGTCAGAATCAGCAGTACGAGTCATTTCGAGCAATCCAAATCAGGTGAGCTAGTTATAGAGTCCCTGGTGAGGTTCCTCATGTTGGGTGACCAGAGAAGTGCCACCTAGCAGCGGGTCCAAAGATAGGTGCTGCGCTCATTGCCCGTCATCATGGGCCCCAGCCCTAAGCTTCACCAAGCCCAATTATTCTTGTTGCCGAGTTGGCTTCATTAAGAACTGGTGCTGGTCTTCAAAGAAGTATGTTTGGTCATCAGTCATAACCTGCAACCAAGCCGGGAACAAGAGAGCATATTTGATGCCTTCGTCTTGCAGTACTTTTTTTAAACCTTGTAGATGATGCTCGGTACTTCTGCACTGCAAAACGTGCAGTTCGGGAATATC
The DNA here is from genome assembly GCF_964261635.1 of Lissotriton helveticus. Lineage (NCBI taxonomy): Eukaryota > Metazoa > Chordata > Amphibia > Caudata > Salamandridae > Lissotriton > Lissotriton helveticus. Next base: position 676,777,624 of record NC_136073.1, on the reverse strand, counting down.
ATCATGTGTGAGGAGACTATGGAAATTGGGTCACTTGCTCTGGCATTTTGTAAGATAAAGTCACAATCCCGTAAACTTAAAGAGTATGGTAGCCATTGGTAGTGGGGGTGTGCCTGGAGGGCATTGAGTGAATGGCATGTGATTGGTCCAATGAACTGCAAACATGGTCAATAAGCTCTAGGGGGCTATATAGCTGTGCAGCCTTGCTTCTACAAAGGATCGTCTGCGCAAGTAGAGGAAAGTGGACACCTTATGTATGAAATGAGTGCTTTTGCTTTGCTGCATCAACCCCTTGTTGCTGGTCTGTAATGACATTTAAAACGTTACTTGCTTAACATTTTTGTGGATGGATAAATCTGAATTTTGGAAGAAAAAGCAAATGGAGATAGGAGGGTATGGACCAGGTTTTGGTTTTATTAGTACTGTGTAGGATCATAAAACAAGTGCACCTGAAAGGTTGAACCCGACAGCATTTTGTTAATTTTGGACTATATTTTATGTAGAGTATTGTACGCAACTTTCACTATAAAATCCACAATGCTCCCATTTTTGTTAAGCAAACGTTGAAGACTTTGAATGGTAGATTTTATCTCTCAGTGAGACGGCTGAACGCCTTTACACTGTTTAAAACATACTTTTTTTTAAAATAGCTTTTTGTTGTAAGCAAAATAAAATTAACTACTAGTAGTCATTTTACACTTGTAAATCCTAATTTGGCAGGTTCCATCACTGGCTTTAGGGATGGGTAGGTAGGGAGATCGGCAGCTCGTAGTAAATTTACATTTGGAAACGGTAAATAGCAAAAAGTTTTAAGTTCATTGATAGAAACAGTAGTACATTTATACATAAGTAAATCTACCAAAAAAAAGGAAAAAAAAGAATACAGAATAGTGAGGGAACATTTTCTTTTTAAGCGCCAACTCCCCTTTTGCTGCGCACAGACCCAGCAATAAGGTTGGGATACTCCAGACTATGTTTAAAAGGGCTGTCTTAGGCTTGGCACACAGAGAGCTTTATTTCTAATTGATGTATACACTGGGACTCATGTGTTCCAGCTGTCTGCCCCGAATATGGAGCACTTTGTATAATATTTGTTTCTACAGGTTACATCCTCAGATTGTCTGTAATCCCATAAAGCCTTAACGCACTATAATCCTAAAACCCTGCATAAACAATTGTCCCACTACTAACTTAAGGTTTATTTCCCTCTGCATGATTTACCTCATTTCAATTCTACAAAGTGATGCTCTTCTTGCCTTCCACCTTCTGCATGCCTTCTATGTCGGGGTACAGGCTTTTCAGGCTAACGCCTTTCTGTTTTGATCTCTTTTTTTGCAATTCGGCAATTGGCTGACATCTCATTGTATAGATCACGGCCTCTCTTCTTTAAAACCCTATCCCGGTAACCCAACATTACTTAATGTCCAACAGCCTATCTATCTTATGAATGAATGAATGAGAATTTATAAAGCGCATGGTCATTCAGCAGAGTTCTGAAACTACACAGCCCCCACACTTAACTGATATTATATAATTTATCACAAAGTAACTGGAGTAAATGCAAGGTTTTTTTCTTGAGAGCACATGACTAATCCGAATAACCAATCATACCACTGGACTAACCACGAACCTTGGATTCTGGAGTAGTGTACTACTCTCTGTAAAGCAGCAGAGAAGGGTGCCTAACCAGCAAGAGAAAAAAGCAGCTACAACTACAATATTAAAGCTCCCATCCATAGGAAGCAAAGGTGGTGGCCGGTCATTGAGGCAGTGGGGAGAGTTGGGTACAGTGGGATTCAGCAGATGAAGTGGAGGTCTGCTGAACACTGCTCCCTGCAACCAGGTGCTGGTGCAGAGTCAGAAAGACCTAAAACGGTTCTATAGTGCACAAGTTAAGATGGTGGAGATTCAGACTGCAACCAGTACCTGGGAGAACAAAACGGAGCTCTAAAGAGGAGACTTCTTTGCACTGAAATCTCATTCCACCAGTGAATGGCGGGATAATGAGTTAGAAGAAGGCCCAGAAACAACTAGGGTCTGATGCCAGGGAAGCTAGAAATAATGCCAATGCTAATGGATCTGCAGTAGTGAAACCAGAGAATCAGAACAAAAAAATAATCCTTGCTGGGTGGTATGCCTGATAATATGAAAGTAAGACAGTCACAAGGAGAAAGCAGGGGGCAGTTAGGAACAGCAAGTCTCACAGCTGCAAAGTGAGACAGTTGAGCTGATCGAAGCAATAAGCCAGAGGAAAGAATTTGATGACACTTTGTTTTCCGACTCATTTGGAGGAGAAAATGAAGTAGCTTGAGAATAGGGTGAGGGTCCACATCCTCGGAGTTCTTAGTGTGCTCTATGCGGGCAAGAGAGAAAATGTGGGAAACCCTGGGAGATTGACTGCAGGAAGAAGTAGTAGGATCCAATGCGGGCATGCATATCCGAGTAGCAAGGCACTCAAGAAGAGGGCTGTCTGGTGTGGGACAGCTTGATGACATAATAGTCTCAGATCTCAGAATGGGGCAGGCAGGTCAGTTATCAGATCTTTGCAAAGTAATGGTCCAGAGGAGAGGCGCTTCTGAAGGTGGGGAAAGACGTGTTTGCCAAAGGACTAGAGGCATCCCCTCAGGTTCTCGAAATCTTGAGGGAAAGCAGAAAAGCTTTTTCCTTTTTGCAACTGGAGACAGTACATTACTTTCTTAGATCTATTTCTGAGGTTTGAGTAGTTTCAATTGTCTGAAATAGTTTCTTCCCCTTTAACCTGTGCTTTCAGTTTTCATGATGCTTGCCTCTACTGGGGTTGAAGTGACTGAGGTTTTAAAAAAACGTTTTTATTGCAGGTTTTAAACAATATACAGACAGTATATTGTGTCAAACGGCTACCCGATCGCAGAGTCTAGAGATCAGTCATCACTGGGAGATAAACAATAATGGTATATAACCATTACACAGGGCAGTGATTTACAGTTAAACTTCTTTCCCTCAGCCTTGTTGGCCTAAAACTAACTCCTATGGCCTAACTGAGGATTACAAATATATTACAAGAAAGCTATTGGACTTTCGTTTTATAGGATTGGTATGAGGAGAGAATGCCTCTATTTGAGAGGATACAGCATTTGTTTGGGTTGATATACTGTGCATGATGTTGCAATAAATTATTTACAATAAAACGATTTGGATTTGAAGAAAAGCAAAAACATCTCCCTACTTCCAAGGCATATTGGATGCCACTTATCCAACTAAAGAGCTTTTGAAATAGTCTTAGAATTTACAATCATGGACTACGTCACAGACTCTTCCATGCAGGACACCTAGCTAAATAAGCACAACCTCGGAACCCCCTTATTAGCAAAGTTGGTCTTTAGCAATATCCGACTAGCAATCAAGCTGAATTAATTCCACAAGAATACACAACCAAATTCCTGGTCATTCAATCCACCCTCAATAAAAAAAAATTAACCAATTAAAATGATCACCACAGTTGGCTCACAGTCTGACTCTTGCTTCTCAAATATATTCCCAAACACCTTCCATGCTTCCTTTGCAGTCGCACTAACCAGGGGGTCATTAATGAATCACATTTGACTAAAGAAGTGAAGTGAAAACATTCTAGATCAAGACAATGCCGAAGAAGGGAATGACATACTATAGATCAATATCAATTGACCATTTCTTGGTGAAAATATTGAAAAAGCACTATTTACACATTTTCCAAAAGAACCTCCTCTGACACATCGGCAGGTTTCGACTGAAAAAGAATTAAGGAGAATCTGTGACTTGCTGAAGAAGATGCCAGACTTCCAAGTGAGCTGCCAGACTCCAACAATGTGACCTCTCAGAAGCTTTTGACAGCGTTGACTACAAACCAAAGCCTAAACACCCTGAAAAGTAAGCATAGCACTACATTGGATTAAGTCCTGCTTTATAGACCTAATAGATATCATGGTGCTGCCTCGATTTCTCTCAGCACCATTCTTGCACAAGGTAGAAGTCCAATGGCTCAACACCATTTCTTCGATGAATCTCCGTTTCAGCTTCATCAGCTTGCCAATGCCAATTAGCGTACCTCCTTCAACAATGGTGCAACCCAGATTATTCTAAAACTAACATAATATCAGACATTTTGTTATCAAGACTCTTAATGCTTGCAGGCAGTAAACTCCTGTATGCTACAAAATAACCTGAAACTAATCTCTTCAAAAACTAAGACCCTCACTTGAAGACAATGTAAACGTACAATCCTAACACTAGCTGGGCTAAGGAGAAAGGAGCGCCACCTACCATATCGAAATAAGTAAAGAACCATGGTGTGATTCAATAAAATCCAAACTCTTAAGCCAAAAGTCAGGTCAACAATATGACAAAAAGCTTCTTACCAGGTTTAACAGCACAGGCTCTGGACTCAACAACACAAATGTAGTCAAGAACGGACAATGGCAATGGTTCCTAAAGTAGGGTTACCAAGCACCTAAGTCCGTCAATTATTTGTATTTTTGCCAACTAGCCCATAATAATTGCAGAAAATACAATAACTTATTCAAACATTTAGTATGTAAAACATTACTTACGTCGATTAAAAGTAATTACTTAAAAACAAACTATTTAAACTTATCAGTAAACTATTCACACAGCACCACAAACCTATCAAATGTCCCTCAGTGTAATAAAATGCTAAACATTTAAACGCATCTATCAAAATTTAGGTACATTAATTACAAAGAACAGAACAGTTCATGTTGCAAGAGATAAATGTTTGAAATGGAATACCCAAACAGAGTGTATAACAGAGTAGGGCAAAAGTTTATTTTGTTAATACTAGAAGCATCCAAGTAATTGGGTATGCCTATGTTCCATAGCACTAGAATAATCTGAATTTCCTAAATTTTTAACAAAGTGGACAAAACAACAGAAAACTAATTTTTATCTTCGAATGTCCTTGCAATAGCAGCAATAATGTGTAAGAAACCGATTTCGAATCCATGTAGCAATAAATGATGCTCAGGGCAAAGTTCCCAACCTAAACTTTATCTAACATGACTTGCAAACAGGGGTTCAATCTAATTTAGATAAACTTCAAATACAGGGATGTGGTTCTGTTCTAAAACCTCTGCAAGTCTGCCACAGTAATTGTACAGAAAACTGTTATTGACTAGCTCCAATAATGTTATAAAAGTGCAAGCAATGGGGGACATTATGAGATCAGGTTCTTTCCAGTAACATGTAAATACAACTTCACAAATGATGAATGTACATACAAAAACCAGGCCAATTTTGGGCATTAATGATGGCCACAATCTCTTGCTGCTGTAACCTATAATGCATACAAATTTATTAGTATGGAGTCTAAGCCAGTTGATATGGATCATTAGTTTTGTTATATAAATGATACTCCTCATCCCCATGTCAGTCATAGAACTTTATGTCGGAAAAAAACCCATTAAAGATCAGCATAAAAACAGTTTACACATGCACTTCATGTAATAAAATGAGCAAATTACATTACAAAGGGCAACTAACTCCATGTGTAAAAACGTGTTAGAACTAAATAAAGAAGGAATACAATAAAGTAACTTAAATGCCTAAGAACAAATATAAAATAGTTATGTCAAGGGTGGTCAACCAGATTTGTTCCTGATACTTAAGGACCCTCTAATCAAACTGATCCCGGCATAGCAAACCCCAAGGGAATCAGGGCAGCATAAAAATCTAAAACCAATCTTTTAAGGAGTTCGGGAGTAATGAATACAAACTAGGAACTAGGATTTGGGTTCCCATGGATTTTAAGCGTACAAAAAAGCATAAAAGTAGTGTGCTTTGCCTTGACAAAGTATCGCAGATTTTCAAACCACGTGCCTACCTTGCTGTGGAAATGCTAAAAGAAAGTGCAGAGACCCCAAACGTAACCTGGCCCAAAAAAAAACAAATTGGGCGTATTCTATGTGTGCTAAATAAAATTCTGGTGTGTGACTAGGGGATAAAGCAAGATAAGCGACCGAGGAAGAAAGCTGGTGTGCTTTGAAATTGAGCCTAAGCTGCGCACCTACATGAAAAGCTGTTTTTACCTGAGCTCTGGCCGAATGGAGGATTCGGTCGATGTTATTAAAAAAAAAACTCTGGTACCCCCAAAAGAATACATTTAGAAAGCCCTAGCTCAGCGGTTTGACAGATTTTCAACCACAGTAGCAACGGGCGAGCCCAAGGGTATCTTCCAGATAATTAATGGCCTCTTCCGAATGGCAGAAGAAAGTGGGCGCACCTAGTGGCACCGTAAGTAATCTTTGCAAAAAGCTGCTTTCTACTCTTTAGAGTCGGAGCAATCACAATATCCCCACATTTCTGCACCATAAGTGGCGAGTTAATGACACTTTGCTTTGTGCAAGGTTATCATCTCCCTAACAGGTCTATGAGCTAATGTGGAAGCAAAACAAAAGATCGCTGCATCTGAACAATTTTTTTTTGTGCCCTCAGCACTAACAGAGATCCCCAGTTCAGATGCGAGTCAACTGGCATCCTCAAATAGCTAAAACTCTACCCTAACAACAGGAGCACCCCCTACAAGAAAGTCTTGGAATTGGTTCTCTTTGGCCTGCAGACCATAACAAAGGACTTTTTCTGATGTATCTTCAGATCGACAGAAGACATGAAATCAGCAAAGGCATCCAGCGCTGTTTGTAGGCCGGCTGCTGTCCCAGGTATGAGGACAGCACCATCCACATATAAGAGTGTCGGAATAAAACGAGTAACTGCCCTCGGGAAGTCCAGTTTCTTATGCAACAAATGGCCTTCCAAACCAATAATGTATATTAGAAGGAAAAGCAGGGCTAAAATGCTGCCCTTGGGGGCTCGTTGATTACACTGGATAGAAGGTATATATTCCCCTCTAGAACCAAAGAGCATCTTGCCCGAGTTGTCTCAAAGCAGGCCAAGCAGCATTGCACATTATCTGCTCGCTATGCGAGACTGCTGTAGCAGAGTATGGGAGAGAAGCCACGCCCACTCTCCTCCCATATTTTTAATTGGCTTGTGTCATTGTCTTTCGTAAATTCGGCCTTCGGATTTGTTAATAGGCTTGTAAGTCCACTCTAGTACGGCCTTGTCTTCATTTGTACACTTCCATGGCGACTAGCCCCATTACTTCGTTTGTTTCATGAGACCTGTTATTTAGTCTGTAAGCACTATTTCATTTATTGAGTTTCTCTTACTGCAGGCAGGACATGCGCTGCTTCATCTGAAAACGCTTGTGTGTTTTTAAGCAGCACTGCTGCCCCGGTAACACGGGCGCCTGCTTTCATTCACTTTTACCCATAATTATCTTGTGTCTGTTTCAATATCCCCCCGCCCCCACACACCCAGTAAAATGGATTTGGAAATGATTAGCGAATTAAGACATGTGAATTTCAAGGAGCACATAATCCTGTCCTAATGGGCTGAAGCTGACAACAGCACATCTGTGTTACATGTCATCTGTAATAAAGCCACCTGACGGGTTATTTTCAAAAGTCTGTTTTATTAACACCACCACCAATACCACCATCAATACAACCGCCATCAATACAACCGCCACCAATACAACCGCCATCAATACCACCGCCACCAATACCACCGCCACCAATACCACCGCCACTAACAATACCAACAGTACCACCACCACCGCCTCCACCACCAATACCGCCTCCACCACCAATACCGCCTCCACCACCAATACCGCCTCCACCAACAATACCGCCTCCACCAACAATACCGCCTCCACCAACAATACCGCCTCCACCAACACCAGCAGCACCAATACCAATACCATCAATACCACCAATACCACCACCTCAGCGCCTCTTGCTCACTAGTAATAGCACAGGCACTGTAAGGGGCCGGAGCTGCTGCAGCAGAGACCATCCCTTCCTTCCTCCATGCCTGCCATAAAGCACAGCCTGCTCGTTCCTACTACAGCTGGAGTGTTGTTTTTTTTTTTAGGCCGAAGATAGCAATGACATTACGCAATGACACACTGCACACTGAAATCACAGAGAGGGCAGGAAATAGCCCCCCCCCCCTCCAGCTCTTCCTCCTGAGCCGAGGCAGTGTAATCACAGAGCGAAAGGTGTTGGAGCACATTGTTAGTGTGTATAGCTCGAATCATGTGTAACTCTCACTTCACACATTGTGTGTAATTTACCACACTTACAGATCTTCTTCACTGCACTATATATCACTACTTTGAAGACGTTGCAGGCCGGTCTCTTCCTCTAATATTTACTATCTAACAAGCGGTCAAGAAGTCCCTTTATTGCAATGCAATAGGCCTCGCATTTGCGAGAGTTTAAGCTATTAGTATCATAAATGACAATGCCTTTAACTTAAGTTTTAAAACGCAAAACATAAATAAAAGGCATTGTCATTTACAATGCCAATAACTCAAACTCATGTGAATGTGAGACCAATTGCATTGCAAATGCTTTTTTTATTATACAGTTAGATGTCTTTGGAGGAAGAGGATCCCACCCATGTGTCAAGGGCCGATCCATATCAAAAGGTGGACGGGGCAGGGGGTTGCATCACTGAGATGATATTAGTTGAAACTTTTGCTTGGGGGAGGTGGTCCCATATGATGTACAGTACAATGTTTATGTTCTCTTTTTGGAAGGGGTAAAAGGAAGAGTAAAGCAGGAGCAAGTATACTGAGGATAACTCCCTACCCCCTTGGCTCTTCCCATTGTCCAGTCTTACAGATTCCTGGCATTCCCGGGCTTCTGATAGACGTACCAAAATCGGAAGTGAAGACTTCTTGGAATAGTACACCTTCCCTTTTGCTTAGAATAGTGTTGCAGACCCACCTTGCTCTGGGCATGGAGCTCCACAAGCTGTTTTCTCTATGGACAGGGCTGACCTGGGAGACACTCTTGTTTAAGCTTTGTCTATGTATATCTGTGGCTACATTGCTAAGTATGTATCTATGTGTATGAGTGCCTGCATACAAATTATAACAAAAATAGATGCACTAGTGTGTAAATAGCGATATATTTGCGGGGAGTTTTATATAGTGTGAACTCGACCCGAAGGTATCAGAGAGCTTTACATGAGCACCAGTTGAGTTACAGACAAATTCATTTTGGTGGGCACAGGGAGATACCGTGATTTGATTGCAAAGAGGGTCCCTGAAACGTTAATTCAATTTGGAGAAGACTCCAGGGAAGGACACTAATAACAGAAATCGACATGAACTTCTCCAAAGTCTAGATACATAAACAATACGTTTAGGATATAAACATACCATATGTTAGACCAGTGACATTTATAATTTATTGAATTTTTTTCTTTTTTTTTATTTAAATTTTTCACATATAGGGTAATGATGTTTAACAATGATATATATATATATATATATATATATATATATATATAACAATTTGTGAGCTCCACATATATAGATAGAACAAGTGAGCTGTATAAATACACTAAGAACAACGACAAAAATAGATTATGACTATGTGATTGTCTTGCCTGAATTGGTGATGTAGTTAAAGAGACATTAACTACAAACAAATCATAGGGTCATAAACCTTAAATTATAATGTACTGTAAGGTTCCTAACATTTTCGCTCCTGGAGCAGTAGTGATGGTAGGTGAGGGTTCAAACCTTTTGTGTAAGTTGTTGCACTTTCCTTGATTGAAAAGTCGCCTCCTTGCTTCAGGGGAGCTGGGTAAAATTGATGACTTATGACCCTGGTTGAGACTAGCATTTTAATTTTGTTATACACACAACTCAAAACCACCCAGCATATTTGCACTACACATAATAACATTCTACTCACTATCACATACATACACCCCACATAAAACCTATCAATACCACAAAACACCAATCAACAAAAATACACTCCACACCATGCCACATAATTACAATCAGCATAATTGTTTTAGTCGGCACACAGCTTCACGCGACACAAATCAACTCAACACATTTCCATTACATACCACATAATTCAACAAGAAACCACATTATTCAAAACAGAATTACATAACACACCATATACATGCAATCCACACCACATAATTCCACATCACAAACTTAAACACACTACAAAAATTCAACTTCACTACGTTATACTCCACAACACAAAATACCATACCTCATAATTACTCTCCATAACACACAATTCCACTCCACATAATTACTGTGCAGAAAATACGACAATTTCAAACCACAAATTTCCACTGCACAACATACCACATAATTCCACTACACACCACATACATTCACTCCAAAACACATAAGTATAAAACATTTACAATGCCAATAGCACTACTCTCTACTTTTATTTACAAACCTTCACTCAACACCCCTTTACACCAAAACCCTTTAGCCATACTACATAGAAACAACCCAAATCTTTTTTTTTTTAAAAGTCACAACAAGCACAGCTATCAACTGTCCAAACGTTATACGTTAGTCGGAAACAGAAATGCTTATAACATTTTTTTATTATAACTTTTCAGCATGCCAGACAGCAGCCACACTGCTCTACAAAATAATGTTTACACATTGGCATAGCCAATACCTCTAGCTGAACACTTAAAATGTCACAACGGCGAGACCTATTGGCTATGCCAATGCCTGGAACTATAATGGCTTCTTTCTATATGGGTCGCATGTGACCTATGTTCACAGCTCTAAAGACATTTATAAGCAAAGGAGCCCAGAGGTCAATGTTATCTCTAAATAGATGTACAGGGAAACCATCGGGCCCGGGTACCACACTACACGGACTGTGCTTGATAGCTGCAGCAACATCTTTTACATTGATGGAGTGAAAGAACTTAAGGGACAAATCCATATCTATGATAGGGGGTATCCTATCATCCTGTTGGGTGTGAGGAAGGCAACGGAGATTAAATATTTGCATATAGTGTGCTAGCCAGGACCCACTGGGATCAGACATTCTATGTTAGAGGGAGGCCCTTTTTTAAATAAAGGTTGATTAATTACCTCCTAAAATTGCCTGCCGTCCCTCAAGTTCCTGGCTACTAATAAGTCAGACCGTGCCTCAGTTTTAAGTTCTGCCTTCCTGATCTTCAAAGTGTCTCTATATATTTTACACACAACTATAACGATTTCACTATTCTTGGTTATGCTATTTAGGGCTGCATTTAGTAAGTTATGTGATTTTTAGAGGGCGGCATTGAACCATTGATGGTCAATGGAAGTGGATGAGATGCATTTTGCAGTTAACGCATGGGCAATTGCCCCACAGACTATGCCAAAGCCTTCTATTATGGTAGAATGGGCACTATCAGGTAACAGACACTTATGCAGGGCATCAAAGTTTTCAGACACCAAATTTTCTACAAACCTTTTCGGGTCTACATGCTCCCGTATAATTCGAAGACCTTTGTTAGGGTTGAAAGCAAGAGGGGGGCACTTCCAGCTTAGGTTCTGTTGACACTTTGACCACTTTAAAAGATCCTACTAAGGGGTTATGGTCACTGGAGCAATTTGAGGAAACTTTAAATTCTAGAATTAAATTCATGTGAAGTTAAAATAAAATGAATGGTGCTAGATCTGTTACCTCTGGTCAAAGTTGGAAGAGGCCTTGAGGTACACAGGGTACAATTGATGAAACACCAAGTTCCTGGAGTATATAATATTGTTCAATGCACCCACATAATTAGAGTGCCTAAGTGTGTCATCGCCTGGCTATGTTCTCCACTCCACACACCTTTGAGCCACTAAATTCACAGAGAGTAGAATTTAAAATCCTCCACCCAAAGTATGCAATACAGACAATCTTTAAAACTCGAAGCATTAGTAATTATGTCATCTAGCATGGCTACAATATTAGAACAGCAATGGTTAAAAAAGTTATGATAACAATTTACAGGTTTGCTGTACCCAGCCTGGTCAGCAGCAATAGTTGGAACTAGGGAGAAGATCCAACACGCTTGTCTTTTAGGCTGGAGATCTTGATAGAAATTAATAGAAATTAAGATAACCAGGTCTCCCCTCGCCTGCACACAAACTAATGGTAATACAAGATTACAATAAGAAAGGAAACCATCTATATAGAAGTCGTCCATAGCCCAAGTCTCTTGAAGACAGATTAAGTCAAACTCTTTAGTATATCCCACCCAGTCTTGGTTCATTAGCTTGGAGCGGACGCCTGCAATGCTCCAAGGTAATAAATTGAAAGTGGCATCAGCACAAATTCAATTTAAAGGAGGAATTTGGCTTACATTGGCTTTTAGAGCTGGATTTGCAACCGTGCTTATAGAAAGATCAGAGTCTATGCCACAGGGAATAGAGGGCACAAAGCAGGTGGAGGTGGGCATTAATAGATTTCTCTAAAGTTGCTCAGGGGGAAAAAGCAGTTACATAAAGAAATGTGTGGGACTTGTGGGTCTTGCACTATGACAGACAACGTAACATTACCCTGCAGAAAACCTTCCTCCTCTCTACCCAGAGGCTGTGGGGTTTTATCTAATCCAGTGCATAACTTTGTTGTTTTAAATCCGACTTGATTCCCTTTTTGAAGGGGTTTAAAAGAGGAGCTTGGTCAAGAATGATGACAAGAGGGGTAGACTCCGGGGGAAGATGTAGGTGCGGCATGTGCCAGAAGACCATTCTCATACAAAAGGAATTGCCCATGATTAGGCGGTGATACCGGCCTCAGGGGCGACGAGGCTACAGAGAACGCAGCGCTATTATTACTAGCTGAATTAGTAACTGATGGCAAGGCAGTGACATGGAAGGGCGTTGGGCCTCAAATCTGATTTTGGGTTTGTAGCAAATTGGTTAGCACTCAGCGAATCCCCTACAGTCAGGTCGGTCCGACCTTGACCGGAAGGTGGCAAACTTTTCCCTATCCCCTGCTCAAATGTATTTTTATGAAATATCATTTTATTGAGTTTATTGTCATAACACCAATGCGGCGGAAGTTATGGAACGCCAAGAAAAAGCTAGTGAGAACAGAACTTCACTCAGATTTCCTCATTGACTATTGTAAACAAGCATTTGCAATGCAATAGGTCTCGCATTAGGAAAGTTTGAGCTATTGGTATTGTAAATGGCAAAGTTTTTATTTATGTTTTTTTTTTTAAATAGCTAAATTAATAGCTTTGTCATTTACAATGCCAATAGTTATAACTTTCGCAAATATGATACCTATAGCATTTGTAAAGCAATATGTTTTGTATTTACATGGTCGCTGGAGATACGAAACACCAAGCCCTCAGAATTCATGCAAACGGAAAAGCTCCTTAACTGCATTTGATATGTTATCGCCATTCATAAATTGAGGGCGAGCATATGGCAGGGGGGGAAGGCGCTTTGAAATGACTGCTTTAAGTAACAGCTTTAACTGGGTCTCTGCTGTACCAAATGAGCTCGTCGGCTTAAATCGCTGATTGATGATTTCAGTAAGAGTATTTGCCAGACGCTCGAATGCGTTCATTAGATGTGCGCGTGGTGAGCACATTTTACCCGGAATGAGGAAATGCGGCCATTAGTGAGGGGGTTATACGCTTCCGTTCTGACTGGTGGATTTGACGAAGGCTCGAGACTCACGCGCTGAACCAGAGTAGTCATGTGGTGCTGGGGCATAGAAAGGGCCGATTGTGCTTGGACTCCTACTTCAGCAGATGGGCATCAGGCGTGCAAGGTGGACAAAGTGCTTATGAAAACCGGTGCACTTCAATCGAATCGCTATTCCCCGTCCTCTGCTTGCGAATCTGTGGGTTCACAAAATGTTACGGAGCGGAGGTCCCTGAGCTAATTAGCAGAGACAACATTGAATGAATAATTAATGCCAAACTTCATAATGGGTGAAAATGAATGCCAAACTTCGTGAAGGACGAACACTTAGTTGGATCAACTTCTTCCTTGAAGCTAATTCTCATTACTCTAAAAGGCCACAATTCTTTTCCTAAACTCTCTTCAATGACTGCTGAGAATTCGCAAGCCTCCTGAAACGTCTCACCATAATAGTCTTTTTTTATATCTTAATTTCGAAAAAAGGTTCCAACACTGCACAGTAAAATCAAAATCAAAATAAACACCATAAGCCTACTGAAGAAATGACCAAACAGGAAAAGCGCGCTTGGCATTGGCACGTAACTCATGATTTTCTGAAACCTGTAAGCAGAAGCAATGGCAACTGAAACACACAAGGATACACATGTTAGAGCCCCCGATTTAAACAAGTTAAGCATTCGTTGCAGTATTCTCTTACCTTACAACAACTGCGAGGGCAGGGAAATCTTCGCGTGCTGCAGTCCGTCCAGAGCTCGCGCCGCCGGCCTGCGACCAGGAAGTCAGGCAGGCCGGGCGGGACAACCGGAAACAGGAAGTAGGAGGGCGGGAGCCTACCCCGCCTCCCACGGAAGAGCCGCGATTGTTTGGAGCACCGGAGCAGGCAGGAGCCTACTCTGCGCCCCGGTGCCGAAGAAGGGAGGAAGAGTCCTGCTGCCGGTGAGAGCCGCTGCACCAAGGAAGCCGGTGAGTGGGGCTTCGCTTTGTTGCTGGCCTGCGAGGGCGGGGGGGGCATGTGTGTGCGCGCGCGGCGGCGGGCTGTGTATGCGTGCGTGCGTGTGTCTTGGAGTCTGTGTGTATGCGTGTGTGACTGTGGGGGAGGAGGAGGGGGTTGCCTGTCTGGGTGCCTGTCTGGGTGCCTGCGTGTCTGTGTAAGTCCGTGTGCGCGCGTGTGTGTGTCTGTGTGCATGCATGCGCGTTAGGCTGGCTTGCTGGGAGTATGGGAGGGAAGTGCACGGCGCGGCGCAGGACGGAACGTGCGCGTTCGCGCACACAAATCCAGGAAAAAAGCGCAGACCACTTTCTTGTCCCTGCTTACCCCCAGACTGATAACTATACGTCTCCAGCTGGACACATGCATCCTTTGGATGCATTACCAGCGAGACCCAGCCAGCTGGACACATGCATCCTTTGGATGCATTACCAGCGAGACCCAACAAGTAGGAACTGATGAATCACTTCCTAATAAAATGTCTCCACAGTCAAAGAAACGTTTAGAAAGTTCCACCCTCGGCCAGTAAAGACTAAAGCGAAGTGTTATTCTATACATTCCTGGGACTTTTTTTCAGTGAGCGGCACTCCGATTGACAGCACAGCATGCGTTATAATATACACAGTAAGAGGACTAGGATGACACATGTATATTAACATTTGGCGGACATCTTTCCAATGAAATGTAACTGTTATAGGAAACAGAGCACAAGTGTGCCTATACAAAATAGCAAATCCTTTTACCAAAGTATTATTTTTATGTTTTCTTGTTTTTGAAGGGAAATATTAAATGTGCTTGTACTGGAAAATAAATGATTTATTTTATAACAGTGGCACAAGATTTCTGCACTTCATTTTTGTATATCAAAGTATATCATTATTGAATCAGTTTACCAAATTCAGCTGTGGACTTTAATATCACAATATAGGACTTCTGTAGCTTCGGACCCTGTACATTCACCCTCTGAAATGGCCTACAGGTAGACCCACACTGAAGCTGCAGCGGGATGATGACTGTAGTTTCAATCGTTGCTCTGTGAAGAGCCTCCAGGCAAAGCATGGCAGCTCCACCCACAGTGCCCTCCTGATTGGCTTTTTCAAACTGCGCTGAAGTGTGGAGCAAATGAGTGGATCCTGGGGATGAGCAGCTGGGCATTCGAAGAGTAGCTTAGGACAATCAAACAGCTGATCAGAGCCCGCATAGCAACAGGAACGAGGAGAGGCGATGGGTTCGTGAGCACAATGTGTAAAAAATATAAAAGCGGGCGCTGTGCTAATACAAAGCACGGCGCCTGTGCAGTAATTTAAAAATAATGCTGAAAGCGGACGCTGTGCTAAAATAAAAAGTACGGCACCCGTGTATATAATTTAACATGTGAATGGCGGCACAAAGGCACGTTTCCGAGGAGAGAATTTTTTTTTATAAAAGCAGGCGCAGTGCTAATACAAAGCACGGCGCCCCTGCAGTAATTTAAAAATAATGATGAAAGTGTGCGCCGTCACCCTCCAAACCATCCTAGATCGGTCCTTGTGACCTAACCAACGCACCGGGCCGGTATCCGCACCAGAACAGGAGGCGAAGCAATGGATTCGCCAGCACAAAGTGAAACCAGCTGAAGTAGCCCATGTCGTGCCTGCAGCGAGAGAAACTCATTAAACAAACAAGTCCCGCGGCGACCCGGAAGCTCTTGGCCGGCCGGCCAATCCGGTTGCGGCCGACCGGAAGTCCCGCCTCCCGAGGTCCGCGAGCTGCCGGCGCATGGAGCGCCCTGCCTGTCCGAATCAGCCCGGGTCCCCAGGAGGGGGCCGGGGAGAAGGAGGAGTGTGGCGTCTGTTGTGGGGCTCCTCGGACCTGAGGGAGCCCCGATTGTGAAGAGGAGACGAGACGCGCCGTGAGGCGCGGAGCGCGAGAGGAGCCCGCCGGAAGAGCGCAGTCGGTGAGTGGGGCCCAGGGCTGAAGTGAAGTGCGTGCGTGCGTGCCTGTGTGTATGCCTGGGAGTGGTGGGGGAGGGGGAGTGTGTGCGCGCGTGTGGGAATGTGTGTGCGCATGCGTGACTGTGTGATTGAGAGAGAATGCGAGGTAGGGGATAGTGTGCCTGTATGTGTGCCTGTATGTGTGTCGTATGCCTGCGTGTGCATGCGCGCGCCTGTGTGTGTGCGTGCATGCAGAGGGGTGGGGGCTGCCTGTGTGTGTGTGAGCAAGGGATTTGATTCGCGCATGCGCAGCTACCAGACGCTCGCTCCCGAGGTGAAATCTGACCTCGTCAAAGCGCGCGTCTGGTAGCTGTCCACTCTCCTGAATACGGGCCACATTAGGTCTGTAGCAGACTCTCAATGCTCACGCATTGAGAGTAGTCTGCTCGACCTAAAAAGGAATAAAAAGGAATAATCCCTAAAGGACTCCAAGTTACAAATGAACCGGGTATCTTTATTAATAATCGAGAGTTCATAGAAAACTGGACATTTATAGCCAACAGATGCAGCCGGGACTGGATGCTCTTGATAATAGAAACGGCTACAGCTATCCTCATCATTGAACGACAGGAAATAAATGAGATGGAACTAAAATTAGAAGAAAGTACTGCCCTAGAAGATGCTAAAAGAAAATTAGAGGATATTAAAAATGATGTCAATGGCTATAGAGATTATCTAATTGGTAAAAAGAGCACCAAATTGAAGAAAGATATCGCTAAATTTAATCCAGAGCATATCTATCCGTATCTCCAAAAAGATTATTATGAACGTCCCCGTGAGAACACCCAAAACTATAAACCATGGCAAAACCAGCCTAAACATTTCCAAAAAAAGAAGGTTCGCTTCTTTGATACCTCATACACGAGTTCAGATTCTGAACCAGAAATGTCCAGTGAACATCCTAATCAGAAGGACAAAGACACCACCCAAAGGTCAGATAGAGAATCCCTCTCTTTTTTAGAGCAGCGCCAACAATTTGGACAACAGAGAGGGAGGAACAGAGGGAGGGCCAAATTCAACCCTCAACCTCAGTTCAATCGCAGACCGAACACCAGGAGCCAAAAGACCTGGGACTAACAGATAAAGCCCCGATAATAAATCTTTCTAACTTTCCCCTTACAGATACAGATAATAAACTCTTAGCAAAAGGATTAGGTTTTGCAATAGTCTCGCCAATAGATAGATTTAACCTAGAGCGTGATTTACAAACTTTTTTTCGTAAAATCAGACTACAATCTTTCTTTGAAGACAAAGACAGGATCCCACCAGCGAATAAATCAGGGTTGAAACCTAAATCTAAGTGGACTCCACAGTTAGGGCAGGTTAATAAAGACATAGAGGCATTCGAGAGAACTGTAGAGAAGAGTGTCTCAGACCTCCTAGACCACAAACAATGGCTAAACTATAATTTAAAGTTAGAGGAAAAGGAGGCACTTAATAAACTCCAGAACTGCAATATGCTCACGATTAAGCCTGCAGACAAAGGCGGGAGTATTGTTATTATGGCCACAGAGAACTATAATGATAAAATTGCCTCTATGTTGAACAATGAAGAACACTACCAGAAAGTTGACAGAAAGGATTGGCAAGAATTAAAAAAGACAATCAAACGAATGTTAGATCTAGCAAAGGAAGATGAGGTGATCTGCACTGATGAATATAATTTCCTATACAATGATAACCCTACAGTACCAGCACTCTACGGATTACCGAAAGTGCATAAACATTTAGAAAACCCGCCCCTTAGACCCATAGTATCGAGCATTGGCTCACTTACTGAACCACTGAGTAAATACGCGGATATTTTCCTACAGCCATATGTTGTAGCCCAAAAGGCATACATTAAAGATACAGCAGCAATAATACAAAAAGTAGAGGGTCTAGTTTTTAATAATAACACTCAACTATTGGTAACACTTGATATAGAGGCCCTATATACCAATATCCCTCAAGACAGTACAATCACAATGATAGAGAGCCTTCTGAGCACAGAAAGTAGAGATCTGAATCCACAGGAAGTGTTCATTATTGATTGCGTTAAGATTGTTTTGAAAAACAACATTTTTATTTTTAATAATGAATATTTCAAACAAATTAAGGGCACCAGCATGGGAGCTACCTGTGCTCCTAGTCTGGCATGCCTGTATGTGGCAGAATTTGAGAATAGACACATTTTTAACCCAATGGCACCTTTTTTTGAAAACATATCACACTGGTCTCGATATATCGATGACGTTTTTTTTATGTGGACGGGGCCAGTTGAATTATTGATTGAATTTATCTCATGGCTAAACCTGGGAGATAGTAATTTAAAATTCACCTATAGTTTTAGCCACAGCAGCTGCGAGTTCTTGGATATTGTGATCAAACACGAAGATGGTGTATTAGCAGTTGAACTTTTTACTAAAAAAACAGACCGTAACACTATGTTACATTATACTAGCCACCACCCCCCCTGCCAACGCGATAATATTCCGTTTGGTCAATTTTTGAGACTTAAACGCAACTGTACAAATAACAGAGATTTTGAGAAACATTCCAAGGTACTTACGACAAAATTCACTGAAAGGGGATATCCCAAACGCCTTGTGAAACATGCATATAAAAGGGCAAAGTACTTTAACAGAGATAACCTATTTCACAGGGAAGGCAAAAATTATCAGAAAAAACCTCTGATTTTTGTGACCAACTACAGTGCCATCAGTAATAAAATCAAAAATATCATAAATAGGAATTGGCATCTGATAACCAATAAAAACAAAGAAAAGATTCCCAGACCAATGATTGCTTTCAGACGAAATCAAACTCTCAGAAACAAACTAGTGCACACCTATAGGGAAGAGTCTACTCTCATACAAACAACCATGGACAAGGCCCCATTACCAACGGGCACTTTTCCGTGTGGCAGTTGTTCGAATTGCTCAATAGTCAACAAAGGAGAGTATGTTGAACATAACAACGCAAAACATAGAATCAAATCTTTTATTAATTGCAGGTCAAAGAACATTATATATATGATTAAGTGCCCCTGCAATCTAGTCTATATAGGTGAAACCTCAAGAGAAATTAGACTACGGATTAATGAGCATAAATCCTCTATCCGGACAAAAAAGAAAGGAGCCCCATTAACAGAGCATTGGCAATCAGCAAAACATACAGTACAGGAGCTCACATGGTGCGGCTTGGAAACAGTATATATGAATGCCCGTGGGGGCAATATGGAAATAAAAAGGAAGAAGCGAGAGCAATTTTTCATGTCCCGCTTTAACAGTGTTAAACAGGGCCTTAATTCCAAAGAAGACTGGGAACGCATTCTATAATCGAGGTTCCCATGCATTTCGAATAAAGGTTAATGCTTATTACAATCTTGAACTCAATGTGTGCCATTATATCATATTTGGGTTAAATAAGGAAACATCCCCTAGATTTTCGATAGGCGTCACAATCATTCCTTGAACGAACTATGATTGAATGAAAATTCTCCCCATGAGGGATGATAGTAGCACCTAGAGAAAACTCAAACTAACCTAGAGGCTTCCATTACAATACTGATCAACAGAGTCGTATGCTTGCCACTAGAAAAGCTTTAAGATGGTTATAATATAAACTACCATAGAACTTCTTAAATTAGAAACGACCCGCGCATATATGGCGGTTTATAACACTCGACTAGCCCCGCCTAAAAAATATTCATGGCGATACTAATAAAAACAACCAGAGCACCTCTATAGTGTAAATACGACTGCGCATACACAGTGAGGGGAGAACAAAGAACTACAAATGTAGTGCAATGGTTAGTCATGCCCGTTAAATTAAAATGTAGGGCATAAATAAAAACTACTTGAGGAGTTCTATAGTCTAAACCTGACAGCGCATATACAGCGCGTGGTTAGTCATGCCCGTTTAACTAAAATGTAGAGCGGAAGTAATAAAAACTACCTGAGTAGTTCTGTAGTCTAAACCTCACAGCGCATATACAGCGCGTAAGGAACAAAAAACTACAAATGTAGTTTAGGCTCCCGCCTCAGACAGGATATCCAATCAAAATTTAGCGGGAAATAGGTCATTGACCGGATACACTTGCGGACTTATAAACAGGAAGTCCCCGGGTGTAAGGGAATACCGGAAAACGAGGGTGTCGAGAGGAGCAGGGAGGCCGACCTGTATACAAAAGGTAAGAATATGGATACTAACGAAGGGATACCCGTAATCTTGGCTAGCAGCGGGACTCGCTTTAGTATTAATAGAGGCCCGACCACCTAGACTTCCATTAGCTAATGAGTTTTACATTTGATAATAAGTTGTCGCTTCCTAAGCGCTAGTCCTTTATCTTAAAGCCCCCTAATGCATGGCTGAGAATGACACACGTGCTAAAATATTTTAATTTCGGAAGAGAGCTATATAATCTGCCGCATTCAAAACGCTTAATACAAACCCTTGAGGCACTGTAACTTATTGCCTCGAACTGGGAACGGCAAAGACGGGAGGTCATATAACTTACCGCATTCCCAGTGTTAGCCGCATTGGGTAAGACTCCCAAATATGGAACTGGGAACCTAACGTGAGCGAAAATGTCACCTTTTGATGTTGAAAAGGGTTACATGAATCGCCTCAAACTTAAGCGCGAAATCACATTTTTAAAAAAAAACTCCATAATAGAGTGCCGCCCACTAGGCAAGAGCTAAGACGATAATTATGCAAATCAGACCGCATTGCCAGGCAAGCATAAAATGGTGTAAAATTATACAATTTATAAACCGATTTAATATCTGCATTAACCCTGCAAACGCTATAGATCCTAAGCGAGACACTGGTTTAAAAAAACGATAAATTGAGTAAATGAATACTGTATTAAATTATAGATCCGGATGAAACACGGATGTAAAAGTATTTCTAAACGGACGACTGTTCGGTGACGGACACGGCAATCGATAAAGCTGTTGTCAAGAGTATCCATTCAGATGTTGTTCCACTCCAAAATGGTAAGTCCCACAGAATTTAATCTATCTGTGAGATAAGGGGAAGGGTGATAATTTATCAAGTGAAGTATAAGTCCTCACGGTCTTTTCTTGTCCGCTCTTCCTTTGTCTGATGATAATTAGAACAATCATCTCTCCAAGAGACTTCTAAGAAAATAAAACGGTGGCTCCCTCGACCCTCAGATGTAAGGATTGTGTATTATAAACATAAAGGTAACTAGAACAATCCTGACGAGCCGAGTACTATTATTCCACGCTGTGCTCCAGAATAAATAAGACCATTATTCATTATTTCATAGATTTCCTTACACTCTGCATTGATGCCAGTGTATAATTCGAATGGCCCGAGAAAATTGATTACCTCGAATTGATTAAAGAGGACTCCTGGCTATTCCCTTTCTTGACAATCACAAGGTACAGCTACACTTTAACACTCTGTGTGTATTGCATGCATTGAACCCGTACCTCTAGTGATCTCACCCCCACAAAAAGAGTATCCTCTTTTAGTACCACACGTTCCTTTTGTAAGAGCACCAGTAAGAACCAACGTTCCTATTGTATAATGAACATGACTCAACAACAATGTATAAAAAACAAAGTGTAATCAGTGCGATTCCTAACTGTATGTTTCTTTTTTGATTAGAATACTGTCCTGATGAAGGTGTAAAAATAAAACCGAAACGCTGCGTCGACTTGTGTGCAACAACGATTGCTGTTTTTTAACTGACTTATGTGACTTGTGTGCAACAACTACTGCTGTTTTTTAACCGACTTATGTGCAATAATAATTGCTGTTTTTTAACTGGTGTATATTGACAATTGTTGTGAGTAATTGTAGTGCAAACATTTTTTTTGTCTTTTTATCAATTGTGTTCTACGTGTATCATTTTCTAAACATTGTGAGCACTAAGTGCTAAAGAAAATACGATATTTTTAATAAACTGTACAAACAGGTTTAACCTTAAATAATGGTGTATTTGCATTATTCAGTAAACTATTCATGATACATGTGTAGGTCCTGTGTGCTTCTAAAAGAGTGGTACTGACACAAATACTCCCAAATTTGTGGAACATAGGGACTCCCTTCTTTTGCCTCCATAACACCAATGATCCATATTCAGTACAAGTGAAGAGGTAACAATCATGAATACAAATGTTTTATCCACATTTTTAGAGACAGGATGTATAATCTTACATAATAATTCCAAATAATGCAGTGCCATATGGCCTAAGAAAAAGAAAAGGAAATTGACAATTCACTTGTATAAATGAATATCCGAATATTAGAAAACTCATACTATCTAATTATCTAAACCTTACCCCACTATAACAAAAAGTGGAACTTCCCCCCCTCCCCCGTTCACCGGTCCACTACTGTACAGTGTGACATATCAAAAGATTGTAGTCATTCAATGAAAAACAAATATAGTGCATAACTATTTATACATCTCTAAGCAATAATCCCCTGCTCAAATATATTAAGGTGATCCTCTCAAGTTTTTGTAAAATTAGTTCTAGCCTGATAAGAAAACCAAAATGCTCTTTCATGATAGAGTCTATATGAGCAACAAGTGAAGCATTCAGACTTTCATCTTGATGCAAAGCAATAGCCGGACCTCACACTCTCAGCTGGATTGAGCGCCTTCTTCCTTTAGGAGGCCACCTGCTCGCTCCTTCTACATATCTTAAAATGTAGTGAGTTTAGTTGAGAGGAGAATTCTAAAGTATCTCTCCTGCTTCCCTTGAAGTGGTGATATCAGCACTAGTGAGGTTTACTTGACTGGTGCCTTGATTCAGGGATCCCTCCCCATTGGACGGCTTCTTGCTTGGAATGGGCTCTCTTAATATGTCTGGCACATCAATTCCCGCACTCAGTGAACTACTGGTGCCACTCAGTACTGGGGTGGTAGAGGACGACTGAATAGAAAGCCGCCAAACTGCATCAATTCTCTCCTCCACTAGACCTATTTCAGAGTCAATGGATCCCATTACTGAAGTCAGGTAATTAGTGAGCGAGGGGGTAAGGGTGGTTGTAGGACACTTAATTCCGCTGGACGCTTGAGTTTTGAATTTGCCCATGATCTCCAATTAAATTTGTTTTAGGAAACTGGAAGTTTGGTGACATGTGTAAGAGGCCCACACAATGGTCCTACCTTCAAACTAAAACTAAGGGGGGTGGTCCAGCCTCTTCCTGTCGATGAAGAGCAAAGACGGGCCCGGTCTTGGTCTGGGCACGTCGCGCGAGAGTCCTGAGGCACTTAAAGGTGCGTGGTCACCAGTATGCCCCTCCTCTTGGTCTCAATGCACACTGTGGGATGAAGTCACGTCCCAGCGCAGGTCACCAGACAAATCGGGAAGATACTGCATTCCCATGTCGATGGGCCCATGGAATTGAGGAAGTGCTCATTGTTAACTTTAATAAATTTTTCAGTAAACAATTTTACACTATCTCAAGATTTTCTATATTGGCTGGCCACCATATCTCTAGGACATACAGAGCTGCTGACTGCGCCTGCATTTCATAGCCTTTTAATTGGGGTGAGATGGCATGCAAGCCCAACTAACTTGTAAATCTCAAAGTTGCCATGGCCTCACATTTCAGCAATAGGACGCTCTTCGGGGTCTCATTAGTCCAGCTCCCACTGACAGCCAATCAAACTCACAAATAATCGGACTCATAAATGTGTTCTAGAATATAGCCATCTGGATAAACACTATACTTAAAGAGAATGAGTGATTTAAAATCAAACTTATTTTCTCCCAGAGTAACTTCAAATACTCTGCTCTAAAAAGTTTCAGACCTGCTTTGCTGTTTTTTTTCAAAGTCTCACTGCAGACTTTAAGATTAACAGGGTGTCTGCAAATAGCAGAATGCATGTTTTTTTCCCAGCTAAGGAAGAAGCACCATAAGAACAATTTATAAGCTGAGAAATAACAATTGATAACAAGCATTTGCAATTCAGTCGGTCTCGCATTTGTAGGAGTTGGAGCTATTGGCATTGTGAATGACAATGTCTTTTACCCATGTCTTTTGCTTTGGAGTGGAGTGGATTTATGTGGCTTGTAATGGAATTATGTGGGTTGAATTGGAATTGTTAGTCGTGAAATTGTGTGGTATGCAGTGTGTTTGTGTAGTGGAATTATGTGGCATGGTGAATAAATAGGGGTGAGAGCTGCACAGAATTGATGGAGAGGCAGTAGAGAGGGATAGGTAGTTTGTGCATGAAGAGGTGAATGAACTTGAGGCAGAAGAGCAGAAAGAGTGTGTGAGAAGAGAAAGAAGGGGAGAGCAGGCCAGACGCTTAAAAAGGGTGTGCTTGTGTACACAGACAACCGAAGAAGAGGAGAAGAGTGGGTATCAGGGAAGGAAATCTTAAAAAAGCCACAGAAAGAAACTGCTCGAAGACCTGAAGTGTACCAATATGAGAGAGAAGGGAAGAATGCGTAAGAGAGTGAGAGAGGGGGTGTGAGAAAGTACGAGAGAGATTTGGGGGAGGGGCGAGAGGAGGACAAGTGCACAGCATGAGGAGGTACATGAAGGTAGCGTGCGTGAGCAGGCAGTATAGAGAGGAGATAAGGAGTGTGAGATTAGAATGAGAGAGGGCATTGAAAATGCGAGATGAGAGGGGGTAGTGGGAGTGTGAGGGAGAGATGAGATGGGGTAGTGGGAGTGTGAAGGAGAGGTGGGAGTGTGAGGGAGAGTTGAGAGGGGCAGTGGGTGTGTGGTGGAGAGTTGACAGGATTGGTGAAACTGCGATTTAGAGATGAGTTGTATTGTAATTGTTTTTTGTGGAACTGTGTTGTGCGCGATTGTGTGGTGAGGATTTGTACAGTGGAAATATGTGGCATGGTGTGCTGTGGAATTATGTGGATAGTAATTAAATGGTATTAACTGTTGTGGAATTATGTAGAGTGAGATTGTTGTGTGTTATGGAGTTAAATATGTGGAATGGTATTGTGTGTTGTAAAGTGGCATGTTGAGGAGTTGAATTATGTGGTGTGCTGTTAAATGTGGTGGCATGATGTTGAAATCTATGGTGTCTATTGGAGGTATGCGGTGTGTTTTGGAAATGTGTGGAGTTGAATTGTGTGGTGCGGATCTGTGAGCCATTGAGTGAAGTTATGTTTACTGGAATTATGCGGCAGTGTGTGGTGCAATTATGCCGATTGCTGGTATGTGGCATAGTGAATTTATGTGGGGTGTTTTTTGTTGTATTGAGGAAAGGTTAATTTTGTGGAGTGTAATTATATTGTGTGGCATCGAATTGTGTGGCATTATGTTGGATGGTTTAGACTGGTATTATGTGGAGCAGTGTGGAGCAGTATAAGGTGTGGAGTTATGTGGCATGTTGCGAATTTGAATTTATTTTGTGGAGTGTAATTATATGTTTTGGAAGTTAGTGGAGATATGTGGGGTGAAATGTAGGTTGGAGTGTAATTCTGTGTAGTGGAATTTTCTGGAGTTGAACTGCATAGTGTGGAGTGTAAATATATTGTTTGGAGCGGAGTATAATTATGTAGCATAGTAGTATGTGAAGTGGTATTTAATGGCACAGAGCATAGTTGAATTATGTTGAGTTTATTTTATTGTTTGTAATTATGTGGCAGGGAGTGGAATGGTGAGGAATGGAAGTGTGTGTAGTTGAATTGTGTCACAGTGGAGATACATTTTACATGAAAAGAAATTATAGCATCACCATGACAAATCACATAAAAGCGATTTATTCTCTACTTACCGCATGATTATAGAGGACAGCATTGTTGTCTGTACATAAACGGTGCTCGAAAAAAAGGGTAGAGAGAGTACTCAGGAAGGAATGTGTGCTTGTGAGGGTTGTAGAAAAGGAAAGGCAATGTGCAATATATACATCAAAGTTGGCTGAAACCTATCCAGCCTTGTGAAGGCAAATCAATACAAAATAAACATAGCATTATTCTGACGCAGTTAATTTCTGTCGTCTGTGCTTGACAGGGTGTGAAGGACCGTCAATGTTTCGACCCCTATGTAAAATGAAGGTTAAATGTTCCTTAGCCTGGGGTCTTCATCAGGACGAAGCAGGCCGTCAAAATGCTACTTAACATCTATGTCACTTACCTACATTATAAGTACTATTAATAGTATTTTTGTTATGCCCAGCATATTCTGGAGAATGGGGGGAATTCCAAAAGTGTGTGTGTGGCCTATGCCTGACCACAGTATAAGCACCCAGTAAATAATGTATTATTTACAGTGTGTCTGGCTGTACTGAGCTCATAATACACTATTTACAGAGTGTGTTTTGCGTATGCGATGAGTACATGATAACAACTGTGCAGGATTAGGCCAATAAACTTTCCACATGCTTACAGTCTGCAAAATCTCACTGTAGCAGCAATATGACGTATCATCTAAGATACCAACACTACTACTGGAAATATAAGTCACATAGACCACAACATGTAAATGGAGAAACAGAAGAGTCTGTTTTACGAAGTCAAACAATTCCCATTCCCCAAACGTGAAGTGCTTACAGTGTTTTCCACTGGGGAAGCCTTTACCTTGGTAAACACAAACACAATAAGCCTCAGAAAAAAACAGTCTATGGTTGCATCTTCACAAACCAATTGCCAACTAAAAAAGAAAAAGAAAATCTTAATTACTGAATGGCAATTATATTCATTGGGTCAATCACTGAAAACAAATACAGGTATGTATAGGCTTGCCAACTGATCTGACCCATGGGGAGCTGCCATAAAAGAGCAACAAATGTTTTTTAAGGACGCTTCCCTTGCACAACCTGTAAGGCTGTAAATTAAAATGAATGCCCTAAGAGCACAAGCAGAAAGGGGGGGGCGTCATATTTCATGGCTGCCATAACAAAACAGCAGTGAAGGATTTCGTCGGGAACCTACCAAACATATTGTAGTAGTTCTTATAGCCCACAGTGGCATTGCAACACAGAAATGCAGAGCACAAGGATGGCAAAAGGAATGGTTTCTTTTTGGTACTAAAAGTATTTAAAAGCTAGTCCGTCTCCGGGAATTAAAAATAAATACAGGAAATCAAACCACTGGTTAGCAATTGTAGTAAAGACTAAGTTCTCTAGAGATTCCAGCATGTTCGAAAGAGGTATGGTGCTTCTGTGCCAAAAGATTACAAACAACATTATTGTAAATCAGTTCAAACTAAAAAGTTTGAAATCCATCAGAGGTCTTCTCTTCCAAACACAGGGAAGTGACAAAAACACAAGCTAAATATGGTAATGAGAATGTGCAGAAAGGATCTTAACTTCCAAATGTGTCAGGAAAACACAAGCAAAGCAATTATGAAAGAGAACAGTCTGATTTTGGAAGAACGTGGCCTCCTATAGCTGGTTCATTTAGAAGAATTGTGCAGTTATCACGTCAGATTGGAGTACACAGGATTCAGAAACATAATGACATTTGATAACAAAGCGAGAATAGCAGACCAGA
The DNA here is from genome assembly GCF_964261635.1 of Lissotriton helveticus. Taxonomy (NCBI): domain Eukaryota; kingdom Metazoa; phylum Chordata; class Amphibia; order Caudata; family Salamandridae; genus Lissotriton; species Lissotriton helveticus. The sequence continues at coordinate 676,749,712 of NC_136073.1, read as the reverse complement.
AAATCTATAAGGTCAAACCAGAGCCCACGAGTTCACCTTGCTAAATGCAGTTTGTTTAAGAAAAAGCACAACTCTGGAGTCCGTATGTTAGTAAGTGCTGACTGTGAAATGCCATTCCACCCAAGAAGCAAGCGTTTTGAGTATGTCTACAAGATAAGCGTGGTTTTGTAGCAATCAAAGTGGAGATCGGGCTGTCACATTGGACATTAAGTCAACAGTTTATTAAAGGGAGGCTACAGCAAAAGTACAGTGTAGTGGATGAAGGACAGCCGCCTGAAACTGAACTCGGACAAGACGGAAGTCCTCATCCTGGGATCTTCGCCCTCCGCCTGGGACGACTCCTGGTGGCCCCCAGCCCTGGCACCACACCCAAGCCAACCGACCACGCACACAACCTGGGCTTCATCCTGGACTCCTCCCTCTCGATGACCAGACAAGTCAACGCCGTCTCCTCATCGTGCTTCAACACCCTGCGTATGCTTCGCAAGATCTTCCGCTGGATCCCGACCGAGACCAGGAAGACTGTCACCCAAGCACTCGTCACCAGCCGACTGGACTACGGAAACGCCCTCTACGCCGGAACCACAGCCAAGCTACAGAAAAGACTCCAGCGCATCCAGAACGCCTCCGCCCGACTCATCCTGGATGTCCCCCGACGCAGCCACATCTCCAGCCACCTGAGGAACCTGCACTGGCTCCCCGTCGACAAGAGGATCACGTTCCGGCTCCTCACCCACGCACACAAGTCTCTCCACGACCTGGGCCCCAAGTACCTCAACGACCGCCTGACCTTCTACACGCCCACCCGCCAACTACGGTCCACCAGCCTCGCCCTCGCAGCCGTACCACGCATCCGAAGAGCCACTGCCGGAGGAAGATCCTTCTCTTACCTGGCTGCCAAGACTTGGAACTCCCTCCCCATCCACCTTCGGCTGACCCAGGACCATCTCGCCTTCAGGAAACAACTCAAGACCTGGCTGTTCGAGCAGTAGCATACCCCTCCCCCCAAGCGCCTTAAGACCCTCCCAGGTGAGTAGTGCGCTATACAAATGGCATGATTGATTGATTGATTAGCACACAGAAGAACGATGGGCACTATAGACCTAGTGTTGACCATCTGCAAAGGCAAAGAAGTGCTAGTATATCAAAATTGGTCTGTGCCAATTCATGATGAATACATTACATGACTTAAGCATATTCAAGTCACGAGTGCCCAAAAAATATAGTTGATTCAATGGTGGGTTATGAAAGCACCTATTGTGCTTAGTTTAATAGACTTTCCTATTGATCTTTAAGAATCTGGGCAACCTACAGGATTAATTTATTTTGTCTCGTAGTTCACCAATGGCACTGTTGCCAGGATGAGTGTTGGGGCATAATGATTCCAATTTCATAGGCGGGGGAAGAATGGTTTTAATTTCTTATTTAAAACCAATCACTTTTAATAAGTACATCTCACTGCAGTGCTATAACGCCACAAACTAATGTCAAGGGTTCCACATGATAAAGAAACACTTTTTTGTATTTTGAAGAGATATAACATTTTGCGTGAGGTTTATTGGGCAATTTACATGACAATCATTTTCAAAGATCGGCTCGTGCTCTAAAAGCCAACCCAGACTCATGGGTCGCCCTGTTAATTTGCTGGCTCCCCCACCTCTAATCTGTAGAAGTAATGCTCTGACGACAATTCCTGACGCTCAGCTGCGTCCGTATATGTGCATGGATATGTTGTTGACGTAACAGAGCTATAAAAATCAAATTTAAAAAAAGATGAATGTCAACCTGTTAGCCTTTTTTTTTAAGGTAGCAATAGTTTTCACACTCCAAGCTTAGGGGGCTCATCTTTTAACTGCTCAAACAGCTCACTGTCTCTGAAATCTACCTCTGCCATCTTCTGCTTGCAGCTCCTGCGGACGCTCCGTGATTGGACAATGAGCTTGGGCCAAAGTTTATGAGGAAAGTTTTGCGGGAAAGAAATACTGAAAATGCAACGTAAGACCGTCCAAGTGTTGTTATAAAAGAAATACTACTATGCTGAAATTTAGAGGTACTTGCTGTCAAACTGAGCGAATCATGTGCGACTACATCTCTTCCTAGGGCAGGGCGCAGATTCAGCAGTTACCCACCCATCCCTAACCACCACAAACTTGATGGCTAGTTTGGTGGCTGCTTTGGCCCTGCTGTAGAGGATGGCGCTGCCAGCCCTTGATCTCCAAACAGAAAGTGATATCACTGCATGAGAATGTTGGGAGGGGTGAAGGAGGGAGCTCCAGGCATATGGAGAAGTGGGATGGGCAGAATGTATGTTTCAGGTTGCTCTTTTTATTTTTAGATTATGCACAAAGGCGTAACAGCATTTCAAATAAACAAACTTAATGAAAGTGGCCCGAACAGAAAGCAGCCCTTGTGCATAACACAAAAAAAACCTTTCCGAAATACTCGACGGGTGGGAGGTGGTGTTGCTTCTGGGGAGGTGGGGGGGATGGTAGCCCAAGCTAAATCACACCAAAGAGCGATCAGGAAATAAATAACAAGTAGGAGGTAGGAGAAGGCAGCTGCAGCCCAAAGAGAGGGAACCAGTGTGGGCATGAGCAAATTCCTGAGCTTTAACAAGTGACAATAAAAAAGGAGTGCTTGTACCCAAATAAATAACATGCAGGAGTAACAGCACATATAACAGGGGCAGCCCTCATGGGAGGTTATAAAAGTTAAGAAGGAGGGACTACTGAGCATATTAGCCAAAGAAAAGCAGCCATTTACAAAGGACAGTAAAAGGAGCCAATTAGAAAGATGGGCGGTGCTTAAAGCCCCTGTTCTAGACACAGAATGTCTCGCATGCACTGTCTAGGCAAGGCCTAAACATAGGATACAGAGTGGGTGCAAAAACACACCCTTTGTGAACTCCTCTACTGACCAGAGTAGCTTCTGAAGTTTTGCCACTAAGGCTCTGTTTTACTTCAACATAATTGTTACTTGTGGAGAATAATTATTAGTCAAAGAAGTTTAACCTGTATAGCCAAATCAAAGTTCTTTCCAAAGTCATAGTGCATTGTGGAGTACAGCACTAAATACAGATTTTAAATTGATAAAAGCCACGTACAGTGATAGTTTCTTCAATAACACACATCCATCTAATGAGTTAAAAACTAAATGTCTGATAAATAGTACTTAGACTTACCCTAAAATGTGATTGATAAAGGGAAAAATATTCTCTAGGTTGATCCAATCTTTCAGCTTGACCAAAACTATTTTTGACAATAACTTTCGGAAACTGATGATTGGGCTTACAAGTCTATAATTTCTTTGATCGTAATGACTAGTTTTTGTTAAAGGGAACAATTTCTGCACCCATCTGCATGTTGGGAATGGGGGCCGCCCATGGTACTGCATTAGATACTGCCTTAATGAAAGAGCTGCATATCTTGGGTTAAGATTTAAAGATTTCCACTGGAATCTTATCCGATTCAGTGCCTTACCAGATTTATGAGATAAAACAGCTTCATAAGCACCTTCAAGGGAAAAGAATCAGGAATAATGTCATGGGTAACGTATAGTTTCTTACTTGTCGGTGTAGTTTTGCAGCTTGAAGACTTTCTGGATTCACTATGCTGTGCATTATTCCGCAATCTAGTTGGTGAGGACGGAATAGCAGTCTTTTTTCTGTTTTTATTTCTTTTCATGGCCCAGGAGGGCGTCGACATACCACCATTTGGTTCCTTCGTGACATCGACGTGCTTCCTCCAGAAGCTCCCACCTTTGGTCGCCATCTTCGGATTATTTTTTATTGACTTGCGTATTTTTTGTTTTTCCTCTTATTTTTAAAGTCTTGTTCATTTTAAATTCCTTTCCTCCTGTCTCATTTTTCTGGCAGAGCAGGGTGGGTTCGCTAGTGAATCCAGAAAGTCTTCAAGCTGCAAAACTACACCGACAGGTAAGAAACTATAAGTTTTGCAGCGTGAATGTTTCTGGATTCACTATGCTGTGCATAGACTTTGTAGCGGTTTGTCCTTATTGTGGTAGCTGGGTAGAAGATGAGCACTGGTTACTGAATATGTACTGTAAAACCTTCTGTCCCACTTGGGCTTCTTTGTTCATTTGGATATCCACGCAGTAGTGCTTAGTGAACGTGTGTACTGAAGACCATGTTGCAGCTTGGCAAATAATCGGTGTGTTGGCCAGAAACGCAATTGTTTCTCCTTTATTCCTTGTTGAGTGAGCATGAGTTGCTCCTTGTAACAGTTGCCTAGCTTGTTTGTGGTATAGTTGTATGGTTTGTGCAATACATCGTGCAACGGTATTTTTGGTAACTGGTCGTCCCAAAAAACTGCTTGCGAAGGAAACAAAGAGTTGCTTTGTTTTTCTGCACTCCTTTGTCCTTTCTATATAGTGCATCACCGCCCTCCTGGCGTCCAGTATGAGTCGCGCTCTGTGCTTGTGGGTGGTTTTGGGAAAAAAACTAGGTATTTGGAATGTTTGGTTGATGTGGAACCGAGACACCATCTTTGGCATGAAGTGGGTCTGTTCTCATTACAATCTTATCACTGTGTATCTGGATGTAGGGCTCTTGAAGTGTTAGCGCCTGCAATTCACTTACTCTTCGCAGTGATGTGATAGCCACTAAGAAGGCAATCTTTAGCATGAGCATGTGCAGTGTCGCCTTGTGCATCAGCTCGAATGGTGCCTTCATCAATTGGGTCAGCACGACATTGATGCTGGCATTCTGTTTAGAGGTGCGATCCTCTTTGCTCCTTCTAGAAATCTTTTTTATTACTTGGGAGGTGAAGAAACTTTTCCCCATGTCTCCTCTTGTGTAAGCCACAATCGCCGCTAAGTGTACCCTTAGGGATGTGTAGCTGAGTTTACTTTGCAGTAGATGTGTTAAGTATTTTAGTACTGTTGACTAGTTTGTGATCTTTCTTTGCAGATTCTCTCTAATGCACAATTCTGAGAATCTTTGCCACTTTGCTACGTAGCATTTCCTTGTGGTAGGCCTTGCTGCCTCCCTGAGCACTGCCATCGTGCTCGCCGGTAGTTTGAGGTGTGCAAACTCTAGGTCTTGAGGAGCCATGCAGCCCGGCTTAGGCTCTCTGGGTGTAGCACCCTTCTGTTCTGCATTGTTAACAGGTCCCTTCGTTTTGGGAATTTGTGTGCTGGTGCCTGCGCCATCTCCACTATTTGCGAGAACCATGACTGTCTGGCCCACTGAGGTGCTATTAGTATCAGTGACATGTTACTGATCCTGCATTTGCTGAGTACCCTGTGTATCACTGATATCGGGGGAAAACGTATGCAAATGTCTTTGACCAACTTATCCATAGCGCATTCCCTTGTGACCAAAGTTCTTGTTATCTGGATGCGAAGTGTTGGCATTTTGCATTTTGGTGTGTTGCGGTGTACACCACTTCCAGAATACTTTCAGTAATTCCTGCTGGTTGAACTCCCATTCATGGGATGCGGACGTCTGCCTGCTTCCACGTTGTCCTTCCCTGGGAGATGTATTGCTAGTAGGTCTATCCTCAGTGGAATGGCCCATGTCCATATCTCCTGTGCTAGCCTCGATAGCGCTACTGACTGTGTTCCACCTTGCTTGTTGATGTAGAACATGGTTGTGGTGTTGTCTGTTTGGATCAACACCCTGTTTCCGTACAGTTCCTTCTGAAATGCTTTTAATGCTAGGAACACTGATTTTAGTTCCAGGTTATTGATGTGCTTGACCGCATCCTGTTGCGACCATAACCCCCTCACCTTGAGCTTGTTCATATGCAAGCCCCACCCCAGCTGGGAGGCGTCCGTCGTGATGGTCACTGTTGGAGTTGGTTGTGTGAATGGTTTTCACTGTGATATGTTTTCCTTGTTCCACCACGCTATTTCCTGATGCACTGCGTGTGTGACAACCACTAGATCTTCCCAACTCCCAGTTGCCTGTGACCATTGCTGCTGTATCCATTCATGTAATGGCTTCATGTGTAGTCTAATATTTTGGACTAGGTGAATGATTGACGCCATCATTCTCATCAGCTTGCTGTCAGAACTTGCCTCTTGCGGTAATGACCTGTTTCCTTCAGTATCGCCCTTCTCTTCCTGCTGGGGAACACTTTGGCCTGTATGGTGTCGATCTCTGCCCCTAAGAATATCTTGATTTGTTCTGGTTCTATTGACGATTTCTCCCAATGGATCGAGAACCCTAGCCTTATCCGTGTTAGTATGACCTGCTGGATGTGTAGTTTGCATTGGCTGTACGAACTTGCCTTAACGAGCCAGTCCTCGAGAAACGGGTATACGTATATTCCTTGCCTTCAAAGGTGTGCTGCGACAGCTGCTAGGCATTTGATAAACACCTTGATGCGGATTTTAGGCCGAATGCCAGTACTATGAACTGGTAGTGGCTTTGGTTGATCACAAACCTTAGCAGGCGCTTGTGTTTGTGGTTGATGGGGATGTGTAAGTATGCGTCCTTTAAATCTATAGTAGCCATAAAGTCCCCTAGTTGTATTTGTGGTATTACCTCTTGTAGGGAAGTCATCTTGAATCTTTGAGTTCTTATGAATTAGTTCAGGAACCTTAGATCTAGGATAGGTCTTAGTGTTTCGTCCACCTTTGGCATCAGGAGGTAAGTTGAGTAAACCCCTTTGATTCTTTGGTTTTGCGGTACCACCTCTATTGCCACCATGCTGAGCAGTTCTTGCGCCTCTAGCTGCAGTATCCATGTTGTATGATGTTTAGTGTCCATTTGTTCGATGTGACCTTCCTCCATTCCTGGATGAAGTCTTTTATTCTTCCCCCTACCGGTGTTGAGTGTTAGAGGTACTGTTTATCGTTGAATGTTCGGCTGCAGTTCTTTATGTCTTTCCGCCCACCCTGAGGTGTTGCCAAGGTGGGGACCTGTTCCATGGTGGAGTCACTTGGCTGAGGGCTGTTGGCCTCCTCTTCGTATTTGTCCTCGTCCTTTTCTGCACCCTCGAAAGGACTTTCCCCGGGGCTGGTACTGCCAGTCTGCTGCTGCTGTCCCTGCTGCTGCTGGCCTTGGTTCCCTTGGTAGCCTTGCTAGAACGTTTGGTGCGATGTGGTAGGCACGTTGCCTCCTCTACCACCTGGCCTTCTCGTGGGTGTGCTTCTTCTCATTCCCCTGAACTGCAACGCTCCCATGGACCTTGCTGTTTCGTTGTCCTTCTTAAGTTGCTACAACTTGTAGTCAACTGGCGTGCCAAACAGTTGCTCTCCATTAAATGGTGTATTTAGGATGTTACTTTGCAACTCTGGCTTAATCCCAAAATTCTGAGCCATGCGTGTTATCTCTCAGTCACTCCTTTCATCATTAGCCTGCGTGATGATTTTTTAGCATCCAATGCTGATTTTAGGCATGTGTTCGCCATGTTCTTTCCTTTTTCTACCAGGTGAGCTGCTCTTTGCTGGTACTGGTCTGGTAGATGCTTTAGGAGGTGCCCCACTTCATCCCAGTGTTGGTATGCATGCCTGTTGATCAGGGCATTGGAGTTTGCGATGCACCAATGTATTGCCGCATTTCTCTCCATTAGTAGGTACATTGGCCCTCTTCCTAGCGGTTGCTGCAATTATGGAGACGGCTAGCACTGACCGGTGGATGTATGCAGGGTCCTTTGAAGAATGTTTGTACTTCTCAGTTCTAGGGGTCACAGCTTTGTATATGGTTGGCTCCTTAAAGGCCTCTTTTGCTTGATCCAGCACACTAGGGAGCATGGGCAGGAATTGGCTCCTAGTTTGTTGAGGCAGTAGAGTTTCCAGGAGGAAATATGCCTTAGGCTTCTCCTCCTCCTCCTTTTTTCACTCCATAAGTCTGTGCAGCCTTCAGTAAGACCATGTTGTAGTTCCCTATGTCGTTTGGCGGCGAGGGCCTTGAAGGGTAAGTGTCTACCCCTTCTTCTGGCAATTCGGCGTCCAGATCTTGCCATTAAATGTCTTGTGCCTCCGAGGACATCGAGTCCCGGTAGGATTGAAGATCTTCGTCACCTTCTCCTTCGAAATAGTAGTCTTCGTCTCAGAGTTCCTCGACTGGTTCGGGGTTTTTCGGCAGTTCCGCGTCCTCGTCGTCCCTTTTGACTACGACCGCGGGTTTCGGCGGGATGGTGTATTGGCTCATTTCTTGTCGAAGTTCTTTTTCTGCTGTAGAATGCTGGCCAATTCGGTCTCGAGCCTCCTCTTCTTCCTCTCCATCTCGGCGGCATGTTCAGCGTCGAGGGTTGGAGCACTTCTCTTCGAGGCTGTCGACGTCTATGTCGGCCCTCCTTTTCTCGGCAACCTTCGACAAACTTTGTTTTTCAAGGGCTTTCGCTGATTGGAGTCCTTTTCGAAGGATCTGCTCAGTTGACTCTCCCTGGTAGCTGTTGCTTTCTTCGAGTGTTTGGTGGCAGAGCTCCCTTCGAGGACTTAGCTTTGCTTCTACGAGTGTCGCTCGGGGCTTTAGCTTCACCCTTTCGAGTGTCGCTTGAGTGTTTAGGGGTCGAAGACTCCCTTACCTCCTTCGAAGTCTTCTTATGGACTTCGACGACCGTGCAGTCCTCTGGTCCTTCGGCGATGTTGTCCTCCTCTCCACTGGAGAGACCAAAGTCTCGGAGCAAGGGAGGTGGCCCCCGGCCCTACATGTTATGGTTCGCCCTTCTCTGCCTCTCCCTTACTCTGAGAGTCTTGGGTGTAAACGCTGAGCAGGTGTTGCAGTCTTCGCTGCTGTGGTCGAGCGGCAGGCAGAGGTTGTAGACTGGATGTTGATCCTTCTGGGTGTATTTGTGGTGGGAATTGGTGCAAAACTTGAACAGAGTTTTGTCCATCCCTGCGCTCAGGGACCCCCCCCTGCAAGCGCATTCTCCGTCGAACGTCGAGGTTTTGGTCGTAAAACTTCTCCCTCGTCGCTCCGGTTACCTGACCCGTAGTCCGGTGTAGCTGAAAACTTGATTTTCGTTGATTTTTCTCGATTCCTCTTCCAAAACTCTGGAACTCCTCGGGAACGATCCAGACCCAACGGCTGAAAAAATAATCTGAAGATGGCGACCAAAGGTGGAAGTTTCCGGAGGAAGCACGTCGACGTCACGAAGGACACCAAATGGTGGTATGGCGACGCCCACCTGGGCCACCCCCCCAAAAAAAGAGAAAATACTACAATTCCAGAACCAACCACTAGATAGAGAAACAATGCACAGCATAGTGAATCCAGAAAGATTCACGCTGCAAAACCTTAATCGCTGAATCCAGAACATTACCAGCCAGCTCATAGCAGTCAGAGTGAAGGGAAATGATCCACTCTTTTTTTCAGGCATAATGTGTACCTCAGGTGTTACAACTGAAGACAAGCTTGGGGGAGAGGATGTAGCCTAACGGTCAGGGCGGTGGACTTCAAATCTGGGGAACCGATTTGAGTCTCTGCAACAACGCTCAACATCCTGTGATTCTGGGCAAATCACTTAATCTCCCCGTGCCTAACAAAAATTAATGTGTCCTCATGTAACGTAACTGGTGCTAATATAAAGCACTCTGATACCTGATTTAGGGTTAAGTTTGCGCTATATAAAACTTCAAGAAAAAAAAGAAAGTTTCTGTGGAACTCAGTATGCAAAAATGCTTGGAAATCTTTCAATCTAATAGCAGAGAATTTATCAGTGCATAGCTCTGCACATTTCAAAAGCTTAAATATTTAATCGCATCAACTGAGCTTTCCATTTTATTTGCTACAAGAACAGCTAATAAAGACGTTGTGGCCACTTTCAAAGTTAGATTTTGCTAAGCATAAGGTGAAGTCCTCCCTCTCTCCAATAAGTTCTCTTTACTGCAGCTTTCATAAATCCACTAATTTGTGGAATAATAAGTGATGTTCCATGTTATCATTAGATACGTCTAAGATTATTCGCTCTAAATAGGGGATCATCATAAAACAAATAGCTGGAAAGACATCTATTTCTAAAAGGTCTTCCCATTTTACACAATAGAGGTTATATGTCATATGTAAATTCGTACTATGAGAATTTGGTAAAAGAGCACAGCTGATATTCAGAAATTGTTATGCTTTAGACTAAGCACAAGAAACTCATGGTTGCTTTACAGCCTATCAATGATATTCAAATCTGCTTGCAGGCCTATCAATTATTTCCAAATTTATAACAACGTGCCAACTGCTAACATGTATTAAAATGTAATAAACATAACTCGACTATCTCCCATTCCTTATATGTCAGACGAGCATGAATATCGGAGGGGGTGCAGCCAATGCAGGTACAGAGGACAACCGCTCCAGCATTGATAAAGTGCGTGCTATAACTTGGAGTAAAACAGATGCAATAGTTATTAGTTTACTGGACATTTAAAAAAAGCCAAAAAGTAGATTCGTGCTGCAGTTTTAGCAGTTGTGCAATTTGCAGTAAAAATAAATGTTCTGAGTTAAATTGAGCTTTCAGCTCTGAGCTCTAAAAAACAATTTAAGGATCCAATAAACATCAATGTACTGTGTTAAAAAAAAGTGGGACACTGCACAAGTTCACTTCTAATAAAGCACAAAGATTAAAAACAAATACTATAATTCTCTGCTCTATATATAGGCACATGAATAACTTCAGAAAGGTTTAGGGTACTAACCCTCGCTAAGTGTGACGCAGATTCCTTAGTAGCCTCCCTGTCCGCCTGCAGAAAGAAGGACCAGACACAAAGCCAACCAGGCAATCAGAGTAATCAAACTACAGCACATTTTGTGCCGTCAGAGAAGGGGTTATTAAAAAAAAAAAAAAAAAAGGAAGACGACTTCCTGATTTATAGAAATCTCACAGAAAAGTGGGCAAAATGCAGACTGAGTCCGAATCTTTAAGAAAAACTGCCTGTTGTATCTCAAGATGAATGGAGACCATAGGTCCAGGTTGTACACAGACTGCAACAGATGACATCGGTGCATCTACGCACAGAAATGAAGCTCAGCAAAAGCACTTTGAGGGTCAGGGAGGAAGGTCAGAATGTTCACTCTGTTAAAAATAACTGGTTGGAAATAATGTTATGAGATGGCTGCTACTGCAAAGAAGGTGCACGCCAATAATGCCCTAGAAATTGAAGAGATATTCGATCTTTTAGAGCCCCTTCGGTTTGACCTCTGGATAAACTTTAATGTTGCTTCGTCATTACAGCGGTGGGTCCATTAGCTCAGATAACAAATGTCCTGTGGTGTACCATAATGAATCTTACTTGATATCTTGATCTGGATCATATGTGGCAACTCATAGAATTGTACAGTCCTGTGGATATTGACACTCTTGAAGGATGCAGTTTGTCAGCAGTAGCCATGTCCAAAAGAGAACTTCACAACCTGAAGTTTCTATTTTCTGGGCAAATGGAGCATTGGGTACTTGCACTTATCAACAGTCCTGATAACCCTTACTAGTGTTCAGAGATGCCGGATTGCTGCATATTTTACTGGGTATAACTCTACTTGGTCATACCAGGAAGACTTTGCACTTGTTAAAATGCATGCATTCCTGTATGTTAAGTCATTTCTAATACTGGGCTATATGGGATCAACCTGTGATCTCCCATTTACCCAGACCCACTGATAGTTACCGCTAATATTAAGCGCACGTGTAGAATTACTGTCCCATAACGCCAGGCCCCTCATTATGAGGGCCATAATGTAAACGTCATGGTGTTTCGTTTCAGACTATAATAAGTTGTCATTTTCTTATTTATCTTGCTTTGGCAATACTGATTAAGCCCTTCTTTATTCTGAAATGAGTCAAGATAGAAAGGACACTTGTTTAGGTGTTGGAAAGGCAGTTACTGTGGCCAGGTTACTTGCAGTTGCCTGGTAGTTGCCAACATTCCAGACACACAGTAAGAAGGATCCAATTTTAGGACATCCTAGGATTTATGTTGCTGCTATTACATTTTTTTTTAAAACTCATTTTAATTGTGCCCTCTTCTATTTTTTTGTTATTTTCTTTAAAACACCATTACTATATTTTATTTTCTTCAAAACACAGCATTACCATATTTTAATGTGTTAGCAAAAACATACTATATAAACTATGCCAGATTCCCTCACTAGACTTCGGACTTCCCCGTTGGCTATTACTTAGAGCTGAGCCCCTTTGGCAGTGGATTTTTAACTGGATGTTGGCAGGAGGGAGTATGGATCAGTTGCCATTACCAACAGCTCGGACTTTAAATGCAGCATCTTGCCAATTTATTTTCTTTACCTGCATACTGGGAATTGCTATATGGGAGCGAAGATGGCACTAACCATTCCAAACAAGTCTCGTTATCCTCCCACATCTATCATATGTTAGAACACACAAAGGCTTTGAGGGTCGTTAGCAATTCTAAAAATTACATTCTTTTTTTTTTTTTAAGTATGATTTTATTGACGAAATAAAAGGTCAGAGAGGGAAAAGAGGGAAAAAAAGAACAAACATGAAGATGGATAAGGCAATAATGCACATCATAGAGGGAAGACATTAGCATATATGAGATATACAAAAGAGAAATAAGCAATATAAATAAAGTCGCATAAAAGGCAAGTGTAGCAAGCATGATAAATTACATAAACAAATTAAAATAGGTAAAAAGCAAGTACATATTAAAATAACATTGTAAATTAAATATTGAAGAGAAAGGCAATAGGGGAGTCATGGTGGTTTGCGTACTTCAACTGAATCAGGATCCAGGGAGGTGATTACGGGAGCAGAGGAGGAGAGATAATTTACCAAAGAAAGCCAAATGCGGTCTCGTTTAATTGCCACGGAGATGGGGGAGACATAGTTGGTGTCTAAACGATGATGAAAACAGACTGCATTCCACCATGAGCGATAGGAAACATTTGCAGCTTGTTTCCAATTAGAAGTGATAGTGTGGAAAGCAACAGCTATCAAAAGGCCAAGAAGTAGGTAGTGATGTTGAGATTGAGGGAGATCAGGGGAAAGAGTGCCTAGGAAAATATGAGAGGGGGGAAAAGAGGATCTGAAATTGAAAAATCTTTTGTATTTGAGTCCAAACTGAGTGCCAAAACTTGGAAACAGGGGGGCAATCAAATAACATGTGTTTTAAGTCCGCAGAAGGACAGGGGCAAGACCAGCAAGTAGGAGGAGTGTCTGGTGAGAAATGTGACAGAGCAAGTGGGGTAAATAAAATTCTATTGTAAATAAAATAAAGAGTTTGGGTAGTATGAGCAGCTCTAGAGGTCTTATGAAGTTTAGCCCAAATTTTATCCCAGAAAAGAACCGACCAATCTTGAGAGAGATCAGATTCCCATGTGACTTCAATTTTGGTTTTTAATCTATCAACCGTAAAGCGAAAGGAATTATAAAGGGAAGACGCAGAGGGAGAGGACTCCAATGGTGAGGAAGTGGATTTGTGAACTGGAGGAATATCATTGGAAGGTGATAACGATTGGAGGTAAAGAGTGAGGACAGGATATAGCAAATCATATTGTGAGCGAGCACTAGGAGGTAAAGAGAATGAGGATTGAAGTTGCGAAAAGGAAAGAGGAGTATCGTGAGAAAGTAGTTGAGAGATCCAATGTAATCCACGAGAGTGCCAAGTTTTCCAATAAAAGGTACGGTTGCGAATTTTAAGTTGTGAGTTATACCAGATAGGTTGTTCATGTGTCGAAAGAAGGGAAGGATAGGACGAAGATAAGAAAGGAAGGAGAAGTTTATGAGAATGAGAAATGATAGGAGTATGAAGTCGAGCTAGGTTGAACGTGAAGGATAACATTTCATGGAAATTGAAGGGAAAAATAAAGGAGGATTCCATGTTTAACCAGATGGGAGGATGAAAAGGAAGATCAGAAGAGAGCCAGCGAGTTGATTGTTTCAGAGAAAAGGCGCGGTGATATTCTCTAAAATCGGGAAAACGGACACCAGCCTGAGCCTTATCTCTCCCTAATGAGGCAATAGCTATACGAGGACATTTACCATTCCATAAGAATTTTAATAATAAAGAGTAATTTTTTTTAAAATAAAAAACCGGAATGCGCATTGGAATCATAGAAATAGTATAAAGGAGAAGAGGAGAAAGCATCATTTTTATAGAATTGAGACGACCCCACCAAGACAAAAAAAGCGGGTGCCAACGTGTGATAGCTGCTTTCATTTTCTTAGAAATATAATCAAAATTTAATTTGAGAGTGTCGGATAAGAGAGGAGCAAACCAAACACCTAGATATTTAATTTTGGACGGTTGCCATGAGAAACCAGATTGGGAAAAAAGATGATTCTGGCAAAGAGGATTCAAAGGGAGGATTTAACATTTATCAGCATTTAGGCGGTAACCAGATACCGCGGAAAAGGAGGAAACTTGCTGAAGAAAAGAAGGAAGAGAAGAGAGAGGGTGGAAGCAGTAAAAAAGGATGTCATCAGCATATACCGAAAGTTTAACCTGACGAGAACCAAAGTGAAAACCAGATATGTTATCATCTTGACGAATTTTAGCAAGAAAGGGTTCCAAGGCTAAAACAAATAGTAAAGGGGATAATGGGCAACCTTGTCGAACACCTCTGTTGAGAGAGAAATAGTCCGAGGTCATACCATTAACAAAAATGGATGCTTGGGGGTCTGAATAAAGTAATGAGATAATAGAAATGAATTTGGGAGGAAAGCCAGCCCATAGGATAGCCTGGAACATAAAGTCACAGCCGATCCTGTCAAAATCCTTCTCTGCATCTAGGGAGATAGCGGCGAGAGGAAGATCCAAAGACGAAGCTTTGCTAAGAATGTTAAAGAAGACTCGAGAATTATCGGAGGAAAGACAGCCCTTGACAAAACCCGATTGTTCAGGACCAATTAAATCAGGCAAGAGGGGATCCATTCTTCGAGCTAAAATCTGGGCTAGTATCTTATAATCAGTGTTAACCAAAGAGATCGGGCGATAATTCTTGCATAAAGAATGGTCTTAGTCTTCCTTAGGAATCAAGCATATTAAAGCCTAAAAATTAAATTCTAGAAAATTTTGTTTGCTACAGACCCAACGAATATTTAACATGTTCTTGCACCTGCATGTCCCATATTCTGCTAATGCTCACCAGGCCTCTTGCACCATACCACCTGTCCTTTAAGGGTGATGCAAAAGGTTGACATTCTGTTCTTACTAGGGAGGCTACGCTCACAAGGCTCCCATGGGCCATGTTCATTTATGCTGCTCCTATGGACCATAGGTTTAACCATACATGCTATTTGAGTCTGGAGACCCCTTCGACACAACAGAAGGGCAGGATGAGCAATGCCAATCGGCAAGGCGCACGTGGATATGCTACTGCCACCTCTCATGCTCCTGCTGCCCTTTCTCTATTAAATTTGATGGATTTTAAAGACGATTGCTCTATGCTGCTAGAAAGTACAGCCCTCAAAGGTGTGTCAACATTTAGCTTGTACACAAAGAATTGCATCAGAAATGGAGAAATGTGGTAGTAAAATTTCTGTTGTGACTAAATCAGCCTGCTCAACAACTACACCATCACCCTACCTTTCGATATAGCAGTCTGATGCATTAATTTCACTAACATGTTGTGCTAATTCTCTGTTTTGTGACTTAAGAATAAGTCCCTTATGTCTTACCTCAGTAGGAAGGAAATCAGTTTAAAGGAATCCAGTAAAATAACATCCTCCTAATAGCACCTGCAGCCGATTCTGATGATGGATGAAAACTCAAAAACATTACTAAAATGTAAGGCACAAGAGGAGACAGTAAAGTCCCATAACATTGACTATCTGATTTTAAACTGGTAAGTTGATATTGAGGCATCCAATTCAAAACAATCTTTCAGTTCTGGGTCTTTGTCCAAGGCATGGGAAAATCGGCCACTGCTCTTGAATGATGCCTTTAAAGAAGATCCTAATTGTAGGAATGATAACTTTGAAAAGAGGAAGCTTTGCAGTTATCCAAAACAACCCATTCCTTATAAAACTTGCCACCAGGCAACAGGTCATCCACATATATGGGTCGCGTCATATGCAGTGGATTTCAAAAGGGATGCATTTTTAAAGTCTAGCAGGACTTCACATGAAACAGTGAGCTTTCATCACAACCTTGTGGTGTGTTTTAGACCTCTGGGTTCTGATATTCTGTGAAAGTCACTTATTCTCTTTAGTGAATCAGACCGGTTTTTGGTGCATAAGGAGCAAACTCTTTCTGAGGTCTATATGCAGCCGAAAGTGAAGTTCAAAAAGTGCTTGCCTAGCATCATTGACCGTGCATAGAAATAAATATTAGGCTCCTCTGTTTGGCTGTTTGGGACCACTTTGCTTTTCTATTGATTTCAATGTTATGAATTCACAGTACATAACTGGTACTCTATGCAAATTGCAGTGTTTTTCCTCACTTACAAGACTGCCAAGGATATTTATGGTCACCAGATCTAAATATCTTACTGTGCACTGTTTATCAAAAATTATGTGACCCACATTCTACTCAGTCCTGATGATGTCCTGGAAAATTGCTGAAATGGGGAGGGGGTTGTTTTCATTTTTCTATGTTCCATTTAGTCTTGGTAATACAAGGATAGGAAATTCTTGTTGGTTGAATAGAATACAAGAGACTCACAAGCTCCTTTCTTGTGTTCCATGGTATTGCTAAACATCAGCTTCACATTCCGCCAAGTCTCACTAGTGATATACTGATGACTGACTGGAGGGTGAAACCCTTAAACCGGTCCTTCGATGCTTGTTTCCCGCCCAGGGAGGATCTGGCCTGGTAGTTCGGGCTGGACTGTTCCCATTGGGGGCAGGATCAAGACTGTCTTGCATATGGCTGGGTCCAAACTGGAATGGCATGGGGAGCAAAACAACGATGGAGTTAGGCCCAGGTCCCTGTACCGGGGTGAATGTATGACTTTGTTCTGCATTCTGTCCATCAACTGTTCTGTTTGGAGGTCACAATGGGGCATGTGTCAGGGCTCTTACCGGTATTGTGAAGATGAGGATTGTTAGACCCATGCCTCGGGCTCAAATTCGGTGACCCAGGGTAACTGTCTTGTGACTTCGGGCTACGGGCACTGAAGCATCGAACCTCACTGTCTGTGCCATTCACCATCTCTACAAACTGCCTGCATCTAAAGCGTAAAAGTAGGGGTTAGGAGAAAAAACAAATGTAAGTGGCAATGTCTCCAGTTTCACACAATTCATACTTTTCAGAGTTTTTCTACAAAAAAGCCTTAGTGATTTTAAAGTAGTCTTCATTTAAACATTATTACAATTGTTTGAATCATGCATTTCTGCGTAAACTATATATTTTGATACTTTGTTAACACTTGCAAAAAGCCACCATAAATTAAATATTTCAAAACAAAAAAGGTGTAAATGGCAAATATATTCAGGAACACAGTCTTCTATCAAACAAAATGGACTTCAAAATGTAATTTATGCATATAGTGCAATTACAAAACTTACAAAAGCACTAGTGGAAACATTTACTTGTAGTAATATTTCACTACCCCAGGAATCTTATGCATATTTAGGAAAATAGCTCCTCTTGAAAAAAGATTTTTATGATGGAGAAACTAAAGTTACAAGCAGCTAAAATGTTTTCATCCATCATGAGATCTTCAATAATATCCATGAACACTAAATATTAAAGCAAGCTTATCCACGTCCTCCAAAGCACATTTATTTTAAGAAATGGTGAACTGACACAGGATATTCAAATCAAATAGTTTATTTTAGAGAACCTCCCCCACCACCCCACAAAAAAAAACCTGAACAATTCAATATTAAAACTCTTCATTACATGTTTGAAAAGAAATAGATTCTATATAAAAATTCACGATGAAGCGCAGTCACTCAATACCGATGAAAACAATAGGTCTCGCATTTGTTGGAGTCGGAGCTATTGGCATTGTAAATGGCAAATGTTTTTAACGTATGCAAAAGAAATGCACGTCCCAGTTTGTTCTGTAGTATTTTGTATAGCATGAAGTACCCTTTATTTTAAAAGGCTCTTCTGTTTGATATACTGCAAGTAATGCAGGGTAAATTAAATAAGTAAAATAAACACAATAGACCTCTACTGTGGAAAGTGTAATGCTATTTGTATGAAAAACAAGCATTATGGCAACTGTGAATAAATTTTTTTAAAGCACTGTTCAATTTGGAAGAAATGTTTAATAACAAACATTACTACATTTTAAGACATATAAAAAAGATTCTTCAAAATCAAATGTGCCAACGGAAAAAGATGAGCTACAGCCAATTTTAGGAAAATAAAGAACAATGAGGCAGTAGACCAACTGTTACACATCACCTTAACCAGGCTCTCGGTGGCGCACTACTGGAGGAAAAAAAAGCCATGGCTAAGGCTGATCTTCCAGACTCAATGTCTTCCCATCGCTTCATGGGTTTTATAGTGAAAGGATTGTGGTTGCCCCATTATTATTGGAGGTGGAAAGCAGGAAAAGAGTCTCTGTTTGGAATGCAGAAAAACCTTAATAACAGACCTACCTATTAGAACAATATATGGAAGGCAGGGGTAGCTAGGTGGCCTCTATTTAAACAAGCATTTGCATTAGTTATGAGCTGGAGGGTTTTATAACAGAGCAACTAATAAAACAGTTTAAGAAAGACTAATTTTAATATAGTCACTGCCAAGGATTGGTCACATGCTTACACCTTCTGCCACACAGGCCCACAGGGCCAATTGATCACATGCCTACACCTCCTGCCACAATGGCCCGCAGTGCCAGGCAATCTTAGAGCACATCTTATTGCAAAAGAAGAATGCGTTTAACAGACAAATCCACTCACTGAGGCCAGGATTTTCAAATTTAAAAAGGGAGAGGAGTGATGAACAGTGCATAAAGAGGGAAAGTATACCTCTGCTGCAACACTAGCTTCAAGCATTGTCTCATTCATTCAAAGGTGAATGCTAATTTTAACTAGCGTCTCAAGCTGAAAGTACCAGCCTTGAGACGGGACCGTGTCCCCACCCAAAGGTACTCGTGGATGCAAGATTCGACAGGGCTATGCCATGAATTAAGCCCTCTGACCTGCAGGGTGCATGCAGAATACTCTGAATTTGACAAGTTATCTGAAAGTCTATCTTTAAGGGGCCATTATTACTATAATTACAAATTCACTTCAGACAAAATTCCATCATCAACGCCAACGTAATCACAAGTTCAAGTAGTTCAGAAAGTGCACAAAGTGTATGCAGTGTAAAGCAGTAACTTTCTGAAAACATTGAATCTGCTCAGACACAAAGCATTGCACTACGCCTTTAGTTTGCAAAAGGTGTCAACTCCTTTGTACACATTATTCCCAGAACTGGTAAAGTAATGCTGCCTTCAAAAGCAATGTTCTGAAAGCAAGCATAGTTAAAAGAAAACCACATGTTTGCATTTTTAGTTATTTGTAGAGGGCTAACCTAACTAAAAATAAACTGAGCACTGAAAGGGAGGAAGGGTAGAGGGAATAAGGGAGGAGACCATTATAAATGAATCAGGATCGTTTAAAATGATCCGGGTTTTGTTTCTGTAAAGCCCATCAACAAAGTAAACAACGCTAATATAAAACACCTGCTATGGAAGTGAAAATGGCAGTATGGACTTCACGTTAAAATACGCAGTGTTGTGAGGGTGTATTACCACAGGCTGTCACAAGGTGTCCCTTGGGACCTCTTTTGGCCACAGATGGTACTGCACCATGCAATATGGCTAGGGAAAGGCTATGGCGCAGCAGTGAGAGCTGGGGATTCGTGTTCTAGTCTGGTGTGGGCTGAATGTTTAATTTCCCCAAAGCGCATGGATAGGTACGATATCTAAATAAAAGCAACAAACGGGATTCACTGGAAGAAAATGCTACTTACCAGTATGCATCTGTTCTTGGAATGTAGAGCTGCAGATTACACACTGTGCATAGATGGCCACCTAGTGTTGGGCCCGGATGTTTGCAGTTTGTTTTGTAGTAGAAAAGTCTTTGGAAGTCACGGGATAGGTGACTCCTCCTTTGGATGATACTGCGCATGGGCATCGGCTCCATCCCCAGATTATTTTTTGCCATTAGGGAAGTGATGGAGCTGTACAAGAAATAGTGATGTCCATGTGATTTTTATCTAATTAAGATAATACTGGAACAGATAAAGGTAGCCGGGGAGGCGGGTGGGCGTGTGTAACTCTGCAGCTCTGCATGCCAAGAACAGATGCATACTGGTAAATAGCATTTTCCGTTCGAGGCATATGAGCTGCAGATTACACACTGTGCATAGATTGTACAGCGGAACCCACACCTAGCGGCGACCACCCGTATCTGTTGCAGTTGTTTGAAACAGTGTTTTTAATACAGCTTGGCTCACAGTGGCTTGCCGTGTAGTTTGCACATCTACACAATGTTTTGTGAATGTGTGCGGTGTAGATATGTAGCTGCTTTGCATACATCTAGGGGAATGTTCCCTAAGAATGCCATTGAAGCCCCTATTTTCCTTGTAGAATGGGCTTTTGGAGGAATTGTTAACGTACGTTTGGCTTTTTGGTAACATATTTGTATGCATTTAACAATCTACCTAGCTATCCCCGATTTTGAAATGGGGTTGCCTTTATGTGGTGGTGAAAAGGACACAAAAAGTTTAGTTTTACGAAAAGGTTGTGTCCTTTTGATGTAGTACAGTAATGCTCTTTTGACGTCTAAGGTGTGAAGAGCTCTTTCTGGGACTGTTTGTGGCTGTGCAAAAAAGACGGGCAGTTCAACAGATTGATTTAGATGGAACGGTGAAATGACTTTTGGAAGGAATTTAGGATTAGTACGTAGAACCACTTTGTCATGATGCATTTGCAAAAAGGGTTCTTGAATGGTGAATGCTTGTAGTTCACTGACTCTTCTGAGAGAAGTAATAGCTACTAGGAAAGCTACTTTCCAAGTTAAAAATTGCAATTCACATTTGTGTAACGGTTCAAAGGGAGGTCCCATTAACCGTGTAAGAACAACATTTAAGTTCCATATTGGTGAAGGTGGCGTTCTGGGAGGGATTATTCTTTTGAGTCCTTCCATGAAAGCTTTTATAGCAGGTATTCTAAACAGAGATAGGTGTTGTCTATTTTGTAAATATGCTGCAATGGCAGCAAGGTGTAGTCTGATAGATGTGTAAGCTAAATTACACTTTTGAAGGTGTAATAGGTATCCTATGATGTGTTGAATAGACACATCTAAAGGATTTATGTGGTTGTTTTGGCAGTATATTACAATTTGTTTGCACTTAGCTGTGTAACATGCTCTAGTAGTGGGACTTCTGGCTTCTTTAATAACGTTCATGCATTCTGGAGGAAAGTTGAGGTAAGCAAACTCTATGACTTCAGGAACCAGCGCTAGGTTGAGCTGAGCTGGGTCCGGGTGTCTGATCTCTCCATGGTTCTGGGTTAAGAGGAGTGGAAATAGGCTTAGTTTTTGTTGTGGTACCACAGATAGTTGCAGCAGCGTGGTGTACCATGGTTTCTGGTCGAAGTTGGGGCAACTAGAATGAGTGTTAGGGAATGTTGCTGTAGCTTGCGTACCACTAACGGGAGTAGTGGGAGAGGAGGAAAAGCGTACGCAAATTTTCTGGACCAGTTCATCCATATCGCATTGCCCTTGGACAGCGGGTGTGGATATCTGGCAGCGAAGTTTGGGCATTTTGCGTTTTCGTGGGGTGCGAAGGTCTATCGGAGGTTGTCCCCACATTTGAAAGAACGGGTGAAGAACTTGTGGATGAAGTTACCACTCGTGGATCTGCTGTGTCTGTCGACTTAGCAGATCTGCCATGGTGTTCTGTACTCCTGGAACATGTTGGGCTAAGAGGAAAATTTTTAGTGGTATAGCCCATCTCCATATCTGCTGCGCTAACAGAGAGCTGCAGAGAGTGTGTTCCCCCTTGTTTGTTTATGTAGTACATGGCTGTCATATTGTCTGTGTGGACTAAGACAGCTTTGCCTGATACTTGTTTTTGGAATGCTTTTAGGGCTAGAAAACCAGCTAGTAACTCCAAGTGGTTGATGTGGAGTAACTTTGTTGCGGTGTCCACCTGCCTTGCATGGTGTGATGCAGTAGGTGAGCTTCCCAGCCGGAGAGCGATGCGTCTGCTGTAAAGATTATCTGAGGAACTGCCTCTAGGAACGGTAGGCCCTTTGAAAGGTTTTTGGTGCTCCACAATTGCAGAGAGCGATGAGTCCGACTGTCTACCAACACTAGGTCTGTTAATTGACCACAAGCTTTGTTCCATTGGCGTGCTAGGCACTGTTGAAGTGGATGCATTTGCAGTCTTGCGAGAGGTACTATAAATATGCAAGATGCCATAATTCCTATGAACTGCATGAACACTCGAGCTGGGAGCGAGTGTTGCAGCTTGAATCTTGTTAGGAGAGTTTGTACAATTGTTATCCTGGCTGGAGAGGGATAGGCTAGTGTCAGTTGGGTGTTTATTGTAGCGCAGAGATATTGTTTTATGTGTGAAGGTTGCAGATGTGACTTGGTGTGATTTACTGTGAATCCCAAGTCGTGAAGCAGTTTAATAGTAGCGAGAGTGTGTTGTGCACACTGGCTGTATGAGCTTGCTTGTATGAGCCAGTCGTCTAGGTATGGGAAGACGTGAATCTGTGGTCTTCTTAAGTGTGCCACTACTACTGCTAGGCATTTGGTAAACACCCTTGGCGCTGTTGTGACCCCGATTGGGAGCACTTTGAACTGGTAGTACTGCCCGTCTAGCACAAATCTGAGATATTTTCTGTGTGCTATGTGAATAGGAATTTAGAAGTAGGCGTCCTTGAGATCTAGCGTGACAAGGACAAAATAAACGTCTGGGAGCCTGCGACTGCAGGGCTCCCATGGATTTGGCTGTATCTGTATGCTTTTTCATTTTTTCAAGTGATACATCAACATTGGGTTTGAATAGGTGTTGCTCATCGAAGGGTTGATTAAGTATAGCAGTTTGGACTTCAGGTTTGAACCCTGATATGCGTAGCCAGGCATGTCTACGCAATAAAACACTGGTGTTAACTGCCCTGGAGGCAGTGTCTGCTGCGTCAAGTGCACACCGGATAGAGGTGTTTGTAATATTTTTACCTTCTTTGATACGCTCATTTGCTCTATCTTTGTACTTATCAGGGAGGTGCCGCATTAGTGATTCTAATTCGTCATAATGTGCCCTGTCATATCTGGCCAATAATGCTTGTGTATTGGCAATACGCCACATGTTTGCTGCTTGAGACGCAGTTCTTTTCCCTGATGCGTCAAGTAGCTTAGACTCTTTGTCTGGTGGGGGAGCTTCACCTGTTTGTGAGTTTGCTCTCTTGCGCGCATTGGAAACTACAAGTGAGTCTAGTGGTACTGGACCTTTAATATATGCTGGGTCTGAAGGGGCAGCTTTATATTTTTTCTGTATTCGAGGGTTAATGACCCGAGTTCTGACTGGGTCTTTGAAGACCTCAGGAGCATGCTTAATCACTCCTTTAAGCATTGGTAAAATGGATGAGGACCTTTGTGCAGTGTCAAAGGTATCCATTAAAAAGTCTTCCGTCTACAGGGTCTCTGTGCACATCTGCGCGGCTCTGTGTAGTAACTGATTAAAGTCCATAGTGTCTTCTGGTGGGGAAGGCCTTGAGGTGTATATGTCATCTTGAGGGAAATTTGGGATGTCTGGGGTGTTATAATTTTCCCACGGGTCAGGTGAGCCTGGAGGAATAGATGAATCATCTATGTTAGCACCTATGTCATCAGAGCTATCATCCCTATTGTCATCGTCTGGTATGATAGAGGATGTAGGGGAATGTTGTGGTAGGGGAGCAGGTGGTGATGTTATAGGTGGAGGAGAAGGGGAAGGAAGTTTTAATGAAGAGGTAGCCATGTCCTTCTTTGAATGAGGAACTGGCGCTGGTGTATCCAGTGGTCGCTTTCTGGAAGCTAAAGTCAGCTGCCCAGTGATTGGGTCTTTAACTAGAGTCTTTTGTGCAGGGTCTGGCTGCAATAAGTCCTCTGCAGGAGGCCGATCTTTTGGTGCTGACGAAGGTTTCGGCACCGAAGCGGTTTATTATTTTTTTGGGCAATGTCTTTATCCGGAGAAGTAGGGGTCTTTTTCGGCTCCGAAGATTTTTTCGGCTCCGGTCCTTTTTTGGATCCAATGGTTTTTTCGGTTCAGGTGGTTTTTTCGAATCCGAAGCGGGTTTACTTGGTTCCGACCTGGGTTTCGGTGCCGAAGGAGTAGTGATATGCTTTGGCGCCGATGGTTTGGATGTCGAAGTGGCCGATGACGTTGTCTTTTTCGGTGCCGGTAGGTGTGTGCCGGCACTGTGGGCAGGCCGACTCGAGCCCGAGTCGCCCGAAGGCCCGAGTCGCCCGAAGGCTCAGTTCTTAGCCGGGCCCGAAGGTAGGGCAGTAGAAGCAGTGTGTTGTGTGCACCTGAACCAGAGGGTGAAGGTGTGACCGGGGCCTTCTTTGGGTGTGTCGAGGAAGGGTCGGGTTCGACGGCCTTACTTACAACCCGCTGCGCTGGAGTGATGTTCTCTACCTCTGAATCTTCTGCCTCGGAGTTGCTGTTGACGTCGTGTTGTTCTGGGACGTCGACGCCTTCGTCAAAGATGTCGTCCGGAATCGGAGCTGAAGATCGAGCCATTGTTCTCCTAGCTCTTCGTCCCGGATAGTCTTTTTGAAGCGGAAAGAGGCACAAGCTGAACAGTCTCTGGCCTCGTGCTCCGGGGAGAGGCAAAGGTTACACACTTCATGAAGGTCGGTGTGGGGAAACTTCGACCCACATTGAGGACACTTTTTAAATGGTGTCCTTTCCATGAGCTGGTGTCGAGGCCTAGTTAGGCCCGAAGGCCGTCGACGATGACCGGAATCAGAATATTCGGTGTTGAAGAGTAGCGTCAACTGGGAAAGCGTTCAAAACTAGTTTTCTGTAAGTTGGTGAGGATTGCGCGCCGAAGGAAATCCGTTCCAACACGGAGCGCTGGAAACACATCCGAGCACGGTGACGGAAAAAAACAATCTGGGGATGGAGTCGATGCCCATGCGCAGTATCATCCAAAGGAGGAGTCACCTATCCCGTGACTTCCAAAGACTTTTCTACAACAAAACAAACTGCAAACATCCGGGCCCAACACTAGGAGGCCATCTATGCACAGTGTGTAATCTGCAGCTCATATGCCTCGAACATGTCCTTCGCTGGGTATCCTCTTATCTATCCAGCAGACACCAGCTTTTTCAAAAGGGCATCTCCAGGTCAAGAAGATCCTCATAACCAGCAGTGTTTCGCAGAGGCCAATCATATTCCCATTCATATTCAACCTCCACTCACAGATAACGTCAAAATCCACCAGTGCGCTAATGACAGACAACTGTATTTGAAATTTTCCTCTGCTTGAGATATCCAAAGCCTCAAACACAGTTAACCATGAAAGGGTAGGGGGGCTCTCCTTAAAGAGCAACGCTCCTCTTCAATCAAACCTATTGCCCCGGTTGTGGACATTTAAAGCGAGAGGGGTTAGTGCGGCCCTGTACGGGGCTGAGTTGTGGGGTACAGGTAACATCGAGGTACTAGTCAGATCAGAGAACAGATTTCTGAAGGACTTGATGGCGCTCCCACAGAGAACCCCGACCCTAAGATTACTATTGGAAAAGGGGTGCCGCTCGATTAAGGATCAGGCCCAAATCCGCCCGTTGTTATTATAGGCCCGGTTGTGGCGTGTGCCCGAACTGGCCTCTTATGCTGAAGGTCTGTTGGAGGTTATGTCAATGAATGGCTGGTCGAAAATCAAGTGGTTGAAAGATGTTAAACGCCTGTTAGGGGAACTGGGCCATGGTGATGCATGGGAATCTAGATCTGCTCCCCCCAAAGCTGTCCTTAAGAAATTGTACTGGAACTGGATTACTGGCACAAACTGCTCTGAGTCTATGCAATGTAGAACCACTAATGACTTCTTGAGGATTAAGGATGTGGCCGCTTACGAACCGTTTCTTGAAATTATCACGAATCCTTTAGATCGGGCCTTGTATTTTAAATTCAGAGTGGGGTTTCTACCAGTAGGCGAATTGACTGCGCGCTGGAAACCTCCTCATCAGACCTCATCTTTTTGTGCAACTTGTACGTCACGAGTAGAGTCTGTTGGCCATATGTTATTTGAATGTCCGGCCTATGAAGCTCCAAGGCGCTGTTGGTTAAAACCAATATGTAGAGAGCTAGGCACCCGGCAGTGCAATGTTGCTCTACAGATCTTGATGTCGGACACTCGGCCTCTGCTTTCATGTGGTGTGTCTAAATTTTTAAGATGGGCTTGGTCCATTCGTCTAAAAAGGCTTTCTTTATCCATTTAATGATTGTTTTAATTGTATATATACTGTTTTTTATGTAAATCTTGAAGTACGGTAAAAAGTTTGATGTAAATATTATGGCTTTTAAATGTATTGTAAATTGCTTTTAAGATATTTCTTTTATCGAAATAAAGCCTTCAATCAATCAAACACAGTTTGAAACAGATCCGGACCTTCATGTCGGGGAACTTCCTGAAGTTTAACCCCACCAAAACAGAATTCCTGCTATTTGCCAAAACCAACAAACATCAACTAGTCCAAACATGGCTCAGCGACAGACCCTGGAAGGACTCGAACCTAAACTTTCACCCAACCACAAATCTTTTGGGTTTATCCTGAACAATCATCTCATCCTCGAGGAACACATCAACAACACAGGATAGCCTGCTGCTACCTCTCTCCGGTTCTAAAAGTGAAAATATTCCTCCATGAAAGAGACTTAAGAACTGTTGCTCATGTCCACTAACCCTCCCACCTGAATGGTAGCAACACCCTGCCCCACGCCCCCCCAGTCCCCAAACTAATCTCTGCTCAAGTGCTCATTAAGGGCCTGAAGAAATATGATAATTTCACCCTCACCCAGATCAAACTAGACTAGCTCCCTTTGATGGGCTGGACCAGCTTCAAAAGCAGCTACATCATCCACAAAACCATCAATGTTCCCATACCCCCCCCCCGCCCCCCCTCCCCCCGCGCCTTTATGCGAGCTACATAACCATCCTTTACATACATATCAATGTATGGTTTATGAATAATTCGTGGACTGCGCGGACAATGAGTCCGCCTTTGAGTCCCCTTGTGTCTCTGCATACTAGTATAAGATGAACGATTTAGCCATGAGCAGCTTCACATTGGACAGTACTTAATTTGTGAAGAGGGAAAGTAGGGTGACTTCTGTGACCACACCGGATACACTAACAGAAATCACTTATGGGGTATGGGTTAAAAGCTTCTGCTTAAATACTATTTCCTATTTATCACCTATGTTTTTAGGTCATGCATGTGCTTTAAGACCAATTAATTTCTGTTCTAGTAGTCTTCCCTTCTCCGCTGCAGACAGTTTGTCACAGCATGCAAACCTGGCACTCTAGGTTCTTCTTTAACCTCGCCAAGCATGTAAGGAGGGCCTTTCTACTTTTGCACTCTCACCCACAAGCATTTTACCCTTCTGGCAATGCACTGATGTATGATGTTTGCCAGGAAGAAAAGAAGATGACCTCTTCTCAGAAAATTCCGGGGGGATTTAAGGGTGAATCATGGCGTTTGGGGATGCCATTTCCTTTACCTCCTTCTCAGGGAAACAAGTTGTCCTAGACAAACTTCACAAACCGAAATCTTTCCCTTCAAAGAGATCTCTACAACCACCTACAAGGAAAATTATTTCCTCAAACTACCAATGAAAAGGGGTAGCCAGAAACTGGCAGAGGGAGTGTGTAGATAGCAGGTGATGGAGGAAGGGCTATTTTAATTGAAGTGAGCCTATCTAGACAACTTTCTACATCGAGATATTTTATTTATCAGAGCTACTAGCTAACAGCTCTTTTATAATTAAATGTCCTAGAGGTTTCAAGTGTTGGGATTTGACTATGTAATTAAATATGACCACACATTACAGTATGTCTTTTTACAAGTGCAAGTCTAACAGTCTTTTTCTGTGGAAACTCACCCACATCTCCAATCCTTTCATTGAAAAGAAACAAGTTACTTACCTGCAACTTAATTTTTCTTACATTTGTATATTTCACAGATTCACATCATCACAATCTTTATTCGATTTTAAAAAAATCATAAAAGTCAAAACATTTAAACTAGTACACAAATCATTGACATACTCATGCTTGTTTTAAGACACCTGTGAGAAAGCGTACCAGAAAAAAACGTAAACTGTGGGAGAATCTAGCAGCTGTAAGTACAATAAAGCAGGCCTAACTTGGGTAAAATTCATTTGTTTTAAAATTGGGTATAAAAATGTGTGTTGCCAATTATTATATTTTGGACAGATCATAACATCATGCAGTGTGTGATTAATCGAAGTGTTGTCACAGTTACAGAGGGGCAAATCTGAATTTATAAAACAACCATGATTAAAAGAACGAATCGAGATAGTAAGTTTAACCTAAAATAAATCAACAGGCGGCGTTGGTGACGTGTCATGTTCCAGTTCAAATAGGGTTCTATATTGCTGACAGTTTTCACTAGGATCGCATGTTGCATCGAGTGTTTCATTAGTGCAAAATGATCACGAACTGCTGACAACTTATTCCTAAAAGCAGTTTCAACCCATTTGCCATCAGAGCAAGTTTATGGTAAAAGGATTGTCATACAGATCGGGCCTCCCTAGGGTCCGCATATTAAGCGCAACATAGGCCAGCCACAGAATCAGGAAAGATGTATCCAATTTTAAGCAATCCTGCAGAATTAATCTGCTGAAACCAAGTTCTTCTTTTAACCAGATCGAATGCCAGAGTTTCAGAGAACTAAGACAAAGCTGGTCAATAATGTGTTCCTAGCCCAGTTCTTCATGGACAATTTCATGAGGTACACTTTGTGGAACTCCCAGAAGGCCCCTTAAAAATGTATTTTCTGCTTCTTGGATTGAGGCAACCCGGAGATATCCCCATATTCCACTGCCATAGCTCACTAATGGGATGCATTTGGCCCTGTAAATTTCCAGGAACGATTGTATATGAGTGCGCCCAAGCCAGCAGAAAAAATCTCCTATACTGAATATCGCTCTATTAAAAGACAAAATGTTCTGGGATATAAGTGAATGCCAATTAAGCCCAGAGTCCAATTGGACCCCAGAATATCTAAACCTATCTATCTGGGTAACATGGCCAGATTCACATGCTTGAATCAATCCCTTTCATGGAGTCTGGAGTCCCATTTTTATTTACAACAGTAATCTAGAACATTAACATGCCTGAAATGCTTCAAAACAATGTTTATTTATAGCCTCATCTCCACACTAGAAGAGGCATCGAAACACCAGTCAACCAGGAAAAAGTAATATGAATTACACTTCTTGGACGGGGTGCTATGCTTCAAATTTCAAGCAAAGAAGGGAAAGCATAAAAAGTAGGTGGCCTCTGAAAAGGAAAGAGGGACGGCCATATAAGAATTTCGTAAAGAAACCAATGCAGGAGAATTGTAGTGATTAATTTCTTTATCAGCATTGAATCTTTGATAGATTCACATTCTTGAATCATAATTATGGGCAGGACAAAACCAAGTTAAACATGCAATTCAGTGCAAAGTAAGTAGAATTGCAATACTGGAAACATGCGTGCAGGAGTGTGTGCGCCTCACAGCTGATTCTCTTGCAGCTTCTGTGTCCACACAGTCCTGCTTTGTGAAGATCCAGCAGCTTATGCTGCTGTACTGCACATATTCACCAGTGACCCCTGGCATTGAGACCCCAACTGCCAGCCCCTTCTACAATGAGCATTAATCCTGCCACTAAGGTGCAGGCCAATTACCTCTGATAAGAAAGAAGGCAATAGCCACCACACTCAATCTAGTCATCCTATGCTTGGACATAGAACTACCGGTCTATGAGGCCCCAAAAGTAAAAATAAACACTGATCTGTGAGTCAGAAATGCAGGTTTTCTCCAAAACCAGGCTTTTACTGTTGGACAGGGTCGTGCGATGCATAGCGATGGAGACACTCACTAGAAATGTGACGAACGGGTGGGGGGTGCACTGCTTAACCTCTGCCTGTACTATTGGGCGACGCAATTGATGGTGCTTTACGATTGGTCCTTTGCTGACCAGACTGAACACTTTCTATGGGCGGACAGAAGATCTTTGGATCCTATGGGGTATAAAAAATTGTTTTAAGGGAATTGGAGCCCAAAAGAGCTACCAACCCTTACAGCAATGGTCAGACTCTTGGCAGAAAGCTACCAAATGGACGGAATAACATGGAGTACTAAACCTGGTAACTACACTGTGGTCGGGAACAATAGTTAATGTACCTACAGGTGAGGCACCATATCATGGCCCTCTCCCGGGAGAAGATACCTGAAGAGAGCCTGCTGGAATATAGGGTACTGGGCGCCCCACTTCATTGTCACACGATTTCGGCCATCTACAGCATGCTTCTGGCCAATAGCACCCTCTACTGCAGAGGCTATGTTAGATATGGGAAGGGAGCGGAGTAGGATGGCAGACGAGTGGGGGGAGGCGTGCCGCTACCCAGGAGAATTGGCGACTTGAGAGGGTTTTATGTTGATTCAACTCAAGATCATGCATCGGGCATAATACACTATAAATAGATTATTTGAAAAGGGGCAAAATAACATCTGACAGACGCCTCCGGGGATGCACTCAGAGGGCACGCTTGTACACACAATTTGGGACTGTCTGGAAAGCTGTATATTTTGAGAGGCGGTTGAATAAGATGCAGTGCCAATCTTAAAGATAGAAATAAATCCTCCCACTAGTTAGTTAGTCCTGCCTGAAGGAAGTGGCTAGTGCTAACAGGACATCATTGTCTTCTGGTGGTGCTCTTGTGTTTTGATTGAACAAGTCTCTTCATTTGGTTGTTTGCGTCGAACAAGAGGACATGTATGGTGCTTAGGACTGTAAATGGGAGTGGTAAGCATGTCTAAAGTGCAACTGCTACTGTTGGTAACTTCCGTCGCAGGCCATCTGGCTGCAACTCCATGCACCACAAAAAAAATTTGGGTGAAAGTGCAGGAACCCCAAGTTCTCAGACATCTCCATATCAGTCTTTATATACAGTAGTAAACTGTCCATATGATGGCTGAACAGACTCACATTCCAAATGAATGACCAAAATGTTTTTCTGCCTGGCTTTACTGCAGGATGTATTACTAAGACAGCTCTGCCTATAAAGAGACAACAGTCCCTGCCAATTGACAGAAACTGGTGGTGGTCACATTAATCATTGCATCGATGATGGCCAACGATATGTGCTGTTGCTACAAAGTAGGGCCTATCCACCCTTTCACTTATCTTCAGGAATTATCTCCACATGACCGACTATGCTTGCTGGTGCTTGGAAGTCCTATCTAGCTACTATTGTTGGACGAATTCTCCACTTTGACTGGCATTGCTGCAATGAGACACTTCCCAAATATATCCAATCTCCTGCTTCCCTGAATCATGTAAATGTAAATGTCAAGGTATTTGTAGAGCGCACTGCCACCAAGCGGTTTCCTGGCGCTATTACTCATACCGCTGTGGAACCCTTCCTGGCTTTCCCTGTGAAGTGTCCACTCCTGGGCACCCCCAGGGTGAAGCCAGGCATCCTAGCGCTGTTGGGGCCGTTGTGGAGATTAAGCAAGCTATTGCCCAGAGTTGCAGCGTGGGGCCCATGATTAGAATAGGCACCAAGGCGAGAATTGTCAGGTCCGAGGAAATAGAGCCCAAGACCCGCCGAGGCGGGAATTGAACCCTGGTCCCGGGCTAGAACTCTGCATCAGGGTCTGCCGCTCTAACCATTGAGCCACACTCCTCCACCATCATGGTTAAGTGCGATTATAAGATCATGATCTGACCACTGCCATCACAATGATTCTTCTATCAACTACTCAACAAGACAAGTACGCATGCTGTTCAGTGCCTTACTTTTCTTATCCAGATGTGGAATGACTACTGGGCATGTGCCAGGGGTTTATATGATCTTTTTACATATTATCCAGATGAGGGTAATGATCAGTTTGGCGTTCCCTGGTTTCTTTGGCAGATCCTAAAAGCCACACAGGGAACAGTGCTTCTTTGGCAGTGACGTAGTTCACATTTTGATACCCCCGTCACACAGTGAAGATTGACAATATTGTTGTGCAACATTTCCACCGGCGGATCATTAGTGAATTCTAATGTCCTTGTGATATTCTTTGGTTTATTCACCGGATGTGCATTCATACGTTCCCTTCCTTTAATACTTCCTCCTATGCAGCTCAATGCAATGGAGAACGCTGTACAGGTGGTGGAAGTGGTTGTTCCGGAAGAGCCGTCTGAGGTGGCTGAGGTGGCACGATTGGCATGATTGGGTCACCATACCAGTGAACATGCAGCAAGTGTCACTCATCATTTGCTGTGAGTCTCTGATTGGGTACACAGGGACATGGAGCATTCGGGGCCTTTCAGTGGAAACTCTTGTGGGATTGTTGCCTTTTATAAGCAGTCTTCTAACCATACTATAAAAGGGATCCTCACAGGGACAATAATGTACTTGAAGGTCCTGATAATGTGACAACAATTTCAGCATCAGTACGTCCCTGCTCATTATGTGAATCCTGCCAAACGTCGTCATACTCCTAGTACAGGACATTCAGTTGGGTAGGACAAAAAGCAGGGATACAGGGCCCGTTACCTTCTCAATTTCGATATCTAAACTGCTTCATCTGCAGTTAAGGTGCCCTCTTACTTGGAGGTAGGAGATGGAAGCAGGGTAGTAGTAACCCTGTGTCTGAAATAGGGGTGGTTATTTCCTGACAGTCTGAGGCATTTCTTAGTGTCGTAGACAAGGGCAGCATTGACAGAAAGTCAATGATGGAAGTCAACAAAGAAATGTGTCACTTATAAAACGATTGCTGTAGATGGTGGGGTCACTGATGAGCTTGGCTGCCATCAATGTTTATGGACTCACTGATGTCAAAGTCGGTGACGAGGATAAGCAAAGAAAAGGTCATATTCGATGATGGTTCTGCAGATAAACTATCTGCAAACCAACAGGCATTGGTGGATACTTTATAAATGAACCTCTCCGATAGTGTACTCATTGGCTGTATAGTAACACTTTAGCCATTGAGGTGGTTGACTTGCCTGACTTTTGTGGAAAACAAGGGCAGGGGTGCAATAGATGTTGAAGGAGGGCCTCTATGAAAACTGCTTTGAGGTACCTTTTAGAAATGTGCAAATGTGATTTTTTTGTTCACATGTTCGACACTGACGGAGAGAATTTTCTTGAAAATCCAGCTTTTTTGCAGTGGCACCTGATCCTTGTCTAAACAATGCTAACCAGTTAGGATGGCTGACAGAGGGGAAGAAAACAAATCAAAAATACTCCTCTAAACATACCTCTCTCAAAGGTGGAGAAAAACTATAAGCACTCCCTTCATAACAAGGAGATGAAATCTGAAATATGGTGGCCTCTGGGGAGTAGAGCTCAGTGCACTCACCTCATTGGCTGGAGTTAAGGTGTTTTCCAATGCCACGATTGGCATAATAAATAAGGAATAGGTTATTTATTCTGTAAGCTTCTGTTTGTTTCATGTAGAGCTGTAGATTCACAAACTGTGGATACTTTCGCCATCTAGTGGAGGGCTGAGACGTTGCAAGCTCTTTTTCCTCCCAGACTCCTTTCGAAGCAAGTACATGTAGTGGGCTCACAGGCTTCTGGAAGTATGTCCATGGACCCCTGTAGCAAAACTAGGTAACTGAACCCTAGGACCTCAGGAGCCAAATGGCTAGGTCGAGCTGCTTGGGGTCTGGGTGCTAAACCTTGTCTTAGCCTTGAGTGAGAAGGTTCAGCCTGTAGGGGAGCTTCTAATGAGGGACAATGGACCTCTTGAGCTGTGTTCAGAACAATGATTGTCTGCCCCATGCTGCAGCAACCAGGGTGAGAGAGGTTTGCCTCAACTTCCTGCCACGCACAGAATGAGTGGAAGAGGAGAAAAAAAGCACAGGTAAAGATCCTAGTGAAAGTAAGGGAGAAGGACTTGTGGGTGGAGTTTCCACTCATGGACTTGTTGATGCGTCCTGCTGAGCAGGTCTGCAAAGCTGTTGTCCACTCCGGGAAGGTACTGTATCAGTAGGTGAACCCGGTGAT
Source organism: Lissotriton helveticus (assembly GCF_964261635.1). Lineage (NCBI taxonomy): Eukaryota > Metazoa > Chordata > Amphibia > Caudata > Salamandridae > Lissotriton > Lissotriton helveticus. The sequence goes on along the minus strand of NC_136073.1, from coordinate 676,715,652 downwards.
GGATGGCCAAGTGCCAAATCTGTTGTGCAAAGGCTAAGAGGTGAGGTGAATGTTGGCCTCTGAGTCTGAAGGTAGAACATGACAGTCATGTTGTCTGTATGCACCAGGACTACCTTGCCTTGAATCTGTAGGAGAAAAGCTTTGAGTGCTAGATGAATGGCTAATAGTTCATGGAGACCTCTGGGATGAGATGTCCACAGACCTTGTGGTGTCATATCCTTGTGGTGGGCCCTCTTCCAGCTCGCTAGAGTGTTGTCTGTTAAAGTAACCTGCAGATGTAGGTGTGCAAAGGGCCTGCTGCGGAAACTGTTTTTGCTGTTCCACCACTGCAGGGAGCAATGGGTGCTGGCTCTTATGAATACTAGATTTTCCATCCTACACTTCTCTGGTGACCACAGGCTTGAGAGGCATTTCTGAAGCAGGCACATATGAAAACTGGCTTGGGGCACTATGGCAATGAATGAGGCCCTCATTCCCACCAAACGCATAACCATGCCTAATGGGAGGGGACTGAAAAAGAGACAGAAGTTGCTGGAACGTACGTGACTTCGAAGGGCAGCGCTTTGAACAGGTAATATTGGCCACTTACCAGGAAGCAAACGTGGTGCTGATGAGCTGGATAAATAAGGATGTGAAAGTGGGCGTCCTTCAGGTTGAAGGTGGCCCTGAAGTCGCCTTGCTGCAGCAGGGGGATAAAATCCTGTGGTGTTACCATGTGTAAGTGTTCTGACAGGATGTTCCTGTTGAGAGGACGGAGGCTGAAACTGCTGTGAGGGATCCGTTTGTTTTGGGAACAAGGAAGTATAGGGAGAAGACACCTTTACCCTGGTGGTGACGGCGCACTGGCTCTATATGACTCCTTTGGACAGGAGAACCTGAACCTCCTTGTCTAACAGTGTAAGATGTTCCAGTATGAGGTTGTGCGATGGCAACAAGTTCTAGTTTTGTAGAGTGTCTCCAGCAGGAAGTCCTCTTACTCAGGGTTGACAGTAGGCAGCTGTGAGCTCAATGACGCTGTGGAATGCTGTGGAGCCATCTGGAGGTGAAGCTCTGACAGGATGTGTTCTAAGTAAAGGTCTCAGGTGGGGGCGAGGTGTGTTTCCACATCGTAATCCTCCCAGGGATCTTCTGAAGTAACAGGGTACACTTGGACAAAAGCCTCAGCTGGAGAATAAGGGCTTGGGCTGCCGGTGTCAGAGTAAGACTCTGGGGACCCTTGAGGAGAAGGCATAGAAGATTGAGGCTGACTAGGTGGAGGAACAAGAAGTTTGTGCTTATGCCTCTTGGGTTGCAAGAGGGGCAGAGAAGTGTCAACTGCCTCCAAGGCAGGTTTGCATTTCTGGGCATAACCTTTTCTGATGCCAAAAATGTTATTTGTCTCTCGTCCAGATCCTGGTGAAGCCTCTCAAGCATGTGGCATTCCTCGACATCAAGTATGGAAGGCTTGGGTGCTGATTTTGGCTTTGCGGCTGTCGCTTCAGTGACTTCGATAGTGGAGCCAATTTCAATGGCTTGGTGCCAATGTGCGTCTTCGAGATTGAGGATCTATGGCCAAGGGAAGTCTCTCCTCTGCTTTGGCCCGGTGACCCCCAACGCTTGATGTAGGTGGCCCATCTGCAGGTGGGAGTAGTTTCGGCACTTGGCTCAATGCCCATCCCAATGAATGGTTTTCGGCTCCAACGTGTGGATGCTTATGAGGAATGGTGAGCGCTGAAGAGCCAACAGTACTCGCATGGCGTGGTCTGGAGGTGACCAAGGTGGCTTTAACATCCTTGAGAGCCTGCTCTTCTTCTCCCAGGAAAACCTCCTCGCCAAAGTTTGAAATGTCAGAGCCGACGTATTTGGGGCTCGGCTGGTGAGCCAGGAGCTCGATGACTCACTTAACGCCTCCTCAGGATCGGCCTCGCTAAAAAAGTCTGGCATCTCTCAAGATGACTGGACCATTTTGCTGTGTACCCACAGTATATCTCCGTGCAGACGTAAGGTCTTCTTACTGCAAAATGCCGCGTAGCAGTCATAGCTACTCTCGTAGTGCTCCAGTGAGAGGTACAAGTTGGAGACGGCGTGGAGGTTGGCCCAGGGATATTCAAAGTGGCACTGGGGACATGGCTTGACAGACGTAAGTTCCATTACTTGTGGAGTGTCTTCATTCTCAGAGGGTGGTACGGAGCATGCGGAAAGGGCCCAAGGGGCGAGAGGCCCAATCGCTCATTATCAATGTGATCAAAGGATGGAACCGGTGCCTAATGCTCAAAAGTATGGTGAAGAGTGTTCTCACAACGGGGGAAAGACAGAGAACCTGAGGCAGCGATGGGAACCTTTAAACTCATCGAGACCAGGAGCACACTGAATCACGTCCAAACCAGATGATGAAGAAAAACAATGCAACAACGGAGTCAGTGACCATGCACATCTACAACCAGAGGAGTCGTCAGCAAGCCCTTGTGATTAGAAAAACGTCTTTGAAGAAAAACAACTTTCAATGTCAAAGCCCAATACTAGATGGCAGGAGTATGTACACCATGCTACGAACATATTGTTTTGAAGCCTTTCAGGCATGTAAATATTATATACTTCTGATGTAAGTCACAGCTGGACTAAAATAGACAAGGGGGAAGGGGAAATACCAAGCATGTAAATTTATGAAAAATCCAATGTGAAGGGAACGGCAACAGGTTATGTTTCCAGACACTTCCCAAGGCTTCCTGACGCAGACAGGCCACTTATTTGTGCTAAGGGATAAGAGAATGTTTCAGCACCAAGCAATAATCCATACATCCGTGAATCATGGTGCAAACTAGTAAGTTTTCCCATAGTGTTTAGACAATATTTAATGAGATTGAATTGAGGTACATGTGTCTTTGTCACTCACTTTAACATGAAGAGGAGGTTGGGATTGTGTTCAAGGAGGCTGGGGTACAGCTGCTGTGTGGACCAAATGGCCTCTCCCACTCTGCCCGCTAACACCAACTTCTGAATTCCTGCCGAAAAAAAAGGATCGAGAAAAAGAATAATTACTCACTTAATTAGTCAATGCACCACATCATTGCCAGACAAAGGTACAAAGTCAAACAAGGCCTAAACCCACTATGATTGTTGTGCTGCTAAAAGTGTAAGCGGCTGGAACAAGCAAGAAAAGTGATCAATGCACCCACATTGCTCTTCCAATTTATTCCATCCTTCACTTTACCTTTTGATTGTAATTCTGCATTTGTAAAACTACAGTGACGCTACCTTCCACACCCCGGCACTTTTCAAGACCTCTTAGTAGGAGCCAGATCTTTTGAAACCAACAGGCACCAGTTCCCAAACCCTCCACAATCCATGCTCAATGTCGCAAGCCCAATCTTTAATTAAAACTTAAGCAGCATAAAGTATTTCTCTGGTTATAAAATAGATGTTTGAATTTAAATGTTGCTCAGATTACAAAATAGAATTGTTTTAGTGTCTGCATCTGCAAACTAAACCTTAACAGGTAACCCCACGTTTTTATCTTCAGTAGCCAGACCATTCTGCAGAAAATTAAAACACTTTGCTCTAATAAGCCAGGCCAATGGCTCCTATTTAATTTAGGTGAAATATTTCAAATGCAAAACTTAAATCAACTAGTTAAATAATTTATATTACAGCTTATTTTAACCATTAAATTACTTTGTTATATAATATAGATGCAGCTCAAAGTTCATCTGTGTGCCAAATGTAATATACTGTGGGGAAGACGCATACTCCAATCACTCTGGGCCTGCTCCACATAATCCTATGTGTCACCATGCCGGAAAAAAACCCACTAGTAGTTGAGATAACAGACAAGCAAAGAGGATCTGATCTTAGGGTAATTCATGCAGGAAGATAAAGGACACCACACCTCTTTTAGAAGCTGTAGGTCAGACACGGATCACTCCAAGAAGAGGCCAGAAAGAAAACTGAGATACAGCTCCTCACACAGGAAGGACAGATGGTTAAGGGTGTATGCATTGGGTACAGGTGATCTGATCATCGTTAATTCACAAAACAACATGAATGTCACCAACAGGTGGAGCTTGATGCGGTATGGCCATATTTAAGACTCTTGCTTGAGATAGGTCAAGATGAGACTTAGAAACTCACTGCTGGCTAATGTCTCCAACTCCAATGAAAACTGCCCACTGTTTCCATCTTTCTGTGATGGACGCATAAGTGGTGGTGTTGGTTCTTCGTGTGCCTGTGTTTGCGAGTGTTTTAAGTTCAGATAAAAAATATTTGACCACTTTTCATAATCACAAGCACATTTATGTTTTTTTACCATACAAAATCCCAATTATCCCTGCCTAATATTGTTATACATATGCAAGAGTTGAATGGCCACAAAAGAACCAAGAGATGAGTGCTGAGCTTTTGTGAACAAAAAGGCATAATAATGACAACTGTGAGCAACTTGCATTTTGTATAACCAACAAGTCAAAACAATTTCTTGGATTCTTGGTGAGAGTTTGACGAAGGCCTCTGAGATAGGTACATCCAGAACGGAGTCAGCATCTGCACCAGGACATTTCTAATTAAGTTTTGAGATTCAGATGTCCTTGGAAACCCTTGCTAACCACACTTCTGAAGAGTGCAGAGTAGCTTGACTAGCAGTGTCTTTCGCAGGTGATGAAAACAGACATGGCTGATCTACATCCATCCTGTGAACGAGTTCAAATGTGAAGAATGGACTAGTTTTTAGTGAAGATGAAAATCAATGAACGTGTTCTATACAACCAAGTAGCCAAGCAAGATTTCTGTCAAATTTGGAGGCGATTTTAACCACAGTCCTTTCTTGGCTCTGGTTTCCTCCTTGTCATTCAGTGCGACAAGATGGACTCATTTAGCATTTCTGGCATACTTTAGCTACTGTACGACAGAAGTTGATGTGAGCAGAGATAGAGACTGCTTCATTAGATGGTGCTCTGAATGTATTGGTAATTTTCTTTGTCAATGTTGGAGAAAGCATAGGACTTTCCAGGTAGGTTGCCTAGATTGGTCTCTTATTTGTTTTTTCAACATGACTGGGGTAAATTTCTAAAATTGTTTTTATGTTTTATTCCTTTCGAGGGAGTAATTGATCTCAACCAAGGACAATTAAAGGGCTCCTTCCAAGTAGTCAGCTGATCTTCTGCCCTGGATTCTAGAATCTAAAAAGAGGTTTGAAAAGAAGCCAGTCTTGAGGAGTTGAGTGCCTGTGCACCAAATCTGGCAGCACTGCCTGGAACTGCAAGGTTGGTTGATTTCTTTGCCAGGAGTTCCTCAATAAAAGTATCCATAACAAGAATCTACAAAGGTACAGCCACATCAGGTTTAAACTAAGAAAAATGTGCACACACCCATGTGAAAAGATTAATTTGCTATGGCCTTAAAGTTACAGGTCAGGAAACACTGATGGTGCAATCATTTCCCTTCTGGTAAACTCCTCTACTGTACAAGATAAGAACGCTGATATGAGTGAAAGATGAATACTCAATCGAAACACAGCCTGCTAAGGCCTCACTAGTTTTAATGGTGTATAAAAAAATTCCAGGTGAAGCACGGCTGACCAGAAACAAAGTGGAATGCAATTAGGAATAAATCACCTAAAGATATTGTCAGAAACAAGCAGTAGTTGATATTATTGCCAGAATGAAAGTAGAAAAGTACCTTTTTTCCAGACTTAGAAGTCAAAATCTCACTTTGTTTTCCAGAGCCAACTAACACCTTAAATGGAAAAGACACTCAATCAACACTGACTGCAACTTAATAGCAACTCCTGGATGAAACACAAGGAAAGCAGGCCATTGGTGGTTGATCAGGTAGACTGCTGAAAGTTTGTATCTCAATTATCGTCGTACAATTATTACACTCAAATAAAGTGTTTTAAGTGTCTGTACAGATTCCCTTTGAGACAACCCCTTCAAAGTAAGCACTGTGATGGAACTATTCACAACTCCCCAACCTATCAACTAAAAGTCAACATTTTCCAGGTTAAGAATCAGGAACTGCGATTGTGGAGATACACAAAGTAACGGGTATACTGATGACACGAGATCATGGAGGCTGTGCCGAAGCTAAATAAGGGGAATGGAAAACTAGCAGAACATCTAAATTGGTAACAATATACTGGTGGAGTGTAGCAGAGATAGCCTGAGATAAAGAATTAGTGTAATTATGCATAGTGCAAGGGAAGATTTGTGCTGTTTCAACCCAAATAAATTATCGAGAAAAAAAGATGACAGAAGAAGATTGTGGCTAGTAGAACACCACTATGAGACCTGATTGTGCTGCACACAGTGAAATTCCAGGTTAGAAAAGATGTTTAGGGAATTTGTAGTTCTGTTGAGTAACATCTGATACTCAAAAATATTTGGTGGACAACCAGTGACCAGCAATGCCCGCACCTGTCCCCGCTGGTGAGAACATTGGACTGGCACCCTTTGCCACATGTCCAGCACCAATACTGCTAGTATCAGCATTCAACTGCATTGGCGCCAGCTGGTACTAGTCCCTGCACATACATTATATCGGCACCCACTCACATTTATACTGCACTGGCAGTGCTCCTATACTCAATGGTGCCCACACTGCACTAACAAAGTGACACCTGCACATGTAGGTACCTGCATTATATGAACACCCATTGGCATCTGTACCGACTGGCTACTGCACAAGACCTTCACTTACTTCACCCTGTATCATCCAGTGCTTCTGCTACATCAGCCTCTACTGACCACCAGTTCCACAGTGACACCCACAAAGGCACTGATGAATGCAATTGCATCCTTTTACCATGTCTGCAAGATGGAAAGGTACCAAAATAAAGACATCCATGCTAAAATAAGCAGTCAATCACACTGGAACAGGGAAATGTGCACAGGAATGGATAGACTATGGGACGACTTTGCTAGCGGGAGGGTGGAAGAGGTGCGGCGCAGCAGCCAGGGTGCCTGACTCCGGACTATGGGGTTCACGGTTCGATCCCCCGTTGCCCGAGGAGGTTAGCCCAGCACCATGTGACTCTGGGCAATAGCTTGCTTAATCATCCTGAGGGCCCCCAGCGCCGGGACACCACTTCGGAGGTAGCTGTGCGCTTTACAAATACTGGTATTTCATTTCAGAGGGAGGCACTTCGACATGAAGGCGCTTGGACATATTAATAAGTGCACCCGAAGACCGAAATACTCAGAAAGGCAAACACTGTCATGGACATTGATGCAGGGGACCACAGACAATAGGACAGAGCTCTTCCAACCCGAATGCTTTAACAAAGGGAGAGACAGGGACTGGGGAAACCCCGCCTTGGACTGAACAATGTGTGTGGTATCGACAAAGCGTATTGCTCCGGTTAGTGACAGCTCAATGGCGCAGGGCACCAATAAACTGGCTGGCTATGAAATAGTTTAGAGAGGTAAGGCGTATAAGGATTAGGACAACTCCAGTCTGTTTGAGAAGCTAAATGAAAGTTAGGTTCACGTGCTCTGCATAGACAAAAACGGTAATGGAAAATTGCCTAAGAATATGCGTTTATCACTGGTAACTGAATGCCTGCAATAAATCAAGCAGCATTACTGTAAACAAAAACCTCAGCACCCATACAGTAAGCCTGGTTTCATTAGAGTTCACTAGATTCTAGCCTGATTCCTTTAAATCCACATCCTGCAGTATAGATTGGTAAAAGCAAGGAAGGCCTTCTCTGTGCAGGGAATATATCCTACCAGCAGCTCGCTTCTGGTACTTTGAGAGTGGCGAAGGCTGCATTATCAAAGTGGTGGGGAGTCCTGCGCATTCCAGGCTGGCCGTCGCAAGACAGCGGGCTAAAGTGACATGAGCAGTGTAAACTGGTGGAGTGAGCACCACTCTCCTGCTACCAGTCACAAACATGGCTCGGGCTAAGGAAAGTGAAAAATAAAATGGTAAACTAATTACATTACCATTTTATTTTTCACGTTCCTGGTAATCCTGGGTCAGCCAGCAACCAGGAAACCCTAAGAATCCTGGGCATTTCTGAAACAGGGTGGTGTGGCCTGCGTGGATCCTGCAACTTTTTCTTTCCCAGTATGCCCTGTAACGGTCACGTTTGGCTAAAATCATGCATTTTCCTCATATTTCTGTGATGGAATGTTCTGGCACCTGCAGGGATCAACAAAATTACTAATACCCAAGCGTTCACACACTTTTCACAATATAAACAGGGTTCCACTTGTTTGGGTGGGCATAGTTATTGCCAGTGACCGGAATGGATGAAAACTGTGACCATAAGAAATGTATGTGGTTTTGGCATGGTCAGTTCCGGTCACAGGCAATAGGTCAAGCCACACAAGTGAGGTACTGTCTTTATCGGGAGAACTGCTGACACACTGGGTGGTAGAAATTTTGTGGACTCACTGCACATTCCAGAAATTTACCCCACAGAAATGTGAAGAAAATGTGTGATTTTAGCTAAAGTTTGAGGGGCTTTCTGGGTAAGGATGCACTGCAAAACTTTCTGGGTAAGGATGCACTGCAAAAAATTGAGAGTTGTGCAAGTATACACTTGTCCTAAACTCCGCACCTGAGGCACGTTTAGAAAACGCATGTCTTCTTCACACCTATTTTTAAAACATTAGATTTGACCATATACATTTAAGTATAGTAGGTGCAGCTCAGTTTTTGACTCTGGGTATTTGAAGGTTGTTGAAAAATACACAACACTACTTGCGACCACAGGGGTCTGAGACAATGGAATATTCCTTTTGTAAATCGGCCACTGGGGCAGAAATTTACAGACGAAATTGTGTTGCCACCCCTTTCTAATTTTACAACTTATCTGCATTATTTTTCACTTTAACGATTAGTTTCTTCGGAAAAACCATGATAGTTACATATTTGATCCCTTACTGAATTGGGAATTTTGTCTATTTTCAGAGAGTCATAGCTTTACAGGTTCATCCATGGGTTTCACAGCGGTTTCCATTGGTTATTTTCTCGGTTCCCTCCAGAAGAATCTACTAACAATGAGTACCTATAGAACATCGAACATGTGGGGGGAAAAGTATGGCTATATGGCCAGGATAATTTTCGTGGGAGAATGGCTTAAGCAGAAGTGCCCCAAACATAAATGGGTAGGCCTCAGCAGCTATGGAGTTAATCTGAATTGCTGAGGGTTCAGATTTGTACATCTTGATAATAGTTGTAATTTTAACTATAGCATTTAGTTGTGTGTGCATTAAACAATGTTTCGGTTTTAAAGAAAAAACACTGACTGGACAATGATTTATTCAATATTAATATTGTGTTATGCTGTGTTTCTAACATTTGACAACTTCCTGAGTGGGCCAATTTAGTCTTAAACATGTTTAAAAAAAAGACTACAACACCTTATAGAGAAGTCATTATGTTAGCAATGGCAATGACATTCTCCATTCAAAGATAAAGAGCAGAATCCTTTGCACACAATGTGAATTTGAAGGTCTTTGCAAAGAACTTAGACTTACTTTGTCTGTTCTTGATGGACGCTTGTTCTTCCTGGATGTTCGTTTCCGTCGCTCGAGCAAAAGCTGTTGCTGTGGCACAATATCCATGGTGGACCAGATAGGAAGATACCATGCTGGAGAATCATGCAACATGGAATTTTAATATGCAATATAATATTTCAACAAACACTGCATACTAAAAATAATATGGTTATTTACCTGTGACACTGGTTCTCCAGTATGGCTATCTAATTTTCACAACTCTGGGTAAAACATTTTTTTTCTAAAAACCTATAACTGAACCTTCAAAATTCTCTCCAAAACAGGCATATACTAGTAGAGCACAAAAAGGAAGCCTTTAAATCTTTAACTCGCTCAGAGCACTACCCAACAGAGCACAACTCCCCTCAAATGGTCTCACTTCTATATTTTGCTTTTAAAGTAAGCTGGAGAGCTAGCCTTCAGCTAAGTGCTGAAAAGAATGGTAAATTACCCAAGCCTGGAAATAAATTAACAAGAAGAAATCTTCTGGACTATGATATTTTCCTCATTATATTGGAAATACCAATTGTAAACATTCAATGACAAAACCTATACATGCATAGCAAAAAGGTTTTCCAAACCGCACGAAAACACACAGCGTTGAAATCAGCAATACATGGTTCTATCACTCCCGACAGGTACAGTACACATAGAAGGTATGCTTCTATTCCACAATCTTCACTCTGTCTCATCACCAGTGATAACCGATAAAATAGAAATTAACTCAAACCAAGGGAACAGGTTTATCAAGAACAAACCAATAAATGCTCCCATCAGTGTATATTAAGAAATGCAATCACCGTTATTCTACATTCACTCAATCTCAAAAGACTCACATACACAACCATTAACTTAAAAGGTAGCAACCATGAATACTTAAGTACTACAAAAATATATATACCTTTAAACTGGAAAACCTAATGCATATAGAAACATGAATTACACATCACAAAGAAAGGGCAGATTTTAAGACCAATCAATCTGTCTTTAAGTGTATATATCTCTGACATTCATGAATTTTAATATACTATCATTTAAGAATGTCCGGATATATACATCTTCCATTGATTAAGAGCAGCAATTTGTCAAGATGTTTAAGTACCACTCTTCCCTACTATTAAGTCCCAGATAATAAGTACTAAACTTGGACATAAAGAACTGCTCCCTGGTTTTCCTCATATTGTAGACATTTCCTTCAAGTTTTTCTAAGATAAACCAGTGGATAGCCTTCTCATTGTGTTTCTTCTGTAGAAAATGTTCAAACAAAGGGGCTTTAGTCTTCTTTCTGATTGCAGATTTATATTAGTTATAGTTCATAGTTAACAAATCGTTTTTTCTACATGCCCTTTGTCAATTGGCAAATGATTATTAGCTCCTACAGCTAGTAATAATGTTTTATTGCGTCTTAAAAGTCACTCCCTGACCTGAAAAAGCAACATCCATTTTATGCACTGGTGACTAATGTCAGTGGTTACATCCAAGGTTTCCTAATATCCTTTCCATGCTCACATTAACTTGCATTCTTAATAGTTTCTCTCTGTATGTATGAACCAACTTACTCCTAAGGTTCAAGTTCCTGTGAAAAGCAAAAAGTGGTCTTTGGAATTCTCCAGACTGTTTGCTATTTAAAATACTACAATTACTATTTATTACATTCTTCACTCTATTACTTACTCCTGAAAAGTTACTTACAAACACAATTTTGTTGTTGTCTTTCTTTTTGTTATTTTTTATAAACATACTTTCCCTATCAAAATATTTTGCTCTCTAATATGCAAGTTTCATAATTCTCTTTGGGTAACCTCTCTCTCCTAACTTATTCATAAGTATGTCTGAATGCCTATCACGGTCTATCATTGTACAGTTTCTTAACTATCAAAGAAACTGTCCAAACTGAATGCTTTTCCTTCAGGCTTCTAGCGTGGTAACTAGAGAAATATTTTTATCCATGGGTTTACTACATAACAACCTCAAGGTGGCCAGAAACATCTTTTATCATCATATCTAGAAAATCACACTTTTAGTTACTCTTGGTAACAGTAAATCATAAATTAATGACACCTATATTTAACCAATTAATATAATCATTAAGTTGTTCTTCTGATCTTATCCAAATGAAAATGAAATATCAATGAAGCGGGACCAGTGTTTCACATTCTCAAAAAAAGGTGCTATCTCATGAAACACATGCTTCATTTGGAACTTCCCCGCCTAGAGGTATGCCAGACTCATGGCACAAGTGGCCTCCATGCTGGTAGCATTACATTGTAGAAATTAATCACCTTTAAACAAAAATATATTATTTCTGAGGATTATAGTTACACATTCCTCTATAAATTCTGTTCTGCACTCTTTAGTTTCCAACCCTTTCAAAATTCTTTGAACCAACCTTATTGTGTGATCCTGGGGGATATTACTGTAGAGGGCTTCTATGTCTAACGTGATTTCAAATTCTGGGCCTGATTTAGATATCAGTGGACAGGTAACTCCGTCACAAAGGTGACAGATATCCCATCCGCCAAAATATAAATTCCTTTATATCGCATGGGATTTATATTTCGTCGGACGGGATATCCATCCGCCAAGATCTAAATCAGGCCCCCAGTCTCTTTATCATATTCTAAACCCTCCACCTTTACCATCACATGGCTGAATCTTTAATGTAGGGCCGTTGTAGGCTTACCAAGGGCTTCCAAACATAATCAACATATTTGATTAAAGGTTCCATAAAGTATTTAAGGCAGGCTACAATTGGACTCATAGGTGGACCTCTAATACTTCTATGAACCTTTGGCAATCCATACATAGCTGGAATTATGGGATCATGTTTCATGAATCTAAATTCACCACCATTCTATGTTCCTTAGTAAGGTTTTTCCGCTTGTGAGTTGGATTTTCTAAGATCTTCCTTACCCCGATTTCCATCATCCTTTCAAATACTTTAACACCTTTACCCAGCTGGGATAAGGTGGGTGTAAAGATATATTCAAGTCATAATACAGAGGTGTTTTCGATAGAGGTTCTCTTTTCTCCCTTCTTTCAAAGAATCTATTTAATCTAATTGTTCCCAAAAAGGCCTCAAGTCTTGTTCAATTTCACATTTATTAATCCTGGTAGTGGGTAGAAAAATTAAACTCTTTAGCTACTGCCAATACATTGGGCTCCTAGTCTTCATATATTCTTGAGGAGAATAACATTTCTGTGCTTACCCCCTCCCTCGTCACAGATTAATCTTCTGATTCCTATTCTGATACTGTTCCAAAAAAGGGGAATGCTCATTTCTGCTACCAGACCCGTCTCTCTCATCTATATTTCCTTTCCTCGTCAGTGCTCAAACATACAAATTATGAAAAATTAAACAATTTTAGGTCGATAGTGGGTCGCTCTCTCCCTCTGTTGCTGATATCTTGAATAGTAATTTGGTGGTTCTTTTTTATTGGTCTTTCTTTAAATAAGAATGGACTATTTCATAATTGAAGTTGTTGATGTTATTGTTTTGCATCTCTATCTCTTGATTGGTTTATTCTACTTTCTTTTGCTTTATCTAATGCTGTGCTCTCTTAGGCTCTGCTCTAACTCCTCTATTTCTCATTTCTTGATCAAAATAACATCCTAGGCAGTTTCAACAATTAAAAGCAGGGTTCTCCAAAGCCGGTCCTGGAGGGTTGGATCCATGCCAGGTTTTAAGCATATCCCCATTTAGATAAATGTAGTTTTCTTAAAATCTGGCATGGAAACGGCCATCCAGCACCAACTTTGAAGAACCCAAATTAAGAGCATCCAATCCCTACTGCACCAATTGGGGTCTGAATCTGTTTATATTTTTTGTTGCTTTGAAAAGACCTGGTTCATTTTTAATTTGAAGACCAACTGGTAACGCACCTTTTTTACAATATTCAATTAGAAAATCAGCATGCAATGTGCTTTGTTTCCAATTTATTTTTAACTGCATTAGTTTATCCCATTCTCACTATCATTTGGAAATAATGGTCACTTTATTCCCTAATTTCTTGTTTCTGCTAATATTACTAAATTGGTTTTCGCTAAAAACAGAGGGCTTTTAAAGTATCCATTTCTAGACCTCAACTGAGCAAAACTTACTCTCCAACCCAAGGTTGTACACAACAGTCCAATAAAATAGAGTGTGACCCCCCCCCCCTAAACCAAGTGGGTAGGTTATCCAGACTAAAACAATCAATCAGGCTTTTCCAACAAGTAGCTCGTGAGCGCTCTGTATTTAGTCCAGCATCCTAAGCTTTTGTTTAGTTGAATTAACTAATATATGAATATATGAATTAATTAATATATGTATCCTAAAAGTGAAAATCATATATTCTGAATGAAAATATATGCTCATAAAGTGATGTCTCAATAAGAATGGATTTCTAAATAAAGTTAATATTTGAGTGATAAATCATGCAGCTTTGGGGAGATTTATAACAAATATTACCACCTTGGTGCCAAAGACATTACAGCTGTGGCTGACATGAGGCATTTCAAATTGCTAACATCTTTTTTTCCATTACAGCTTGCAAATCTGCCGGATCATTAGAGGTGGACAATACCAGTATCCTTGTATGAGATGGCAACTGAGGTAATCTTGTGTGACCTGTTCACTATTTCAACACTATTAATAGTAGCTCTGGATGATTTCCATTTCCTATTACATAAAGGGTTGAAAAAACATGCAATAAATTATCCCTTCACTGTATATTAAGGATTGCAATCACCTATATAAAACATGCACTCAATCTCGCAAGACTCACATACCTGACTTGAAATGAAGCTAATATGAATACCAAGGTACTATGAAAATATGACTTTAATATGGTAAAAATAATACACACATTTACAATATCAGATGTATGTCTGGTGTATATGATTAAATCACTGAGTGAGTTAAAAACAAGAACAAAAGATTTTTGTGTGATGAAAGGGTGACTCAGAAACTGACACATTGTGACAGGTGAAGCATACTTTAAATTGTGCATGTGCTATGTAGACTTTGAAGCATATCAGATGAGTTACAGCAAATCAGAGTTGGGAGTAAGAATAGTACACATTGATAAATGTGAGTGAGAAGTATGGACTTTTCTTTTTTTTGGAAATAGATTCTCTCAGCCTAGACAGTTGTTAAACAGTGTGGAAGTGAGTGAATTATAAAAATTCCATATGCTGCTGGATAGATCTATATACAAATATAGAATTTTTTAATCATAGAAAAAAACATTCTTAAAAATATTATTAATGGTCACTAATTAAAGAACTATTACTGTTGTTTTGTGTGTTGATATGGAACTTTATGTTTTAACAAATGTTAGCCCGGGGAGGCCAAGCTTCTCATGGGAGCCCTGGGGAAAGGAGGAGTCTCTCAGATATACAGGTCTCTAGTAAATAGCTCGTCCACAAATCTGGATCAATTGAGGTTTCAGTGGGAGGGAGGGATGGCTGGTTCCCATGGGTCCCATGGAGGACGAGGACTAGCGGGACACCTCATGGCTCCTCGAACAATCTCCATCTCAGCGAGGCTTCGGTTAATTCAGTTCTACTACCTTCTTTATGCATATCTCACCACTGATAGGCTTCACTGAGTAGGCTATCTAAAGAACCCTAGTTACTCACAATGAAAAGACACACCCACAGACTGATATCACATTACATGGTCTTGCAAGGTTATAACAAAATATTGGAAAAGAGTGGCTGTGAAGCTGACAGACGTATTGGGATGGGAGGTTCCCCTTAAACCTCTAGCCTTGATCCTGGAGGTGTGGGAGGCACGAGGGCAGACAAGGACTATGGTGGCCAAAAGAGACATCACAACCAAATGGAAAAACTTCCTCGCGCCTACAATCTCTCAATGGCGCAGGGGATTGGATTGGTGTGCCGCTCAAGAGCAACCGGTGTATGAAGGCCCGGAGATGCCCGGATAAACACAAGAAAATATGGGGCAAATGGTTGGGTTTGCTGAACTAAGAAACAAAGAAGAGAGGCCTAGATGTGATATAGGGACTGGGTTAAATAAGTGTGCAGTTAACAATGAATTACATGGAAATGATGTTATAATTTCATGTGTCAAATGGCTTGCATCTTGTTAAAACCCAATAAAATTGAGTATCGAAAATAAATGTTAACTATTTTTGTGGTCTCTTGTTTGTTTTGTAGGGGTCAAGAAAATGTTTTGCTTTTATTCTATGGAAGATGTAGGTTTAATTTAGTCCTGAAGAAGGTGGAATTTATAAATTTACTCTACCAAAACACGTCGTCAAAACACAGACATGATCTCCCGACATTGAATATTCTTAGATTACAATATAGTAACAAGCATTTGCAATGCAATCTGCCTCGCCTTTGGGGCCTTATATGTATTTAGATATGCAGCACATTAACCTGGGTGCTGTTATATTACAAATGTGTCCCAAGCAGTGGATGAAACAAACCAGTTGGCCAAGGAAACACCAAGGCTAGTACTGGGCAAAAGGGTAAATCTGTAACCGCTGGGGAAAAATGTATGCCTATTACCTTCTAAGGACAGACAGTAACCCGATTACTAGCAAAATCCTTCCCCGTAGTGATGTAACTTTTAAAGCTGGCAGAAATTAAATCATAAAAGGAGGAATAGCAATAGTCTTCCTTTTCAAAACAACCCGACGATCTTCTCATCATTGTAATGTTTTGCAAACGGTACGGAGCACTGAAGTAACTTCCGGCACTACCGGATGTGCGGTGTGTTTCTAACACATTGCGTTTCACTGACTGGATCACGTTTTATGTTGCAGGTCAGCGGCCGTTAGGCCAGCGAGTGACACTGAAGTGGGGTGGTGTATAATATTGAGTGTCCCGTCAGGTTTGTGTAACCTCTACCCTTCAGCTACCTGTGGGCTTCCTTTCTCACTATCGGCGCCGCCAACATCAACACTGCCTCGTCCGTAACAAGAGACTCACAAAATTCCTGAAATTACACGATTTACATAAGTGTGATGAGGTAAAAATGATGATTCAGCAGATTTTAGAATGCCATTGGTTATAAAAAAAAATATTTTTTGTGATGAACTGTGATATTGCATTGAATGATCCAAGACACACAAAATCAAATGGTAGGTAGTATCTCTGCAGCCTCAATGATGCTGGATAATTCCCAACCTGAAGATGTCTACCTAGAGTTTAGCCATTTAAGTAAAAGGCTGTCTCTCGCCTGTATACTCCACCATAACTGACCCTGCAACGGCTCATGCTGGTGGGCAGTCTGGACCCTCTTTCAGCATGGACTGTTAGAAGAAGCAAAAACACATGGTGTTTTGAACTGTACTGGTATTTTTACTCTCCTTTTTAAAGACCCGGGACAGTTTGTGGCTATGGATACTTTTTAAAGAAGTAATGTTTGACGCGGATCCTACAATAAGCTAACAGGAAGGCATGTAAGATGTCTGAATGCCTCAGCAGTTCCATCTGTGATGTAATGTGCTTTGCTCTGCAGCTCTCAGTGCCATTTCTCCCACATCTGAAAGTCATTAAGCCAAGCAGCAACACTTCCGCCTCCTAGTTCCTGCCTGACTTCACTGAGCGAAGTAAGTAGTTTCACTTCTTGTGTTTTCTGAAACATTTTGAGATGTGGAGAAGAGAGAACTTCGTGATGTTTGTTCCGCAGTAACAGCAGGTACTGCTCCGCGAGTGAATCAGAACACGTGAATCTGCAGAACGTGCCTCGAGCAGCAGGGTGTACACTCCTGTCTGATGTGAGACGGCTCAGGCTTAAAATGCCTTCAGGCAGCCTCCGTAAGGAATCGGACGATCGCGTGCCTGCAATGGGCTGGCTTTAGCTGAATAGTCTCACTAAGAGACCTCTTCAGATCCTCTGAGGGTGTTATAGGTTTCCTTAATGCTTGCTGAGACCTCTGCCGAGGGAAAGGCTCATGCGTGTCTGCCATGTAATGTTTAAAGACTGAACAGCCACTGCCGCTTCCCGCATAAAGTTTGCAGATTAGTGGCTTCGAGTGCAAGTGAGGAAAGGTGGAGAATTTTTTTTTAACTGGTAGCGGAGGTTTGTGTTTCGCCCTACGCTGCTGCCCGCACTCCTCGAGTCCAGAGAATGCGTGCCTCGGAACGCCTTTAATGGGCGGCGTGCTCCTGCCTACGCCGCAGCCTGCCGCTAGCGCTTCTCAATCTGAGTGGGCGCTAGGTGTCTTCAGAAGTACGCCAATCCCACGATGCGTTCAACGGCGAAAGTCAAGGGTCCGATCAGAAAGGCACATTTAAAACAAGTGCGGTACCTGCACAGTCAGGCGTGTGTTTACTTTCGCATCGCGCTTTCACTTTAAGTGAAAGCGATGAAAGCACGATGCGAAAGCTGACGTTGCCAAAGCAGAGTGAGTAAAAAAAAAGTGCATGGGGACAAATGAAGAGGAGAGTCACGCCGCCGGTAAAAGATCAAATTCCTGGTGGGCATGGCCAAAAGGAGACAAGGCGGCAACAAAGAAGCTCCTTTACAATCACAAGCCAGCGTTTTGCATTAAAGATGACGGTGGCCAATCAAAAAGATGGGCGGGGCTTCGACTCGGCCTCTGAGAGCTTCGGAATCTGTATTGATTCCAAGAAGCTCTCGAATGCCGAGAGCAGCGCATGCGCTGCTTTCGACAGCCGAGATCTAAAAATCATGCCTGTTCAGCGATATATACAGTAGAGGTGTATACGCTTAAAGACAGATTGATGTGTCTTAAAATAATCTTTCCTTTCTTTGTGATGTGGAATACATATTTTTATACATTTGTATGTGTTATTTTTAAACAAAAAACTACATGTAATATTTTTACTGGACTGTTGTCCTATATACTTTTCTAGTACTATAATGTTCATATTTGCTACCTTTTAAGTTAGAGGTTATGTATGTGAGTGTTGTGAGATTGAATATGAAATATAGGTAACTGCATTCCTTAATATACAATGTGGGGACCATGTATTGGTTTGCTCACCAGTGATATATAGTTTTAAAGTTTGTCACCATCTGATTGTAAGTTAAGTGTGTGACACACTGTCTGCTTTTTCTTCTTTGGATATGCCACAGCTACTGAGGATGGCTGAGACAAACCATGAAGGTATATTTAACTTCCTGTCTTTGATCCAACTTAACTAATACTAAAGCAATACCTTCCAACTAGAGCCCCAATAAGCCAAACACAGAAACAGGATGGTTTTAGGGCTGTGGATCGAGGAAAATAAGTATAGAAATAATTGAGAAAACCTCATCTAGCCCTTGCGTCAGACCAAGAAAATGCATCATAGTAATAAAGTACATACGATAACGTGAAAGATTAGAGTGTGGTAACTACATGTTCTTTAGGGTAGTATTTACCAGAGAAGTTGTCCAGCAACTCTACTACTTATTAAAAATACAAAAACAAAAATTGGCCCAACTAAGAAAAAATCAGTCCACCGTTTGATAGCAAATCTTTATGAAGAGAATGAAAAACAGGATGCACAGTCTCAAACTTCAGCTACTAAGCTCAAAAACCTTTAGTTTCCAATAGATATTCACAAGGCCTGGCTGTCCATGATATGTAAAACCACACAAGACTGAAATGCTAGTAGGCCTAGAGAACCTATGACCCATTATTTTTTTACCTGGTCAGGCTTGAAACCCCCACTTCATCTCTACAAGTTGGTCCCTTCCTAGGAGTCCTCCGCCTATTGGAACTCCTCCAATAGATTGTTCTTATGTTCACTGTATCCACATAAACAATTTCTATCCCTGGGTTGCACAGAAAGCATCTACACTCCTTGAAGAATTCTGAATCTTGCCACAGCCTTATATTTGCCTTAGAACTCTACAACCACACGACATCCATGCTGAAGCTTTTATACCATCTCTTGATAAATAAGCGATCACAATTCGAAATTGATAGGTACCGACCCAGACACACGCATTGATACACCTCCATTGCTTTCAAGCTAAAGAGCAGGATCTCGGTCTTTATGTTTTCCGAAAACGGAATATGCTGTGTCCCTCATCATTACCCGACACAAGAATGTGAACAAAATATCACAATGCATCTCTTCAAGCACAATGAGGAGGCAAGTGAGAGTAAAACATTCCCACGAGATGACAATTAAAAGCAACAGAATGAACCGGAGAACTGCTGAGCGGAACATAAATGTCCTAAAAATAACCAAAAGCAAATGATGGAGCCAGTATTGTCTTTCCTTAGTCTTCCTACAAAATAGAACTTTTTTTATGGAGGGCTGCTTGATGTTACTGCTGAAACAGCTGCCAAGGTTTTAGTGCTGTGGTTTTCAATTCGATTTTCATCATGCTAGGTTTTGGTCTAAATTGCTCTACCTTTCAGAATGACTGAACAACTGTATCTGTGAATGTTTGTTTTTCTTGTTGTTATAGGGATGGAGGCTTGTTGGGGCCTTCACAGGGGCACTGTTCATTGTATTTCAATCCCCACCACTCTTAGACTGTCACAATCTTGGCAGTAGAAAGAAAATTCTGTGCCCCAGGCACTCAGAACTCAGTGCATAAGCAGCCATGCGTAATACAAGTAGATCGGTTATGGCTCAGCATCTGCTTGATGCTATTGTTGAAATAATTGCCAAAGTTTTAGAGCAAAGGTTTTTATTTAGATTGTTCTTGTGCTGAGATTTTACTGTCTAAATTGCTTTACCTTGTGGAAGGACAGAGATTTTCGATTCTGTTTTTAACTTCTCTTTCTTGTTGTTCTGGATATATAAGGCTGGCAGGAAGGTTCAGTGGGACACTAGGTACTGTTTACTGTATTGGTAGGTGTAAGTAGCAGAACTTACATTCTGCTCTCCAACGTGGTTTCAGTTAGCACCCCCATCTTTGGGGATAAAAAGGTCAGCACTTTAGGAGGTGTTCTCCTTCTTGATAGTCCAAGCATAAAGGCCTGCGGTCGCCTCAAGAGTTACCCTTCTGGTAACTGACCCACGCCAAGTAGGGAAATCAGACTTCAGGTATGAGTTGGCTGTTAAAGGGGTTAAATGTATGCTGGTTATTGTGAACTTGTTCTCACGCCATGCATGCAAGATTTTCTGCTCATTGACTCAATCAAGCTAGAAATGCTATTTAACAATGAATTATTGCTCCAAGGCTATTCAGACTCTAATTTAGTCACCCCAATTCCTTGCGGTACCCATATTATTTGTAGATACAGAAAATAGTCTGGAGATGGACTTGCCATTATTACCTTTCACACTTGCTTTAGAGTGTGGCCCACCAGAATCAGCTGACATTTTACTCATCCACATTTCTCCTTCCTTAACCACTTCCTGGATGGGCTGCCTTGTATATTGCCCCCTTTGGGGTGTCTCATCATTTAGGAATTCAGTAATTAAACGGATTGCCCTGGTTATGCTCAAGCAAGCAAACTTTATATTACTTGGAGAGCTCAGTGCTTGGTTTGACCTTGCAGAGAATTCAGACTCACCCTTTAAAAAAAACAAAAACATTTTTATTGAACATTTCTCCAGGTTACAAGTTCATAGTAACCATAATACAAAAGGAAATAGATATGTAATATCAGCCAGTGTTTTATACAACTATCTAGGTCTTCACATGCAGCACAAAGACTACAATGAATTCAGAACTCGGCTGCCAGACTACATATAAAACCGCGAGACCACATCTCCCCTGCCTTGAAAGCCCTACATTGGTTACTGGTTGCCAGAAGATCCACGTTCATGCTGCTTTGGATCACCCACAAAGCGATACATGGAACGCGACCACTATTCATCAGGAATAAAATCGCCAAACACTTTCAACAAGGGAACCTCCGCTCAAGAGTGGCACCTCGCCTCAAAATAACAAGATACAAGAAAAAAAACTGGGTGGCACAACATTCTCTGTTCAAGCAGCCAAACTATGGAACTCTCTACCCCCTCAACGTTAGATCCACGGATAGCCACCTTATCTTTAGAAAAAGACTCAAGAATTGGCTCTCCCCCACATAACCACCATACGCAAACGGAAATATACAGCATATCTCTCTGTATATAAGTATTTATTTGTACTATAGATATGTACATATATATGTGTAATGCTTTGTACAAACGTGTAGAATACTGATGTTTATAAAAATATATATTATATATTCATTAGTTCTGCTTAAATGTACATACTACTGAAAGTTACATTATTCTATGTTCTTAACATGTATATAAGTGACTGCATAAATAAGTGAATATTTTTATCATAACTATCTATCTACAATTGCTTCACTATTGATCTAAAAAAATAATTATATATATATATATACATATATATTTAAAAGTACAGCAACACTTGAAAGCCAAAGTTTATTTAAATCATTTTTAATCTACATATATTACCTTCCTTTATGCATTTACATACCTTCCATACACTTATGGATCTATATCTTTATTAGTTCTCATTCTACATATTTAGTATCTTTATTTGTTTATTACTTTTCATCTAATTCAGCATATCAAATGCCCTACCCTATTTTGCAGCCTATACCACTCTCAATATATCCTCTAGCTCAACTCTGACTCATCTCAAACCTTTCTACTACTCTTTCCAATGCACTAGCCTATTTCTCACCCTATACCTCGATCAATATATCCCTGTACCTCTGTCAATATATCCATCACCTCCACTCTCATTCATCCCAAAACCCATACCACTACTATGATCTCCAAAATAATCCTTGCGAAATTAACATAAAAAAACCTAAAATGTGTATTTGTAAAGCACACTTTCACTTGGAGGCATCTTGGCGCTGCATAAAAAATAGTTATTGTTATCCAACTCAATGGTACTCATTTTATCGACCTCGGATGGATGAAAGGTTGAGTGGACCTGCAGGGATTTAAACCTGTGACCATGAGGTCGAACACAGGTCCCTGCAGTAGATGCATTAGTCCACTGAGCCACCAGAACCGGCTCCACCCTCCTTGCATTATCTCATACCTCTTTTTACTATTCCGCTCCCCCAAAACAAGCCTTTCTAAACCCTCCCTCTGACTCCTTCCCTCCCACCTCCCTTTTACTCATCCCAAGCCGCCTCCTACTGCAACGAGTTCCAAAAAATAAAAAAATAAATCTAAATCCTTCACTTCACTATCCTTTTCAATCCAAATAACAGACTAACATGTCCTCCACCACTCAAATTAATTTAATATTTCAGAATACTAATTCACCACTAATTGTTTATGAGTTCACACTCCAACACCTCCTCAGGGGTAGCAAGCGCTATATAAATGCAAATCTTTTTCCCTTCTCTATCCCGCCACTATCGTTCTCAATCCAAATAACTGACTAATATATCCACCACTCAAATTAATTTAATATTTTCACTATACAAATTCACCACTATTCCTTTATGGGTCCCGGAGTAGCATGCTAGTCGCTGGAAAAAAACCTTTTGACGCCTCGTTAGGGGTAGTAAGTGCTATATAAATGCAATTATAATACAAGATGATGTTAGAATCTGTGTGGGTGGCGCTAGTAGAGATGACCATCCTTGAATAATACACAGTAGTACCACTAACAATGAACGATTGAGGGGGAGGGGGACAAGCTGCAGCTATGAAAACAGTTTGAAAGGGCCAATCTGTTGACGAGGGTGGTATGTAATGCAAATGTGTAACTACAGTAGGCAATAAGAATCTGGGGGGAGAAGAGCAAAGGGCACATGACTACACAGTGTGGGAAATGGGTGAGAAAGAAGGGATGTTGTATGAGGAGCAAGACTCAAGGTTTACTGAAAACTGCAGGCGCTAGTGAGAGTGGCTCTTGTGGTCCAGAGGCCACCTATGGGCAGAAAAGCCAGATGCATCGGCAGCATGCAGAGGTAGGTCTACCGAAAGCATCTATCGGATAGAGTGTAGTCCTTAGCATGAAGTGAAGCCCTTAGCCTACTCTCAGCCAAGGAGAGTACTTTCAAACGCTGCCCAGGAAGTTACCACTCAGCATCATACAGCTGCTGCTGGGGGCACTGAGGCCTTCCAGAGGTGTGTAATGGATCTGTAGGCCAGAATGAAAGCCAAGTCAAGGAAGCAGAACATATTCTTGTACTTTTTATGGGCTTAAAACAGCCCAGAGTGGTTAGATCCCAACCATGCAGGTTGTGGTATCGCAACAGTTTTTCTATTTGGTCTGTAACTTCTGTCCATAAGTTTCGATAAGACCAGACCGTATGTTGTACATCAGCTCTCTGACCCGACAATGGGGACAGTAGGAAGGAAAATTTCTAGATCTTCTTCGGGGGGGGGGGCGGGGGGGGGCGCACACACACAAGGGGGCTCACACACACACGAGGTGGGGTGGGATTCGTTCTCTCTCTCTCTCTCTCTCTCTCCCCCCTCCCCCTCCCTTCCCCATTGGGTCTATCTTATTTTGTGCATCTCCCTACTCACAAAGCATCAATTAGATGGTATTTCTTCCATTAATGACTTTTAAAGAGTTAAAATAATCTATTATGTAAAGAGTAAAGAGTAATGGCTCTCACAACCAGGTCAAGCAGATCCGTACAGAGTAAAGAAAGTGTCTTGCATATGCAAATAATAAAAACAAGTGGAAAACAGAGTTCAGATTTGTTTCATAAATAGGGTAGAATAAAAAAAAAATACACCCAGGATTGTTTTTTTACTTTTTCCTTAGGAACAGTAGCAGAGCCAAGTTCTGATGGCCATTAGGAAGAGTATCCAACCAAGGAAGTGTTTCAAAAATATGTTAAAAAGAAGACAGTGTGTTATACATGTAAGTTATGTTGTTTTGCTCATATGCCATGCTTTAGTCCTTTCTTTGTTCCCTGCTCCCTTAACCTCCTAGAATGTCTTAGGAAGATTCTAGGTTTGTTCCGGCGTGGCCATTCTGGTTGTCAGTGGCTCGAATGGTCAGCTGTGGGGTGGCCGATACACTGCTGGCTCCCAATAAAGTAGGCATATCTTACCTCTGAGAAGTGTCTGGAGTTGCTTTCTTCACCACACAGGTCATCTAAGATCATTTAGGAACACCATATATCAGCATCTTTGGTATGGCACAAAATGTTTTCAAGGTGGCAGACTAAAAATGTTTGGTCAAACATGAAAAGCGACACTTCAGTGCATGACCACAGATTTCAATAGACTAGATTGTAATCAAAACAAAAGAGGTCATGCGAGACCTCATCAAATGTGGCACTAAGAACCTCAAAAATAAGTGCTGCAGTCCTACTTCGATCCAGTAGCATTCTAATGTCCTCCATGACTGTAAGAAGTACAGGCTTCAAGCCATGCAGTGGGTGTCCGTCAGCTTACATGATATCCGATATATTGATTCAGTGAATGAGAAGAGTTGCATATTCACTGCAATCAATAACTTTGCCAGGAAATGTAAGGGTAATTGGGTGATGCATCCTTAGGACCAGTGGTTCTGCATAAAGCTTCTTTAACAAATGGATTCTTCCAAATCTATGGAACGCCTGCTCTTCTAACAAATTACTGCAAAGAGAGACATCATTTTGAGACATCACCCCTCTGATGCTTCTCTACGAGTAGCTACAAGTAATAAAAGTACAAGACAAAGACGGTGAGCTCTCTCTTACCAGACTCTGAAAATGTGAAATACTTCCTCTAAGGCTTCAGCCTGAAAACAATTATTTTTTTTGATATCCAACTTAATTTAGAATTTTGAGTCATGACACAACATAACAGTGCAAGAATTGGTCGATGTAAATGCATGGTACAACAGCAAGCCCAATCGTCAATAGTATATAATATTTTACAGTCATATCGACCCACCATAGTAGTAACACCATTTCTCCCATATGCATTCATTCTTGTTAGGACAGCCCAAGCCTCAAAGATCGGCTTTTCCTGATGAGCACACAAGTCTAAACCCTGCACACTAGCTTCGAAAAGTTGGGGGATTATGTTTTTTGCATGCACGGGCCACATCCCGCTTGGCAACCAAGCAAGCCATCTCCAGAAAAACCCGTTCAGCTCTAGTGCTCCCTACCTTCTCCATTAACCCTAATAGTGCAGTAAGAGGCGTTAAATCCAGAGTGCGTCTTAGGACAAAGCAAAGTATTTGAACCATCTCCTCCTAAAAGGGCCTCCGCACCGGACACTCCCAGGCCACATGGAAAAAATCTGCTGTTGGAAGCGCACACCGCGCACACACTGCTTGCATATGGAGGAGCAAGTGCTGGAAGCACCTTGAGGTGAGGTACTTTGCATGCAGGTAGTTAAATTGAATCATACGTAGCTGTGTTGAAAAATTGCCAACTCCCTAGATGCCTAACCAACCTTCCTCCAAACCTCTGTCGTGTATTTCTATAGGTTCTGAATCAGTCCCCCTATTCCTGACCCTATTCTGGTTAAACTAACTATCAAGTTAACTAACAGTCAGCCCATGAGGCAAGAAATCCCCCATGATGCAGATACCGTTATCTGACGCAGTCACACTACGGCACAGGAACGTGTTATCTGATTAGGTCATAACGCTTGAGATCTAATTAGACAAGCGACATTCCTCCAGCCCCTGATAAGGCATACGACGTTCTCATAACAAATCAAACCTATGACAACCTGGATAATCCGTGCGGCCATTGTTTTGATTTCACAGAGAACTTTAGTAAAGAATGTGCTAACGAGCAAGTCGTATGACATCTTTATTGACGTATCTATGTCCATCCTTACGTCAATCTCGGCACCTTTAAAGTATAAATATTGCCGACCTTGCCCTATGCAAACACACGCGTGGTGACAAGACGGAGCAGCCATACTTGCCGAAGCCGAGAGCAGAAGCAGACCCCGCTGGCAGCAGCCCCGCCTTCCTGACGCGCTGAGAGACGCGCTGCTATCTCAAGCCGAGAGACCCAGCACCGGCGCTTCCGGGTAGCCCTCGCAGGCAGCCTGGAATATCGAGAGCAGAGAAAGAGATACCATTCCTCATTCATCCTAACTTCCAGGTACAGAACTGAATAACCCCTCACAGAGAATTCTTTAGTTATTCACTTGGCAAAAACAAACTTAACTTAAACTGTAACTTTCTATTCCCGCCCACGCATTAGACTTAGGTCAGGTACACGGGGTAGGCGTATTTAGAAACACCAGTTGAGTACGTTTAGTCAAATGTATATGTGTATGTAAATATATTTTAATCATTTTAAAACATCATATGGCTCAGAAACCATATCAATGTTTTTACAGTATTATTTTATACTATTGCTTCTAATGTATGCACTTTACTTAACTATAAGTATTGCAATAATATCGATCCATTTCTCTTGTACGAGAAAAGAGACTGATCAATAAATAACATCTTTTATTGAACACGCCCGTCTCTTCCTTTTCTCTACATTCTGATGAGACTAAGAATGCACGTACTGACTGAGTAAAATAATTGCCTTGTGCTCACACGACTCTTGAGATTGACTCTTGATTAGGGGAGAGCAAAGTTGTCATGTTCTATGGTTGTAAGAAACTAAATCCCTTCTTGTCTAATCAGGGGAGTTAATCCTTCCTTGAACATTCGAGAAAGTTTCTAGCGAACTCTGAGCTTAGCTGGCAAACCCAAAAATTAAGTCTAGTATCGACAGTAGTAGACCTAGTTAACGTCTGGTCTAGGCCTTTACTGCTGTAGGTACTATTCCAATGCGCAGAGCCTATTGGGAAAATAGGAGCTACACTACATGGCGCCCAACGTGTTTGGAAAGGGCGATAAAACTAACGTAAGACATTTAGAGTAACTCAGTCGTGCTTTCTCACTCAGATCCCTTTTCCCAAATACTCCAAAGACGTCTGGAGTGGGTGAAAGGTTATATCCTCCAAAACCTCGCAGGAGGGAACTCCTATGTATGGTTCTTGGTCAAGTCAACGTTGAAGGATAAAACAGTTCCAGAATATTGTGCATCTAATCTCTGTTTCCATAAAGAAACCTGATCTGCAAATAAACATAATACCATCCTGTCTGTAAAATGGGAGACAGTGATGAAGAAAGGGAAGCAATTAGATTAGCTACTGAAATAGCAGATGCTGATGCTACCATGCAAACAGCAGACCCGGATATAATACTCATCCAGGTCGCCAAAAGGAGATCTATAACCTTAAAACTTATAGAAAATGGACTGACACCTAGAGGTGGCACAGTCATATTCGTAATTGAGGCACACGAATATCGGCAGACAGAGGTATACTATACATGGATACATTTTCCAGCAGCAAATGCTGTAACAAAGTACTTCCACTATTACAAAGTAGAGGAACCTTCTGACATTTACACTCCTTTCGAGGAGGTGGAAGTACCACTCAAATTCCAAGAGCATTTGCTCTTATTTGATGGCGCCCTAATACATAACAATCACATTACAAGGCTCGGTCCTTTAGGAAGACCAGGAGCAACGTGGCCGGTCCTAGCCGGATACACACCACATCCAGACATCGATAGGATGCCTGCAGCTGAATTATTAACACAGCTGAAACAATTACTAAACATTCATAGACAATTAGTTCAGTATGTAATGCGGACTTCAACAATTCAGCCAGCGATTAAACTTCCACAGCTGACCCCTCACCAGGGGAACACAAATAAAATTACACCACAGAACATCCAATCCTGCCTAGGTAAAGTTCCAGCTAAACGGGAACAGATACCATTCTGGTTGGCACAGAAAATTACCCAAATAGAGGCGGTGTTTCCTGACACCACCCCGCTAGAAAAACACAGGATTCTGACTATATGTCTCCCAATGGGAATCGCACCACACATTGAGGACTGTGACAAGCAGGAGCAATGTAAAGCATATTATTCAAATGTAAAGCACATTATTCAAATGGTTTAACAAACAGTGCACAGCGTAATATACTGAAGTGCTGAACACAGATTGGGCAACATGTTGATTAATTAGATTAGCATTAAGCAATGTTTTTTAAAAGTGGATGACACAATTAGTGACTGTGGTTATTTGTCATTTGTTTACAGTGACCCCCGAAGAAGGGCGTTGAGCCCGAAATGCATTGGGTATTTTCTTAAATAAAACGCTGCCTGACATGAATTATTGCCTTGGTCCTGTTCATTCACAAAGTCCGGATAGACAGGGGGTGAACAGTAAAAACTCGGAAACAGCAAGTACACTCAGCGCGCAGGCTCGCATTAAAACAGATTAAGAAGGATGACAAATGTGAAACAGAAATGGAGTAAATGGATGAACATGAAAAATTAAACATAAGGAATCATGAAGGCGATTCGCACGTTTGGCAGTGCGATTGTTGGGGGCGTGATGGCGCCCCACTACAGTCAAGTTCATAACCCTGTTGCCACGAGGGCATGGCAATAAACTCAATCTGCACGCAATCTGGAGAATAAAAAGACAAGCATGAAAAATAAGAAGTAAATAGGTGTGCATCCTGACCCCCACTTACAGCGCACTTTCTATTCCCGCCCACGCATTAGACTTAGGTCAGGTACACGGGGTAGGCGTATTTAGAAACACCAGTTGAGTACGTTTAGTCAAATGTATATGTGTATGTAAATATATTTTAATCATTTTAAAACATCATATGGCTCAGAAACCATATCAATGTTTTTACAGTATTATTTTATACTATTGCTTCTAATGTATGCACTTTACTTAACTATAAGTATTGCAATAATATCGATCCATTTCTCTTGTACGAGAAAAGAGACTGATCAATAAATAACATCTTTTATTGAACACGCCCGTCTCTTCCTTTTCTCTACATTCTGATGAGACTAAGAATGCACGTACTGACTGAGTAAAATAATTGCCTTGTGCTCACACGACTCTTGAGATTGACTCTTGATTAGGGGAGAGCAAAGTTGTCATGTTCTATGGTTGTCAGAAACTAAATCCCTTCTTGTCTAATCAGGGGAGTTAATCCTTCCTTGAACATTCGAGAAAGTTTCTAGCGAACTCTGAGCTTAGCTGGCAAACCCAAAAATTAAGTCTAGTATCGACAGTAGTAGACCTAGTTAACGTCTGGTCTAGGCCTTTACTGCTGTAGGTACTATTCCAATGCGCAGAGCCTATTGGGAAAATAGGAGCTACACTACACCTCTTTATCGAAGGCTCCCACCCAGGGGGGGCGTGGCTAAGCACGCAATGGCGGAGGTCGCACTAGGGTAGAGCTCTGTGCCAAGCTCCCCTTCCCTGAGCCGATTCTCCGCCACACTTCACCGTAGCCGCCCGAAACTGCAGGCGGACCCCCCCGGAACACTTCTCGGCAATCTGGCCGACTTTCACCTTGGGGCTCCGACGAGGCTGACTCCGTCCTATCCTACGGCCCTCCTGCGGGACCTGCTGCCTCCCGGCCGGCGGGGCAATCAAGGGAGGACGCGGCTCGGGCTCAGCACACAGGCCCCGGCCAGCAAACCTCACCACGCTGACCGCGGCCCCCTGGCCGACTGCCGCCGAACTGGACACAGCCTCCAGTGGCCCCGAAGACACACCACCTCGTTGCTGCACGCCTGCAGGGGGCCCGGACTGGGAGAGGAGCGGGCGCCCGGCCCTCGCCTCGCGGCCGCCACACGCCTGGTGCCCTGTGAGTGGCGCGAACTCGCTTGGTTACCTGGCGACGCACCCGGGGCGGGCGGGACACGGAGGACACCACAGGTGAAGCGCTAGAGAGCTGGCGGGGGCTCCTCGCCGGGGTGCTGAGCTGAGACCGGAACCACCCGGTGAGTCCCTCTCGCGCCTACCGGCGTGGCGGAACCCGCACGGGGTAACCGCCTGGGACTTGCGTTGCGGGCCCGCTGCTCGCGGAGGGGCTGCCTGGCCCCCCCACTTAGTCGACACACCACGATTGGCGGCAGACTGGCCGGCCCCCCGAGACGGAGGCCCACAACAGCGCGCTCCGCACCGGACTCGCCTACGGGCCCCCCGCGGGGATAGCGGCTGCCTGGGGGACAGGGAGACACGCGAGAGGCCGCGGCCTGGGCCTGGACCTGACGGCCGGATCTGCCCGCGGCACCTGGAACCTTCGGACCCACGCGCCGCTCTGGCCCCCCCCCCCGGCCTCCCGCTGCACCTGGGGCGGCGTGGTGAAACCGCGTTGGGAGAGGGCGAGAACCCGCCTGAAGGACCCTCCCCCGGCCATAACGACAACGGCCCCGGCCAGAGGGGCGGCTGCTGGCCGACGGACCCCCCCGCCTGACGGTGGTGTGACCCCGGGGGTGCTGCTGGAGCGGCCCGGGTGGAGGAGCTGCTGGCCGGGCGATCCTGCCCATGTCCGGAGGGGTGCGGACCCGCACCGGGACTGGTGGCGCCCCGCCGAAGGGAAAAACAGTCAAGCTGCTGAATAAAATGGCCGCCGACCAACTGACTGCGAGGCTGGACAGCGTGCTGGCGGCCATGGAGCGCATGGAACAGTCGCTCCAACAGACCAGAACTTCCCTAGAGTCCAAAATAGACGGTGTCGCCGTGGACCTGACCCACCTAAGGGACGACCACAGGAAACTGTCCGATCGGACCAAGACTCTGGAGGGTACGGTGAAGGAGATCGAACCCAAGGTCGCCCAGACGGACAGGCAAGTGCAAGACCTCCTGCACAGAGTGGAGTTCCTGGAGGATCGGGCCGAGGACGCGGAAGGGAGGGCGAGACGCAACAACATCAGGCTCGTGGGGGTCCCGGAAAAATGGGAAGGGAACCACCCTGCCCAGCATGTTGAAGACTGGCTTAAGACCCTGCTGCCCGAAGGCACGCTATCACCCTACTTTGTAGTGGAGCGAGCACACCGAGTGCCGACGAGGCCCCACACCACCGGCGCTAACCCGAGGCCGTTGCTCTTCAGGATACTGAACTATAGGGACCGGGACACGGTGCTGCGGGAAACAAGACGCCTCGGCGAAATCCGAATAGACAATGCAGTGATAATGTTCTTTCCCGACTACACTGTCCAAGTGCAACGTCAAAGGCACAACTTCATGGAGGTAAAGCGGAGACTCCGCACCGCAGGCCTTAAATATTCCCTGCTCTTCCCAGCAAAACTGAGAGTGGTGGCGGGGGACAAGACCCACTTCTTCAACACCCCTGAGGAGGTCAGTGAATGGCTGGACGAGGGCACGGACACAGCACCCAGACAGGCACGGGGCGGTGAGGCGAGGCCTAGACCGCGCGGGCCACGGCGCCGCTGCAGAAACAAAACACAGCAGTCTCAGCGCCCGGAGGTGGGGTCGCTACACTCTCCCCCGATGGACCAAATGCTCCAAGAGCAACAAGATGCGCTCCGGAGAGTCTCCCAGTTGAGTGCTTCGCCATCCCAGGAAGTGGCCCTAGATGACGCCCAACAGACAGTCCCTAGCGATGACGATGAAGCCGTGTATGGGATTCCGAACTATCAGATCTCAGTGGACCTGCCAGACGTCACACAGCAAACTGCTGACCTATTTCATTGACTCCGTAAGAATCATCTGTGAGGTAGCTGCCATGGCGGGGGGGATGGTGGCAGGAACTGACTGGACGCTGAGGCGCGGCTAATGCCCGATGCTGCTGGGGGCGTCTTCTCCCCCCCCTGCCTGCCGATTGGACAGTGCACAGCTGGAACAGTGAGTACTGCCCCAACGGCACTGATGGACACAGGGTGTGGTGGCGGTGGGGTTGTCTTTTGGCCCGTACTCATCCTATGCCACCTCTGACCGCAGGCCACGGTCAATGGGGAACCATTCCTGTCAGGGACCCGGGAAACGCACCACATCTCACTATACCCTTCCTCTGCCGGGGCCGACCTGGGCGGGGCCCCCCGTGGGCCGACTGGCGCCACGTTCCGGAACGTTGATGGTGGCTGCCAGTTGCCTATCTCATATGGCTCAGGGAAGGATCTTGATCCCCTTCTTTGACTGAACATCTGAACTGCCGAGACTGTGCTTAGCACACGTTACCCCCTAGACTAGAAAGGTTGTCCCTCTCGCTCGAGAGTATGGACGGTGGCCCGTTTCGCCACTGCCCTTTTGGTATTTTAGTGGGGTTTGCCCGCAGCTGGTTATTGTTGTTCTTTGTTTTTCCCCTCCCTGATGTCTTCCTGAACATTGCTGAGTGTACTGAGGGGGGTGGATGTGGGAGAGTTGGAAAAAGGGATGAGGTGGACCTTGGTGGGGCTGCTGCTAGTAGATATGGTGGGGGGGAGTTCACACTGCTAGGATGTCTGCGATAACGATCTGCACCTGGAACATCAGAGGCATGCACACACCAGCGCGCCGTTATCAAATATATTCCTACTTGAAAAGGCAGCAGGTGCACATTGCACTCCTGCAGGAAACACACTTGTGCGGGGCGGAGGTGGCTGCGCTGCGTCGTAGATGGAGGGGACAACTGTATGCCACAGAGTACTCCTCGTTTGCCCGTGGGGCGCTACTGTGGGTGAGACCAGGCACCCCCTTCACAATGTCAGATGTCCTCGCAGACCCGGAGGGGAGGTATGTATTGGTGAGGGGCCGCATGGATGGGAAACCAGTAGTTCTGGCGTCCATTTACTCTCCGAACACGGACCAGGGGGGCTTTCTGGCACGCATTTCAGAGAAGCTGGTGCCCTGGCACGGTGTCCCCTGGATACTGGGGGGAGATTACAATACGGTGCTGGATCCCACGTTGGACCGCTCGGCCCCACCCAGGCCGGACGCAACGTCTCTAGGTGCCACGAGAGCACTCATACAGTGGGCGGCACAGTGGGATTTAAAAGATGCATGGCGCGCACACAATCCCAACACCAAGATATACTCCTATTACTCAGGGGCGCATGCGCTACACGTCCGCCTCGACAGGTACATGGTGTCATCGGAAATGCTGCCGCACATCACTGATTCTCAATACCTTGGCCGGACACACTCGGATCATAATCCACACACGCTGCACATGGCCTGGGAACGCCCACATCCGCCCATCCCCACATGGCGTTTACAACCTGCCCTACTGCTAGATGCCCCCTTTCGAGACTCCCTGCAGGCCTGCGTGGCACAATACTTCACAGACAATTCGGGCACAGCGTCCTCCCCACGGGTAGAATGGGACGCCTTCAAGGTGGTGATACGGGGACACTGTCTGGGCACACAGGGGAGTATGCAGAAAACACTAGAAGCAGATCTACGCATGGTGGAGGCAGACCTCCTCCGCAGGGAGCAGGAAGCGGTGGTTGGGACGGGTGACCACTTGAACGAGGCCCGAGCGGACCATGCGGCATTACTGGAACGACTGAGACACATCAATTATGCGGCCCACTCGGCGCGCGTACACCAACACAGCGACAAGCCCGGGAGATTGCTGGCCTGGCTAGTCAGGCAGGAGAACCGCACGGAGCCGGTGTCCGCCATCCGAACAGCTGAGGGAGAGATAGTGTACACACACAGAGTAAGATACACCAAGCCTTTGTGGGGCACTACCAGGCCCTGTATAAGTCCCAGCTGAGGGGCTCCTCGGCGTCCATTTCAGATTACCTTACAGATATACAACTGCCTTCCCTTACGAACGCGCAACAGGGGGACCTAGGAACACCATTCACCCAGGAGGAAATGCGAGAGGCCATTTTCGCCCTATCCAATGGCAAATCCCCTGGCCCGGATGGCTTACCTGCCGAATTTTTTAAAGCATGTTCGGACACACTGATCCCGGAATTGCTCAAGGTTTATAACGCCGCGATCGAGGACTCGGCGCTCCCAGACACGCTTAATGAGGCCAGTCTGGTCTCGCTTTTGAAGCCAGGCAGGGATGAAACATGCATGGGGTCCTACAGGCCATTGGCCATGTTGAACATTGACTATAAAATCTTCACCTCCTTGTTTGCCCGACGCTTGGCCTTAGAGGTCCCACACCTAGTGCATGATGACAAGAATGGTTTCATGCCAGCAAGGAGCACTTCCCGTAACATACGCCGCCTCTTCAGAGTCCAGGAAGCCACCACGTTGCACTGGCCGAGATCGGGGTGTCTAGTTTTAGACCTTGAGAAGGCTTTTGACTCTGTGGAGTGGCCCTATCTGGGGGCGGTGCTGGACAGCTTCGGCGTGGGCGATGCTTTCTCGGACATGGTCGGACTGCTTTACCAGCGGCCCAGTGTCCGCGTGAAGACGGGCAGGCTGCTCTCAGAGGCGGTGCGGGTACGCAGAGGCACCCGACAGGGCTGCCCCCTGTCACCCCTTCTCTTCTCTCTGGCCATTGAGCCCCTGGCGGCACTGTTGCGGGACAGGGGAGCAGAATGGGGGATACCGCTGGCCGACGGGGTGCACACAGTTTCGCTTTACACGGACAACCTGCTGCTGTATGTGCGGGACCTCACCGCGGTACCGGGCGCGCTGTCAGACATTTTCCGGTCCTTTGAAGAAGTATCGGGTCTCAAGGTCAACTGGGCTAAGTCCGGAGTGTATTCGTTCAGTCCGGACCTGCAGGAGTGTGCTGTGCACCTCGGAGGCACTCGACTCACATGGTATCCCACCACGTTCAAGTACCTCGGCATGTATATATACAGGGACACGCAGAGCATACTGGAGGGCAACCTGGTGCGCGCTATCTCCTCGTTGCGGGCCCAGATGGCCTTCTGGAAGACCTTGTAACTGAATGTGCCTAGCAGGATCGCACTATCTAAAATGATAGCCCTGCCCAGGCTACTATACCACTTTGCAAACATCCCACTGTATGTCCCCACAAGGATATTCCGTGACCTGGAATCAATGCTCCGCAGCCTGATCTGGAACGCTGGGCGCCCCCGCGTGGCACTGGCGAAGTTGTACTCCCCGACTGCTGAGGGAGGGCTGGCAGTCCCTAACATGGAGCTGTACTACCTGGCCGCACAGCTACAATGGGTGACACACTGGCTTAGCGGCTCGCACCTTGACAACACGCCTACCTCTGACTATCAATGGACCCACTCGCAGGTTTGCACCCTGTTTCACCCCCTGACCAAGGGACCCCACCCTCTACCCCTGCACGTGGCTGTGGCCCGCAAATGCTTCATCCGTAGCCTAAAACTGACTCGGGAAGTCAGGCCATATGCCCCTGCACTCCCCCTGATGGGCACCCCCCGGAGGGGTGGAACGGTGACATCACGTATTCTGGAGAGCTGGATTGCGGCTGGGGTGGAGACCATGGGCGACCTCTATGCGGATGGGGCCTTGCTCCCATTTGCGGAACTGTCGGAGGGCACGGGTCTGCCGGCGGGGCAATTCTTGCTCCACGCATCCATACTGCGGGCAAATACGGAGTCCTGGGGGGATATCCAGGATGAGCTACCGATTCACCACCTAATGCAGTACCTGCATGTTATGGGCAACGGCTCCCACATCATTCGCTGGCTGGCGCAGGCCCTCCTCATGCACACACAAAGACCCACACAACCGATTAGGGACAAATGGGCGGCCCACCGCGGGAGGGATTGGACGGATAAGGAATGGAACCTGGATCTGGCCAGCCCCGTGAATATCCCACGTAACTCCCGCTTCCGGACCATTCAGTTGTACATACTACACCAGGCATATCTATCGCCAGATAGAATCAACAGATACTTCATGACCAACACTGCCGCCTGTCCCAGATGTGACCTGCTAGGTGCAGACATCTTACACATGCTCTGGCACTGCCCCTCTCTAGTCACATACTGGGGGGAGGTGACATCTCTCCTGACACATAGCACAGGCCCGGGGTTACCACACACGTGGGAGGCTTGTATTCTTGGGTTATACAAAAGAACCAAACTCAATAAGACACAAGCTCGGTTCTGGGATCTAGGCCTCATCACAGCCAAACGACTGCTCACTAAACACTGGAAACGAAGGGAACCGCCAATCCCCAAATACTGGTATGCATCCTTCACCAACTGGGCTAGAGCAGAAAGCACGGCACTACACCGGGAGGAGATAGCGGGCTTAAGGCAGTTCCCGATCGCACAACTCTGGGACGACATCCTGAGGTCCCTCCAGGGGGAGGGCACGGCCAGAGGGCTCACATAGGGACGGCTGCGAATAAGATAGCACTGCTGGGGTGGTAGTGACTACGACAGGGACACGGCTGTATCCCCCCTCACGACACCCGCCCGCCGGGAGCGTTGGAGATGTGGTGCCTGCGGCTGGTAGGCAACCAACCTCCCCCCGGACGCCCTGAGCAGCGGCTGCGCCATACGTCCGACATGCTGGCTATGGGCACGACATGCTGGCTATGGGCACGGACGGCCACCCACACGAAGACTCACTACTCCACAACGGATTGAAACATACTCCCGGCCCCTCTCCGTGGCATCGCTCCCGCAAGTACACTCTCCCCTCCCACTCCCATTCCCAAACACATCCCCATGTTCATTGTTTCGGACTCTTGTTTCCCAAACATAGCCATGACCTCCTCACACGCCACATCTGGAGGATGTACCTGGACACATGTCCGGCCACGAAACCGGACGCGGGTGGCGTCCTCCGAGAACACGGCGTGGCTATACCGTTCATCCGTTAGGCACTTCACACACTCTGTCGACAGCCCGAGGGGCCCCACTGCTCTCAATGGCTGTCGCACACTATGACAAAGGCAGACTGTGCACATGCACTGCTAACCCCATCTCCATTGCCGCACCCCCAAGGACTGGCGCTCCGTTCTGTGGGTTTCAGTGTCATGGATGCCGGAAAATACGCGATGGCGCAGCTAAAAATTGGGACATACCGATGAGACCTGATCTGTTTTGTTTGCAGAGTTAAACTGTTTACTTATAAGAAAAAATGAAAAAATAAGACGTCACTTGCAGACATAACTGTATTACGAGCGCATGTGATACGTAAAATGTAATTAAAGTCTCATTCACTGGGGGTATACTAGATGGTACGGTGCACCTTTCTCTGTACTCCCCTACCCTCACGTAACATCGAAATGTTGCAGCCGGCCCGCAGGGTTGTAGGCTTCGCTATATGTACTGCTCTATTGAATAATAATAAACGTCTTTAAAAAAAAAAAAAAAAAAAAAAAAAAAAAAATCGAAGGCTCCCACCCAGGACACCCATCTCTGCCGTGCCTTCTCAAGGCCATCAGGTGCATGGATCAATAGTGATCAATGGATCCCAGAAGTTGCCCCTTTACCCAGCCGTCCAAAGAAATCTTCGCTTATAACGGACTGAATTCGGGCAAGTTTTTTCAAAAGAATTATTTTAAATTTAGAAAAGCACTAAAAACGTGGTTGTTCTGAATGCTAATTTGTGCAATTCAAAGCTTTGCGTCAGGACACTAAGTTTGGGAAGCTATTTGCATATCAAAAATGCAATTTATCATCACGTTTGACAATTATTAAGCAGGTGGCTTAGTGAACTTGGTATAGAAGCAAATATGTACACCATCAGTTTATAAAAGTTCACCATCATGGGGCTGGGTAGGACTCTCTTGAAAGACTACTACAAAAACGATCTTCCACCCACAAAAAAAGCCTTGCAGGTAAAAGGGTAGAAATCTGTTAATTGTGAAATATATTATCTAGATCCCCTCAATGGATATTTAGTGCTTGACAGGCTTGAAAAGAGCTAATTCTAGATGTCAAATGTTGAATTCTTGGCATAAATTCAGCTGTGATCATGATCCACCCTTTTCTATCATCTACTTCCTATCTACATTTGATCTCCCCTCCGCTTGAAAGTTGTGGGGGCAGGATTAGTTTTAAAAGAAGAAAGATTAATACAAAGGTGAGAATCTGGCCTGTTTTATGCTGTCCACTAACGTAAGTGGGCACCTTGCACTAATCCAGACAACCCTTATGGTGATTTTAGAGATCTTAGAAGCTCTCTAAGTGGTAGCTGTGGACAGCAGACTTGAGGCTTGGTCCAGAAGGAGTGTAAAGCAGCTTGTTTGACCAGAATGCAATCTTATAGTATAGATATATGAAAAAAACCCACACCAAGTATTTATAAAAATATGTATTTATTATATATAGGCTATCCTGTTTTAGGTTTAAACCTATAATAACTAATAAAACCCCACCAAAAGGAAGATACGCCTCACCAGTGTAAACATATAAACACTGAAAAAATACTGTTGCAACCACAAACTAAATGCCATTCAAAGAAAGGAAAAGGTGAGTGAAAGAATCATTTGTATTTCTTCCTGAAGGGGGCAATACAATGAAACTTTGTTATACAAGGTAGCAGCAAGAAAGACTTGGCTAACATTATTCTGCTTGAGTTTTGTGGTTTAGGGATGCCACTAAAATATTGTTTCTTTTTCCTTTAGCTTTTTTCCAGTTGTGTGGTCTGTGGTCTAAAAATGCAGGGTTTGGAAGCATGTTGTAGGTCTTTTTTTAATTATTTTATATACTGTAGAGATTCGGAAAATATCAAAATCATATTTGATATTTTGGCAATGCTGGATTCTTTCACTCACTGAAAGGTAAATAGAAGGTTGCATAAGAATCTTTACAATATGTACATTTACCCACAGACGGAGAATGGGTGAAACCCTTTGATACATCAGCAACCTTTTGTAGCGAGTCAGTATTGATAGTAGGTGAATTGCCAAACACTCCAGGCTTTAAACAGTCAATGCAAGGTGTAGTGACCGGTATATGTCAAAAAAGCGCTGTCACCAAGTATCTGAGATAGTGGTAAAAACAGGAGACCAGACGTTTGGAAAACATGGAACACTGTGTCACTTGAAATGCTACTGCAAAAAGTTATTACCAAGTTCAACAAAATTTGGCGTTTGTATCTGCAGTAATTCAGCTACGTATATGAAAAAGTTGTGTGATGACCTGTCAAAATCGATGCCGGAGCTATAGTGCTTCCCTGTAAGAGATCCTTGCCACTTGCTAGATGGTTTACTGAAAGCATCTTTACAATCTACAGAGTTAATGAAGAAAAAAAAAAATAAAGAAAAAAAATAATGAAGAATGCTATTGACTTTGTAGTCCATTCTGGTGCACTGTTGCGTTATGCGCAGGAACTCAAACACAAATATTTCTCCTTTTGTGCTTTGTGTGGCATCAAAGAAAATGTCATCCCAACTGTGTCATTTAGCCGATGGTTCTCAGCCCTAGAGGCCGTGAATGCTAGATTATGCATGAGGTTACCATTTACAGATAGTTTGCTTAGTGATGATGCCAAAGGCAAGAAATGTGAGGATCTGAGGTCGTGTATTGATAGTGATGTGAAAAAAAGTACACCGTAAAGGGGAATTTTATCTGGACTATGAAAAGTACTGCTTCATTTTTTACCACTTTAGTAACTGTGGGCATATGCGCCCAGTTCAACACATGTTGCAGAACCTGTCCCAGAGAATCGCAATCTTCGGTTGCAGAAGTATTGGCATGGAAAGCTATGGCAGTGGCCAGAGTTAGCATATTGTGTACAGGCTGTTTTGGTGTTGCCCATCTCAAGTGGCAATGTTGAGAGGACCTTTTCACAGATAAAGTTTAACATGGGAAGGAAAAATAGAGCATGCATGGCCAAAGACTCACTAAAGAAGAAATTGTATGGTGTACTATAAGTTTGATTTGTAAAAATATATTTGGACCTCATATGCCCTGTTTGCATACTGTCTATACACATGCACTATCAGTGCAGAAAGCAAGCAATAATTAAAGCAAAACATTCCATAAACACCGGAAAAACACTGTTTCTGTTGTTTTTAATTGCGCGAAAACGTGTAACCACTGATAACTGTTTTTTTAAGGTTTTGAAAACACTGAAAAAACTCCACCAGCATTTACCTAAAATAGAAACTGAAAACAGGAAAGCCTAATTATATAATACACGGAGAGAAACATAATGCACACAATACTTTAGCAAAGAAACACAGTAAATAGCACGAAATACACAGTGGACCCCCGGCGGGGACCAAACCATATATTAAGAAAGTGGTGTAAGAACCACGACTTAGATCAAGACAGGATCTAGAACTTCTGGGACCCCAAGGAACCACCCAAGGTGAGTAGATCGGGACCTCACGGACAGCATGTGCAGCGTGGAAACACGACCACCGGCTCCGTGCAACTCTATGTGCAAGTCGCGGTTGGAAAGATTAAGGACCCTTCCCAGTGGACCATGAAGAAACCCAGTGGAAGAGAGAAGGTTGAAGAGCCACCCCACCAGTGGATAAACTAGTACCCACATTACCTACACCAGGGAAGCCGGGTGCATACGTGTCAAGTGGTGTCGGAAACAGACGTCAAACCCAATGAAGGACTTCAGTAAAGTGCAGCTGTGGAAGAAGTGTCCAGTGAAATCCGAGGATGGATTCTTGATGAGTGGTACCTGCAAGCAGAGGGGACAGAGTCTATGTCACTCAGGAGTGACCAGGTGACATGGAAGATGAATGCCCTCCGATGTCCGGTGTTGCATGATGGATGACGAGGACGTTAACTCTGCAGCTAGGAGGACCAGGCGATGCTGAGCAGGACCAGGAGCTGTGCACGAGCTGGCCCACGTAGGATGTCGAGTGCTGAAAGGTCGGTATCTGTCA
Source organism: Lissotriton helveticus (assembly GCF_964261635.1). Classification (NCBI taxonomy): domain Eukaryota; kingdom Metazoa; phylum Chordata; class Amphibia; order Caudata; family Salamandridae; genus Lissotriton; species Lissotriton helveticus. Next base: position 676,674,793 of record NC_136073.1, on the reverse strand, counting down.
GGAGCACCACAGAGCCTTGGCAAATGCAACCAACGCAAGAATCCTAGAAGGAGCAACGTTGGGACCAGCAAGGTCCAGGGGACCCTCAAGTGGACCCACAGGCTGAAGGCACTGGAGTCGGGAGAGGACCTCAAACAGCTCACCAAAAGATGCAGGTCATGATGCGGTGTGGCTGAAGATTCTGGTCACTGGAGGTGCTCGAGGTTGGGGCTACTTGGAGCCCGAAGATCTTCTTGGAAAGAAGCAAACAAACCTTTGCAACTGCAAGTTGGACGCAGTGCACAGGGGTTTGGTTATTGCAACCCCACAAGGGATACTGGCCTCAAACTTGGTGAGGGGGCAGGCTAGGCCTCTGGAACAGTGGAAAACCACAGCCTGTGTTGCAGAGCCCACGTATTCCAGAGGAGCTCGAGATCTGCAGACCAGTCAACTCAGTTGCAGTGCATGCAAATGCAGGGGAGTGACTCCTTCACTCTAAGAGAGATTTCTTCAAATGTCTTTAATGCTACACAGGCCTTGGAAGGTTCCTGTATGATGCACAGTCACAGACGATGCAGCAGAATGGAAAGGAGACGAAGTCGGGCCTAAACAAAGTCCAGCGAAGTCCAAAGTGTCCATATGGTAGAAGTGCAGTGGTGTCTGATCTGAATCTTATCCCATGACAAATCTAGGGACCTACACTCAGGTAAGCCCTTAAGTACCCTAGGGAAAAGGTTGGGCAGATTCAGGGGACCCTTCCAGGGGAGAGTCTGGACAGGGGGGAGGTTACTCCCATGTCCTTTGTCCAGTTTCGTGCCAGAGCAGGAGCCAATGGCTCCCAGGACTGGTTTGAACTGGACTATGCACAGGGACACCAAATGTGCTCCTCATGAAGACAGTGGCGCTGGCAAGCGCACCCACCCCATCCCAATACACTAAATCCTGTCGGGGAGGTGGTCACACCTCTCTGTGACAGGATGCCTGTTCTGCCTTACCCTGCTCGAGCTTGGCTCATCAGCAGGAGGGAATTGTGTCTCTGGGCAGCAGCAACCCTTTTGTACTGTCCGGGTCAAGAAGGCTGGTACCGGGAACACAGAGCCAAACGGAGGACTCTTCCAGTGCTTGGAATCATACCTCCCACATCCTTTACGGTGTGGGGATATGATTCCAAGATGTTTGATACTAAGCATGACAGGATGCGTTGAAGCCGTTTCCGAGATGTTCATCGCGTAATAACGCAGTGCCCCTCTATAGGGCATATGGCTGCTTCAATGACAACCCGGGAGAATGGACTCCATAGGCTGCAGGTGTGTCCTGCTCAAGCAGGTGCACCCTCTTACTTACAACCAAGCGCCCTGCTTTCAGGATTGCAAAGGTCTGCTAGAGGGGTGACATAGGTTTAAAGTGCAGTGACCCTAGATAAAGGAAACCTATATCTTTAGTAAGTGGTTCTAGCACCAGCTTACACGGGCTGCAATGGCAGGCCTGTAGTTCCATTTTGAAACCTACATTGTTTTATCGCAGGTGGGTGAGAAGGGAGTTGAAGGAAGTATTAGTAATGTGATGTCCATGCAAGTAATGTGAATTAATGTAAATAAACTGTGACCTACACAGGCGTCCGCGGGGGAGGAAGGAGGGCACACATATGAATCTACAGCACGAAGAGATGGTTAGAGAGTATGTGTTACAGCAAACAAATGATGGACAGAATACTGACAATGGAAACATTCTCCCCCAGTCAAAAGATCTGGGTTAAAATATACTGTTCTTTTGCCCACTATGCCACCCCAGTTTGGACCAAGCCATATGCAAATCAGTCTTGACCCTGTGCCCCAAGGGAACAGTCCAGAACGAAATGCCAGGCCAGGTCCTTCCTGGACCAGAAACAAGTATCCTGGGACCGGTTTCAGGGTACATCTCCTTTCTTCATCCAGGCTAGCTTGAATCCTGTGGCACAGTGGGCAAGTGACCACGTCTGGGCATACCCTACAGGGTATGTAACATAATTCATTCGAGGCATGTGTGCTGTAGATACGCATGCTGTGCATCGACTGTAAAGCAGTCTCTCTCCTAAAGTGGTGGCTAGCCTGTGGGGTGTGCAGTTGTTTTGAAGAGAGTCCGTAGTACTGATTGGACAACATGGGCTTGTTGACGTGCTAGTACATCCACAAAATAATGTTTTGTGAAGGTGTGTGGTATGGACCATATTGCTGTTTTGCAAATGTCAGGAAGGGGCACGTTGCCCAAAAATGCCATAGAAGTCCCTATTTTACGAGTCGAGTGAGCTTTAGGGGCAATAGTTAGAGTCTTTTAGCTTTAGCATAACAAGTTTATAGACATTTTACTATCCATCTTGAAATTCCACTTTTAGAAGTAGAATTTCCAGTGTGGGGAGGTGAAAAAGCAATAAATACTTGCTAAGTCTTTCTAAAAGTTTTCGTTCTGTCAGTATGGTACATCAAAGCTAGTTTCTCATCCAATGTATGTAAAGCCCTTTCTGCAACATAGTTGGGTTGTGGAAAGAAGACCGGTAACTCTATTGATTGATTAAAGAAAGAAGGTGAAACTACTTTAGGTAGAAACTTTGGAATTGTCATAAGAAGTATTTTGTACACATGTAGCTGGAAAACTGGGTCTTCTAAGGTTAATGCCTGGAGCTCACTAACACTTCTAAGTGAAGTGACAGAGATTAGAAAAGCGAATTTCCATGACAAATATTGTATTTGGCACGAATGTAGTGGCTCAAATAGAGGCCCCATAAGCCTTGTTAGTACACTATTAAAATTACATGCTGGTGCAGGTGCAACCCTAGGAGGAATAACTCCCAAGTACTTCCATAAATGCCTTAAAAACAGGTATTATGAACATAGATACATGTTGCAGAAAAGTGTAAGTGTATTGAAGTATAGGCTAGACCTGAAGTTTGAAGATGCAACAAATAGAAAAGAATGGTTTGTATTTGTGCATGTAATGGGTTAGCCTTTTGACGCGGACAGTATAGAACAAATCGTTTCCATTTGGCAGCATAGTATTGCCTGGTCGTAGGCCTACAAGCTTGTTTAAAGAAAATTCATACATTACTGTGACAAATGTAAGATCTCAAATTCTATGACTTCCTGAGCCATATTGCAAGGTTCATCTTCCTGGGATTGAGAGGTCTTATTCTGCCATGTTTGTGTGTGAGAAAGTCAAGGTTGAGGGGAAGCTTCTCGTGTGGAACTAGGGTGAGTTCCAGTAGTGTGGTAAACCATAGTTGACAAGCCTATGTTGCAGCTATGTGAACCAGGGTGAGGGAGGTCTGCCTGAGCTTTCTAACCCCTAATGGAAGAAGTGGGAGCGGTGGAAAAGCATAGGCAAATATCCTTGACCAGTTCATCGTTACAGCATAGCCCTTGGATAGGGGGTTCAGGAATCAGGATGCAAAGTGTGGGCATTTTGTATTCGCTGGAGTTGCAAAGTGATCTATTGGTGGAAACCTTCATTTCTGGAAGTATGGTAGGAGAACTTTGGGGTCAAGTTCCATTCATGGACTAGTTGCTGCGTCCTGCGGAGCAGTCTGCAACTTGATTGTTTGTCCCTGGTACATGTTCTTCCAGAATATGACTGTTGTGATGCATTGCTGAGCCCCAAATGATTTGGGCTAAGTGGGATAGTTGCAGAGATTTCATCCCTCCTGTTTTTGTAGCTAGTATATTGTTGTCATTCCATCCATTCAGATTAGGACGATTTTGTGCTGTGGGTGAAGTAGGAACACTTTCAATGCTAAGTGAACAGCTTGAAGCTCTAGCTAAATGATATGGATACTCCTATGTTTGGAGTCCCACACCCTGTGAATAGTAAGATTCTGCAGATGAGCACCTCAACCAGTCAGGAAAGCACCCGCTGTATGCATGGTTTGGGGAACTGGGTCTAGAAACGGCCGCCATTTGGATAGGTTTTGCGAAATCCACCAATACAGAGAGTGTCTACCAACACTAGATTGTGTATTTGACCCTGTGACTGTGTCCACTGACTTGAAAGGCATTCTTGCAGCGGCCTCATATGTAACCGGGCATGTGGAATTATTGATGTGTAGGAAGCCATCATGCCTAAATGTTGCATGAGTATTTTGACTGGGACTTGGGTCCTAGGTTGAAGGTGTCGGATTAGTGGCATAAGATTTTGTATCTGTTCAATATTTGGGTATGCTAGTCCAAAGTGAGCATTGAGTATGGTTCCTAAATATGGCTGTATTGGAGGTGGTTGAAGGTGCAATTTTTGCAAATTGATGGTAAACCCTAGTTGATGTAATAGGGAGAGTGTCTGTTGTGTATGCTGTTTGGAAAGTTTGGAGCGGTTTGCTTTAATGAGCCAATCGTCCAAATAAGGAAACACATAAGTTTTGTCTGTGTAGATGTGCTACCACTACTACTACTGGGCATTTTGTGAATAACCGTTTTGCTGAGGTAACTCCAAAGGGAAGAACCTTGAATTGATGATGTTTTCTTTAGTAGACAAACTGTAGATATTTCCAGTGTGAGGGAAGTATGAGTGTGTGGGAACACCAGACGCTCGTACCTGCTTTGCCACAGACACCAGTGGAGCCGTGAGGGCAACGGCGGATTAGCGGAACTTACCGGGAGGCAGCCCGGACCGGACTTCACTACCCACCAGGCGCTGGGGCAGCAGAGCGCCCGTGACGCCGCACAAGCGCCCGGAGGCGCGAATAAAAGGCTGACCCCCGCGAGCATAGTGGGGAACACCAGACGCTCGTACCTGCTTTGCCACAGACACCAGTGGAGCCGTGAGGGCAACGGCGGATTAGCGGAACTCTTACCGGGAGGCAGCCCGGACCGGACTTCATTACCCAGCAGGCGCTGGGGCAGCAGCGCGCCCGTGACGCCACACAAGCGCCCGGAGGCGCGAGTAAAAGGCTGACACCCCTCTCGCCCCGCGAGTCGCGCACGCGGGAGAGCCCGTGGCGAAGCCTGGGCAAAGGGTGGGCCCTCTGAGGCCCTCAGAGGTCAGCAGTGGTCGGGCGGGCCTCCCCTCTAACATCCCCTGTGAGAGGTGAGCATTCCTGCAAGTTTTTAAAATGGATGATTGTAACGCCATTAGTAACATCACAGTTTTCGCCACTCAGGGCGCTGAAACCTCTGCATCTCTGATTACATCTTTCGAGACATTGATAGATCTTGCATTCAATGAAATTGCCGAAACCGAGAGGAGGTTTTCTATGGGTTCATGTACTATTAACAGATCAAGATCAAGTGCGATAAGTGCAACTGGTAATCTAAGTGGTAACATGCACATAACCCCTGAAGTCATCGTGGTTAATCCACCCCATTCTGCTGCCAGTGTGCCCATTGTCCATGAAGATGAAAATACTATTGTGTATACTGCCCCAGTTGTAGCTCCTGACCCTACCTCATTACCATCAACTATTGAGGTCATTGAGATTACTAAGAACACAGGAGTTAAGCGTAAAAGGGGCCCAGCGAAACTGACATATAACAAAAGGAAGCAGCCCCCTAGGAGTGCCAATCAACCGACACCACAAAGTATGTGGAGCAGGGGTAAGAAACAGAAGGAAAAGCAATACATAGTATCCGTGCAGGACCAACCCCACCTGGATGACGTTGTATTTATAAACAATGATGATTCCAATTCAGTGTCTATTTCCACTCAAACCGAACTCCTCAATGTAAATGGCTACAACCCAAAATCAGAGGGGAATCTAATTGAGACTATCGCGGATACAATAAGTAAGCAACTTGAAGGTCAAATGATCAAACAATTTAATAATATTTTTAAAAGACTTGATAGACTGGAAAATTTAATCAAAAATGTTGATGCCAAGAGAAAAGGTTCAGTTTGTTTGGATAAACTAAGAGGTGAACGCCTGCTAAAAGACTTGGAATCCACCACTTGTGCGTTGACTAGCGGCGATCATACTACAAATAGGGCCGAGGAACCTAAGGTTGCCACTAACTTACCCACGACTATAACATCTGTGGCGACTACAAGCGTAAGGGAAAGTAATCCCTCTGTTTCCTTGAATAAATCTCCTTTGCCTCCCATTGTTGTCACTAGTGCCCTAAAAACTAATCCAAACAGTAACTCTGCTATAAGCACTACAACGCAGAAGACGTCCATAAATTCCAGCCAACGCCAACGTTACAATAAGACTCCTGACAAAGACACCAGGCCTTTTAAACATCAAGGCCCTGCCTTACATTTACCACCTGAGGCGTGTCCTTACATCTTGGTTTTGGCTGGCATTCCACCCCTTAGGGAAGGGCAAGGAGAATCGTGGGTCCAATTGCATAATAAATGTATCGACTGGCTAGCTAAGCACAAGGGGGTGGGTTATGATATTTCTAAAGAAATTATATCCACACGCCCAGTAACTTGGGTAGGTCCTCTGTTTAAAAATATCAACGGGGACTGCATTGTAGTTAACTTTAGGAACCCGGGCACTGCGAAATTTCTGTTGAACAAAAATTCTGCTCAACATGGCCCACCCACTGTGGTGACTCCTCTATCGTTAAATTACTTTTACCGTCCCCCACACAAAATGATGCAGCCACCACCTGTACTCCCTCTACATAACAGGTTCTCATTACTCTATGACCAGGGAACATTGGATTGACTGTCCCCTACTATTGTAGAACCTGTCCCTGTGAGTCCAGTTCTTGATCACACAGTGGGAACATCATCTGAGGCACCATTGTTAACATCTAAAACTTCTTTACTTGAAACATTATGTGAACAACAGGGGCTTTTTACAATCACACCCTCCCCAGGAATTGACCAGGGCTTTTGCTCGAAGCCAGATAAAAATTTGTCAATCCTTAGCTGGAACATTGCTGGCCTGAAGGCTAAAATGGAAATTACATCCTGGAAGGATTGGGTTAATTGCCACGACGTATTAATGTTCCAAGAAACTTGGTGTACCGATGATTTGTTACTTGAGGGGTACAGCTGTCATAATAGGATTGTTTTGGCCCCCCCCTTTAGGCCGCCCTAGTGGGGGTTTATCTATCTGGGTCAAAATAGCTGCAGAAGTTAAAGTCGACACACTCCAAACCGACTCACCAAGCTTCATGGCATTATCATATACTCAAAGGACAAGGCTATGTCTGATCAATTTTTACAATAACGACTTTTTGTCCCAACCTAATTGTAATTTTATTGTTTTATTTGATTTTATCGACAGAATTATGGATGGACAGAAATATGGGAAATTTGACGGCATCTGTCTAGGAGGGGATTTCAATGCCCATATACATTCTAGAAATCCCCCATGTAGGAGAGGCACAGAACTGTCAAATCTCCTTGCAACTAGAGATCTTGTAAACTGCATGGAGCACGCTGGCAGGGAAAGTAGCGTTGCCCCTTTTCCAACTTTCATTGGTCATGGGAGTGGTACTACAATCGATTATGTATTTGTTTCACCTCCTGTTGCAAATGTTCTAACGAAGGCGGAAGTTGTCTGCAAAGTATATAGCGACCATTACCCTATCGTAATTCACCCATTACTTCCGAGGGGAAAGCGTACACAAAACGAAATAGGTGCAAGAAACTTGGAGGTTTCAACAGATAAATTGAGGGTAATTTGGAGGGGCGTGGATAATAGGGGAATCCTGGCTAACGTTATTAAAAAACACCCAGCTCTGATTGAAAACTGTCTTACTACTGATGTACATGGGGGTAATATAATTACATCATTTACTGAACTCTGCTCTGTAATAAAAAGTGAGATCTCCAAACCAGTTTTAAGGAAATCTGAGGAAACACCCAGATGGTTTGATGCTGCTTGCTCCAAGGCAAACAGGCAGTTGAGAGCCGCCCTAAAAGCAGAACCTAGGGATATTTCCCAAATAAGGTTACTCAGAGCAGAATATAAATCCACCCTACGGTTCAGAACAAATGAACTGGTTAAGACCCACTGGGGTTTTTTGGCACGCTCGGCAGAATTGAAAGACACTACTGGGTTTTGGAGTGAGGTAAAGAAGCTAAGATCTTTAGGCTCAAATTTAACAGCAATTAACTAACATTACTGGTCCTACGTGGGTTGAACATTTTGCTAAAATTTATGCCACACCAGACAACCCCTCTTTAACCTCCCTCCCTTTAAGCCCCCTTAACATCTCTGTGTCTGAGGTTGAGGATGCCATATCTGAAAGCGCCGGAAATAAAGCGCCTGGCCCCGATGGGCTCTCAATTGACCAGTTAAAATGTGAGCTTGACTTTTGGGCCCCATTGCTATGTAACGTTTTTAACAATCTAACGAATGAACAAATTCCAGAAACATGGTCTTGCAGTACAATAGTCCCCATTTTTAAAAAGGGAGATAGGTTGGATCCCGGGTGCTACCGCCCCATCTCGTTAATCGATAACACTTTGAACGTTTTGGGGAGGGTTATCTTTAAAAGGATCAAAACCTGGGCGGATGAGAGTAAGATTCTACACCCCAGCCAGCTTGGTTTCCGTAGCAATGTTGGCACGGTGGAACAATGCCTGAACTTGAGTCTGATTATGGCAAAATATAACATTGCTAAAAAATCCCCTCTATATTTTGGTTTTATGGACTTAAGTTCTGCATTTGATTTTGTTAACCGTTCCCGCCTCTGGTCCACCCTTCTTAATTATGGTTTAGATGATTATTTGGTCCACTTTTTAGCTTTTTTGCACAGTGATTTAAGAGCACGAGTGCGTATTAACCAATTTGGCGAAGTTTCTGACCACATCAGGATTGGTAGGGGGGTCAGACAGGGGTGTGTGCTGGCCCCCCCTCCTTTTTATTCTTTATACAAATAATCTGAGCTGCTGGTTGAGTACTTCCACACATGATGTCCCCCATGTAAATGGAGTCCCCATACCAACTCTCCTTTACGCTGACGATGCGGTCCTAATGGGCCGCACACCAAAGGCACTTCGCTCTTTAATTTCAGGCTTTGTTCACTTTATGGCAGACCTCGGTCTGACCACTAATTTTAAAAAATCTTTAATCATGAGCTGTGGCCCTAAAAAATATAAAATTTCTGAGATTAAATCAGGGTCAAATGTTCTGAAAAGTACTTGCACTTTTCCCTATCTGGGGCTGCTATTTTCGAATACTGGTTCGTGGCAACCACATGTTTCTTACGCTAGGAATAAGTTGGGTAAAGCCATAAATTGTGTCACTTCTTTGAGACAACCCAACTATGTTGATGTGATTACACCACTAGTAAAGATTTACCAAACCCAATGCATCCCAACTGGTACCTATGGCGCCGAGGTTTGGGGTTATACAAATTGCACCCATATCCAAATCGAAGAAAATAGGTTCTGCCGGAAGGTGCTGGGTGGGGTTATTTGTTCCCCCCACTATATATGTCACAGCGAACTAAACATCTCATATATAGAAGATTTTGTTAAATCTAGACCAGCACTCTTCTGGCTAAAGATATGGATTAACCCGGCAGCCACCCTCACCTGTGACATAATCTTGGACTGTTTAAAGTGTGATAGGGCACACTGTATACCATGGTTAAAAGCTGTAAAAGATTGCCTTGATAGCGTAGGACATGGTTTTTTGTTTACATCACCCTGTTTAATAAATCGTACTCATAAAACTATTATTCATAGGGCACTATATCAGCTGTATAGAGACGAGCGTGAGAGGAAGAACCTGTCAAAGTGTACTATCATAAAATACAAGGGCTATTTTGAACCTCACACTAAAAATCCAGGTCCCCCACATAGGTATTTATGTTTACACTTTGGCAGATGGAATAGGAGGTTATTGTTCCGCTTTCGAGATGGGAGTATAGTAAATTTACTAAACTTCCCTCTGGGCTACAACAAACATTTAGAAACCTTGTATTGCCCATGTAACCTTAATATGAAACAGAGCCTTATGCACTTTTTGTTTTTCTGTGGTTTTTATAAAAATCTCTCCGCTCATTATTTAATGCCCTATTGTAGAAAACGTAATTTGTCTAGTTTTAGAACTGCATTGAGGTCCTTTTTATCACTGGGATCAGATGAAGTAATATTCAGAGTGAGTTGCTTCCTCAAAGCTGCCGTCCGTTCACGAGCCACTTTACACATTGACGTATAACATCCGCACATGTGTTCTTTATGCACTTTGTAATTTTATTTTGTATATTTTTGCATTTTTGCACATTACTCATGTGGACCTATTAATGATGCTGATAACATTTATCCCTTTTAACTATGTTTTTAGAAATCACTTTTTTAATTGTGTAAAGGTTGTTGTTTTTAATAAGGAGGGATACTTTGTATGTTAATGTGAAATGACTGACTGGCCTTTTGTCTTTTAGCCAGCTGATATATTACTGTACTGTATTGTTTTGATTGAATTTGTCGTACTTTTATGGATGTTTTTATTCCGAATAAAGATCTTTTGACTTTTGACTTTGAGTGTGTGGAAATAGGCATCCTTTAGGTCTAAAGAAGCTATGAAGTCACCTTTTTGTAATAGTGGAATCACTTCCTGGAGAGTGACCATGTGGAAGTGTTCTGATAGGCTATAATGATTGAATGACCTGAGGTCGAGAATGAGTCAAAATGAGACATCTTTTGGGAATTAAAGTATAATGAATATTCCCCTGATCCGTGATATTGTTTTTGGACTGGTTCTATAGCCCCTTGGAGTAAATAGATCTAATATCTCCTGCTGGAGGAGAGTTTGGTGCTGTATAGATAGGCTGTTTTTGTGAGGTGGAATATTTGGAAGGGTTTGATGAGCTACAGACCTAGCTCTGTGTTTGAAAGTAGGCCTACGAAAGGAACCCCGATATGTGGGAGCTTGTAAGGCCACCATTGATTTAGCAACATCAGTGTCCTTTTTCAGTTTTCAAGGGATGTCTACCTGAGGGCCAAAGAGGTGCTCCTTGTCAAAGCAAGATTAAGAATTGCCTGTTGCACTTCAAGTTAAAAGCCAGAGACACGGAGCCAAGCATGCCTACGTAAAAGAATACTGGTGTTAATGACCCTAGCTGCAGTGTCCGCAGAGTCTAGTGCACATTTTATGGAGTTTTTGATGATTAGCTTCCCCTCATTAACAATTTCATAACCATTTTTCTAGTATTCTACTGGGAGATGTTGGAGGAACCCCTCCATTTCATTCAAATGAGCCCTGTCGTAACAAGCTAAAAGAGCTTGGCTGTTGGCAATACAGCATTGATTAGCAGATCGTGCTGCTATCCTTTTACCTTAGGCGTCAATTAGCTTTGACTCGTTTTCTGGGGGGAAATTTGTGTCCCCAGTTGTTTTGGAGTTTGCTCTTTTGTGTGCATTAGCCACTACCAGTGAGTCCCATGTTAATTTTGCCTTAATTTAAATAGGATCAGATGATGCAGCTTTATATTTCTTGTCCACTCGTGGTGTTATGATTTGTGCTTTTATAGGGTCCTTAAAAATGTCATGCACGAGAGTGGACACATGGAGGCGCTGGTTCAATTGCCTGTTTGTCAGAAATTCAAGTTGCTTCAATTGCTGTGGCAAGCTGCTCCCTTGCACGTTGAAGGACCTGATGTCATGAATGAGGGAATATATTTCCGTGGCCTGTTCATTCGTATAGGCTAATGTACTAGCCCGATTGTCTGTGAGACCTGTTATGGCATCAAAGGACATTATCTCAATTGGGTGCTCCCTCCCTGTGGACAGGGTACAAAACACAAATTAGTGGTGGATCTTTCAAATCCCCCTTTCAGGCCTATTGTTACCGGATGTGGCACCATCTTTGAGCCTCTGGGTCAATACATTGATCAATTCTTACAGCCTTTTGTTCAATCATGGTACTCTTATACAAAAGACACAACACATTTCTTACAGAAATTGATGAATGTTGCAGTAAAACCAGGAATGTTGATGTGCACTTTAGACGTTAAGGCCCTATACACCTCTATCCCTCACGTTGCAGGGATAGATGCGGTGGAATGGGCTCTTTTGAAACAAGATGAGTTACCTGCAAACAAGATCTTTCTGTTGGAACTTTTGCACTTTTGCTTACATCACAGTTATTTTAAATGGGATAATGATTTTTATTTACAGAACAAGGGTACCTCAATGTGTTTTTCTGGAGCTCCGGCGTATGCCAACACCTATATGGCCAGGTATGAAGACATGTTCCTTGTGACAGACAAAGATTGGGTTGACAATATAATTTTATATTGTCGATACATTGACGACATCTTTTTAATATGGCAGAACTCTAGAGCAATGTTGGAACAAAAGATATCTCAACTAAACATGCATGATGAGAACATTCAATTCACCCATAATATTGACAGCAAAGCTATTTCGTTTCTAGATGTGCTGGTGAAACTAGAGGATGATGTGATTCACACGGAAGTATATCACAAGGCAACAGACAAGACTACCACACTTATGTATAACAGCTTTCATTCCAGGAATCTTATCAATAATTTGCCATATTCATTAATGCTGGGAGCCAAAAGAATTTGTTCTGAGGATGCTACATTACAAACCAATCTCAACACCATCGTCACCAAGTATGTATCCAAAAAGTATCCCAAAACTGTTCTTGAAATGGCTAGAGAGAAAACACAAAAGCAACCCAGGGACACCCTGTTAACAAAAAGAACGAAACAGACTGATCAACGTCAAGTATTTGTTTCCAAATACTCAACAAGTTCAAATGAAATCAAGAAAAGCATTAATCGTCATTGGAATCTATTGAGTCATGAGACTGACTTCAAAGGACTTTTTGTAAATAGACCCATTTTTGCTTACAAAAGATCCCAGAACATCAAAGAATTGTTAAAACCAACCTCACGTTCAAATGCAATAATCCACAAAGGAATGAAAAGATGCCAGAATTGCATTCAATGTAACAACGTTATGGTGACCAACATGGTGAAGCATCCCCACACAGGAGAAGCAATTCCAATCAGGATCAACGCTGATTGCAACACTATGAATGTCATTTATGCGATTAAGTGTCCCTGCGGGCTATTGTACGTAGGGAAAACAGAACGCAAGATTAAGACTCGTATCTCTGAACACAAGAGTACAATTCGAAATAAAAACACCAACAGCAGCTTGGCAGTACACTGGGAGAACAACAGACATACAATTGCCCAAGTGAAATTCCAGATCCTTGAAGTTGTCACCCCCACACCCGGAAAAAGTTTGACCAAGACTTTGCTACAGAGGGAGGTATTTTGGATCAAAAGACTAGATACCCAAGATCCCAAAGGGATGATTTAGCATGTTTCCTGTGATTCAGGCACAACATATGTACGCAGAAGGACTGGATCATTGTTTTCTTACATGAACATCTTGGAGTGACTTGTTTGAAAAAAAGTGTTTGAAAAAAAGTGTTTGCTTTGAAAAAAAGTGTTTGCTTTGAAAATTTCACGACATATTTTCTGCTAGTGAATAATATGTTTTAAATGTCCTCAATCTCTACATGGCATGCTTTTCTTTACAGGGTTGTTGGCACTTTTTGTGTCCATACATTTTATCATGGCGCCCGTGTAGACATTATGTTGTAACTTTCACCTCTCGCGAGTGAGTCCGTTTTTGATGTTGTTGACACCTATGCGTCATTAATATGGCCGACGTACACTTGGGGCGTTCGGAACCGGGAGCTTGAAACACGATGAGCGGATTTTGGTTAGCTTCGTAACCGTCTTTTTGGCAACAGGTAACATACACTGTTTGCTCCAAAGAATTCGAGGTTCATTGTAGATCTTATATTTATCGTGCCACGTCATTATTCTTTCAGACGATTCCGTCGATGTACCGGCCAAGCTTCTGTGCAAGACAAGAACGTTTTGTAATTGGGCATTGTACGTTTCTCAAACGCCAAAGGTTGGTTCGAGCGATATGCGCTCGGTTTAACTATTAGTTTTTTTTTTTATTTAAGCACGCGTGGTCTCTTAAGACTGATTATGTGATAGTCACAATATGTTGAGCTAGATGCCGTGTTTTGATTTTTGTTTGCGATTGTTTTCTTTATCCGTGCACATATAAACGCATTGCCAATGTATGTTTGCTCCTCAGCTCAATAGGTGAAAACCATATCGCGTTCTGGGGAAGGATTCCAACGTGCTCCCGCTTCCCATAGTCGTTGTCTTTCATTGATTTAAAGTGAGTTAAACGTGCAGTGTTTCACGTAATCATTCTATATGTACACCGAACACTTTGGTCATCTCCGGTTTGTTTATATTGTAGCACATCGATGCGCCAAGCTTTTCACGCCCGGAAATTCCTATGACTGCATATTGTCTCCCTGTCATTTCCAAATCTACACAAGTGAGTTAACGCTCTGAAACAATTATGTTTAATACCATGTAAAGTATAGGATACATGCTTTTCACTTATTTAAAAAAAACAATGATGTCCTTTACTCATTCTCACACGTGTTTAGGCAAACACTTTTGTTGGATATTTTAATACTGAGTTAATTGCTGTAGCGAACTGTAAACTGCGTTGTTGACGGGTTTTCAATGTAGTGATAGGATATATGGTTTATGTCTTTCAGGTACAGCCCCTGACGAAGGGCCGTGTGGCCCGAAATGCATTGGGCATGGGCAATTCGTGAGACAAATATGAGCTTTTGATGTGATGAAAATATTGTATTAATTCAGAAAAATGAACATTATGATGCAAATAATGTGTTGATGAATTCATGACAGTAAAAATAACACGTATCAACAGAACAGTTTTGTGTTTATGTGTTTTCATACAACTGTATATTAGATTAATTCCTTAAGTATCCAATTTGGATTCGCAACAGTGCGCAGAGGGCAAGCGGTTTCGCTTGATCATACTATTTATTAAGTGACTGGCGCAGCATGGGCATTGCGTCTACCTCCGCAGCACGCGTAGAATAACAATCACCTTATTTCTCAGTGAAAATTGTTAATTTTGTTAGGTGTGCCTCTCCCACCACTAATTTGTCTTTATGTAGAGGCACATATTAAAAAGCTGCAGCTCTGGCCATTAGATCTTGATATGCAGAGACATCATCTGGTGGTGATGGACGTGTGGGATAAAGGTATAGGCATCCCAAGCATCCCCAGAATGTGTGTCCACTTGTGTGTTCAAATTTTCATTTATGATGGGTGAATGAGGGGACATATTGCCTGCTTCAGAATCTTGTGGTGAATCAGGTGGTGGAGTGGCTGCTGGGGGTGGTGTTGGTAGGCTTAATGAGGCAGGTATGGGAATGTATAGCAATGTCCTTTTTCTCATTCTTGAGAGGTTTTAAAGGAATGTCTATATCCTCTTTGAAAGCAAGTATTCTTTCAGAGGACTGATGCTTTGCCAGGTGAAAAGGAAAATGTTGCTTACCCAGTAAACATCTGTTCTTGGCTTCTAGAGTTGTAGATTTACATGCTTTGCATACTCTTGCCATCTAGTGTTGGGTCCGGATGTTTGCAAGTTGTTTTTCTTCGAAGAAGTCTTTCTAGTCACGAGGTAAGGTGACTCCTCCTTTCTGTGATAGTGCGCATGGGCATCGACTCCATTGTTAGATTGTTGTCCCGCAGAGGGTGAGAATAGAGTTATTGATTGTAGAATAGATATGTCCATGCGTATGAATGTAAATTGAGAACTACAACCATTATAGGAGACTGGGGAGGCGAGTGGGAGCATGTGAATCTTCAACTCTACGTGCCAAGAGCAGATGCTTACTGGGTAAGTAACATTTTCTGTTCGAGGCATGTGAGCTGTACATCACATGCTTTGCATAGACTATATAGCAGTATACTCCCAAAGCGGTGGCTAACCTATAGTGGTTGTAGTTGTTTGAAACAGTGTTTTAAGTACTGCGGAGCCTACATTTGTGTGTTGTCTCGCAAACACATCTACACAATAGTGTTTGGTGGGGCATTACACCACCCTTCGCTACAACGTACCACAGTAGACCAGTCACAGCAGACCACATTACCACACAACGAAACAAATCAGTAATGATCCTGTGGGTTATGTTACGATGATATCATTTGTGGACTAGAAAATAGATTATAATGCTTCTCGTAATTGTTGCGGATCCCCGCAACAAGCATGAATGATTGTTAAACAGTGCTATGTCTGCTGTCTAAAATGGTACATTATAATAATTAAACTCCAATAAAAACTTTTAAACAAAAAAAAGTCTACACAATAGTGTTTGGTGAATGTGTGGGGTGTAGACCGTGTTGCTGCCTTACAGATGACGGCTAGGGGAATATTCCCCAAGAAGGCCATAGTAGCCCCTGGTTTGAGAGTTGAATGAGCTCTGGAGGGTATCTTTAAAGTTCTTTTTGCTTTGGCATAATATGTTTGGATACATTTTACAATCCATCTTGCAATACCTGACTTGGATATGGGATTGTCTGAGTGGTGGAGAAAAAGCAATAAATCGTTTTTTTTCCTCAAAATTCTTTGGTTCTTTCTACATAATAAGGTATAGCTCGTCTAACATCAAGTGTGTGTAGAGCTCGCTCTGCTACAGAATTAGGTTGGGGAAAGAGCACATGTAACTCAACTGATTGATTAATATGAAAGGCAGAAACTACTTTAGGGAGAAATTTAGGAATAGTTCGAAGAACCACCCTATCTTTCTGAAGATGAAAGAAAGGCTCTTGTACAGTTAATGCCTGAAGTTAACCAACTCGCCTTAGTGAGGTTACTGTTATGAGAAAAGCAACCTTCCATGAGAGGAATTGGAACTGTAATTTGTGCATTGGTTCAAAAAGTGGACCCATTAACTTTGTAAGTAATATGTTTAAGTTCCATTCTGGTGCAGGGGGAACTCTTGGTGGCATCACCCTTTTTAATACTTCCATGAAGGCTTTGATCACTGGTACACCGAAAAGAGATAAGTGTTGTCTATTTTCCAAGTATGCAGCTACTGCTGATAGGTGTAAAGGAATGGATGTGTAAACCAATCCAGCTGCAGTAAATGCAACAGATAACAAATGATGTTTGGTATAGAAGCATCAAGTAGATTGATGATGTTGTTTACAATAGATAAACCGTTTCCATTTTGCTGCATAACCTGCTCTAGTAAGTAGGCTTTCTAGCCTCTTTGAGAATATTCATAAAGTCTGGTGGTAGTAAACAAACTCTAGGACTTCAGGAGCCAAATTGCTAGGTTGAGTTCTTTGGGATTTGGAGGTCTGATTTCTCCATGGCTATGAGTGAGGAGACGGAGTGTGAGATTTAGCTTTTGATGTGGCACCACTGACAGTTCTAACAGGGTGGTGTACCAAGGTTGATAATCCCATGTGGGGGCTACTAAGATCAATGTGAGGGATGTTTGCCTGAGCTTCTGAACCAGTAATGGAATTAGTGAGTGAGGTGGAAAAACGTAGGCAAATATCCCTGACCAACTCATCCATAGGGCATTGCCTTTGGATAGATGGTATGGGAACCTGGATGCGAAGTTTGGGCATGTTGCGTGGTGTACTGTGGCAAACCGATCTGACTGTGGAAATTCCCATTGTTGAATGTAGGGAAGAAGAACTTTGGGATAAAGTTCCCACTTGTGAACTTGCAGCCTGTGTCTGCTGAGCGGGTCGGCAATTTGATGGTCTACTCGTGGAAGGTGTTCTGCCAGGAGATACATTTTGTGATGAATTGCCCAATTTCAAATGCTTTGTGCCCGACGTGACAGCTGGAGAATTTGTGCCCCTCCCTGTTTCTGCAGATAATACATCGCTGTCATGTTGTCTGTGCAGACTAGAGGACAGTTTTGCCCAGAAGGTGAATATGGAAAGCTTTAAGTGCTAGGAACACCGCTAGATGTTCCAGGTAGTTGATTTGGAGACGTTTGTGATTGTCTGACCACAGCTCTTGTACTGTGTGATGTTGGAGATGGGCACCCAGAGTGCTTAAAAATGCGTCTGCTGACAGTACAGTCTGTGGAATCGGGTCTATATAGAGCTGCCCTTTTGATAAGTTGAGGGTTCCAATACTGCAAGGAGCGATGGGTGCAGCCGTCTACCTACACTAGATCGGTTAACTGACCCTGTGACTGATTCCACTGATGCGCTAGACATTCCTGCAGAGGACGCATGTGAAGCCATGCATGAGGTACGATTACAATGCAAGATGCCATCATTCCCAGCAATTGCATAAAGACTCTGGCTGGTAATGTTTGATTGGGATGAAACTGTAGTATTGTGGACTGAATATTGTGAATCCTGGTTACATTGGGAGAGACTAGAGCTTTGAGAGTGTTGAGGGAAGCTCCTAGATAAGACTGCACTTACGCAGGGCACAGATGAGATTTTTGGGCATTGATTATGAAACCTAACTGATGAAGTAGGTGTACTATTGCCTGAGTGTGTATTATTCAGTTTTGGTAAGTACCCGCTTTGATAAGCCAGTCATCTAGATAAGGGAAGACATGGATACACTGTCTTCTGAGATGAGCAGCTACTACTGCAAGACATTTGTTGAAAACACTGGGGGCTTTGATGACGCCAGATGGAAGTACCTTGAACTGGTAATATTTGCCTGTTATCACAAATCTGAGGTATTTGTGATGAGCTGGATGAATTGGAATGTGAAAGTAGGCATCTTTTAGATCTAGAGTAGACAAAGTCCGCTTCCTGCAAAAGAGGAAGTACCTGCTGAAGAGTCACCATGTGTAAGTGCTCTGACAGTATGCATGTGTTTAACTGAGATCTAGAATAGGTTTTAATGAGCTGTCTTTTTTGGGAATTAGAAAGCAAAGGGAATAAACCCCCGACCCTGTTGTGTCGTTCCTATAAACCTATATAGAATCTGCGGGTTTAGACCACATATACTGTAGGATTGGAGTCAGACTGATTCTGGACACCCCTATCGGATATATGTAAATGTAGATGTAGTGTATTTTGTAAAGCGCACAGCTGCCCCAACGGGGCGTCCCGGCGCTGTATAACGCTGTGGAACCCTTCCTGGCTCTCCCTGTGAGAAGCCCCTCCTGGGCACCCCCAAGGTGAAGCCAGGCATCCCAGTGTTGTAGGGGCCGTTGTGGAGATTAAGCAAGCTATTGCCCAGAGTTGCAGCGTGGGACCCATGATTAGAGTAGGCGCTGAGGCGAGAATTATCGAGTCTGCGGACATTGAGCTCAAGACCCTGCCGCGTCGGGACTTGAACCCTGGTCCCGGGCCTGATCTCTGCTTCAGAGTCTGCCGCTCTAACCATTGAGCCACACTTCTCCACTCATATATCAGCCTGTATACCAGCTATCTCATAGTGTCACTAGAAACTCCTCTAACTAAGGAGAGAATAGTTCTTGGCAAACATTGAACATGACACCCCTGATCCCTCAGAATCACAGGAAACAGTGCCCCTTTTTGCTCAGTCACTCATCTCACTTTGTCTCAGAGAGATGCGTAGAATAAACGGTGGGGACTTTTCTCAATAGGCATTTATTGAACCAGCATCATTCTAGTGTAAAATAGGTGTGCTGAAACAATAATTAGACAGTAACAGATATAAATGATAATAAGTACTAACAGAGTAAAAGGATGGTAGATTTCTACCATTGTGCTAAAACAATGAATACAGGCAAGTACATAAAATACAGGACAGTAAAATGCCTACTCCTACGATGCGTCCCTAACTAGATGTACCTGAATGTACCCAGCACGTATGTGGGTGTAAAGACAAGAATCCCTCTAGGATAAAGTCAACCCCATTACCTGAAGTGAGAGACTGGGGGACCCCGTCTTGGTCTCGAGATAAACACCCCGCAAGGGATGTTAGACCACTGCGAACTGGTTTATCTGCATGCAGGAACCTCAGCATCTCGCGTCAGTGTGTCGGCATGGAAGTCATTTTCTCCTCTGACTACCTTAGGAAGAGATGGTGTATATATACCCTAGTGTTTACCCCCTGGGGATAAACCTCGCTGTGTCATGTCGGACTGGGATGATGGAACGAATGACCCTTGTACATACTTTTTATACAGGAAATGGTAGGCCTGCTGTCCTCCTGTGATTCCAAGAATACTCATGCTAAATGAATGAGGCTTAAGCTTTTCGGAGAAAACCCATGTCATTCCTGGACATTACCATAACTAGGTAAAAGGTCAGTACTAAGAACCGTTATGTAGTGTAATGGTAGGGAGAATATAGGTGAAAGGTTAGGTTACTATCTGAGCCTATATTAGGGTAACTATATGCAACATAACACCCACTCCTCATCCAACTGGACAACATACAAAAAATTCTAACGTACTGCTAAATGAGGTACGCAACTACTGATAAGTCCATTAAAACATAGAACTTAATTTAAAATTTTCAAAAAAAATGCTAAAAAAGAAAAATAGTGCATGTGATAGACGTCTGTACTAAATAAGTTCGTATATATAGTCTGAACAATGAGAGCCTGAAAGCCATGCAGTTTTTAGAAAAAGTTTGTGTAAAATTCCAAATTTAGTTGTTTTGAAAAAGGGTTGAAATTTCCTAGCACACGATGAGCCAAATGTTTGTGTGTCCTGGCTGGGAGACACAGCATTACTGTTGCCTTCAATCGCAGACGTTACCTATAACACTTCGCAGATCAAGTGAATAGAGCACAGATGTTTCTCCGTATTCACCGCAGCCGCTGCTGGGGAAGACTGTGTGCCATCCAAGGCCTGAGTATTTGTTGAGGAGCCGGTACCTGTTCCAGCAGGAGCTGAAGCATCCTGTGGTGGCTCCAAGAATGCAGACATCAACATTGGAATACGCTGAGGACACTGCAGAACATGGGCCGTTATCGGGTCCAGTAAAGCATCAACGTCCGGTGGTGCAACTGTTGGAAGCGTTAGAGATCCAACACGCATTCTTGTCCGGAGAACAGGCATCGAAGGACAGGCAGAATACAGTTGATCCAGACTGGTCTAAATGACAAAAACCAAGACTCGCTCAGTTCTCGAAGACGAGGTGCGCCCAGATGGAGTACCATGCGATCACGGCATCGGCGCTCCAAGAGCGTGCGTTCCATCTCCTTGGTGACTGGGACGTTCATTGCTTAGCAGAAAAACGACAATCAGGATACCTGCTATTAGAAACAGGATCAGCGGAAACCCTCCAAAAATGCTTCAGAATACGGACTGTATAAAGTCGGGAACAACTCAGAGGATTATCTGAAAGGTGCATAACAGTCCTAAACCTATGATTTTTAATAGGTGGACAATACCCCTCATAACAGACATGTTAAAGATACATTGTACCATTTCTGTGAAATGGAAAGGGCAGTTTATATCAGTGGCTGTATTTCGGCTGAGGACCTTGCAACTTGACTATCGTAAGTTTCTCGGGCGGAGGTTAAGGGCACGGTTTGCTGTAAAAGCATGGCTTTCATTCGGCTCAGAGTATCTAACAGTATAAAGGAAACATTCAATGAAGGCCATAACAGTGTCTCCCTGATTGTGTGGGTCAGTGGAAACAATACTTGCATACATCAAATAACCCTGGAGCTTACAGTGACAAGATATGCGATGCCCGCAAGCATCCCACAACAACCTTGATCATTCAGCATCAAGTAACTCCCATTTGAAAGTAATGTGAATACCGGATTAATCACGGCAGCTGGGGAACCTTTCAAGTGGCAGGATAAGTTTGCAACTGAACCATTACTGGCCCCATGTAGCATGATATCCTGGCACAAGAGAGATCCACTTTAGAAATGTTTGCAGTTGGTACCGTTAAACACTTCTGTGTCCCCATTCCTACATCGAAATCTGTACGGAAATTACCAAGATTCCTTGAGCAATTCCCTACCCATAGCTTCATATCTGCCTGCCTGTCATTGTTCTAGGCAATATTGAAACTGGAAGGTCGTGACCGGTAATGTTATGTGGCCATGATTTAACCATTCTGTGGACTGTGACTCTGCCACAGTAAAAGGTAACTTGTCCAGCTTTTCAATACGCAGCATTGTATAATTTGCTCCCCTTTGTGCCATTGTAATCTGTTTTTCAGTTAGATTGTATGCTGAAAATAGAGGCGTACTGTTAATAAATCGCTAAGGCACATAACCAGCGCACAATGACTGCAGCGTCCAGCTCAATAACCTAATAGAACGTAGCTGAGATTGTCCGTGTTGTAGTATGGACAAGTCTTTTTCTAGTATATCAATAGCAGAAGATACAATGTTGCCCAGTAAATAAATCCTGGATGATAATTTAGTCAGAGCATAGTCAACTACAGCCATTGCTTTTTCTACGTCAATTCTATCTATTTCACGAAGTCTCTCTGCAGCTTCTTGTTGAGAGATTTTCCGGATTTCATTATAGACAGTGTAATAGAAACGTTTGTGACGTGGCTTACGGGGATATAGTAAAAAAATCCCTTAAATCCACCTCATCTGAGAGTAAGGGTAAGTGCTGTTTCACCTGGGACAGTGTTGAGGTTTTTAGACAATCGAGGTTCAACTTCCCAACACTGTATGATGTCACTACCCCCGGATGTTCTCGCTGTACATATCGTGGGTCTGGCCCTATGGCTACTAAACCTTTCGGTTGTACCCCTGAATCTTGATTAACATCTGTTTGTGTCAGTGGGCCAAACTTACCATCCCTTCCAATTGGGGGGTGATGTTTTACACTGCATGATGTAATCTATTGTATCCCCTCCACTTGATGTAAAATTGAAGTGTGAAGATGTGGGAAACCGTGGTGTGTTAAAATCCTTATTGTTGGCTAGTCCAAGACAGGAAGTCTGTTGCACAGTTTCTTTCAGACATATCAGTTGTTATGGAATGAGGCATGCTCTAAATAGTGTGTCTGTTACCTGAACTTGCCAATCCTTAGAACCCCAGACTGATTTTGTGTCTATTGTGTCTTTCCATAAGTCGAAACGCTGCTTAGACAGCTGGGAAATAAAGGACGCAGAGTAAATCTGTTTGGTGTTAGTCAGCATATTTTTCTGTGCCGGTGTAGGTGCAACCTTATAGTAAAATGAGATTGAGTCAGAAGTGTTAAACCTGAAAAATATGAACATTTCTGTGCAAACGTTTGCGAACTAACTTTCGGCGGTATTGGGCAATGTTCCCATTGGTGGTATGTGAAAACATTACGAGCGATACTCGATTTGTGTAAAAAGTGATGACCATAATGATAACAGTACATAGTATCAAAATCAGATGTGTCTTTCAACATTTCGTTGCTTGAAAATGCAGCAGATTTTTCCAAATCAGACAACATGTTATTGACAGTTTCAAAATCCCAATCAGTAAATGTACTGGAGGAAATGATATTATTAAGAGAAATTTTAAATAAATATGGAATCTTCAAAAATTCAGTGGGACCAAATACATCATAATCAACTTTGTCTCAAACTATACCATCAGGAATTGGAACAGCTGTAATGTTCACAGAAAACAAGTCTTTGTTCACGATGAGACGATGTATGAGGTTTCAGGACCAAGTTCACATTAGATACTGCAGAGTGTTTTGGGAGATATTTTCCATTTATGAGTAAGCAAAATACAGTACTAGGCCAATCCAGACAAGAAAACACAATATTGCAGATATTATCCAGAGCTGGATCCAAGGGGACACTAAGTAAGTCTTTTTTTAGAAAAGTGTAGAATTCACAAATTTGTTGCTTATGGGAAACTGGAGCTGGCGGTGTCTCAGGTTCGCTGGGATCAAGAGAGAAGGTATTAAAATCGATTAAGTTAGTAGCCAGATGCAGTGTGATCAATCTTTGTAGCTTCGCAGGTTTTGTAGAAATGGTCGATGGCTCTTGTTGAGGCATATTGATGTAGACATCGGTGGTAGGTCAAATTGATATTGGTCTTATTTATGGTTTGAAATTCGTTAACTGTGTGTCATCAGCATCTTCTGTATCAGTGTGAGGTAGAGGAGACTAACAAGGTGCAATGTGTAAAGGATCAAGTTGTGGTGGAGAGGGAGGAGGAAGAGATGGAAGTGTGTGGAAAAGTGCCCACATCCTTCTTCAATGGAATTTTATAGGTGATGTCATCCGGAAGCTTGTGTTTGGATGGCGGTTTAGTGGGAATATGCCCAGTATCCGGATGAATATAGAGTTTTTTCTGTTTCGGATCAGATTTAGGTGGTACAATGTCCATGTTTGGATCCAGTTGTGATACGGGCAATTCTTTAGTTTTCTGCACCAAAGCTTTCGGTGCCGAACTGGAAAGTCCTTCCGGCGCTGAAGATTTCGGCTCAGAGGATTGTTTTTTAGGTTTTAGTGTAGAAAGTTTCGGTTCCGAGCCCATTTTGTGTTTAGAGCATGAAAGTTTTGGCTCGGAAGTGGGTTTTGGCCGACTCCATCCAGTGTTTCGGTGCAGAGACGGAAGGCGGAGCGTTGGAAACCTTTTCTCAGTGCCGACCTTGATCTGAAGGCAGAAGTGGTGCCGAAGCCTTCGATTTTCTAGGGACGGTGGGTGGGGGGGGGGGTGAAGGGCTTAAGGGGTCATCAGTACTCACGCCTCCTTGTCCCAGTGGAACATTGTCGTCCTCGAGGACAATCTGTAGCTCTGTTCGGAGTCAGACGCTGCTAAAGGCTGTTCTTCAGCTGCTGAGACCACCTCTTGTTCAGAGTCTTCACCGAAGAGATCCGGTGTGTCGTCTAACTGCTGCTGCTGCATCTCTCAACGTCGAGCCAGACTATCTTGGACAGTTTTCTTCGATCAGACTGATCGGCACGCATCGCAGTCCTGTTCTTTGTGCTCTGGGCACAAACACAAGTTACACACCTGATGAAAGTCTGTACGTGGATACTTCGCTTGGAACAGGGGGCAGAATTTAAATGGAGTCAATTCCATCGACAAGGAGCCGGACTGACAAAGATAGGCCGCCCCCGAAAATCCAGACAAAAAGCGAGATTTCTTGATTGTCGAGTCGAACCGCAGAGAAAAGTAAACTAGTTCGAAAACAATACCGTCAAGAGCAAAGTGGGTTGCGCACCGAGGGGAACACGAGGAACGATTCAGAAACAGTTTGCAGCAATACACGTCCGAACCCGATGGCGGAAAAAAAATCTAACAATGGAGTCTATGCCAATGCGCACTATCACTGAAAGGAGGAGTCACCTTACCTCATGACTGGAAAGACTTCTTCGAAGAAAAACAACTTTCAAACATCCGGACTCAATACTAGATGGCAGGAGTATGCAAAGCATGTGATCTACAGCTCACATGCCTCAAACATTATTTTCTTAGTTACAGGCTGAATTTGCTAAGTTTTTTAACCCAGATCAAGCCGTTCCTGCATAGCTTCAAGTATTCGTTTGGGTGGAGTTTTTGGTCCAAATGTGTAACATCTTTGAGCCGAATAATGTTTCGAGTCAGTGTGGTCGGAGCCGAAGCACCGTGACTTTTGTCTTTCCGAATTTAAGTGGATGTTAGGTGAACTGTTCTTGAATCGCACTTTAAGGAAGTGGAGGCCCCTGCTGTAGGCTGAAATTTTGGTGCCGAGCATGAGGGCGGAGTTTCTTAATCTGTATGTCGGTGCGCGCCATGGCTTTTCTGCAGTGGGGGACCGTGAGCCGTTTTTTCGGATGCAACTAATTTTTTAGTTTTGGATCAGGGACAGTTGCACTCACGGTCTAATGTTTCTGATCGGACTCCAGACTGGCTGAATCTTGTTCCATGTCTGAACCGGAGTCGGAATCATGGATGGACAAGGATTCCTTTTGGGCTGCCGATGCCTCTTCTTCTTCCTCCTATCCACTGAAGATATACAGTGAGTCCTTTGCTTGTCTGTGAAGCATTTCTTGGCGAGTGGAAAGTCGATCTTGAAGTGTCTTTTTGGACCTAAAAGATTTGCGGCCTCACAGGTATCCTCTTGAAGATTGGGCGAGAGGCATAGATTGCAAACTGAATGTTGGTTGGTGTGAGTGTATTTTGAGTGGGAATTCAGACAGAAACAGAACGAGAACGGAGAGCATTCCATCAGCAGCTCAATTCTCCGAAAATTATTTCTAAGTAGAAGAGACCCAACCTGGCATGGCCAGTAGGCCGTGGAAGCTCAAATGGGTTATTTGCCCAGAACGCAAGAATAACTACGCAATCAAGACAATATCGTCAATTTGAAGCATCCACTAGCGAACCGAAGCGAGCCGAAAAGGATCTTAAACCATAGCACTAGAGATTACATCTGAACCAGTTGGTGGAAAAAAACTACCTAACAATGGAATTGATGCCCATGCGCAGTATCACCTACAGGAGGAGTCACACAATCGCATGACTTGAACAACTTGTTCAAAGGAAAACAACTTGTCAAATCATCCGAGCCCAATACTAGAAGGCAGACTAATGCACAGCATGTGTATCTACAGCACACATGCCTTGAACACATTTATTAAAAATATTCTGTAGCGAAATAGCAGTGCATCCAGCATTCCCTTTACCATGGCCAAATCTAACCATTGTGCGACCACACATATATCCAAGGAGGTGGCTGAGCAGGTTTGGGAATGGAGAAATGCA
Source organism: Lissotriton helveticus (assembly GCF_964261635.1). Taxonomy (NCBI): domain Eukaryota; kingdom Metazoa; phylum Chordata; class Amphibia; order Caudata; family Salamandridae; genus Lissotriton; species Lissotriton helveticus. The sequence goes on along the minus strand of NC_136073.1, from coordinate 676,648,426 downwards.
CCACCCGAGGTTACGAAGCCCATCCTTTCCAGGAAATATTAGTGGAACTTCCTCAATTCCCACAATGCAGAACTGTTGCTTGTAAAATTGCTCTCTCCAGTGATCTCTTTTTCTAACATTGCGCTCTTCCTTGAAGGGAGAATCTAATGCAGGTGAAGTGTGCCATGTCGCTCTGTCACAGTTCTCATTGAGAAAAGCATATGAAGAAATTGCATCAACTATATAGCACCTGCCTCTTAATTCCATTATTTTTACCAGAGGTCTGTAACTGTTCATTGGCATGCTTTATTTCCATGATGAGCAATAGAGACATTTGAGAGTCTCCGAAGAACTGTCAGCATAGTTTTGCAAAGAAACACTATTGTACTATGCGATCAGTTCTCTTAATATATTGTATAAACTTACAAATAGCATAAGGATATAGGTGAACACCTCCTATTCAGAAATTATAACAGCAACATGTCTGAATAAGCAAGCTTGTATTGATACATTTGAAAGTGCATGTTTTCTATTAGGACGTGAAAAAGTGAGATTTGTTGTCAAACTTCAAAAGGTAAAATATGTATATTTTACTACGTTGTTATTCCCACTAATGTTAAAAAAAAGCTATCTAACAGACAACAGATTTTGAAATGGAAAGGGTTATGAATTTTAGACATAGTAACAAAGGTCTACACAATAGCTCCCAAAAAGGGTATATCGTCATGCAAAGTCTCCGACTTAAAACCAAAATATGATGTTATCGGATTTCTGTGCCCCTGTGCCTACTAGCGCCTCTCACTGTCCCATAGCCTTAAACCTTTCACTGCTTCAAGCAAGACAGGGGAGCGCATTGTGCTCTCTCATACCTTTCACTGCCTCAACAACAGTCTCCTTCTGCCGATTAATATTGGTCATGTAAGCCACACATACCTATGGGACCTTCTTGTGTCCCACAAACAACTGTCATTCTATTTTACATGTTAAATTGCCTTCCATTTAGCCTATTGTTGCCCATTCATTATCAGTGAAAATATATTTCTGATATATATATTGTTTTTAATAAATGCACGTTTTATTTCTTGATTTTCCTTTCTCTTCCTTTCACTTTTTTCATGTAAATCCGCGTCAAAGGCATACTTGGAAGCACCTATAGACTCACCCTCAGTTTGCTTGGTATCTCGGAGAGATTTAAATATTTGATATAGGTCTTCAACCACATAACAAAATGGAACCGCTAGACTGTTGCATCAGATTCTTTTGTCATGTAGCAGTAGTTGTTCAGTCTGTCAATCCACATGCACTATCACAGTGAGAGATATTTTGGTGTTCCATTGATCGTGGAAGGTAGCCTCACAGTCTTGGACATCCTAGGAACATGGATGGGTGTCACTGCAACTCCATCATCCAAAATACAGGTATAGTTAGGGATCAAATACACAATAGCCAATTTGTCTCAGGAAAGCAGAAACTAGGCTTTGCAATTCTGCTGCTATGGTGCAAGTTCACTGTTGCTCTGTACTCTACCTAGACAGACCGTCAATCATTGGCTAGCCTACTAAAGAAAAACCCATGCTTTACTTAGTTAGACACAAAAGAAAGGAAGTCAGTAAAGTAAGGTTATCAACTAGCAGTACAGTCATCGTCATAGTTTTGACAGTTAGACAGTACATCTAGTACAGAAATGTTTGTTTGTATAAGAAGCATAATAGTTGTCATCCTAGTGATAAACTCCTTTTTTTCATTATTCCAGCTCCAAAAACGAACACCATACTGTGTTTCGATGCAGAGTTATTTATAAACCCATGAAGGGGCAGACACCTCAGATGGCATAGTGTCATCAATGGTTTTATAATCCACAATAATCTCTGGGTTTTGTTGGAGTGGACTACGAATACTTACACCCTACGTTATGATTCTACATGTGGCTACTGTGTTGTCAATATAAACAAGAATGATCTACTGATCCAGCAGGCCACGTAGAAGAACCACTAATCAAAGTTTAATCAGATACGAGGCAGGGACTCCAAAAGAGGTAATCTCCACTGAACCGATCAGAGATTTATGTATGCTACACCAGTCATCTCATTATTTGTATTGCACAGGACACTGCTGGGAAGCTGCTCCTAGGCGCATGCAACAAACTAAAACCTAAAGAAAGGCAGAGGTAAGTTAAAGAAGTATATAGGAAGAGGGGAGTGGGGCAGAGCGCTAAAACTGAAATGCAGTTCTCGGAATAACGGCCCACTTGAGATGATTTCCTGAAATAGCAGTTTTTTCTGAACACTAGCAGTTTAAGATTCCTAGAGAAGTGAATATCTTGCAGTACAATGGTCAAAGTAAATTAGTTCTAAAGTGAGTACTTAAATTCTGCTCCCACGTAGATAAAAGGGCAGCAACTTTTTTTTAAATGTAATTAATTTCGTGACTAGGCAAAGAGCTTGAGGTTTTGATATCAAAGTCCTTGAGACATGGTTGCTTTACCCTCTATTGGGTGTATTGAGATCCTGTTTTTCAAAGTGTCTCCTAGAAAATAGTCAAAGCTTTGACTCTTCTTTATAGTGAGGAATCAGTGGAGATCTTTCAAATGTGGAGTAACATGCTTCTCTGTGCAGAACTTGAGAAAGAATTTGGCAACTGGATATGGAACCTGTTGCACTTTGGTACACATTTAGAGTAGGCCAAGTAAAAGGATCTTACAGGGGTGTCATCTTGACATTAAATTCAACATATAAATCTATTTTTATGTTTAATTGACAGGATTTCAGCGACTTCATTGTTCTTTTGTATCTAGTAGGTAGTAGAAAGTTATGTTGATAATTAAATCTACTTATGGAATAAAAGTGCTTGAGAAAAACATCTGCCTTATTTTGTTTGACTTTGGTGGGTTGTTACTGTTCAAGGATTGTACATACCAGAAAAATGGCCATTGGGATTTAAATTACCATCTAATTTAATTGCAGTTGAGCATCATGTACTTACATGTGATATGAAACATTCATGACAACTTAACAAAATTATCTGGTGCAATAGTGAAATCTTGAACAGATTAACAAACTCCTGATGAAATGTTGCTGCATCACTACAGACATAGGGAGTAACTTGCGAAAGAGAACCAAGACCTTCTTTGCACCTTACTCCTCTATACACCAGCCATCCAGACAATTATGAAATGGGCAAGTAAACAAGGCTAGGAAGGTTTTTGACTACAAACAACAATCTACAGCACCAGCAATCATAGCCAGATTTAAACATACACAATTCAGAATATGCCAATGAATTAATTCAGTTATTGGAAAGAAAGACCAGAGTCTAGACTGTTGAGGCGTAGGTCTACAACAGCCACAAGAACTGTCTTCTCAAATAGCATCTATAGTTCATTGAATGTAAATGCTTATCAGCTGACTGGCAAGACACAAAGCATCTAAACAAACTCTACTGCTGCTAAGGCAATTATCTATTTATGGACAGAAATTAATGCTTTTGTTGAACTGGTGGTCAACATCAACTAGCAATGTGAATTCCAACATGTGGAGAGGATCTTCATTCAGGTGGTGTGCACATCCTAATTTAGTTTGTGAGTAGGTGAAGTTTGCAGGATTATTTGAGCAGCTAAAGGGGCAGGTCAAGGGGGACCAAGATGAATCAGATACCAGAACAACCTTTTAAAGTATGCCAAACAACCAATCCTCGTTGACAATCACAAATCTCTGGATACTAAAAATGAAGGCTCTGGTTCACCAGGGTGCTCAAGGTGATATCGGAAGAGGACGAGGTAGTCTTGAAACAAGGAGAACCTTTGGTGGTGATTACTAACTCTTTTAACATTTTTGTCAGCAGGCCTAGGTTCAAGTTCCACTGTAGATAAATTGCTATGAACACTTTACTAGTAGTTAGCTAGAAACAGGGTTGAAGAAATGCTCAAATAGCTGAAATGGACCTATGGACTATGCAATATAATTATCCAGTCTATGGCCTAATCAACCCCAAAGCCTAACCAATCCGACGCATTCAAGAACCAAGACCTGGACTAGCAACTCATGCTGGAATCCCAAAGTGTGTAATTTCGAGTGCAATCCACCCCATCCAAGGAACCACTATAGAGCGTTTTGATGATAACATGTCCGCTCCCAAAAGAGACTAGAACTTGTTTGGTTTGAGCTTTGGGAGCATAGAGGCAGAGAAGTCTTGGTTCAAGCAAACGTTTTATAGAACAGCTCTGGCTTTTAACAGTAGGCAGGGCTACCCTACAACATGGGAATAAGAAACAAGATTATGAAGCACTCACATCCGTGTATGTTGGCCCAAGTAGTAGAATGCTTGTTAGAGCATATGAGGTTTGAGATTCTTTGGCAAAGCTGACAACTTAAAGATGCCAGTCCTTGAGCATTAGATTCTACAGATAACAGAACTTTTGTAGGGCTGTGCAGAGTCACAACACTGGAACAGCTTGGTCTTGCAGATCAGGATGAAGGGCAAATTAATACAATTATGTATTACGGTCCAGCAGTGAAACGAAAGGGGTGTTCTAATTGAAGAACACATCTTAGCAAGGTTACAGCATCTGGCATTAGCAAACAGATATCAAATAAGCATTAAAGAAACACTTGTTAAAGAGGAGAAGCTTGGTGTGTCTACTTACTTCTGCAGCATAGAATGCCATTCGCCAAGCCGGTCACCAACAGGAAACTGTTTTATCGTGCTTTGAATCTTCACCTTCCACTCTCTCATATAGTCGTCAATATCAAACACAAATGGCTGTTGTCCAAAGTTGGCGTCTACAATCTCACCTGGCGTCTGAAGGCCAACTGTTGGGTACAGATTTGACTGCAAGAAAATTATGAATTCAGCTTCTTCAACAGGCCTAGGATTCCAACAATGAAACTCAATCAAGATTTGAGAAGAAAGAGGAGGAGGCACTGCTAACAAAGTGCACAAGTACAGACAGTCATAGGTGGACAAGAGAGCTCTGCCATCAAGAAAATTAGAGGGAGAGGCTTATCAAGTCATCAGATAAGCCAAAAGTGTGATTAGTTAAGTGATTGATTGATTGATTGATGGGCTATATTTCGATATAAAAATACCATAAAAGCTTGTACAACAAATACAAAATACAGCATAAATAACAATCACATTCAGTTTACACAAGAGATTAAAACAAAGGGAAGATATTTAAAACAGATAAGACCGAATTAAATTGACATTGAAAGCCTACTTGCACGAATCAACCAAGACCATTTTAAAAATTTTGATACAGCACAAACAATCACAGTGGATGTATCAGACAGTAAAATGCGCAGCGCCACTTTATGCTGGCGGGTGCCAAAAGTCTACATAGGGGTTTTAACCAACGGCTCCTGGGTGCCCGGTAATCTGGGCATTCAAAAAGAATGTGGGCTACCGACTCTACTCGGGTGGGACATCGCGTGCAGAATGGGGACGATTGGTAAGGCGGTTTTCAGCGGGCAACAAACTCACCTACTGGGAGGATCCCCACTCTAAACTTAAAGTACAGGGTACGGTCAAAAGGGGTGGAAATGATGTCTAGATAAGGTTCATAAGCCACCACATCTTTAATCCTCACAAAAGCTACAGTGGAGTTACAATGTCGTGAATCTGAATGTAGTTTGGAGGAGACCCAATTCCAGTACATCTTTTTAATCACAGCTTTGGGTGGGGCAGTTCTCAATGCCCATGCATCTGCTAACCCTATCTCCGCTAATAGCCATTTAACATCCCTCAGCCATTTAATCCTGGACCAGCCTACCATGGCCATAACCTCTGCTAGTGCTTCCGCATAAGGGGCTAGTTCGGGCACCCGCCACAGCCGGGCCCAAAGAAGTAGGGGGCGAAGTTAAGTGTAGAACAGGATAGAGCAATGTCTTAGAGCTGATCAAATTTAAAGCTCAGAAGCTTGAGAACCACACATACCATTGATGTTAGAATTTAAGCACTACTCAAAAATAACCCAACCTTCTTCCAATTGCCAAATGTTATTTGGAGCTGGCAGTCACTCCTCCTAGTCTGCGGCACAGTAATCTTTTTAGTCTAAAAATATTCTCTACACACAAATGTGAACTAGTTTTGTACTTTGAAAAATGTCAATTGATTATACTTACAGGAAGGTCTGTGAATGCTATACCTGTGGGTAGAAACATAAAAACAATAAGCATTGTTTTTAAAACTATGTAGTCAAAGAAAAATACATTATTTGTGTTTCATAGAACTTTAATGTGCAATAAATACAGCAACCTGCTATCTCATTTTCTGCCCGGATAAGAAAAGAGGAGTTGGCCCCTACAGAAGAAAAGGATGTGTCAATCCTGAGGTGGGAGGTAGGCCAGGCATTTTGACTCAGCTGGGTAGGATATGGGAATTCTGCTGCAGGATGCAGAAGGGGGGATAGATCAACTTTTTGGGCACCTTACTCCCAAAGGATTCACTGCATTACAAAGAAGGAGGGGCTGCAATAATTGTTCAAGCTCAAACAAGGTATGGTCTGACAATTGAGATCCATGATTATCTGTGTCCAATTAGGAGGTGGAAGTTATTGGGACTGAACAGTTGTAAGTGACGTGACTAACCCACTGATGTAATTAAATGTTTTTACATGGACTTCAACCACCAACATGCACTGGAGCTTCCTGGAGGCCCACCTGTGGGTGGTATCAGTATTTATTGAGGTAATGTTTGTTCCACGGCTTTGATTGACCTGTCTCGCTGGTCTATGATCAAGGGCTGGGAGCCAGAAATGCCTAAGGCCCAACGAATTTGCCAAGGTTGCTGCAATTTGAAATAAAGCACACGAGAACCTGCTTTGGCATGTGCCTTTGTTTGGGACCAACTAGTGGGGAAGGGGGAGGACAAACTATTGGGGGAGAGATGTGTGTGTGTGTGTATATATATATATACATATATATATACATATATATATATATATATATATATACATATATATATATATATATATATATATATATATATATATATATATATATGTGTATATATTACCTACTGGCGGTCGCCAGTAGGTATATATAGTTAGGATTTTTTCTCTAAGGGATTTTTGAAAATTCTATGTCTAATAACTTTGGCGTTTGTGGACGGAATTGGCTGAAATTTTCAGGAAAATGGCACATTTTGTTTCTGAGCAGCCCTTGAAAATTTGGGGGGGTTCGTCAAGGGGGGGCCGAGAAAAAAGGGGGGTCCCAAAACGTGTTTTTAACATTGAGTTTTCCATAGGGCGGTTGGCCTCACTTTTAGCCCGAACGGCTGAATGGATTTGCACGAAACTTGGCAAAATTGTAGGGACTGGTAGCCCGATGTGCCTTTTGTAGGTCTCAATATATGTGCTCCAGTGGATTTTGAGAAATTAACGTTTAAAAAAAGATATATATCTGTAACAGCGGACCAGGCAGCGTCCCAGGACGCGTACTTTTCGCGCAACGGAGCTTTGTGAAGCGAAGCTGATTGGTTCTCCGGCGTCTGTCAACATTCCAAACAGTCCGTAGCGGCCGCCATCTTGTCTCTCGGTAGGATCGAGAGACAAGAGGAGGCCAAAGCGAAGGGGCAAATGACCATAAGGGGGAATAGTAGATCCTCGCTGACCCCCTAGGTTTGATGTGGAGGTTTTAAAAGGGCCCCGCGGGGCAAAAAAAAAAAATAATAATAATAATCGAACGGCTGAATGGATTTGCATGAAACTTGGCAAAATATTAGGGACTGGTAGCCCGATGTGCCTTTGCTAGGTCTCAATATATGTGCTCCAGTGGATTTTGAGAAATTAACGTTCAAAAAAAGATATATATCTGTAACAGCGCTCCGCTTCGCGTAACGGAGGTTTGCGAAGCTGATTGGTCATTCTGTCACTGGGCTATAGTTGGGCTACATCTGGCTGATATTTGGGCTACATTTGTTTTTTTGTGTGTCTGGCGGCCATCTTTGGGCTACATTGGGCTACATTGGGCTTCATTGGGCTACATTGGGCTACATTTGGGCTCCAACATATATATAGGCCAATGTAGCCCAATATATATTTTTCAAAGTTAATTTTCGTAAAAACCACTGGAGCATATATCTTGAGACATAGCAAAGGCACATCGGGCTACCAGTCCCTACAATTTTGCCAAGTTTCGTGGAAATCCATTCAGCCGTTCGAGCTAAAAGTGAGTCCAACCGCCCTATGGAAATGAAGGAAATGAATGGGTAATTTGTAATTAGCAAATAGCTAATCGCAAACTAGGAATGGTAAAGAATCGCTATTTATTCCTTAAAGTTCGCTATTTAGGAAATGCAAAAAACTTTGATGATACATATGGCGGTTCATCTCTAACAAGATAAGAAGCATAGGGATACATTTATGATGACTGGCGCATCACCAGGGATGTGTTAGTCATTCTGTGCCGCTGTTCCGTCACCTATGGTGTGCTGCATTTACAATGCGGCGCATCATGGGGCAAAAACAGCACAGATGCGTGATGTATCTGTGCCGTAAAGGTGGCGCATTGCTGGAGTTGTATCGCAAGTGTGATGAAGCTCCAGCAAGGGTCGGGGGTGCCCCTGTCGCAGGGTTTCTGTTCTCACACAGAACTGTGGACAGAGGATTGGAACCTCGGCGAATTAGGGTGTCCCAAAACTCACGTTAGTAATCAAAAACTCCTTAGCAAGCTAGGTACAGTGTCACATTGGATATAACAAACTCTCAATGTTTAGACAATCCAGAATATGAACTTATAGTACCTCAGGATACGTGGAACTCATGAACAGTCGGTCGTTATATATTTCTTAGAAACCAGAACATGGAGTTAAGAAGAACACATGTGTATTTGAAATGTTTATTTACTAATGCCGTCTTCTCAGGCGTAGTATCTTAGATTATACAAGTACACATATTATCAGTAGCAAAATTACCAGCATAGTTACTAGTACATAAAAAGCGAATGGTGATAGTATGTTAACATGCTGTAAATGAATAAGAGTTAGCAACACTTATAAGCAGCCGCGGGCCGTGGAGGGAGTTACGGTGAGGCAGGGAGGCGGGGAGGGGGAGAAGCAGGGTGGAGAATACAAGTACACATATTATCAGTAGCAAAATTACCAGCATAGTTACTAGTACATAAAAAGCGAATGGTGACAGTATGTTAACATGCTGTAAATGAATAAGAGTTAGCAACACTTATAAGCAGCCGCGGGCCGTGGAGGGAGTTACGGTGGGGCAGGGAGGCGGGGAGGGGGAGGGGCAAGGTAGAGAGGGCTCCACCCTGCTTCTCCCCCTCCCCGCCTCCCTGCCTCACCGTAACTCCCTCCACGGCCCGCGGCTGCTTATATCTCACCCTCCCTAATACACATATTATATTATTTGCTAAGAAGGTCTCTTTGTGTTGGTTTAGGGCGTGCCCATACTTTAGTGTCTTAGATTTGAAGGAATCACATCAGCATACACCAGCTCTCTCTTCATGTGAACCGCATCAACTGTTGTGTATGTGTGTTCGGCAAAGCAATATAAAACCCGCCTCATGCCCAGAATTGGCAGAAGTTGCACTTATGTTATGAGTATGAAGTCGTGGAGATCAGACCTCATAACAATTCTGTATCGTGTTGTTCTTGAAACTTTAGCACTCGCTGTACAGATATAGTTTAACAAGCAAAGCAGATAGTAGAGCAATAACATATTATTCTCATGTAAACCACGATGAACTACTAGGTGGAAAGCTAAAGCAACAACTAAGTGTCGTGTGCAGAAGTTGCAAAAAAGGAAAAATGGCGTTTAAACCGGTAATGAGCCCATGCTAACTTAACACGGTGTAAAGATATCCAGGACCTAGATGACACCTCCCCATGATCCGGAAACGAACTGAATAAGATAATAGAAGTGCCATCTCATGAGAGCAGATTGCAAGTTTATATGTGGACGGTCCGCAAGGTAAAGCATTAAAAACTAGGAAAATTTAATGCTAAAGAAAAATAAAACAGCCAAGTACTTTATCAAGTCTTAAGCCAATAGGCAAGGTAAATAATAAAAACTTGACAAATAAGTCAATGAATTGTCAATGAAATGCTAGTACTCAGCATATCAAACATGAAAAAGGTCTATGACATAACTGTGTATGCAAAATAAGCTGCAACAGCCTCCAATAGGAAGTCACCGTCTTCATCCGAAAACAGTTCAGCCATCCAATTTAAAAGCGGAAAAGAACATACGTGCTCTCCCAGCACCGGATCCTCTATCACCATCAGAGGACAGCTCGGTGGGTTTTCAAGAAAGCTCTGTTCCAAGAAAGACTGTGCTGCCGCCAGTAAATTCCAGGGACCAAGTAGTCCATGCATCAATGCCACAGCCATAATCCTTTCGCCAGGACAAACCAACTCGTGAGTAATGATAGGAGTCATCAGCTGATTAAAGTCGACGTCAGGAGAAACCGGTCCGCAGAGACACAAATCAATGGCCCAATCGAAATCACAGGTCAGGCAGTGAAATACAGGCTGGACACAGGTGAAGTAGGAGAATCGAAAAGATAATCCATATGCCGTGCTTAATATCGCCAACGGCATTGTGCCATAATATTCTAGCATGCGATTGCGGAACAGTGTCAGCAGCTGCAGGGTGGGAGGTTGCATAGGAGGGACATCCATATTTTAAAATGTAAAAAAGCACAAGAGCGTCCGCTGGTAATGCAAGTAAAAATGCCAATCCACGAAGCAGAGTGGAGAAAATAGAATGAAAATAAGCAGGGATGACTCCAAAGATTTTCTCAAATGAAGTCACGAGACCACTGGTAACAACTTTAAAAAAGTGCGCCAGGGCCTTTGTGGAGGATGCGTTAAAGATAGTCGGAACCATCTTGCTGAAATTGAAAGGCAAATCTGAATTGAAAAGGGTCTGCACCTCTGTACGGGTGTTCGCTATGTGAAGCACGAAAGTTTCACGGGCCAAACTCAAGGCCACCTCTCTCTGAGACAAAAGAGCTCTTATTCTTGCCATGCCGTTGAAATCTGTCCCAAGGTTGGTATTTGTGGCCAGATTGAAAACTCCCTATGTTCATGTGTGGGAGGAAATAGAACATTTCTGCAGCAAATACCCGTTCACTTACTGTTACGATAAAAGGAATACTTTTAATTAACTCAGAACAATCTTCATTATTGAGCATCAAATAACTACCATTTTCCAACAACTTGAACGTGGGGATGATAGCAGGAACTGGCGTGCCTTGCAACACGCAAGCCATATTTGGTCGGTGTTTGTTGCATGAACCGTGTAACTGTATGTGCCTACACATTAGTGAATGATCTGGCGTCTCAGTGCATTCCTCTCCATTCAGATAAACTTCTTGATCATCTTTGAAACATCTGTATGTGTATGGAAGCGACCAGACCTCATGAAGAAAAGCACTACCTACAGGTTCATAACGACCTATTGGTATATATTTCATACAATTTGAAAACTTATATAAAGCAAAAGGCAGCGTTATTAAACCGTGGATAAGGCACGTTGCCAAAAAACCCGCAATCCTCTGCTGCTGATGTCACTGAGCATGTCATGAATGATGTAATATGTGACATCATCAGCAGTGGATTACGGGTAATAGTATCTCTAGTTTACTCCCCTATAGCTGTCTTTCTTTTAACATAAGTGTCTGTTTCCTTCCCTTATACTTACTGTTTTTGGTTCGCTTCCGGTTCGCGTACCGGCGAGCGAACTGGGAAGCGAACTAAGAGAAATAGAGGTTGGCACAGTTCCAAATATTGTACCAATTTTTTAATAACGGGGAGGTAGTTCTGAAAAGAACTTTTTTTTTAATTGTTTTTGTTGTTTTATATTTTTTTTATTATTTTTCGGAACATTTTTTTACTTTTTTTGAATTTTTCTGAACAGTTTTATATTTTTTGGGGTTTTTCTTGGAGGGGGCAATGAAAACGATTCATTGTAAGGGGCTCAACAGGAGCAACAAAACAAAAAAAGAAGTATTTATTATTTTGGGCGTTTCGTACAAACTTGCATATGATAGTCAATAGCTCTGTTGATCAGAGTGATGCTTCTTTCTCCGTAGGAAATGAATCCATCGCAAAATACGCAGATGTGTTTTACTTCACCAAATTTCATTTGTATATTTGGCACCATCTCCCTGCCCTCTGGTCCCGTTACTTCCGGTACAACAGATCTTCTGGCCATAATAGGGAGATTATCTAGGTCGTTCCGAAACTGTGCAGCACTGTAGTTGTTAGGATGCCACCTAGTCATATGGCGATGCATTGTGTAGTTTCCGAAACTGTATTTTTTCTCGGTTCCTCTGGACAGTCTATCTTGACATATAAGGCAAGTTACGTATCTTGCATTTACTTTTTTCTGACCTTTGGGAATTTTAAAAAATTGCCAAATGAAGTTTTCTTTCCGGTGAGACGTCCTGGGCTGCTCAGGCAAAAACTGCCTCTCTTCGTGCTCGTCGTCCTGTTCCTCTTCTTCCTCTTCTTGTTGAATTATAACTTGAGCAGGTGGTCCACTCTTCCTTGGATGTGGTGGAGGTGGTGGGGAAGCACCAGCTGAAGCTACTAAAGAAGCCATTGCTCAGTGATCACAAAGGGTCTTTCTCTCACAATGATGAAAGTCAGAGTGAGGAAAGAAGGAGGGATTTTCATCATTTGGGAAAAACAAGAGTTCTCAACCAATCAAAAGTGTTCATTTTAGATTATATGACCTAGTCTTACATCATTAGGAAACCAAAAGTGAAATGAACCAATGAAAAGTGTTATTACCAAGTCACATGACTTGCTGTGTTTACGTTAAGCGCTTTGCAGGGCCTCCCGGTTTGCTTCCAGAAACCTGCGCTTTGCGACTCGCTTCGCGTACCAGTTCGCTAACGTAGCACGTCATATGACGTATCACGCGACAACGTGAAACGTCATGCGGACGGGAGGCGTCACGATGTTGTTTTCTAACGCGGCACTTGCGGTAAAGAAACGTTTACCGGCTCGCGGTCTATTTCGCGGCATCAAGGTCAGCTAACGGGAAGCTTCCCGATTCGCGAAGTGGGAACGAAGAAAAAAAAATATTTAAAAAAAAAATTATTCATAAACATATAAAATATATTTTTGGATTTAAAGAAGAATGCATTTTACAGCTACAGATATTAGCTGTTAAAAAACCAATGAAATTCACAGAAAAAACCATAGGTTATAGACCATATATAGTTAGGAATTAGCATTTACAAAACCTTGAAAATTCACTGAAAAAACCATAGGTTATAGACCATATATAGTTAGGAATTAGCATTTAGAAAACCTTATTTTACTCACACAAAACCATTGAAATTCCATATATAGTTAGTTGCACTAACTATATATCGCGCACCCGCAATCCACTGCTGATGATGTCACATATTACATCATTCATGACATGGTCAGTGACATCACTGATGACATCACTGATGACATCTCAAATGACATCACTGATGACATCATCTAGTGTGTGTGTTTTTGTAAAGTTTAAATACGTTTTACATATTGAAGAATGACTGGATGTATGGAAGACTGAGTGTGTGTGTGTGTGGCTGGCTGGGAGGTGTGTGACTGTGCATATCAATGTGTACTTGTATCAGTGATTGTATAAGAGAGTAAGTATGTGTTAGTATATGTGTGAAAAGTATGGTGTTCTGTGTTCAACTATAGATGAGGAAATCGAAGTGTGATTGATTCTTCACAGGACTGACTAGGTGTATGAGTGCATATGATAGTGTTCTAATAATAACTGACTGTATGTATGAGTAATTGTATGGGTGAATGAGTGAATGTGTGTGTAGACGCACGAATCAGTGAGTGCGTATGTAGTAACTGGTATTGGTGTGTCATGATGTCATCAGTGATGTCATTTGAGATGTCATCAGTGATGTCATTTCAGATGTCATTAGTGATGTCATCAGTGATGTCACTGAAGTATGGTGTTCTGTGTTTAACTGTATAGATGAAGAAATGGAAGTGTGATTGATTCTTTACAGGACTGACTTGGTGTGTGAGTAACTCCATGGATGAGTGGCAGTGTGTGACTGTCTGCATAGGTGTATGAGTGCATATGATAGTGTTGTAATAATGAGTGACTGTATGTATGAGTGATTGTATGGGTGAATGAGTGAATGTGTGTGTAGACGTAGGAATCAGTGAGTGCGTATGTAGTAACTGGTATTGGTGTGTCATGATGTCATCAGTGATGTCATTTGAGATGTCATCAGTGATGTCATCAGTGATGTCATTTGAGATGTCATCAGTGATGTCATCAGTGATGTCACTGACCATGTCATGAATGATGTAATATGTGACATCATCAGCAGTGGATTGCGGGTGCGCGATATATAGTTAGTGCAACTAACTATATATGGAATTTCAATGGTTTTGTGTGAGTAAAATAAGGTTTTCTAAATGCTAATTCCTAACTATATATGGTCTATAACCTATGGTTTTTTCAGTGAATTTTCAAGGTTTTGTAAATGCTAATTCCTAACTATATATGGTCTATAACCTATGGTTTTTTCTGTGAATATATATATATATACATATACATACATATATATACATATACATACATACATATATATATTACCTACTGGCGGTCGCCAGTAGGTAGTTATAGTTAGGATCGTTTTCCATAGGAAATCCGCAACATTCTATTGGGAATAACTTTGGCGCCGAATGAGGGATCTGCCTGTAATTTTCCTTAACTTTGCCTCGCTGCGCTCCGCTCCTTCCCTGAAAGTTTCGGGGGGATCCGTCAAGCGGGGGCCGAGATAAAAGGGGGGTCCCAAAACGTGTTTTCCCCATGTTAATTTCCGTAGGGCGGTTGGACTCACTTTTAGCCCGAACGGCTGAATGGATTTCCACCAAACTTGGCAAAATTGTAGGGACTGGTACCCCGATGTGCCTTTGCTATGTCTCAAGATATATGCTCCAGTGGTTTTTACGAAAATTAACTTTGAAAAAATATATATTGGGCTACATTGGGTGCTATATATATATGTTAGAGCCCAAATGTAGCCCAAAGATGGCCACCAGAGACAAAAAAAAAACAAATGTAGCCAAAATATCAGCCAGATGTAGCCCAACTATAGCCCAATGACAGAATGTCCCAGAGTGTTCTAAAGAACAACTAGAGCGCTAACAATCTTACTTATGACAAAAGTATGGCACACCTGAAGTCATCTTGATTGGAATAAAGTGTTAACACTTAAAACATTTAATTTGCAAAGGAACAAAATGAGGGGGTTCATTTTGCCATAGAAATTATGATTAGTGCTGAAGAAAGAAAAATTAGGGCACATTTTGAGTGACTTCTCAAATCCTCTTATATTTCATTAAAAAAAATCTGATATGCAGTCTCCCAAGATGGCCACCAGAGACAAAAGAGCCCAAATGTAGCCCAAATATCAGCCAGATGTAGCCCAACTACAGAATGTCCCAGAGTGTTCTAAAGAACAACTAGAACGCTAACAGTCTTACTTATGACAAAAGTATGGCACACCTGAAGTCATCTTGATTGGAATAAAGTGGTAACACTTAATACATTTAATTTGAAAAGGAACAAAATGAGGGGTTTCATTTTGCCATAGAAATTATATTATATATGCTGGAGGGAGCGCAGCGGACGAGCGCAGCGGGCGCGACGTAGGCGCGCCGGAGTTGCGCTAGAGTCAAGCTCGTCTGCGCTCGTCCGCGAGCGTCCGGGACTAGGGGCTGGGGATTCCGCCTGCTCCTACATATACACATCCGCTGATTTACTAGCGCTACGTCCAACAACATCGATGTGTCCTCCCATTCCCCACAGCACGGCTAAACGAACTGCCAGTTTAGGCATTAGCAACTCTGTCACGTCGATAGCCGACTCTGTTCCTGAATACGCGATGCTCACTACCCCACCCAGCACTACTTGTACATTTAAGTGTAAATACTTAAATACTCGTTCCATGATCAAACATCAAACGGATATTTTCCTGTTATTAGCGGATTCACATCTTGACATGTTGCTATTATCCGAAACCTGGCTTACCCCGGACTCACTGCCGGACATCTTAGCAGCGTTACCAGCGGACTTTTACATTCTGTCTGCCATTCGTCCGGGAGGGAAAGCTGGGGGAGGAGTAGCTATCATTGTTAACAAAAAACACCAACTTAGACAACTGTCATCTCTGCCTCTGTCCAACACAGAAAACTTAGTTGCTAAATTGGATACCCCCAACGGAACACTCGTACTGGTGCTAATGTACCGTCCTCCGCAATATATGGCTACATTCCCTTCTACCTTAGCTGAGTCATTGGCTCCTTTGGTCACCAACCATTCCAAACTCCTTTTGGTTGGCGACTTAAACCTCTGGTTTGATAACACAGCGTCAGACCCACAAGCTGCTGAGACAAAGGAACTTCTTGACGATCTCAATTTGATACAATTTATCGATATTGAGACCCATCAGAAAGGTCATAGCCTCGACCAAATTTGGTCGTTGAATTTACCTATCTCTTCAATAGCTATAAAACCCTGCAGCTGGTCTGATCATCACTGCATAAGCTTTTCTTTCCAACTAGAAAAGAACACTCAATTTAAGTTACAAACCTGCAGGACCATTAGGAAATGGACTTCCATGGATATGCCCATGTTTTTAAATTTTCTAAATGCCTCTCTTCCCCTGGAGAGCACTAACGTGGAGGAGGCTGATTCTCGGCTTAAAGAATGGCTTTCCTCTGCGATTAATATTTATGCTCCACCTACTCGCCTTTGCAGTGCTAGGAGCAAGGATGCACATAAATGGTTCACTCCTCAGCTAAAAAAACTAAAACTGGAAGTGAGGCAACAGGAAAGGGCATGGCGCTCTCAGTACTGCCCCCTAGCCAGGGCTACTTATTGCCTAGCAAGAAAGGCTTACCAAAAAATACTACTAAATCAAAAAACTGCCTATTTTTCATCTAAAATTTTAAACTCTTCTAATAAGTCAAAGGAGATCTTCAGGATAGTGAACGACCTCTGTAATGATGAAAGAACCTCTCCTCCGGTTGTTCCTACACAAGCTTTATGCAATTCCCTGAATGATTTCTTTAATGATAAGATTTTACTGATCAAACAGCACATCTCCACTCTTCCAATGTGTGCCCCTGTGGATGACATTTTTTTAAATCCCCTAACTTTACACTCTTTTCCCCTTATGGACTTGAAAGTCTTTTCAGAGCTATTAGTTAGAGTCAAATCGGGCTCCCCTATGGACGTCTGTCCCCCTCTAATCATGAAGGAAATTGGTCGTGCCATTCCTAATAGTATGATGTCCCTGCTTAACAACTCGCTCATCTCAGGGACGGTTCCTAGCAGTTTTAAGCAGGCTTTATTGATACCCCTTACGAAGAAACCCGGAGTGGATCCATCGGACCTCACGAATTACCGGCCTATATCCCTGCTGCCCTTTTTGTCCAAAATGTTGGAGGCCCATGTTACCAACTGCCTCTCAAATTTTGTGGAAGAATCGGGCTATTTGCAACCCAACCAAGCAGGATTTCGGCCTGGCCATTCTACTGAGGCAGTCATATTGGCTGTCCAGAACATCTTGAGGTCCAATGCTGACAATAATCTTCACCAAGCCCTTGTGCTCCTCGACCTGTCTGCCGCATTCGACACGGTTGACTATTCCATTCTGGTCAACCGTGTCGAACAGGCAGGCCTTAGAGACTCTGCTTTGGCTTGGTTGAAATCGTTCTTATTTGAACGAACCCAGTCTGTCTGTCTAGGATCTTTTTCAGCTCCTAAACTTAATTCCTTCTGCGGGGTCCCTCAAGGCTCTTCCCTTTCCCCCTTATTATTTAATTTGTATATGCGGCCCCTTCTTTTTGCTCTGAGTAAACACAAAGTCACTGTATATAACTATGCAGACGATCTGCAGCTAGTTTTTACACTCAATTCCCCAAATGCTGTGGAGGATTTTCAATCAACCATGACTCTGATCCAGAACTGGATGTCTTTAAACCATCTAAAATTAAATCCGGGGAAAACCGAGCTGATTTTGCCCGGTAAGAGTGAAATTGGCTGGAGCCCCAATTTCTGGCCCACGGACATGGGCCTTCCCCCAAAGAAATCACAAACAGTAAAGAGCCTGGGGGTTACTCTTAGCGAGGATCTTTCTTTAAAATCTCAGATCGGTACGGTGGTGTCCTCTGGTTTTTTCCAATTGAGAAAAATCAGGAAAATTGCACACCTCCTCACCCACTCTGCCCTAATCCAGGTGGTCATGGCTCTAATCCTCTCCCATATTGATTTTTCCAACAGTCTCTATTTAGGCCTACCTATAGGCCAACTTAGAAGACTGCAGTATCTGCAGAACCAAGCCGCGAGACTGATTTGTAATGTTCCCAAATGGGTCTCGATCAAATCAGGCATGGAGACCTTGCATTGGCTTCCTGTGGCTCAAAGAGCTGAATTTAAAGCTGGCTGTATTATTTTAAGGCTTTGCAAGGGAAGGGCCCTTCCTTTATTAAACAGCTGATTGGCAGATACGTTCCTTCACGTAGCTTGAGGTCAGCCCACAAAGACCTACTCGAGGTACCTCGCTTTAAGAAGAAACGACAGGGAGGTAGCAGCTTTCATTTTTTAGCAGCAACCCTGTGGAATTCTTTGCCGCCAGCTCTCAGGCAGTGCAAGGAGTTTCTTGCCTTTAGAAAGGCATTTAAAACGCATCTATTCACACAGGCATATTTGAAATAGAGACTTTCGTTGTTTTATCCTTGTTATGTTTTTTATCTCTTTCCAGCGCCAAGAAGCCTTTGGGCGTATGCGCGCTTAATAAATTTTAATTAACATAACATAACATATATATATATATATATATATATATATATATATATATATATATATATTCACTGAAAAAACCATAGGTTTCGCACCAGTTATAGTTAGAAATTAGCATTTAAACAACCTATTAAATTCACTGAAAAAACCATAGGTTTCACACCAGTTATAGTTAGGTGGAAATTTTACTCGCATAAAACCATTGAAATTCCCACGTTATAGTTAGTTGGACTCACTATAACTTGCGCGTGCAATGCACTGCTGATGACGTCACATATTACATCCCTCATGACATGGTCAGTGACATCACTCATGACATCACTGATGACATCTCAAATGACATCACTGATGACATCATCCAGTGAATGTGTATCTTTCTGAAAAATAAATATTTTTTATATATGTATATCTAAAGGTTGATGGAAGAATAAATGGGTAAATAAATGTCTAAATGGATGTTTTTTTTGTGTAAAATTGATTGGTTAACTGACTTATTAAATGTATCTTAGTGAATACATATATTAGCGAGTAATGTTTAAATATTTAAATATCTGTATCTGTGTCTCACTTTGTGTATAAGTGGCTGCATGGGTTGGTGAGTAGCTACATGAGTCTGTATATGGGTTATTAGTTGTTTTTTTGAGTATCAGTATCAGTGTCTGTATGGTTCGGTGGGGGATATTACTTAGAGCACAGATGCATGAATGAGTGACTCACTATTTGTATGTATTTTGAAGACAGCATGTGTGCAAGACTGTATGGGTGGATGATTGTGTGTATGGGTGGGTTAGTGAGTATGTGTTTTTATTATTGATTGTTTAAGAGAGTAAATATGTTTCCGTTTCTGTAGAAGTATGTGTAGTGGTGTGTATATAGCAGTATAATCAAGTAAATGTTTTTTTGATAGTTTATTTGCATGTGTGAATTTGTGTGCGAGTAACTATATGGATGAGTATTAGTGTTTAACAGGATGTATAGGTGTATGAGTACATATGATGAGTAAGTACATGCATGAGTGACTATATAGAACTGTTGGTGAATGAGTGGATGTGTATGTAGATGTTGGAATTACCTAATAAGTTGTTGTAATTGGTATTGGTTTCTCCTTTTTTAAGAAAATGTTAGTTTCTATTTTTGAATGTGTGTGTCAAAGGTTATTTTATGCTGATAGGAGGTCTGCCACTTTGTCACAAGGATGTTGTCATGAGTGATGTCATTTGAGATGTCATCAGTGATGTCATGAGTGATGTCACTGACCATGTCATGAGTGATGTAATATGTGACGTCATCAGCAGTGCATTGCACGCGCAAGTTATAGTGAGTCCAACTAGAACGTGGGAATTTCAATGGTTTTATGCGAGTAAAATTTCCACCTAACTATAACTGGTGTGAAACCTATGGTTTTTTCAGTGAATATATATATATATAGATATATATATATATAGCATTGGGAATATTAATAGCAAAGGAGACAGAATAAAAGGATTTAAACAAAGTAAATGCTATTATTTTTTTAGCAATGTATACACGTATATTTCATGTTTAAACGCCGATTTACTATGTTATCAATTGCACAGATGCAACCCTGACAGGCAGGATACACATGCCCAGTATGAAGCAAAGGCAGCCAATGTTTTGCATTTGGTGGGATCATGACTTTTAATGTGTCCTTATTGGTGAGAAGTTGTCTTAACTGCTGGCAAACACGAGTGGGTCTACTGCAGGTCTATGTCCACTGTTGGCTCTCCTACACTACACTGTGGAAATTCACGAATCCCCCAGGATGATGCATGACCCAGATCTCCTGTGACAAAGAGAAGACTCGCCATGTTCTAGAAATGCTCTAAAATAAATTAAGATAAGGATTCAAGATATTGATATTTGTAATGGTTCGGAAAAGTCCCTAAGCACACCTTACAATTACAGACCTAGAAAGGTCCAGTCCAATTTTGAAAATAACTTACTGAATATAGTACTT
Organism: Lissotriton helveticus; assembly: GCF_964261635.1. Lineage (NCBI taxonomy): Eukaryota > Metazoa > Chordata > Amphibia > Caudata > Salamandridae > Lissotriton > Lissotriton helveticus. Next base: position 676,627,667 of record NC_136073.1, on the reverse strand, counting down.
TGGCACCTCTGCTCACATGGCACCATCTGTGATGCACCTAGGTCAATCATTATTAGTCTTAAATGAGTATTGAAGTAAAGATGTCTGCAGTATGTGGGATGTCTATTTGCCAAAAGAAATGGACAGTCCAAGAACAAGTACAAATGTAAATGAAAATGAAAATACATGGCAAGTACACCAATAGTTGAGTCAATTAAACCCTACTAATGCAAGGTTGCTATGTATTGATTACGTGTAATGTACCATCCATTATTAACTTTGTATTCATGTTAACCCCAATGTATGTTTTTAGAAACTGTTGATCTGTTTAGATATTCTTGATCAATTTACTTAAAGATTAAACAAAACGCTACACTACAGTTGGTATCCATTGATTTATACACGGTTAATTACATTCGGTTTCTTGTCCTGAGCAATGTACACTATTAGTTTGGATTTTCTGTTGAAAATTTGATACATGAAATACAAATATTGTATTTTTCCCATATTCTTCTTTAAACATAATCAAGAGTTTACATTTCAGTAGAGACTTAAAGGACCTATGCATTAAATTGTTTGAAAGGGACATTATGAGCTGATAAACATTGAAGGGGACGATTCATTACGTGACAGGGTGCAACTAAAAAGCACATCGCTTGTCCTACTCATTGCTTTATTATTGGAATGGGCTGTCTTTCAACCTATGCTGTTAGAAAAACAGATGATACCATATTAAGAATATGGAGCACAGGTAAAGTTTTATTTCGGCAGCATAGCACTTACATTCTGCTTGCGTTTGTTCAATTGCGAAGCCAGCAATTTTACATGCTACACTCAAAGTGGCTTCGACTTATAAACCCAAAACAATTTGGGATATGAAATCCACATATAACCTTTATAAAGCTATACATAAAACAAAATGTGGTGTCAACATACAAGTAAAATGGAGATGAAATAATGCAAAAGACTGTAAAATAATAAAATAAATGAATGCCCTTTTTATAGAAATTCTTCCAGGTTTTGTGTGTCAATGGTTGCCAAGGGCTTCCTCTTGCTTAGAATCCACTGATCTCTGGCTACGACTTTTTCCATCAGAAGAATCCACAATGTTGGTTAGGTGTGTTGGCACCCCTATGACCTTTCCAAACTAGTTGTCTGTTCAGTGAGAGAAGGGCTCCTTAGTCTATTGTGGATGCTCCAGGTAGATAGTCCTTATTGGGAGAGGTATATTCACATTGTCGGTCAGTGCCTCGAGGCATTTTGTGAGAGCTTCAACCTTCTCTAAAATGTCACAAAAAGGGTTACTATCTCTGACCTGCATTGCATTAATAGTCACTCTTTGGAAGACAATCGCTAAACAGGTAATTGTTTAAAGAAGAAATACAAAACACTTAGAACAAACTCGCTACAGTACTGCCTAGAACCCTTAGCATTTTAAGAGATTATAGAAAGTAGGAGAGATCTGGAGGTTGGTTTAAGAGCAGCAACATTTCAAAGGATTAGAAGAAATGAACAAGGATTGAAACAGAAAACAGTATGAGAAAATCAGGGGAAGGATTAGAGATAGGGCAGCTATTGGAATGTTAAACCAGAAGTTAAAGTACGAGAGGGAAAACACAGACACTTTCAGTAGATAGAGAGAAATAGTTTTACAGATTTCGTCTTAAAGCAAATTAAAAATGTTTACATACCTAAGCTATGGCCATTCTTCGTATAAAAGCAGGTGTTGTTGATAAGGTTCACGCAACAGCCAATCACATCGCCGGTGGTGAAAGTGGGGCCATAAGGCTGACCAGTTCCAGAGGAACAGAAGGAGTGCCCGTCATCACCATGGTAACCATATGAATGTTTATCCCAACCTGGAAAGAAAAGAGATTACCATATATAAAAATCCACGGAGGATGGTCAGGATAGGAAGCGATTGAGGGGCGGGGGGGGGGGAAATGAACTAAGGCTATTAATCGTGCTTATGAATCGCCAAAGGTATTGGGGGGGGCTAATATTGTGCCACAGATCCATGAGGGGTTCCTTAAAAACACCTGCTGAAAATATGTAACCATCGAAGGAGCAACACAGAGGTAATTGAGGGGTGAGGAACTACCGACAAAGATTGACCAGTATCAAAGTAGTCCTTACCCACTACTCCTAACACTGAACTGGATGACTGAGATGCCGTGGATCCCGACGTGGCGGCTGCGGCCGGACACGCTGGATGACCCGCCATTCCGTGGTGAGCTGGGAGAGAGGATTTCCCAATATTTTATAGAGAATGAGGGTTCCGCTTCCACCAGAGCAGTGGAGTGGGACGCCTTCAAAACTGTAGTGAGAGGACACTGCATAGGGAAATATGCGGGGGTGCGCAGGACCCTGCTGGACGACCTAGAGAAGGCTGAGCATAAACTGAGGGAGGCTGAGCGAAGGTGCCCCAACCGGCCCGAGCTTCAGGGGAAGGTTAGCGACGCGAGGGAAGCGGTGGCAGTGGAGGTAGAGCGCCTTCGCAGTTTTGATTATAGAACATATTTGACAAAATCGCACGCGGAGGGAGGTAAAACTGGCACACTCCTAGCCTTGCTGGCGAACCCCACTAGGAGCAGTCACCCGATCCTGGCTTTGAAGGGAGGAGGCGGCTGCGTCGGTAACACGCAATCTGAAATATTAGATGGCTTTCGGGCGTATTACGAGGACTTATATAAGAGTGCACTAGGAGACCAGGGAGAGGCGATAGACGCTTTTCTAAGTGACCTACAGTTGCCGCAGCTCGAACGGGAACAAGCAGACGCCCTAGGGGGCCAAATAGAGCTGGCAGAAATAAAGGGAGCGGTGAAGCGGATGGCATGTAACAAAACTCCGGGTATAGACGGATTGCCCGTGGAATTCTACGGACGATATCTGGACCAATTGGCCCCAAAGCTCCAAATAATATACAATGAAGCCAAAGATAAAGGCCAACTCCCCCAATCCATGCGTGAAGCCATAATGATTCCTCTGCTGAAGCCGCGCAGGGAGCGCATGGACCCGGCCTCCTATAGACCACTGTCCATGCTAACGACAGACTATAAGATCCTGAGTACTGTGCTGGACTCCAGATTGCTAACCCACATGCAAGACCTAGTCCATAAAGACCAGTCCGGATTTATACCCACCCGTAACACAACACACAACATCCGGAGGCTGCTCAGATTGATAGACGACCCGCCCCCAGGAGCAGAGACTCCCCTCGTATTAGCTGTTGACATAGAGAAGGCCTTTGACAGCCTAGAATGGGAGTATCTGTATAGAGTAATGCGGAGATTCGGCCTAGGGGAGGGATACATCACTTGGACAAAAGTACTATACGCGGCGGCGAGGGCAAGAGTGAGGATTGGCACCCTGGTCTCACACCAGTACGAGGTGCATCGAGGTACCAGACAGGGATGTGCACTTTCTCCCCTACTATTTGCACTAGCGGTGGAACCTCTGGCAGCGCTGGCTAGGTGGGGTATTTATTATAAAGGGTTGGAGTTCAGAGGTGCACAACACTTTATCTCATTGTATGCAGATGACATTCTCCTTTATTTGGAGGATGCCAAGGGGGCTGTGGAGGGCGCAGAGAGACTGCTGGCGCGCTTCGGCGCCTTATCAGGCCTGAAAGTGAACTGGGCTAAGACCTGTCTCTTCCCCCTACGGAAGGAGGGGGACCAACACCCAGCCCGCCCACTGCTTAGATGGGAACCTGACTGCCTGACCTACCTAGGAGTACACGTATACCACGAACCGGCGGACATGCTGGACGGCAATGTGGGCCGCTGTGTCCATGCTCTGCGGAACAGCATGTCCTTTTGGGCCACCCTGCCTCTGTCGGTAGCCGGACGGGTATCTCTTTTGAAAATGGTAGCCTTGCCGCGCCTGCTGTACTACTTCAGGACTCTCCCCATTTGGGTGCCTGGAGCGGTTTTTCAGCAGCTAAGATCGGCGATTATATCGTTCTTATGGGGTAAGGGCAGACGCAGGATTGCGTTAACAACACTGACCCGCCCCAAAGACAAAGGAGGCCTAGCGGTCCCGGACTTCGAACTCTACTACCTGGCAGCCCAACTGCAAACACTCACGCAAGAAATTGCAAGAGCTTACCGCGGGCCGGAACGGGAAAGGGACGATGGCACCCCCCCGTCACGTGTTGGCTTATATTGCCCTGCAGCAAAAGCTAGTGCTCAGTGACCTATCCCAAGAGGAACGGACGTTCCGATTATGCTGGAACCGCTCGCAGAAACGGGCGGGCGGGAATCAAACACCCTTATGCGCCCGAAATTCCACTGGGCATGGTGACAGCACTCCCACACGGTGGAGACTGGTCGAGGCTCCAGCTGTGGGAGGAAGCGGGATTGCAGATGGTGGGGGATCTCTACGATGATGGCGTGCTAACCCCATACCAGACATTGCAGGAGCGCTACGGTCTTCCGAGGGGGGACTACCTACTACACGCGGCTGTGGTGAGGGCTGTTCAGGCACACTGGGGGAAGGACTGCTCGAACCGCCGACGACATTGGCTTGCCAGTACACAATGATGGCGGAGGGCACCTTCAAAGCGGTGACGTGCCTCTACTCGAGAATGCTGGGCGAGTCCTTGCAGCCGCTTGCAGCGCTGAAGGTCAAATGGGAGGCGGACCTGCAGAGGGAAATCCCGGACACCGCGTGGTCCCAGCTAGTACGGAGGGCTAGAAAGAGCACTAGAAATGCATGCTTCCAGCTAATACACCTTTATATTATTCATAGGGCCTACCTCACCCCGGGCAAAATTGCACAGTACTTCGGGGCAGTGGACGCGGCGTGCCCCAGATGCAATAAGATAGGAGCGGACTTGGTACATATGCTGAGGGACTGCCCTCACCTGCAGGAATATTGGAAGGACTTAGGCACCACGTTGACTGAGGTGACGGACAGGGACCTGCAGTTCGACGGAGCGGTCAGCATACTACATTGGTTCCCACACACGCCCAAAAACAAAATGTAGAGTAAATTCATTGACATGGGCCTAATCTTAGCGAAGAGGGAACTGACCAAGGGGTGGAAATCAAGAACGGGGCCGACGCACCGGAGATGGTTAAACGAATTTCTAAAATGGGCGGCAGCCGAGAGCACGATCAGGTACCAACTGGCCCGCCGTAGCTCAGACGAGCGTGCCCAGGAGGCGGCATTGGCATGGGAAGTGTTGGTGCAGGCACTCCGAGATAGTTCGGTGGAGGAGGAGTGGGGGGTGGACCCTGAGGACCCTGAAGACCCAACTGAGAGTGTCGCGGTGCCGGCCCCCTCACCGGACACACACACACACACAGTAAACACCGAAATGCTTCTGCCCATCACCACGGGTTCGCGCTACTCAGAGCTAGGCGAAGGCGGGGACACTGAGGGGGGGAGGGGAGTTCAGGGATACAAAATTGAAGAAACTGGAGGAATATTGCCTGACGATACTGGGGGATGGGGAGAACAAGTTGAAAAGCAGACAGCAGATTGCCTCATACAAAGACTATGTGTGGTAGAAATTGTAACATGCACCAAGAATGCAAAAGGCGCCGCCCGGCCTTCGGGATGTGGGCTAAATTGCTGTGTGTACTAATCAGGTGCGGGGATGAGTGGATGTTGAATCTGTACTGAAAAGATTCCGTAATGATAAATATACTGTGCATTTTGTTCTGCAATAAAAACCGTTTACACAAAAAAAAAAATCAAAGGAGTCCTTCCCGCTGTTGTTAAATCATGAAGCTTGATCGTCAAGCATAAAATATACCGATTTGGTTATTTTTCTATTGAGGGGTCACTGAACCCTAACTTAAGACTTGCCAATTTTTGCACGCTGTACTGAGAAGAATAGGCACATCACATTTATATAAAAAGAATTGATTTGAGTGTAGTAGGGATCATATTAGGAACTGATGAGTTAAGCAGCGGGGACTGCTAACGAAACAAGTCGACCAAGTAGGGTGGAATTTCTAACTCCCTACACATACTTCCCCATTTTAACTTTTCCAGCTAGAGAAGCGAATAAAATGTATTTTTTCTACTAGCCAGGAAATTTTTTAATAACCCACACTTTTATTTATTTTGTTTCACACACTCCCTACCACTCCCACCACCCACACCACACATAGCCTATTCACACAAAACTAAGTTCTACCGCGTATTCGTTGGTCTAGCCACGCCCCGCCCCATAGAGGGACGGGAAGACCCCTATGATGAAGCATGACACTATGGGATTCGTAGTGTGTGAGGGGTATTTTAAAAACACTTCGTGCTTCTCCCTGACATTTCAAGGGACTAGCATTACGCACTCACTTATGCATTACAAATAAACATTTAAAAAAAACTTACAAACAAGATAGAATCCTTTTCATTATACATAATAGCAAAGTGCTACAACGACAAACTACCAAAAGCCGTACATTTAAAAATGATAACTCTGCTAAACTGTGCCAGGTCCCAGAGGGAAAAGCATTGGCAAAGCCAATCGATTGGGCTCTAAAGGGGTAAAGCATGCAAATAAGCATGCACAGATGGTTTGTATGTATTACGACATTAAACCCAGAGATAAAGGATGTGCATTAACAGCCTCAAGACTCATTAAGATGCAGACAAGACTAGCATTGGTGGAAGATTAGCTGACTTGAGCCTACTCCAAAAAGTGTGCTCAAAGCCTTGTGAGACTGTAGGTTTTGTTGTTAATCTTTTGGATCACGGTGTCCCAGTGTGCATAGGGTCAACCCAATATGGCATCCACCTTATGGTCAAACCTGCACTGAAAGCATTAAAAAGGACTTGTGCAAAAAAGCATCACTTTCTGTATAATCATGTTTGAGATACAGAACTGAACATTACAAAATGTGATGAGTGAGTGCTCTTTCCAATTGTAAAATAATCCCTCATGTACAAGAATGGACGAATTTCCTAGAAGGTAAAATAAGACACCAAACAGCATGCCTGTGAAACCAATAATCCCCTCTGGGCTTATCCAAGATGTTAACATACAGCGCCATAATTGGTTAAAGGAAACTATGCAATTCAATTCCATTTTGATCATTGGTGATAATAACTTTTCACATCCTGCTATATATTATATTAAAGGAAGATGTTGCTCCTAAAGTACACTCAAATCTCACTTGCTTTTATTTGGTATGCTTAATCATTGAGGCAGCTCGCAGCCTGGGACTGGGGTCCATGGTTAGCTTCACAAATGTACTGAAGCAATGTTGTGTAGACCCCACTCAACCATACTTAATGGGGTTGAAAGAACAAAATGTGTACTGGGTGCTGAAAAACAGACCTATCAGAAAATACCCATTTCACAGTGAAAAGCTATATCTCGATCTAAGGTGTGTTTGACCCTATCTTACCCAATCCTCCCCTTAACTTCTTGTAATCATTTCCTCCTGAGACATAAAACGCACATAAAAGGGTGGGCACCAGCAACTGGGAGGGATAATACTAGCCTCTGGGTCTTTAAAAAAATCATGATTTTCTCAAACCACTGCTGTGGAAAATCTGAATTTTATGGCACTGAGGCCAACATTATGCATGCTTAAAGTCTTGCCATAATATTCCTCACAGCACACTCTATTGGCTTAAAAGAGAATCTCTTAAACACTGTGTCTGTTGACCAATCTGCTGCAGCTCAAATACTTCTTAAACTACCTCCTGACAGCAGAACTTTCGATGCCATAGTCCTCCTTGCTGAATATGCTCCAAACTTGGTAATTTCAATTAATTCCTTCCTCGTGGCCTTACCCCATCTAGCTAATGTAGGACTAGAAAAAGGTTAATGAGGATACCTGAACGAATTCAGCAAATATGAAAATAAGGACCTCCTTGACCCCTGAAAATGACTGTCGTCCTCTTGCGAACACCTAATTACACTCAGTTTTCTTCCATGTTTGGTTAAAAATTGTCCTGGACATAGTCATTATTCTTCTTCTAACATTAAAACACACCCCTTCTGGCAAATCATTTTTTGTTGATATTTTCAGTGCTCTGACATCAGACACCCTTCTAAAAGATGGTAAACATAGAAGCATGGTGAAATTAAACATTACATTTTTCAAATCCAAAAACTCATTCTCACTCTAATCAGCCAACTTCCTTAATAGCAAATTAACATCCCAAATGGAAAAATACTTAGGTCCTGGAGGCATCTTTAACACCTTGGGTGCTTGAGAAGATGCTGTGCTGTGCTGGGCCATAATGAAAATGGGTGTGGTCATGACGAGCTCAGCTCGTCATGAGCACACGAGAGGTATACCTCATGACGAGCTGAGCTCGTCATGAGCATCGAAGGGGTAAAGCGAACATTTCGTATTAGTCTCTTAACCACAGCCTATTCCCCCCACCGGCAAGCCATCCACCAATTCATGGACTGCTGATATTGCTGATCTACTCAGATTCACTGAACTATAGAAACTTCCTCCTAAGAAAACCTCGGTCTAAACATTAATCACATTTACCACAGGTGCTGAAATGGGATCAAATTCTAATGATGAACATCAACATACCATTCTCTTCCGTGCCAACATGAATGCCTTTGTGGTTCCTGGAGCCCAGGAGTACTTTATAAGCTCCGTAGCCTTTGACCATGGGCCCGACACCTGCAAAACGCTCCTGAAATCAACCATACCATCACCTGCTTTCAACCATGCAGCACTAGCTCATGTGACTCTCCCAGAGGATTCATCAACAAATACGTAAATACAGGAAGAAGCAGTGGATCACCTACTAACAGTTCCATGACATCCGGAAACCACACTTGGGATGTCCAAAAAGGAGCCACTAACAACTCTGCCTGACCTCTCCTTACTTTCAATACCAACCTCTGAATTTAGTCAGAGAGAAAGCAGAAATTACCTGTTTACCACAAACCCCAAATCTTCCAATATTCCAACAGCTAGATCAGTCTGATCCTGAGCTAATTCCCTGCTCCCTGCCATAATCAGAATATTGTGTAGACTATCAAATGCACCCCCTGGACCTTGACCAAGCCATAATTGGTCTCATCATCTTTGTGAAGCACCATGGAGCTGATACAAGACCAAACAGAAGACTCTTGAACAACCACATTGTTCCTTCCCATAAAAACGTAAGATAATACCTCTGCTCCTGACAAAACTGGGACTGTCAAATAAGCCTTTCAAATCCAGATGCATCAGCTACAGCCAATCTCCTTTCCTCAACTGGTCCCTCTACAAATGAATCCCTTCCATCTTGAAGTGATTGTACTGTACCCAGTCGTTCAACTCCTTAAATTGCTCACAATACCAGCTAAGTCGCTGCGCGCTTCCTCTACTGTGCCGTTCCTCAATAGTTTCTCCACTTCCATAAGCACCAACTTTGTTTGCTAATTTGTAAACATTAACGCCCTTGGCCACATTACTTGCATCGGTACCCACGTAAAATCTACACGGTATCCCTGTACGGTCTTGAAAACCCAAAGACCCACAGTTATCTCTTTCCATGTTTCCAAATAGTGGATGAGTCTGCCGTCCAACCTTATTGGGGTACACAAAGGGTCTTTTACCGAACATGCCTTGTTGTCCTCTTCCCCTTCTTTCTCCCCTAGATCTTCCTCTTCCCCTCTGTCTCTAAGGGAAGATTGATCCCGCATTCTCCTGGCCCCACCAAAATCCTTCCTCATATCCTTATGAATCTTTTGAATGGAATTGAAAGCTCCATCACACATAGCCATTTCTTTGACAAACTCCTTCTCAAGGAGTAAACCATTGGCTTTTTGCCTCGAGTCTTTAGTTGCAAGCTCTGATAACCTGAGGTCTATCTTCAGTAAGATACTTTTTCTTCGCTCTGCACACAAGGCTGCTTTTGAATTTCCCAACAAACACAGCCCGTTGCACCCACTGGTCCAGTTCCTGTACATCCACAGATGTTTCCTCCAACTAGTTTCCTCACACATGCCAAAGATTTTGGTTAAGGGCCCAAAAACATTCAGTAATCGGTGTTAACAGGCCTTCAACCCTTTACCCAGACCCCTTCTACGATCAAGTCCTCACTTGTACAGGAAGGCCAAACTTTTTAGGTCCAACCCTGGAGTATATGCCATGTTCTTGGATAATGAGAGGCCAGGACACTCCGACCGTCATCTGTTCCTCACCTCTTTAGGCATCTCAAACCTAATCCAAAAAGCTACATACTCTGCCATGTGATCTGCAGGAAGCCATTGCAGGGACAAAGGATCCTGAATTGTGAGAGTCAAATATATATTCCCCAAAGCAGGTCTTTCACATTTTAACCCTGTTTATTTTCCACATCTTTCTTATACCTCTTCCTATCCATTCATCATCTGTATCATCCATATCTGATGAACCAGAAATCACTACGTCACCGTTTCCCGATGACTTGTCACATGCAACTGCCCTGTGACTCTCGTTTACGGCCTTTATAGTCCTCCCTGCTGTCACTTCTTTTTATCCTGTGGACCATAATGTCCTTCCCAAGTAGTGTCCCTTTCCCTTTGTTCCCTTACATTTTTCCTCTTTGGAAACACCATGCTACCTTCCTTTCAGTCACCTGCCTTACAAGCAACTTCTTCTGCAGACCAAAACTGTTCATCCTCATTTGTATTCATTTTCCTTCCCAATTATTCCATACAGTCATTCCATTTTTTACCCAACTGACTGGCCAAACATGAAAAAGCCTTATTCACACATTCCTGTAACCCTATCCTCTAAATTACTCTCCACAGGTAAATCTACTTCCATTATGATCCAAACCTGCATTACTATTAGAATACTCCCTCAAGAAATCCTCCTCAAAATGCAGCTCAAATTCCTCCAAAAACCAACAAAATACTCAATCTGTTCTGAATAAACCTCAAATACCAGCATACGTTGCCTCTCACTCACTCTGTAATGCGATGCAGTTGACAGGAAAAATTGCATAATTGTATTCCCAAAATATGGCGACTTTGTTGTTTATGCTGAACTGCAACCTTTTCCCAAATCAACATGGCCACAGACGTTAGGAAACGCCTAAGGCACCTGTAAGAGTCAAATACTCAGCCGGAGACCAGAGGACTCTGATCTCCGCCTCCCCCACGTGGCCGCCCCATCCCAGAAGTGATGCATTGGTCACCACTGTGAACTCTGGTTGGGGAAGGAAGAGGGATCTGCCGTCGACCCAATCCTGGTTCGTTAGCCACCACTGCAATTGGTGTGCAGTGCCCTCCGAGATCTTGACACAATCGGACAGGTTCCCCTGATGTTGTGCCCACTGGAACTTCAGGTTCTACTGTAGAGCCCGCATATGCCATTGTATTGTATTGTGTTCTTGTATAGCGCTGCTATCACCCTACGGGTATCTTGGCGCTCATCTGGCATGGTCCACCATCAGGATGCAGGAGGCCTTCAGGCGCAGTAGCCGGAGGGTCATCCTGACAAAGACCCGGGATAGAGGCTGAAAGATCGGAATCATAGCCCGATTATCCCGGACTCGCTGTTTGGGAAGATAGACCAGAAACTGTGTTGTGTCCAGAACCGCTCCGATGAAGAGGAGCTTCTGAGAGGGAGTCAGGTGTGGCTTCGGCACGTTGATGGAGAATCCCAGCGAATGCAGGAGGTCAGCCGTAGTCTGGAAGTGGGAGACAATAGCCTGGGGCAAGCCCGCCTTCAACAGCCAGTCGTTGAGATAGGGGAAGACTGAAACCCCTGATCTGCTCAGATGTGCTGCGACCACCGCCATCACTTTTGTAGACACCCGAGGGGCGCTGGTAAGGGCAAAGGGGAGCACAGCAAACTGAAAATGTTTGTGGCCTACTGTGAACCGCAGGTAACGCCGGTGGGCTGGCAGGACGGGGATGTGAAAATAAGCAGTCCTTCAAGTCCAACGCTACCATCCAGTCTCCAGGGTCGAGGACAGACAGGACCTGAGCGAGCGTCAACATCTTCAACTTCTCCTTCTGGAGGAAGTGGTTGACGTTCCTGAGATCCAAGATAGGACACAGGCCTTTGTCCTTCTTGGGCACCAGAAAGAAGTGGGAATAGCAAACACGACCTACTTCTGGGACAGGAATGCGCTTGATGGCTCCCTTGGCCAAGAGTACCGAAACTTCCTGTTGGAGAAGGGCCAGATGGTTCTCCGACATGCGATGGTACTGGCGTTTGGTGGTCCTGAAAGGTCGGACTAGGAGGGTTTGGAGGCTGTTGCAGAGGGGGCTGTGATGGAATGGCCTGCCCACGGGCCCCCAGATCCACGGCGGTGGTTCCCACATCCCTGGCCGCGCAGGGGCTGAACAGCTTGTGCTAGCCTGTGGCTCTGGGCGGGACGCAGAGGGGCAAACCTTCTATAGCCATGAAAGGGGAGAAAGGCAGACTGCGCAGCGGGGGTGGTGGAGAAGCCTACGGACCTGGCCGTGGCCCGAGAGTCCTTTAAGCACTCTAGCGCATTGTCTGCCTTGTCACCAAATAGGCGACGGCCATCAAAGGGCATGTCCATAAGAGTAGATTGGACAACCCCTGAAAAACCAGTCGACCTCAACCAGGTGTAGCGTCGAAGGGCTACCGACGTGGAAACCATCCTGCCTAGTGAATCGGCAGTATACAGCCACAGCCGATAGTAAACTTTGCTGCATCTCTCTCTTCTGCAACTGAATCGGAGTACAGCCCGGGGCTCCTCCGGGCACTGAGGCAGCACATGCGCAACCGTATCCCACACGGAGTGGGTGTAAAGGCCCAACAGGCATGCAGTGTCTACCGACCGCAGTCCCAAGCTGGAGGAACAAAACATCTTCCCAAGATGGACCAGCTTTTTGGATTTCCTATCAGGTGGTGCGGTAGGGAATGCGCCCATGAGGGTGGAGGCTTGGACCGCCAAGCACTCAGGGGTGGGGTGTTGGGAGAGGAAAGATGGGTCGCCCGGAGCTGGGCGGAGGTGTCGGGCAATCATCCTATCCACAGGAGCCCCTGTGCCTGGCCTGGACCAGGTGCCCAAAAGGTCAGAGAGGGCTTCATTAAATGTAAGCAGGGGCTCTGAAGAGTTCGCTGCCGGTTGAAGCACCTCTGTCAGGAGGTTAGTCCTGACTGCCACCGTAGATATCTTGAGGTGAAGAGCCTCAGCCGCACTACGCAACACCACGGCGTAAGACGCTCCCTCCTCAGTAGCCACGGTAGGAGGAGACAACATGTCAAGGTCTGGTGAGGTATCCAGACCACTGGCTTCTCCAAGTTCCTCTCGCCAGTCCGGTTCATAGCCTAACTGGTCTGTTAGAGGGTCTCCAGACCCCTCCCAGTCCTCCTCACCCTCTTCTGGCTGACAATCTGGCCTAAAAGAGCCAGGGTAGAACAAGGGCACTAAAGTACCTGTCGGCGCCGCTCCGGCTCCGCGTCTACATCTTGGTGGAGGCCGGGGTCGACGTCGGCTCGGTACACAGCTGACACCGGTGGCGGACGTGGTGCCGGTGGAGGTGTCACAAGGGCGACAGGTGCTGATCCGGATCCAGGCCTGGATCCAAGGAGACCCTGCGGCGCCGGGGCTGAAGCCGCTGGCATCGAAGTCCCAGGGCCACCAGCCGAGTGTGCAGGGCCCGAAGGCACACCGGCGGAGTCGGGCTGCCCAAAGATAGCATGCATCGCTTCGTAAAATTGAAGAAGCGGGGCAGGGGTCACTCCGGGTCCCAGGAAAAAGGGAAAAGCCAGAGTCGACCCTTCAATCTCCGCAGGCATAGCCTTGCGAGGCGCAGCACCCGCATCCCTTGTCGCGTTGGCCGACAGACGGGGAGAAGTTGAAGAGTGACGATGCTTTTTCGACTTCTTCTTGTGCTTCAACTTACCTGACCCCGAGTGCGAAGACTTGGACGAAGAATGATGATGGTGGCTCCGTGAACGGCCCCTCGACCTCTCACGCGACGGGGACCTCGAACAGCAAGGAGCCGACTCTCGAGAATCTTTCGGGACTGCTCCTGCAAAGACTTAAGATTCATGGTCCGGCATTCGGAGCAGGACTTGGGATCGTGGTCGCACTCCAGACAGAACAGGCACTAGCGCTGCGGATCCATCACTGACATCAGTCGGCTACAGGAACCGCAAGCTTTGAAGCCGGGCATCCCTCGTGCACCATGAGTCGAAGACTCCGCAAAAACGGTGTTGACAAAAGTCAAGAAAAAGTCAGTCAAAAAGTGATTGAAGGTACCGCTCTCTCTGGAACTGCGCTGGCTGGCGCGGAGAAAGAAAGAACTGACGTCAGCACGTAAGGGTGGCATCCAAGTAGCTATAGCGACGTCATCCCAGCGACCACGACGCCAACGACGAATGCGGAGCTGACCGATGCCACCTTTCTAAGTTAAGGAATCTATAACTAACTGTTTCTTTCAGATATCACCATGTAACTTCTCTCCGGAGGCATCGATCCTGGGGGTATTTACAACTTCAGGGAAGGAGGTGGCAACAGAAATAACAGGATCCCAAGTAGAACCATGAGGGTCCCCTTAAAAATTAGAACTTAGAGGGGAAATCAGTTTTTTTTTTGCTTGCCGTTTTATATAGCACAAATACGAGCCTAAGGTATTGGAACACTTACATTAGCACCAATTACATTACAAATGTGTTTTTTTGTTTTTTTATAGACACAGGGAGATTGAATAATTTGTCCAAAATCACAGGATGTTGAGTATACACAAAGACTCAGACCTGGTTCACAGTTCCAAAGTCAGCAGCTCTGCGCCGAACGCCACATCCTCTCCCAATTTGTCCCACTATTTCACCATTAGGCTCCACCTGCTTTCAGCAGGCAGAGGCCCTGAATGGGGTAGTAAAGCGTTTTCAGAGTTCACAGATGGGTAATAAGAGATATTTAGGATTCAGGGATAGGTAGCTGCAAAGGGGAGTAAAGGGTTTTCAGGGTTTTAGTGGGGGTAACATTAAGGAGGTAGTAAGGCGTTTTTAATATTCACAGAAAGATAGTGGCGTTCCTCCCACTCTGCACTTTCACCCACACCCAAACTCATTTGTCACACAACTTAACTGGCAGTCAGCCCTCTCACCCTACTCCCACACTGTCACACAGCTTACTGTACACTCACATAGGCACTCCTGTCACTAACACAGCTCACCCTTCAGACACATAGGCACACCAAGCAAAAAAGCACAGCACTGCATTAACTCCTCTCACCATACACTCACCAGTCACACTCAAAGATCACCCTTCACTCTTGCCACTTACCCTGCACCACACACAGGCGCACCACTACCCTGCATTTACATGGCTTGCACAGTCCTGCACGGACTCCTCACACTGCATGCACTCCTCTCACCCCACTCACATCGGCATGTTTTTCCCCCTACACTAGCACCACTCAAGCTCCACTCACTCACACTAGTCACCATCAAGCAACACTTACTTAGCACATTTAAAAATGACACAACTTTCATGAACATACACATATTGTTCTTGGAGCTTTTGTTTGGTTGGATGCAGACCTACAGTTATTTTCTTTACTTTGCATAGGACCCTCAATTCCTTTAAGTCCAGGTGCAAATAGGGTGTGAGGTCGAGTTCCTTCACCATGTTTGTATTATCTTCACTAACAGCTGGGTTCTGTTGAGACATTCTAACCTGATAGTTCTAACCCTCTACCCTAGCTTATAGTGACTTATTTTCACAGAATTCTAATGGGACTTAAGCAAGGCCCTATCAGATTTTTAGTATTTTTGGAAAAGACCAATTTCAGAATTCTAAAGGCAATTTATGAGTTCTGTCGTGTGATCAGATGGTAACCAAGTAGTCCAACAAATGCAAGTTTGTATCCCACCGCTGATCCACCAATGTGAGAAGGTGGCTCTATATATACTGGACAATAAGGGAGTAGAGTGTGTGTATAGAGTCCACAACCCCCAAAGGTATAACAGAGGTTAAAGTCAGAACTGACCTTACTCTCCAAAGTGGTAGCTTGGTCGAGCAGTAAGGCAGTACCAGAGGACAGTGTAAAGCATTTGTTGTACACACTCAGTCAGCAAAAGGTTTCACACACTCAAGAACTGAACTCCAGGCCAATCGTTATTATATCCTTAGATATAGTGGTTTTATTT
The DNA here is from genome assembly GCF_964261635.1 of Lissotriton helveticus. Lineage (NCBI taxonomy): Eukaryota > Metazoa > Chordata > Amphibia > Caudata > Salamandridae > Lissotriton > Lissotriton helveticus. The sequence goes on along the minus strand of NC_136073.1, from coordinate 676,611,639 downwards.
TTAGAACCAACAGTTATAAAAATATACTTTTCTAGATACGTGTACTCTCAGGTAAATACTTTGCAGAGGAGCAATAAGTTTGTACACACAATAATCACAGGTTAGCGAATAGCAATACAGTTCTGAAACACACTCTAGCATTGAGCTCAATGGGTTTTCATAGGAAAGTACAGTTGATTACTTTATGGATTACTTTGGTAGTTCCAGGACTAGATCTTGGATTCAGTCCTGGGGTCTAAGCTGAAACCAGATTAGCAAAAACGTTTTAGTTACAGTGATGATTTTTCCTGAATATAAAGCGGTTTTAAAAGTTCTCACTTAGAAACTTTTCGAGGTGATTCTCACAATGTTATTCAATGGGAGGAAATTCAGGTTACAGGTAAAGTACGATTGCGTTACTTTTGGAACCCAGCACTAGTCTCCTAGGGCCAGCACTGGGGGCTTAACTCAAAACAGGTAGGTAATTGGGTTTCTGTATGTCCTACGATTTTTAAAGAATATTTGCAATTTTCGAAAGTTGACAGAAGAAATTTCATAGAAAAGCAGACAATGGGTTCCTATGGAGAAAATACTGGTTACTAGTAACCCCGCTAGGGAGTACTTTTGCGGTTCAGTAATGGGCTGAAAGGTACAGTACTGGCTTCTCTCCTGATCACAGGTGAGTATTTTCAAATTCGGACTTTGGCTGATTTTATAGGAATATTTTCAGTTTTCAAAACTTCACACTTAGAAAATTTTCGAGTCAAAAATGGGTTAATATTATCCAATGGCAGGTAAGTGAATTACCGGTTTTCAGGTGAGTACCTGGTTGGTGTAGTTAGGGTTCTGGGCATAGACTCAGGGGTGACTCAGGGGTCCCCCAGGGTCAGGTGAGTACAGTTAGTTCAGTCCCAGCGGCGCAGGGGCGGCCGGTGCAGAGGTAGGTAGGCCCAATGTTATTTAATGAGGGAAAGGGGGCCTTCCGTTGGTGGCTGCTGGCTAGCAGGCCACGCGGCTCTGGGAGCTGGGCTCCTGGTCACTTGCTATGGGCAAGGGGGGAAGTAGGATAGGGCAAAGAGGTCACAGCCAGCGGCACTCGGGTGGCTGGGTGCAGGGTGCTTCTGAGCCGTCGGGCGCTCAATGTTATCCAATGAGGATCTTGAAAGAGGAACAAAGGCTGCAGGCTCGGACACGGTGACGGTGACTCTCCAGGGGCGACCAGCACTTCGAGAGGAAAGTTGGAGCACAGGTAGGTAACCCAAAGGGAGACACAGGGGGCTGTAGGGCGCCGGGTGTAGGGGTGTCTTTGGGTGTCGGAAAAGCTTACCCTCGGCTGGTCGCGGTTGGGGTGGCCCCTGGTTCGGAGTCTGCAGGCGTCGGCTGGTTCGTCGAGGAGGGTCTTTGGGCACTGGACTTCGGGTCCCAGTCGCCGGGGGATGTCCTCGTAGTCTTGGTTCAGGTTGGCCCGGCCTGGGCTCGGCTGGTGCAGAGTGGGCTGGTCCGGAGCTTCCTGGTGGGCACCAGGTGGGTTGTTGCAGCAGAGCCTCTGCTGATGGGAGTCCCAATCGCCAAGAGGGTCAAGGCAGGCAGGTCCTCTGGGTGTCCCAAGGTTGCTGTCCGCGGAGGTCGCCGGGTTTAGGCAGGAGCAGGTTCCAGGATCAACAGGCCGGTAGGGCGGGGGCCAAGTCAGTTGTTGTTGTCCTGTTAGCAGCTGCACGGCGGGTCTTCTTGATATTCTTTCTTCTTTTTGATATCGGGATTTAAGGAATGAAGGTTCAGGGAGCCCCTAAATACTGAATTTAGGGGCGTTACAGGTAGGGCAAGGGCAGGGAACTATGGGTCCTGTCCTAGCCTGCTCCTCTTCTTTGGGAGGGGGGCAGGAGCCTAGCTGGGATTGGGCAGGACTCCCCATCTACAAGATGGCCGGGGTCCGGGGTCGTGCTTCACCTCGCCTCCTCCACCTGAGGGGTGGAGTTGGCACAGGTTGGCACACCCCCCTTCCTGATGTAGTTTTTCCCGCCAGTCTTCCCGCCAGGGTGGGGGTAGGCCTGGTGGGGGGCTGGTTGCTGGGTAAAGCAAATGGTCTGGAGAAGCTCCCCCTGTCCATCCTGGGGGAGGAGACATATCACCTCGCCCAGGATGTGCATTGTTGCAGGCCCAGGAGAGCGGGGGGCTCTCCACCCAGGGGTCCAGCAACATGTCTGCTGTGTGGCAGCCTCTGCAGCCACTTAGCCCAGACGTGGATTGTGGTTTTGGAGGGCATCTCTAAGATGCCCTCTCGTGCATTTTACATTAAATCCCACACTGGCATCAGTGCGGGTTTAATGTGCTGAGAAGTTTGGTACCAAACTTGTCAATCTTCAGTGCAGCCATTATGGTGTTGTGGAGTTCGTAATGACGACCTCCCAGCACCATATACTCTTAAATGGCATCACTGCACTTACAGTGCCCAGAAATGGCCCTGGGTACTGTAGGGGCACAGGGATCATGCCCCGGTGCCCTCACCTCTGGCATAGGGCACCCAGCTAGAGGGGTGACTGAAGTATGCCAGGGCAGTGGGTTCTGTGGGCATGGCACACAGCGATGTGTGCCATGTTGACTCTTGCTTTAGTTCTGTACTTAGGCACTCAGCCTGCAAAGGCAGTGTGTGGGTGCCAGGGTACAGGGTCCCTGAGGGTGGCACAATAAGTGCTGCAGCCCTCAGAGGTCTTCTCTGGTCACCATGCCCTGGGTACCTAGGGTACCATTTACTAGGGGCTGACAGGTGGCCAGAGATGCCGATTGGGTGTTTTGTTTCAGCATAGCTTTTCTTTATAGGGAAGCAATACAAGCCCTGGGTACCTGGTTGGCAGGGACCCAGGGCACACTCAGTCAAAGTACATCAGCAGTTCAGACAAAAAAGTGGGGGCATACAAAGGCAAGAAAGATGGCACTTTCTCACACATATTTCTAGAGGCACCCACAGAATACATGCTCTTTTCGTAGTTCTACATGCCTACTTAAATCCATCTGCAACAAAGGGACTGGTGCAAGAGGGGAGAGAGGACTGAGAATGTGGGATGGAGGGAGGAGGGAGACTAGGGCTGGGGTTTTGGGGTATGGTGATAGATTGAGGATCGTGAGACACCTTCAGCCATTTCTGGCTCTCCTTTCAACACAATGCTTCACTGCACACTAAAAGGTAAGACGGGTATAGCAGAAGCAGCAGGGCAAGCTTTTCTAACACACTAAAAGTACTAAAAGTAGATTGACTAATGGAAGTGTGAGTGGCAGTGTGTCTGTGAGTGTGACAGAATACATATGTACGAAAAAGTGCAAGAGATATAGTGAGAATGTGTTTGAGAGAATGTGTGTGTTAGTGTATGAGTGTAAAGTGTGGAAGTATGCTGCTGGTCTGGCATAATAGAGGTTATTCGTGCCTTGTGGACAAGGGCACTAATAGAATTGGGTGGGAGGCCTTACCTATGGAGAATTGAAGGCCCTGAAATGCTTCTATTAAGACACCATCATTGGCTATAGGGATTCAAACTTTTTAACTGAGAAAGCCACTAGCCCAGTCATATACAGTGGCAGGGACACAGAACAAAAGCCACCACACCTGGCCGAAGACTGTGACATGATGCACGTAGTTCTTAGCATATGGGGTGGATCCATAGCAAAATTATGGAACTGATGTTTGAGATAACTCTTGTCATATGATTTCCTGTACTCATTTTATGGGGGGTGTCCATGGCAAAATGCTGACCCTTGAATACCGGAGGGAATCTTTGGAGGTACCCATGGCTGTAGCTGAAGTATTCATGGTAAATTTCTTTCACTGTCATATTGAATGTACTCCTTGGCATAAGGGCTCACCCATGAAAAATTGATGATCTTGTATAGTGGAAGTAATTCTCACTTAAGATATTTGAGGGGAATAAGAGAGATCTAATCCTAGGAAAGGTCAGGATTCCCTGGTGCACCATCAAAGTACTGGAATATTTTATGAATGCCCATTTTTTTTGTTTTAGGCCATGCGGGTGACAAAAGAAAGAATATTCTCTGCTAGTGGGGTGACAGTCTCCAGGCATCTCCCATCCCCCATCCCAACGCCCACTGCTGCAAGGCTTCTGCTAATTTATTGCTATTAAGAATTTTGCAATGGAATATGAGACGTATCCAATGCAACATCTAACACCATGTTAAAATCACCACCAATTATCCAGGGGTAAGCCTCCCACCCCAACAACACTATATTGAGAGTCTCCAGAAATCTATCTTGTTTTGAGTTCAGGGCATAAATGCTTCAGAGAACAACATTCTCACCATCCAATGTACCCCTCACTAATATGTATCTACCATTAATGTCCTTCCATTGCTCTATTAGCTTATAAGGGACGCCCTTTCGAACCCATATTGCAGACCCACGTGCGAACGCAGAGTATGAGGTACAAAACAACTGACCCCTCCTTTTCCTCCTTAATTTAATTATTTCCGCTTCCACCAAATGAGTCTCCTGTAAAAATACCAAATTAGTTTTTCTGCGATTAATTTGCGCTAGCAATCTATGCCTTTTATGTATGGACCCTAGCCCTCTGATGTTCCAGGAGGTGCATTTATATCTTTTAGGTTGTGTCATTTCTGCAATGAGTTAAGGAAATACCTGCAGTTGGCGAGCACCCTGATAAATCCAAACCTTGCGCAGGACCTAGCTGAGCTTACATTAACCTTAAACAACCTCAATACACTGTTCTTGTCTGTAACCTCGAGGGACCAAACCATAGCAACAAACAAGGTTAACATTTTACACCCAGCACGGTGTGGAGCAGTTGCCAAGGGGGGGGGAGGGGGGCAACCACTTGAGCCTGTACACACATTAATTTGAAATGATAAGTGAACCATAATAACCTGCTGTCAGTCATATAGCTATAGTACAACTTGTACAACATTGATGAAAATGAAATTGAAGGCCAGGGCCAATCGGTCTATTATACACGCCCAGCGGCTCACACCATTGATCCATGCTACAATACATGTTGTACCTCTGCATAGTAGAGGTTGTGCCTTGAGCCAGCCTAACACACATTGACAGTGCTTTAAATGGGCCGGAACTCACAGGTACTGAGTACCGACACTTCTTGTTTTTACGAAGCTGAATACCGGCACTTTTCCTGTGCCAAGGAGAGTACCGGTACTCGGCTTGATCAGATGGAAACTGGGCTGATGCCTGAGGGCCAGCTGTGGCCCGTTTATTTTGCAGCATGTCTGCCGTTTTGGCACCTGCTGGAGGCCTGCCGCAGGGGTAAGTGGGCCTCTGCTCCTGAAGCTCTCATTATTCTCACCCCGCCCCCTGCAGGCCCTCCATGCAGGGTCTTCTTGTTAGAGGATTGGACATCGGCTGCCAGAGTCACAGTGATGTGTGCAGCCTGAATGGGTGGGAGGGAAGAGAGCCTGCAGTGACTGTGCCATTAAACGCTTGGCCTCCCACTGAGGCCTGACTCACTTGCTCCTGTAATTCGACCCCAGCCCTGTCCACCTGCTGAACATTGACAGGGATGAGGTTGTGGTGATGACCTACCCAGCCTGCCTGGATCCCAGGTGAGGTGGGAGGAGGTGTACTGACCTGCCCATCAGAGGCCAGTATTGTTCTTCCTCTGACCTCTGCCCTACTGGACTCTGCACATGCTCTCGACCCTGCAGAGATCACTGCCTGACACTGCAAGGTCTCTGGCCATGTGACCTTTTGTCGAGGAAGGAGGAAGGAGAATCAGGACACCCAGGAGGTATTTGAAAAGAAATTAGTCTAATACTTCTTATTAATAATGCTATGCCAGACTCTCTCGTCTGGTGCACATGAGAGTTGGTGTGCACGTCCCCACTGAAATGATCTATAAGGCCCTCCGACGTAACATGGTCTCTCAGCCATTGCTCCACAAAGGCAGTAGGGTTACACCCCTCACTTTTCGCCGTAATACTTAAGATCCTGATGTTGTTCCTCCGGGACCTCCCTTCCGCATCATCCACCCTGTCCTGCAGTCCTTTTATTTGGCGCTGCATGTTTTCCAACTGTGATGAGTGTATTGTCTGCTGAGGGATAGGTCATCCAATGTCAGCTTATTAGACTTCACCTTTTCCACCAGATTTTTGTGATCTGCCTTCAGTAAATTAAGTCCCACCGAGAGCGTTCCAATCTACGTCTCCAGGGCAACACGGGTATCTCTGATCTCTTTCAAAATCAAGTCCAATTTGTCAGTCTGCTCCCCCTGCGCCGTCGGCGGAACAACCCCAGAGCCGCTACTGTCAGCAGTGTCACGCGGGTCTCCTCCTTGGAATCATTCTGCGCAGGGGGGTCTGGTTGTTTAGCCCTAGGGCGGCCCATCTGTGCGAGCGATAAGCTCTTCACCTGTCGACACAATCAACCACTTGCATGCTTCGGCACAGCCCCGCCCTTCGGGCCCGGTCGGGATCGAACAGCATAAACAAAGCTTTAGGGCCAATTACTTTTACTGGTCCGGCATTAATTTCAGTCCCGCCAGCAGTACTGCACAATAATTGTGAGAGCACCCCCCAACTGCAACTGATACACTAATGAGGCACAGGAACACCGTATTTGTAGTGTTCGCTAATCCTGGCAAAGGTCAGTTGTCCGCACTAGGGGAGCATCGCTCTATGCGTCCGGCCGCCGATGCTCACTGCACAGCCATATACAATAAGTAGCATGCACAGTGTCCAGATCCTGGTCTGTCTCCCCATTCGCAACACAAGAAGGCCCCGCAACTCTTCGCCTCACCGATGTCCTTCAGCCTTTGTCGTAGTCTGTGGCGCAGCTGAGGCATGGAGTTTACGCCTGCCAAGCAGCTGCACCCTAAAGTGTTCCGTTCAGGAGGAGCACCGTGTGTCGTGCAGTTCATTCACACACTGCCAGCGCCGTCGGGTGCACAAACCGGATGGGGGGCTCCTTCCAACATCTAATGGTCTTTTATCAGCAAAGCCAGCCTCAATGAAGTGGCGTTCTCCCTCACATTAAACAACTGCATCACTCCCAGTGCCGATGAGCTCCGCTGAGTGTCCCGAGTGCTGCACCACAGGCGCCTAGTATTTATCAGGGGAGTCAGTAAACTCGCACAGGGTCCTCCAGTAGCAGTACTATGGATGGGCGTCTAGCCTTTAATCATTCGGTGCTGGTCAACGCGCCCATGTCAGTTCGGCTCCGCCATCTTGCATCGGCACAGCTGCTCGCCGAGCTAACCCCCGAGCAGCCCACGGCCACAACAAAGTCGGGATGTTGTGCCGGGCCCTGGTGTGTGCCGGATGGCAAATAGAACAGAGGTTATTAACGGCCCGTCTGGCCCAACATCCATGCGCCAGGTCCCGAACCTCAGAGCTGCGGCACGGTCCTCAGTTGTTCGTCTCCCACCCTCGGAGCCTAGAAATGTCAGACGTGGTTTAGGGCAACAGAGCTGCTCAAAGTCCGATATTCCTCACTCCGCTGGTGCTGGCTATGTTCCACTGCCCACTGAGCTTGTTTCCGGTTTGCGTTGATCGCAACAGGCAGGTTCAAAGTGGAGCTAGTCTATCCTGCGTCTGCCATGCTCGGCGGTTAGCCACGTTCCCCTTCATGAATGCCCATAAGGGTCTACGACGTTTTAGCTAATTTGCCAAAAGTTTAACAAAATTCTCTGGGGAGAAGTTTACTTTTCCTTAAATCGTGTACAAGAAAACTGTTAACTTGTTTTACTTGCTGGAATTTGGGTGAAGTATCACACCTCATCACTTACATAGATCTTTTTCCTACTATAATGGGTATGAGGTGAGCACTCACCACATTTCTGGAAAGACGTGTCCTGTCCCATTGCTGGAAGCAGGACTGGCTTGAGGGCGGTGCAACAGGTGCAGCCACACCTGGCTTTGACTTTGGTGGGAGGAACTGTTTAAAAATAATTTTTGGTTGAAAAGCACATGAACTTCCTTCTGCATCAGGTAGTTTTCAGGCAACAATAAAAATATCAAGGTGACTCTGGTGATTAATGTTCCTACTAGTGAGTTCTGAATTTTGTCTAGTTGCAGTTTTTGCTAATTGTAAAGTAGTAGGAAGAGTTAATGACAATGTGCCTCCTGCAAAGAATATGTACCAAGCACATCACAGAACTGAGTGAACTATGAGTAGCACTATAAAAAATGTAAATGCACCTTACAAAAAGGCTATGGAGAGAGATGAGGTGCACTGTTGGAGAGTGGTTCTTTAAAACAAGCATGGTCCTGTTTATGCCAAAGTCCGGCGATAATCACAAAATGCAGTCGTAGACACTGGAGTACTTGTGGAGTGGGTCCCAACACTTCCCTGGGGTTGGCTTAACTCGCTACTTTGTGCGCCTGGTTACGGCCGGCACAGTTCGAGAAAACCGTCAACAACTTGAAGTTTGAGGACTATTTCCTCGCCGGCCCTTAGGGAACCGGTGACATGAGAGCATTTACCACCGTCAGCTCCCAACAGGCTGATAAACAGACCAAGTATAAACAGTTAATCGAAATCAATCACTGAAATTAGCCGGGCACCCTTATTTGAAGGTTCCGCCATTTCATGTCGAGTATCTGGGCTCACACTGCCCGGTGTACCCCATGTGAGACAGCCCTCAGCTGGAAACGCTCAAGTGCGAAGAGCGCGAGAGCCCTCGCGCCCTCCGGCGAACCAGAGCGGCGCGCGCTGTCCTCGTGCTTCAGACCGGTGGAATCCCTGGCAGGGCGGGGACGCTGCCTGGCGCTGGGTGAAGACGGCCGCTGCAGTGAGCTCACGCGGTATATTTAGCTCCGGACTTGCTTGCCTGGGGATTGCGAAACATCAGGCTTTTATCCTCCTTTATTTTCCTCTTGAGCGCCTCCTCCCCCTCCGTATCCTGCTGCAGCAGGTCTTTTTGTGAGGGCTTCAATTGAAGCCTTGTTGAAGAGACCGCAGTTACAACGCTGCGCCTCTCCAATTTATTGACTAAATAAGAGACGCGGCAAAGCAACAGGAAGCTGCTCAACTTTCTCTTGCGATACAGGGAGCACGAGTCAAAGGCAAGAATGGGAAACTCTCGTATGAACATTAATATATAACCGTATTTAGCCTGTGATTGTTTCACTGGTCTGTGTAGGGGTACTGTTTCTGAGAGATTGTAATTAATGGGAAAAACCATCTGGCCCTGTAAGGGGATTCTATGTTTGGATGCTGATAGCTAGGTTCATGGGGGGGGGGGGGGGGGGGGGGAATCTGTAAAACAAAGATGGCGGATGGTGTAAAAGACCATCATAAAAGACAGTATCAGACACTGTCTCCTAGTCGAAAAAGCAAAAGTGTGCAAGAACCCTGCAAAGTGAACTGTAGACCCTCTCCAAAGTGCGAACAACAAGGGAAGAACATCTCAACAGACAAAGATAGACTGTTATTACCATGTAGAACCGTGCCATCCCACAAGGACGGAGCACACAATGGAACAACAATCCAAGCAAGAAGGTATGAAAAGACTGGCACTTCCCCTATAGTAATGGAGGTCTGAAACACAGCCCAGCAGATCTCCAAAGACGAAGACTATAGAGGAGACAAGAGCCCAGGTCAATGGAGAAGGCAGGAGGGAGGAAAGGCAGCAGGAGAAGAAGAAGAAGAAGAAGATGAAGAAGAAGAAGAATCTCCTGATGATAAATTCAAAAGGCACCATCGTACCGGAAAGAAGTCACCTTGAGGGCGTCAGCCACATGTGGCAATTCTCAAACTGGCGCAAAAATGTGAACACCCTCAAAGAAAGCCAATGGCAACCGAAAGGAGGCAAATGGAGAAGTTCACCTGGCAAGGTCCTCGCAGAACAGGGAGGATGGGTGAGCGTTAAGGAATCTACGGCTAGACAACCTCTCTGCCAGATACGTTACCGAAGGTAAGTAACTCGTACATCTGATAGAGACATCTAGCCGCAGATTCATTAACTTAGAATAGATACCACAGCCATACCCCAAGGGGTGGTGGGTCCGCAATAGAACAACAGAAAGTGCCCAAAGCACTGAGCCGGCAACAGAGTGACGAGCAATGGGGAAGGCTGTGGCGAAACAGCCACACAGCAACCCAAATAGCTCGGAAGATCAAAAGATAACGGGAGACAAGGCATCCCAAAAATGCCACAATGGTGCAACACCATACCCGTATGCGTATGAGATGTAGAAACAGCACCAGCCATATACCAGAACGAGAGAGAGAGAGAGAGAGAGAGAGAGTCTAGAACGAAGGAGAAGGAGGACTACTATCAGCTTAATGGTGCACTATGTGGACACCAACCAAAGGTTGAGGAAAACATGAAGAGATGTAACCAGAGCCTACCAGGCTAGCCCACGGAAGGAAGGCCGGAGAGGCTACAGCCAGGAACCGAAGGGCAAGAGGTAGGAACTGAGCAACGTCTTAGAAGTACAGACGGGAACAAGAAACACGCCAAGGGCACACCTAGTCACCAAAGGGGGGACAGGTGTGAACAGTATCAACCTGAAGCACGCTGATGCGGGCCACAACTGAAACATGCACAGAGCAGACAGCCACAGGGACAACAGGGTGGCGTAGCTAAAATGAGCATTGGGCTGCCCAACCAGGCAGCTTGAAGACTAAGGTGGGAACTAACTCACGAAATACAGAGATGCAGGGTGCAGAACCTGGGACGACCGGCATCATAAGAGCTGTCCCCCAGGCACAGCAGATATAGTGTAGGGGGATACCCAATGAAAGGGGCACATCCGAAGGAAGTGGCTGCAGAGGCACCAGAGTACCAATAGGAACTGTTAAGAGGAACGCGTAAAAATGTAGAAAAGAATTATAGACCACACCCTCCGACTGAGTGAAAATTAACCCTCTTCCAGATAGAGAGAGAGATATCGTTCAGTATCTGAACACCAAGAAGGGGGCGTAAAGCTGGGGGACCACCTCAGGGAGTGGGACGCAAAAGGAACCCTTATTGCTGAAGATGCAGGAAAGGAAACGAAGTGCACTTAAGTGTACTGAAAGAGACACTGCCGCGTAGAACAAAGGCTATCCCGAGTGGAGCACTGAAAAGCTCCTTGACACACGGAGACATAGGACCAGACCTTGCAGCAGCGAAGAGTGGTGGATATGTAGAAAGAAGGGTACCCATGGCAATATATAGATATATATATATATATGGGGCAAGAGGAGCAAGAGGTGGGGCACAACAAGCAATGGCCTCCCCGAGAGTGACCAGGAGCGGATTGAACCGCAAAAGGCAATAGACAGACAAGATAACAACATCATTAACCTCTCTAAGAGAGTATTAACGGAGGAGGAAGTTTCTATTCTCAAGAAAGGTTTAAGTTTTTGCCCAGCTAGTGACTTTGATCCTGTGAAAGTGCAGATTGATTTATTCAAGTACATCAGGAAATTCAAGTTCAAAAAGATTTTTCTTCAAACCGAAAAAAAAGAAAAAAATGACATCATCAAATTGAACTCGGATGTTTCAAACACAAATCAAAATGAAACTCAAGCATGCAAAGTACTGGCAGAATTACTCTTGACACCCACCCAAGAACTATCAACTAATATCCCAACTGTCGAGCCGTCATCTCAAGGTAACATCACTCAAAAACGTGACCCCAGTACTATGAAAAATAAGTCTAAAAAGTTGCCTATCACAAACTACGATGCCATTGATCTCTTCAATGAAGCAGTACTTGAAGACTTGGACAAGATCTCATCTGGAACAAAAAACAAAATAAACCATAAAACATCGAATATTTCAAAAAAGGAATGGCAAGCAATTAGGTCGTTGAAAGAAGATACAACAATCGAAATTAAACCTTCGGACAAAGGAGGAAACGTGGTGATTTTTGACCGTGAGCATTACCTTGCAGAAGCACATAGACAATTGAAAGACAAAGAATGCTATACTCCTATACAGAGAACTGAGTATAATAGAAGCATCTTGACTTTCCATGGGATGTTGGACAACTGGCAGAAAGAAGGTATGCTAACCATGGATGAGTACCTATTCCTGAAATGTGAAGCGCCAATTGTACCAACATTTTATCACCTGCCAAAGGTACACAAACATGCTAAAAGACCTCCAGGACGCCCAATAGTGTCCTCTATTGGCAGCCTTCTTGAAAACACTACTAGATTTGTAGACTCATACCTGGCACCCTTTGTCAAAGATCTTTCATCTTATCTGAAAGACACCCAAGACTTTCTCAGTGTCATGGATAGCATAACATGGGACCCTGAAATGTTGTTGATCACACTTGATGTGGTCAACTTATACACATGCATCGACCACGAGCAGGATCTTGTTGCCATCAAATGGTTTTTAGATCGCAAACCAGAACATTTCGATAACCACAGTTCCATGATTTTGTCTATGATCAGATTTTGTTTGTTTAATAACAATTTCTTGTTTGATGGGACTATGTACAACCAGAAAAGAGGTACTTCCATGGGTTCGTGCTTCTCCCCCAGCTACGCGAATTTATTCGTGGGCTGGTGGGAGAAGCATGAGGCATGGAGGGACTCTAATCAAGAATGGACTGAAAAAATCCTTATGTGGACTAGGTACATAGATGACCTGTTTATAATTTGGCATGGTGACCGTCAGTCAGCAGAAGAGTACATTTCAATCTTAAATACCAATACTCTTAATTTAAGATTTACAAGTACTATCAGTTCCACCAGTATTAATTATCTGGACCTAGAGGTATTTGTACACAATAACATCCTGCAAACCCGCTTGTACAGAAAACCTACTGCGGGGAATGCAGTGTTACATGCTAACTCATACCATCCTAAAAGTCTTGTTAAAAATGTACCTTATGGCGAGTTTTTACGCCTAAAGAGAAATTGCTCTTTAGAACAGGATTACAAACTTGCTATAATCGAGGCACAGGAGAGATTTGAGAACAGAGGTTACAACAGCAACATTCTCAAACAAGCCAAGGTTAAAGCCTCTGGGGTCAATAGGAGGGATCTCCTGACTCCCAAATTGAAAATAGAGGCACCTGATGAGGTACGAATGATAACAGAATTCAATACCAAATCAGGGGAAGTAGTAAACATCTTCCAAAAACACTGGCATATACTGACTGCTGATAAAGTGCTGAAAAAGAGTCTGCCAAGGAGACCGTTAATTACATACAGGAGGTGTCCTTCTTTGGCAGATCATTTGGTCCATAGCCATTTCAAAACATCGGTCCAACCCATCAAAATGTCAAATATAGTGGGCTTTTTTCCTTGTCTTAAGTGTAAGGCATGCAGATTCAGTGGCAAAATGTTGGAACATCCCAATCGCACAGGCGAGAAAAAACCCAATATTAAAATCAAACAGCTGCTCAATTGTAATTCAGAGTATACTGTATACTGCCTGACCTGTCCCTGCAAGCTGCGATATATCGGCAGCACGATAAAACCAGCGAAACTAAGAATCCTTGAACACATGCGGGCAATCACAAATAAAGACAAATCTTATCCCGTTGCCCGCCACTTTGCTGAGTACCATCAAAGCAAGTGGGAAAAACTTAGTTTTTACTGCATGGATCAGGTACCTAAACTAGAACGGGGTGGTGACAGGGAGAAATCCCTACGTATTCTGGAGTCAAAGTATATCATCAGTCTAAAAACCATGACTCCATGGGGGCTTAACAATAATGAAGAACTGTGGGTTCATCTTTAGGTCCTGCGCAATCACCAACAATTAGAAATAACAACTTGCCCTGTAAAACTTTTCTTCTTCCTTTTTTCTAAAAAACTGCAAGTCCTTACCAGAATAAATTGCACTGTTGTTGGAATTGCCCATTCAGGGCTGAATAACGAACATCTTGCACATTGAGAAAAAAAAGAGAAAAATAATTTCTCTGTGCAAGCAATCCAATATTTGATAACAGTATATATTTTTTGCTGTGTGTAACAAATATAATGAACACATGTACAGAGATTGGTTATCCCATATGTTTTTAATGAGCACTATGCACTTTCACGACACTCGCCACTTTTCAGCCTGTGACAATAATGTTATTTGCACATTCCAAGATGGCCGCTGAATTTTTGTATGACATATGTCCTTTTTTCATGTTTATGAAATGTATTTTGGCGAACGGCTTTAAATGGCGACAATAACCATGCACTCATGTTACACTGACGAAGCCTGCTAAGGCGAAACGCGTCTGTAAGGGGTGTTTGGTGTGAATAAATTGACAAATCGGATACCAGTGTGCCAGCCAATCTTTTTTCTGGAACCTACATTTGGACACAGAAACGATATATATATATATATATATATATATATATATATATATATATATATATATATATATATATATATATATGAAACTGAATCCTGACCGCCAAACGTGGCGGAGCAGCAGGCGTGGACCTCTTCAACAAACAGCAGTTCAAAACGCGAACCAAAGCCACAGCAGACAAAAGGTGTTTTCACCAATCCATTTTATTGCAGAAAAAATGTAAGAGCCTGTGCCCTCCCTGACGCGTTTCGCTCCGCAAGCGGAGCTTGATCACATGACGCGTCAGGAGTAGGACGAGCATTAAATTGACAATAAAAGCCCAAGCGCCTAAAGAAACAGGACGCAAGGGTGGCATGAAAGCAAATGAACGTTGAAATAACATTCAACACACTCAAAATTATCTGTTTACATCACTGAGAGCTGGGGGGCACAACATCACTGCATAGTGCATTAAGAATTATAAATCGAATTGGTCTTTTATCTATGTAGCAATAGTACTGAGACCTCAAAACCAAATTAGATCTCAATGCTTAAACCTTGAGGACCTAGACGATTAAAAAATGCCAAACAAAACATATATATCACAAGATCAGTATCAAACATGATAAAATATCAGCAAATCCAATAACAGATCAAAATGTGAAAACAGTTCATTGCCAGTGCAATCATGATGGTCTATTTAATCTACGTCCAAAGGTCTTAATAATATTATTGCTCAAATCAATACATAATTTTTAATTTTTCTTATCATGCATGCCCTCTCAGAGGAGTGAATACAAAAAGTGCCTTCATGCTAAAGTGCCAATGCCTAAAATTCATTGCATAATACAATAAAAAACTTTAATAATAGCAGCGGAAGAACCAATATGAAACATTACCCTTAGTACTATACAAAAAATATACATCAAACAGATTCATTATCTTTAGTCATTTTTAAAGGTATTTAACTTCAGGTCAGATAGATAATACGTCACTTGACCTCATAGAAAGTGGTGTAATTCATCAAAGGCATTAAGCCCATTGGGGGCCCGGGTGTCAAGTAATAAAATAAAAAACGCCTCTTTTTGACGAAGCAGTTTTTCACGATCCCCCCCTCTGCCTGGGTTGGCCACCGAACATAACAAAGTGTACTTTAGATCTTTTAATTTTTTATCATGTACAGCTTTGAAGTGGCGAGCCACCGGATAAGTCATATCCGAGTTGACAATGGCTCGGATATGTTGCAGGATACGTTGATAAGCAGGGAGTTTAGTGCTCCCTATATAGGATAAAGAACATGTGCAGGTAAGTTGGTACACTACATATTCACTGCGACATGTCAGATGTTCTTTTATGGGGATCAATTTATCATTGAAAGCCGAGGTATAGTGGGTTCCATTCTCAGCAAATGTACAGGCACGACACGACGTACATCTAAAAAAACCTAGTTTGTTTAACCAATTAGTTTTAGGTGGCAGTTCTGGCTGTGTTCTGTCTAATGCGTCTTTCATAGACGGCGCCCTCCTAAAAGTAATGGCCGGTGATTTGGGCAAAAATGGTGCTAAGATGACGTCGGTTAATACAATTGGCCACTCAGATCGAATGATTTGGCTGATCTTAGAGATCTGGGAACAAAAAGTGGTGATAAACCGAACAGAGCCCTGTTCAGTGGTGTCCCTCTTCTCCTTGTTCCTGGGAGTGAGGAGATCCACTCGAGACCGAACACCAACCTTTGCCAAGGCCTGATCCAGAATGGTTCCACTATAACCTCGCCTCAGAAATCTAGTCCTAGATTCCCTTAAACAATGTTCCAAGCTATCAGGGCTACTGCAAATTCTTTTTATTCTGATGAATTCACCCAAGGGTATACTATTGATAGTATGGGTCGGGTGAGCACTGCGGGCATGTAAGATGGAATTGCCCGCAGTGCTTTTTCTATGAAGCTTAGTCTGAATGGTGTTCTGATCAATGTAAAGCTGGACATCCAGGAATTCAGCCGCGTCAGAGGTGATGCTGGCCGTAAACCTCAGATTCCTATCATTGACGTTGACATATAAATGTTATTTGGGGAAGAGGAAAATTGCATTTAGTCAACATAGCAATATGCCATTAAGGATGTTGGATATATGCCTCAACAACAATTATTTTTTATTTGACAGGGAAATTTACCAACAGCTAAGGGGAGTGGCTATGGGGGCATGCTTCTCCCCCACCTATGCATGTTTACATGTTGGGTGGTGGGAGGAGCATGTCCTCATGGGTTCACTCGCTAGGTTGTTTCCCAACAATATTGCTTATTTCTGGCGTTTTATTGATGATATCTGTTTGATCTGGAGAGGTTCGGTAGAATCAGCGGCTGAATTTGTCAGAGTAATTAATGATAATCAACTAAATCTTAAATTTACATCTCAAATAAGTACTACCATGATTCAATTTTTAGACGTTGAATTATATGTCTCAGATGATAAATTACATACCAGACTTCACAGAAAGGCCACGGCGAGCAATTCTATCTTGCACGCCAGGAGCTCACATCCAAGTCATTTAGTCAAAAGTATTCCGTATGGAGAATTTCTACGCATACGAAGAATTTGCAGTTCCAATGTAGATCTGGAGAAATGTCAGAATGAAGCATATTTGCGATTTTGTGCAAGAGGCTATCAGACATCCCTATTAAAGGAAGCTTTGAATAGGGCTAACAGTATGAACCGGGAAGAATATCTCGCTTCCACTAGTGCCAACAGGACACAAATTGGGCATGAGTTGACTAAGGAAGCCCCAGACAAGGTCTGTTTAATCACCACCTTTAACAGTGAGGAAAGGAAGGTGAGGGGGATTTTGAAAAAGCATTGGCCTTTGTTAAAGACTGACATCAGTGTAGCACCATTATTACCAGATGAACAGACCATAGTTTTTAGAAGAGCTCCCTCAATGAGGGATGCTCTGGTGAGAGCCAGTTTGAGGTCATCATAAAGAAAAATTGGTTGTCGGACAAATCTGGGTTTTATAAATGTATCTCTTGCAGAGCATGCAAGTTTGGAATAAATACGAAGGAATACTGCTCTGCATTTGACCCTGTGCCCATCCAAATCAAATCAGGGGGCATTTTACATGCCGCACTGATTTTGTGGTCTATGTGCTCCAATGTACTTGTGGTCTCAAGTACGTTGGGGGCACAAAACTACAGGCTTTTAATCGTATCCTCCAACATTTAAGGGCAATTGTGAACTCTGACGATAACTATCCTGTTGCACGCCATTTTGGTTTCGCCCATAAGAAAAATTTAAACGATCTGCAATACTTCATTATTGATGCTGTACCTAAAAACATCAGGGGTGGTAACAGAGAGAAACTGTTAAGGCAACTGGAAAGCAAATACATTCTGCTTTTAGATACCAGGATTCCTAATGGAATGAATACAGGGGAGGACTTGCACTGTTTCTTGTAATTTTGGTTCAACAGAAGAGTGGCAGTCTTCTGGTTTTTTGATTAGTTATACCCCCTCATTCATGTAGGAATCCAGTGTTGCTTGTTCCCTATGCACAATCAGTTTTGGAGTCATCAGCTATCCTATTGTTAGAATAATCTTTTGAGATTTTTTAGGATAGATTGTGACATTAAAGTACTGCATCTTTGATTTCAAGAATGTTTGCCACTGTTGCCACTAATTTATTGATTTATTGAGTATAACATCTCGATTGACAGCATTTTGGATATAGAATTATAGGATAAAACGGGTACTATGCCGTAAGCTCCTTCTTTGATTTATAGCTGTCTCTATTTCAAGATTGTCATTCCATAATATTCTGTGCTGACAGTAGAACTGTTTTTTAAATTTTATTGTTACATGTAAACCTCATAACCGGCTCAACATGCAAAACCATATTGTCTTCCCACATGATTTATCAGCCAGTGACTTATTGCATATAAATGAGGCAGGGATCTACCTCGATGTCACGGCAGATGTTGTACTTTGCGCGTTTGTTTGCACGATTTTATATGAATTCTAGCTCTTGCACTTTTATAAAACTTGGGGGTTGTATGCCAGTATTAATTCCATCCTTTAATACTTAAAATGTTTTTATTCTGGTA
Organism: Lissotriton helveticus; assembly: GCF_964261635.1. Lineage (NCBI taxonomy): Eukaryota > Metazoa > Chordata > Amphibia > Caudata > Salamandridae > Lissotriton > Lissotriton helveticus. The sequence goes on along the minus strand of NC_136073.1, from coordinate 676,593,357 downwards.
TGATTTGCGCGAATTGTATCTTAGTCATGAAATTGTGAAATGAGTATTGCATATTTGCACTATCCGTGGCGCATTGTAAATAGGGTTCATAATTGTATTTACTATGTTGTAGAGAAATGGTAAAACATAAAAACAATCTTTTATACAACAAAGAACACTCGGATTAAGTATCAGAATGATATTTTGTAACAACAGTATTTTATCTATGTTTATAGATGTGGTACGCCCCTTCTTTTTCAAATGTGCACAGTATATAAACACTTGTATTGGTTCCGCTAGGCATGTGATCAAGGCTACTGTGACGTAGCCTAAACGAGTCATGCTGGCGACTTGGGGTGAATAAACTACCTGTGAATTCTACTCGTAGCGCTGTGGAGTGGTCTGTACCTGTGTTTTTTCTTCGTTGGAATACATTTCCGAGAGGGAGGCGTAGCAGGAGTTTGAACTGTATATATGTATGTATGTATATATATATGTATATATATATATATATATATATATATATATATATATATATATATATATATATATATATATATATATATATATATATATATATATATATATATATATATATATATATATATATATATATATATATATATATATATATATATATATATATATATATATATAAGAGCCACGACCATACAACACGGGTGTCATAGGAGGAACTCACCTAGAGCATTAATGGCAGGCGGTAGCAGCATTTTAAGCGTGATAAAAACTGTGAAAACCTCCAAAGGAGGAGAATGAGTAACATATGCAAGGCGACCCATGGCGTATAGAAGAAAGCGCCAAAGTCACAACACTGAACAACGGTAAGACAAGAGCACCAGTGGACGTATAGAGCCCAAAAGGATCTCCAGGCCTACTTGGCAGAATGAAGAGCTATACAATAACATAAAAGTACCCCACTTGGAGTATGGCACACCCCCAAACAGGGAACATCCCTTAGAGCAAACCACAGTCAGAGGACCAAACACAAACAACCTGTGGAACACCGCCACAGGAGGCTTACTGCCAGCTTAAAATGAATAATGCATCTGAAGGATGCTAAATCAAAGGGTAACCACCACAGAACATGTGAAAAGACGACCTGGGAAATGCAGACTTCTGGGGAGGGCGAAAGGCCGCAAGTAGGCACCGAACAGACGATTCGGCGTGGGCATCAAACAATAGGACCCCATCAAAGGGTAGATCAAAAAAGGCGCTCCCGGATATTCTCCGGGAAGACGCTATCCCGCAACCAAGCAAGGCGCCGTAAGACAACCGAACCAGTCATAGCTCGGCCTAAGGAATCGGCAGTATCCAAGGTTGAGCAGATCGTAAATTCAGCAAGGTCACGGCCATCCCGGAGAAGATGAAGGAGGTCAACAACAGCGCCTTCAGAGGGGGCCAAAAGAAGAGACTTGGTAGAGTCCCACAGGGCAGAGGTAGCCCGAGCAAAGACATGCACTGTATTCAGTGAACGAAGGGCAGCGCTAGTGGAGGCGAAGATGTTACGATCCCACAACTCCAGCCATTTGGACTCCCGGGAGGGAGGAAGCATTAGCTGAGGCAAGAAAGGGAAGGCAGTTTGCAGAACAAACCCCTGCACGTCTGGGTGAACAAATAAGCAAACTGGATCATGTGGAGCAGGACAGTGGCGGAGCAAGACAGAACGAGCCACCGCATCACCGGAAGCTGGCTGAGCCCAGGTGCCCAAAAGGGTGTAATAAAGAGAAGCTTCAAAGGGCAAAAGCGGCTCCACATTCCCCGACCTGTGGTGGAGGACATCTAGCAGAGGGTCCACAGGCAAAGGGACCAAAGGGGGTTGCATGCTTAGAACACGAGCCGCCAAGTAGACCACTCTATGTACGTCGCACTGGCCTCAGTAGCCCCCCCAAGGAGGGGACAGCAACTCATCTGTAAGTGGTGGCTGTAAACTAAGTATTCCACCCCAAGGAGGCTGTCCAAGAAACTTAGGGTGCGACCAATGCCCGAATGAAGGAAGCCCCATTGACGAATGAGGATCCTGATGGGGCTCCTGAGGAGGCGGGGATACTGCCGGGTCAAAAAATTCTAAGGGGGATTGGGGAACAGGCAAGGACAGATCTGGCATCACCGGACGTGAAGGCGATGCCAAACTCTCCCCAGAAGCCTCCGGCGAGGAGTCAACAATCCGGCATCGGGGCGGCGCCAAGGCAACTCGGTAGGCGCCGACCCCGCATAGTCTGGCACCGACTCGGCCTCGTCCGGCGCCGACTCGGCCTCGTCCGGCACCAATTCCATGTCAACCACAACAGGCTACGACTCCGAAGAAAGAAGGGGAGTCGGAGCCGGGGAGACAAGTTTATGGCGCCGGATCGGCGAGCCGAGCAGCTTCATTCGGCGGTCCCACCGAGTCTTTGGCTTGAGGTGCGGGCAGGCGTCGCAATCCGTCAAGTCGTGGTGTTCGCCCAGGAACCACATACAGATATGGTGTGGATCCGTCGCGGATATTTGTCGCGTTTTAAAGCCCGAAGGCATCCCACACTGTTCCAGACGCTAAGTGTTAAAAAGGGGCCTGAAAACAGGCCAGAGGAACCGCTTACACCGGATCCGCGTTGCACGTGGAAAAGAAGGAAACTGACGTCAGCACGCCGAGAGGGATTTATATGATCTCGCTGATGTCACTTACGTGGAAAATGTAAGGGCGGGGTCATGTGGCGCCGTCCCCAGGCGTGCAGAGGTGCTGCTGCAAAAAAATCTGACGCCTGGGGATTTTTTAAGTTAAGGAATCTGCAGCTAGATGTCACTATCAGACGTGTTTATTTATTGGTTTAGGATGTCTTTGTGTTTTGTCAATCATCTCTATTTCCTTCTTGGGTTTAGGTAAATACTTTGAAAATCATCTGTTTTCTTCAATCTTCAGCATGCAAACAAAGACAGAGATGAAGTTATCCCAAAAAATGGCCTTGAACATGATGATGAAGATAATATAATTTTTTTTAGTGAGCAGCACTGATAATTAGTACAGGTGTGTGGCAACTTCATGGCAGTATTTTGAAAAAATATTTGGCACACGGATGCTAAATTATATCAAATGAACAAACTACCTGTTTTCAGTAATGCTCTTTCTAGTGGATACTCTACCAAACCAAAGATTCCTCACCTTATAACTGTGTTTCCCAAACTGTGGGTTGAGTCGATTTTTGGTGGGTTGTGAAAGTCCAAGCAATCAATAAAGATGCCTTTAAATTTTGTATTTATCTGGTCATAATTGCTGTGCTTCAAAGACAGACATCAAATGCCAGGCTATGTCTTCTGACAAATCGCTGCTTTTTTGTGTAAAATGGGCCTTGGTGTTTACAAACTCCTCTCACTCTGCTGTCAGAGAAAGGCAAGTAAAGTGAATTGTTACAATCTTGCTGGGGGTACCATAAGTGCGAAAGGAAAGGCTGTAGGACTTCAGTTTTTTCAAACACACAACAAAATGTAAATACATATAAATGAGCAGTACACATTCAACAGTTAGGAAAACAAAAATTAAGCACATCATTTTTGTAATTCTGAAGTGTGATGGAACCAATGGATTTAATAGGATCAAAACAAATCAAGACACTTTACTTGGTGATGCACATATGATTCATATTCACTGAAACCCAATTTCCACACATTATCATTGGTGTGCTAATAGTTTCATCAGCTAAGCTACGTCTGTGCAAATTTAGTGACCCTTTCAATGCAAAAGGTGCAGTCTGTAAATGAAAATACGCTGCTACACGATGCTTTAGTTAAAATTCAAAATCGTCCGCCTCATATCCATTAAAGCTAGGTGGGTCATGAAAATGTGTTTTTTTTTTTAAGTGAGCCGTGGTTCTAGAACGTTTGATTAGCACTGCCTTAGACTATCCCCCAAGGGCCATACTGGATCCAGAGATTATTTCATAGCAGAGCTGCTGCCACTAAGCTGCATCATGTGGCTCAGCACTGGCTCCATACCGGCTGTGAAATGATGGTCCAGAGCCACAAAGAAGTGACACCATTGCAAGTTGACATCAGTTTCTTATCGTTTCCCTTTCCGCGCCATCAGATGCAGAGCATGAATGACTGTTGGTAATAAAGTGCTGGATACTAACCTGGGACCTTTTTAGATGTTAAAAAGAGGCCACTACAAGACTATGCACTAGACAGCAATGCCCCCCCCCTCTTATTCGCTCTCACCATAGAACCTCAGGCCACATGAGTGAGATGTGATGCACTGGTGCAGGGCTTTGAGTGGACACCAGAGATATCAGACCGCATGGCTATATATGCTAATGTCCTCTTTCTTTATGGGCCCTAATAGATCAGGCCCCAGAATCCTCAAAATTATGCGCATCTTTGGGGAGACATCCGGCCTTCATATGAACCTGCGTAAATCGTCGGTTCGGGCGCTGAGGGGGCCCGGAGGAGCGGGCGGTGGGCAGAAGAACTTACACTAGTAACAAGCAGCCTTAACTACCTAGGAGTATTTTTATCCGATGCCCAATTTGTTTCATGAACACAAAACTTAGTAGCGTTAACAGATCGTGTAAAAGCTGAGGTGAGGTCCTGCTCCAGTCGCCCCCTATCGCTTTACAGCTATCTTTAAGATGGTCTCCCTACCATGCTGACTATACCAACTGTAATCCCATCCATACACAATTCCATTGACATGGTTCCGGCAAGTTAACGCAATACTGGGTCAGTTTTTATGGGGAGGCAGCACCGCTCGTATAGCTCGTACCTGCTTCCAATCCACATACTGCCGAGGCATCGCAGCCACAGATATACAATCATATCATTCGGCAGTAAATCTTCAGATCCTGAATGAATGGTGGTATGGCTACAGAAACGTCCCAGTACAGGGTGGAACAGTGAATTATGGGGTCCCCTCCGTATACACTTTTCTCTACAACAGATCAGACCCAAAGGATCTCCCCCCTGCGACGAGGGTAGTGATCCTTGTCTGGTGACAGTTTCTCCGCCGGATGGGTTGGTGGGGCCGCATCACCAGAGAAACCCCAATATGGCAAAGCTGACTACTCCCCCAAGTGGCAGACCTCCAGGGATTCACTAACTGGGACCGAATCGAGATCTCATCATTGGGAAACGTAATGAAGGGTCAGGTCCTCTAATCATTCCAAGACCTCCAAAAGGAATTCTCCGTGCCCCACAATCAATTCTATAAAAATGTGTTAAAAAAAAAAAGACCACTCCACAGAACAGGGAGGAAGAACCAGAAACCACATAGCCAAAGGTAATTAACTTGTTCTGATGGATACTTCTCACTGCAGATTCCACCGCCTAAGAATAGACTCAAAAGCAGCACCTCTTCAAAGTGGATGGTCCCTAGAGGGGGCTCAGATAAAAAAATCTTGTAGGACCGAGCGGGAAACATGTCCTAGCCCACTGGACCTGGATGTCAAGGCGAACACACTTAAGAACGTATGTGCTAATGTCCATGTCGCACCATGACAGATGTCAATAACAGCCATTCCACCTGCAAACAAAGTGGTAGCCTTAGATCTAGTGTAACGGGCTCTCAATCTTTCAGAAGGCTGCTTCATGTCTAGTGCTTAGCAGATCTTAATGCAGAGGACTAACCACCTCAATAAGGTCCTCATTTGCACCGTCTTCCTTTTCTTTGCTTCACAAAACCCCACAAAGAGGTTATCATCCACTGATGGCCGTTGGTACGATCAATTTAAAAGCTTAAAGCCCTTTCTAGGGCAAACCCACAGGGCCTTTCACCATCATTCAAGGGGTGAGGGGGAGCAAAAGAACGCTTGTAGAGTGATAGACTGCCCAACATGGAAGGGAGTGTCAGCTTTTGGTGAGAAGACTGTTCAAGTCCTCAGCACCAATCTGTCCAGCAAAAAGGTGCATAGGACATTGTACTGAAAGTGCCCGAAGTTCACTCATGCAACATAATTGCAATGAGGATGACTGTCTTCAAGATCACGAGACAAAGCAAGCAGCTATGCATCAGCCTGAAGGGTGCAAACATGAGAAAATTCAAGACCAAGTTAAGGTCTCAATGGAGCATCACAAATAGCGTGGGATTGACCGTGTTACACTTTCAATAAACCTCATCACAACAGATATGAACAAAGACTGTTGGTCCGGCAGTCAGAAGGGCCAAAAATGACCGACAAATGAACACGGATAGTGCCCACTGCAAGGCCTTGCTGGGCTTCAGACAACACAAACAAAAGTATGTCGTACAACTTCCCATGTAACAGGCCAGTGTTGCAAACACCATAACAAGTTACAAATTTGTCTCGGCACCTGGTATAAATTGATTTTGTGGAAGGGCGCATAGCAGCAAGAACTACATCCACCACTTCAGGTGACAAATCAAATGCAGTCAATAGCCGCCACTCAATCTCTCTGCATGTAAGTGTAGACTGCGTAGTTTGAGGTGGTGTGCCCTGTTGCGGAGATAGGAGGTCATCACGAAGTAGCAGCCTGAACAGATACTCATGCCCAAAAGGTTCGGGTGCCGCACTCTCCTGACCCAATCCAAAGCGGCTAGGAAAACTTAGGCCCAGTTATTCTAGTCCTTTTTCAGAACTCTGGCAGGAGAGAGAGAAGTGGGAAGAAGTACATGGATTTCAGTGTTCCATTCCAGCTGGAATGAGTGACCTAACAAGTGTTAGAGAAACTCCAGCATGCAAAATGTTCAATACTGCTTGCTCTTTAGCAGTGTTCTACCCACTGCTGGAAGATGCCCGCACCACCTCTAGATATAGGCAACACTCGATTTACCAGGTACTGCCTCATCAGTTTGTCTATTCTGACTTTAAGGGACCCTGCCAGATGGTTAATGATCAGGAAGATGCTCTGACGCTCCAACCACCTCAAGTGATGCAGTGTCCTGGCACAGGACTCTAGACCTCATTCCGCCCTGCTTGTTTAAGTACCACATGGCAGTGGTGTAGACCACGAGAACCTGCAGCAGCAGTTTGATGGACAGAATGTACGTGCCATCTGGCATTGCTGATGATAATACACAAATCCAAGAAGGGTCAGAGCCATTATCACAGTGATCCAGGATCGAGACCTGAAGCTTCAGGATCACAGATCAAATGTTCCCAGCTCCGTGTGGCGGCGGAAAAGCCCTTAACTCCATTGTGCCCTAATCACACCAATAAATGGTAGTCTCTGCAAAGGTGGGACAAAGGTTCATTTATAGTGAACCCAAATGATAGCAAGAGGTTTGCCATTGCCCGAAGTGGTCCACAACTGCCTGCAGGTGTCAGTATGTTCTCAAAGAGTAAAGGCTGCACCTCCTTGAGAAGACATCATCCTTAGATACAATACTAGACTCATTACTTTCCTTAATCCCATTTTCACTTGACAACTTTGAAAGCAAGGTTACACCATTAGGAAATGTGCAAATGTAAAGCTCTGGGCCTTTTGAATTCTGGATCAAATTGAGCTATTGAGATATTCAGAGCCACAAGAAACACCAAAATACTAGAAAACAACATCCATATTTGAACTTAAAATATTAGAACATTTGTAAAAAAACATGGTGATTAACAATGTGCTACACATGGTTATATGAACTTGACACAGGCATGACGTACTTTATCACATCTCCAAAGTGCTGCTCACCATCGAACAGCATGGCCATCAATCAACATCTGAAAAGCCTGTGAAGCGCACCCAGGTGTGTTGGTACAGAGCGACCTCTGTGCCCATAGATGGCACCATTGGGTAGGCACAATCCTGGCCAGACGTTCAGTTTGGATTGGAGGCATCCAAAACATCACTGACCAGGTCAGAGAAGGGCTTTTTTGTGTGGTCAGGGAGGCTGATTACACTTGTTTTAGCCAATTCCCACAAGGTGTAGATGCACTGACCAAGAAGACTCGCCATGTTTGCAGTGCACAGGTGGCAGGCTGCATCATTCAAACAAATTCCTACCTACGGAGTCATGTTTTTAGACTCATCATCAAGAGGAGCAGTAGGGAAGGGGTTAAAATGTACTATGGATCTTGTACCTACAAATTCTCAGGGGAATGGCCTGTCAAGAAAATTTGAGTTTGGAAGGCACAGATAGTTGGCGCCATACAATTAGTCAGTGGGCTATTAGAAAAAGGAAAGTTTCTCTCAGGCAGTTAGAATTGACTTGAATAGCATTTCGTTTAATGGCAGCAGGGGTGCCAAAGCCACTAAAGGCACCTGCAGTATTTCAACTATGGTGCTGGACTTTGTTTCAGCAGTAGGCAGCAGAAATTCTAGTGCTTACTGTACCACAGAATTAAATCGGCAGATGTTCTCTAAAGACTGACATGAAAGACACGGAATGTCCTTTTCTGATGACATTTCAAGATCTTGTGTGTACTGAAGGTCACTGTAAGGGCTGGTAAATGTGTTATAAGTTACTCTTGCTTGATCAACCTCTAGGCCCTAGCGAGGTTCTGTGACATTGGTTCATCATCAAAAGATGCATTAACGTTTTACTTTGCCACTCGGGTGTCTGACTTGGAAGGTGGCCCCCAGCATAGTACAGAAGACTGCATCATCATTGGCACAGGCCAGCTCCGTAACAGACGAGAGCTTCCTTGGAAGGAGCATCAAGGTCAAATCCTATGAAGACACAAAGTCATGAGGTATCAGGGTTGAAGTCACTTCAATCATCAATCCTGGCAGATCAGGCCCACTCTTGGTGAATAACCCAGAAAGTTATGGGCCACAATTAAAATGCCCAAAATCACCTATCAAAAGGATTCGATCTGAGAAGGGTCAGCAGATGGGAGTCGAAACCTCTGCTTCCTCTTCAAAATCGTAATCTGTTCAAAGATACAGGAGACTAGAATTGGTCAACGGCACCTCTGAAAGGTCCCTGGAGCAGGACTGTGTCCTTCACTAAGAAGAGGACTTCTTCCAATGGTGTATTTTTCTGTTTTTTGAGGGAGAATGATGTGTTGGATCGCTCCCCGTCAGGAAACTAACATGAAGAGAGAGGAACCACTATGTAGTGTAATCTGTGCCCTTGCCATAATATCTTGGTCTCCCTCTCCATGAGGGCCTTTAGGTGCATTGAGGAGCAGCAGCTGCAGGCAAAACAATCATCTGATCGCAGACACAACATACAGCTGTATGGATCCAATAGAGACATCTTTTTGCGACACTGTGTACATGGCTTAACACTCCTTTTATTCCCCCACCAATCTAAGGTGGGATCAACTCTATCTGAAAGGGGATGATGTGAAGTATGGAGATACGCATGCACGGAGCAGACTGGTAAATGATTTTCAGATGCGAGAGGAAATCATTATCACAATGATTTGGATACAGGAGTGGACAAGGTGAAGTAACATTAGTACATTTAAGGTTTGTTAAATACATATGGCCTGTAGCTAGAGAGATAGGGTGAGGTTCTGGTATTATTTAGCTTCAGTTTATCGCATGTAGTCAGGTTGAGGAGTAAGAGTTTGCATAATTCCATATGTTCTTGAGTACATTATTTCCTCCATCAGTGCAAATGAGACTGCATACTAGTTTTCAGGGATTAGATACTCAAAACTGTGCTTGGAATATTAAAAGTGTACAAGTTTCAAGTGAACACCAACAGCTTAGTGCAGCACTGAGGTGTGCTGCAATGGAGTTTGTATTTCTTCCTCTGGAGATGGGAGAGTTATTGTTGGGTAGAGGAGGTGGGAAGAGGTAACCGACAGGTCAAGTGGATGACATCATGGACAGGGTGGGAAAGATTTGAGGCTTTAATACACAGAAGAATAGAGCAAAATCACTGAAATAGCAGAAACTTAATTGCGCAGTCTGTTCACAGGGGTGTGGATGCACATTTCTCAAATTGCAAGAGGTACAAGGGGGAGACTTCAGTTTATCAGGAAGCGGCGTGTCAACCACTCAAATCAGGGGTGTGGGCAACAATGGATAGAATTACTAATAACTTAAACATGGAGATGGGTTTAAAAATTAAAGCACACAGACATTGAATAGTCCTCAGAGTCACCAATCACTCAAATGGGGTCTGGATGTTTCAGTAGCAAATGGGGTAAAGGTAATTTACTGGGGGTGAAAGCATCTCTTATAGAGCTTCTGTCAGTCCTAGTTAAGGCCGTCAGCGCTCTATGCACCTTTCTTTCAGGCTTTAGTAGTGCAAAAAGTGGTCCACCTTTCATCATATTTCCTTTCCTCACTACGAGCGCATCACACCTGGATAGTGAAAACTCACTTCAATGCACTTATTCATATGATAAACACCAATATTAAAGATACTAGATGAAAAATAAAATAACTAGATATAGGTCTTAAGTGCCACAGGATGGAAAGGACCCATCCCAAAAAGTAGGCTATTCCCAGGCCACAGCATAAAAAATTTGTTCTGATTACATATTGGAAGACTTACCAGGCAACCTGTTCATGTTAACTCCTTGTGCTGAAAGTCCAATTCCCATGTACCTAAAATAAACAAGAGACAACAAAAAAACATTACTTCGACATTAACAAGATAAGAGAAATTGCAGCAGTAAATAGGGCCTCTGAAGTAATGGCATTCATCATTAGGGTAGAACAAATAAATTGTGCTTCCATTCTTTAGCATAAGCAGAGTGGTCTCAAAGAACCCTGTCATCTTGCCTTATCGTGGTCTTTGTCCACATCTTGTCAAACCCTGCCATCCCATCATCCACTTCTCTATCTAAAAGCATAAACAAAGCTGTTCGAAAGGTTCCTTCCAAAATATCACTAGAAACTCTCCTGTTTTACTAACTTAAACAGACCAGTTACATCATTCCTAACCTGTACAGTTCTACGGCTACCCTGGTGACCAGTCGTCCACCTACAAACACTTGACTAAAGAAGTTTTCAATTTCAGAGGGTGTATAGAGGAAAAATCAAATGGCTCTCAAAATGATTTTAACTGCTAGACTTGGTCTCAATTTACAGAATACACCAGATTTCAATGGCCGCTCCAATTTAACCAAATGTCTGCTACATATGATAGATTCATTTAACAACATGTACATGTGATCCGAAAGGGGAAGTCATGTAAGAACTATTTATCTTTATTTTGAGCTTTGCCCAAGAAGGTAGTTTTATGCATAGATATTCGTGCAATGAAGATAAGAATCCTGAAGGGGCTCTCCCCTATGCAAATGTTCAACTAAATAAGATACGCTGTGATAGTCCTCAATCAGTAGAATATGACTGCATAGCCCAAGATCACAACTGGAACAGAAGATCCAATCTGCGCTCTGTTCTTGCCTGGAACACAGAATCATGCTGTGTAACCAATTTGCATATTAAGACGGATTACCTTTATTCAGAGCACTCATTGTGAAGAAAATATAATCACTATTCTGTGCTCTCTAGTGAGAAAAGAGGATTCCTGCAAAGCACCCACTATTAAGATAATAATTCTGAAGGGTCTCTTCTTTATGAAAGGCCACAAGTTAGGTTATGTTAATTTAATCTTATTAGGCGCTCAGCTACCCAAGGTTTTCCCGGCGCCGCCTGTAGAACAGAGAAAAGAGAAGAAAGAGTAAGTAGTTTCTACATATTAAACAGCCAGGTTTTTAAGCACTTACGATAATTCTCATAGATGGTTTCAGTCTAAAGTGCCATCGGAAGGGCGTTCCACAGAGAGGGGCCAAGACAAGAGAACGACCGACCACCCATGCGAGACAGCCTGATCCTAGGCACCGTGAATTTCACCTGAGTGTCAGAACGTAAGGAGCGTGATGGAAGGTAAAGGTGAACTAGAGCATTCATATATTGGGGCGCTTTACCACTTTTGGTTTTGAACATACAGCTAAGGGCTTTGAACTTAATACGATTCTCAACCCTGAGCCAATGAAGATCACGAAGGGCGCCTGAAATAGAAGCTGTTTTGGGGGCCTTACAGAGCAACCTGGCCGAAGCATTTTTTACCAGCTGTAACTTTAGTACCACATCCTTATTGGCTCCGAGATACAAAATGTTGCCATAGTCCAGCGTTGAAGTGATCAGAGCATGGACCACAGTGCATTGTGTGGACAAAGGCATCATTCAAAGGGTTTTTCTTAGCCATTTAAGGATAGTAAAACAAATGGACGATACTTTCACTGCTTGTTTCCTCATTGCAAGGCACCCATTTCAGGTGGCCAATGTTGGGGGGCCCCATAGATCTTTATTCTTGCCCAATATAAACACCTCTGTCTTTTCACCATTGAGTTTAAGCAGATTAGCTTGCATCCATCCTGCAATATTCCTCAATCCGGATTGAAGAGAAGATGGTTTGGACGCCCTGTCAGCAGTTAAGGAAAAGACAATCTGGGTGTCATCAGCGTAAGAAAAGAGAGACAACCCCGATTCTTCAGCGATCAGCGCCAGAGGCCTGACAAATGTTGAATAATAAAGGGCTAAGGATCGAGCCTTGAGGAACACCGTAGGGTGGAGAGTACATTTTGGAACTGGATGTGGGAGAAAAAACTTGGAATGTGCGATCCACCAGGAAATCTTTAAGCCAATTAAGTGCCTCACCAGTCACTCCCAAAGATTGCAAAGCTTGCAGGAGCAGAGTATGAGAAACCGTGCCAAACGCAGCACTTATATCAAGAAGCATAGAAGCCATGGTCTCCCAGTCTACCACACAGTTACGTAAGATTTATTTGACTCCAAGCAAGGTAGTCTCTGTTTAAACACCTGTACGGAAACCAGACTGTGAGCCATGCAAGAATTTATGGGATTCAACGATAGATGACAGTTGAATGTTGAGAAACAGAACAGAGGCAGCACCAAGGATAAAGTAGCCAGGACCATGTAGTATCCAAAAATAAATTCTTTTATTTTCTCATTTATAGGACAGCCAACGCGTTTCGCTCCCCAACAGTGGGAGCTTCGTCAGGGCAAATATGTTGGTCAGAACTTGAAGCGACGAGAAATAACGTCAATGAAGTCGTCCGATCCAAACAGTACAGAAGCCTACTGGGATCTTTCGATATCCAGATAATATTTTAGCCACGTCAAGGGTATATATCTAAAAGACACAATTCGTCCAAGGAGTTCCAAAAGTCAGTATAAGATTTCTGGTATCCAAAGAAAAAGTAACTGCGCAGACCGTAATAAGCTGCCACCAAAATTGCTGAAAAGCCCCTTATCAGAGCGGTGTCCCCATGACGGATTCTATCGGCAGGAGCAGAGTATGAGAAACCGTGCCAAACGCAGCACTTATATCAAGAAGCATAGAAGCCATGGTCTCCCAGTCTACCACACAGTTACGTAAGATTTATTTGACTCCAAGCAAGGTAGTCTCTGTTTAAACACCTGTGCGGAAACCAGACTGTGAGCCATGCAAGAATTTATGGGATTCAACGATAGATGACAGTTGAATGTTGACATGTTTTTCTAGAATTGCAGAAAAGGACGGGAGAAGAGAAATGGTCCGGAAGTTAGACAGCTGTGCCGGGTCAGCGGTAAAAATTTTTTAAAGTGGAAGAACTATTGCATGCTTCCAAGCAGATGGTACCTTAGCTTCCATTAAGGAGGCATTAAGCAACTCCATAATTAACAGCAGAGATGACGTTTCAAGCTTCTGGAGCACAGAAATGGGGACAGGGTCCATAGGAGAACCGGATTTAAGACAATCCAAAATGCGCCTAAAGCGGTTAATGTTGCGGCACCCAGGTTTCTAGATTGTTGATGGGTGTCAAAGATGTTCTAGCCTGAGGATCCATGTTTATAGTTGGGTGATCGGAATTCTTCATATGCGGTTGTACGTGAGCTGGTTGGATTACATTCAGTGTGGCGTATATGCTTTTAACTTTATTGAGAAAGAACCTTGCAAGATCATCACATTGTGATTCAGTGAAATCCGGAGATTTCGGTAGGCAAGTAGAGCCAGATAGTTCTTTAACCCCTTCACTGCGGGGCTGATTCCCCTGCTGTGCTGGGGGATGGGGGGCGCGCACAGCGCCCCCATGTTCATGATGAGCTCAGCTCGTCATGAGCCACGGTGCTCGTGTGCTCATGACGAGCTCAGCTCGTCACGGCCACACCAGTTTGTGTAGAACGCTCGCAAAGCAGGGGAATTAGCCCCGCGTGGGAGCCTTCTAATGGTCATGACGAGCTCAGCTCGTCATGAGCACACGGGAACCGTGGCTCATGACGAGCTGAGCTCGTCATGAGCATGGGAGGGGTTAGCAAGCTTGAACAATGTTTTAGCATTGTTCTGTGCCTTTGAAATAGTGGCGGTCACATGCTCTGAATGCGCAGCTTTACAGAGTGCATGGTAGGTTCTTTTTCCCAACTTAGAAGCTAATTTAGTATCTGGAGCATAGTTCTTTCTCCAGCGTCTCTCAGAAACTTTTTGCTTTTACTTTTTTCAGCTTTTATACTCTCAGAGAACCAAGGGGCCAGTGGCAATTGACCTGGACCTTATGAAGCCTTTAATGAGTAATAGGCGAGCTGCATCCTTTATGTAAATATATATCAGATGCCAAACTGCAACACAGGTAGTTAAAAATCAGTGAGTCTGGGTTAAATAGCTCGCAATCGAGGGGTAGGACATTATACAGAATTAACAGTTAACAACCCCTTTGAGATTCCTCAATAGTCATTGGCACTCGGGTACAGAACAATGCCTGCACAAGATTAAAGTGAAATGACCAGTTACAAAAGGTGAACACATCCTAAAAATTAAAGGACTAGACATGCTTGCATAAGCCCAGAGACACTGTATATTGTATTCAAACTACGTATGCAGGTTTTTTAGTGGAACACCCTGTTCCATCCTAAACTCGTTACATGAAAGGGCAATTGACATTTTAAACTCTGCTTTAAACCTAACTAAACTATTGCAAGCCAACACCAGGAGCAGAGGCTGACAACCCAAATACAAAAAACCCAAGTGAAAGCATTCCAAGACCACGTGCTAACTGAAATGTAATTCTCCCCATTCAGGATCAATATTTCAAAAACACTGTCCCATCCACAGACCACATCCAACTGGAGCACTAGTTTCCAAATCATATAAACACACCCTACATGAATAAAATAATCCTTTTCACCAAACCACGCTATGTTCATCTTTAACCCGAGCATTCACTGCAAAGATAATCGCTGGTTTAAGTCCCACTGTGCTTCCCCCCCCCCCCCCTGAGTTTCATATAGCGCAAACTTGTCCCGAAGGTATCTGAGCGCTTTATATGAGCACAAGTTGCGTTACACAAGGACATATTCATTTTTGTTAGGCACGGGGAGATTAAGTGATTTGCTCAGAAGCACAGAATGTTGAGCATCATTGCTGGGGCTCGAACCCAGTTCTCCAGATTGGAGGTTGTCCGTCCTAGCCGTTAGACCACATCCTCTCTTTGCTTCTAGGAGGCCACCTACAAAGCTGTATATCCGGTCTCACTGTCAAAATTGCCATTTGAAATCGGAAATATAAAACAGATGCCTGTGGAGTCAACCCCTTGAAAACTTTCTAATCCTCTACGGTTTGAATCCTTCATCACATTCAGAGAGCAATGCACAACACTCTCCTTGCCACAGGAGTTTCAACAGTAGATACTTCAGACAGTCTTTCAACAATCTGAAAACAAGATTGGCAACAGTCCAGTACTTGCTGGCGGTGAGCAGATGGAAGCACACTGTTAGACCTGTCAGCCTTAGGGTGGTATTCCCACAAACATTTTCCAATTTTTGCTAGATTTCGGCTTTATGACTGCACTTTACCAGTGCTTAAGTGCTCGACACAATTCCCTTAACATGGACTGATTGGCATATGCCTAATTGGCACATTTTATTTACTTATAAGTCCCTTCTAGAGAGGTATATCATTTAACAAACACAACAAGATGATAGACAGAGTGCTGAATCTTTTCAACCACTCACTCCCAGTCAAGAGATCTGGGTTTAATCCATTGTTCTTTTGCTCACTATGCCACCTACGTTTCAACCCAGCCCTATACAAATCAGTCTTGACCCTGCTCCTCATGGGGACAGTCCAGCTCGAAATGCCGGGTCAGGTCCTCCCTGGACCAGATACAGGCATCCTGGGAACGGTTTTGGGGTATCACCCCTCATCAGCCAGGCTAGCTTGCAATCAGTAGCACAGTGTGCACGAGACCTACATCCGGGCATACCCTTGGCCACTTATGGTGAACATAGCTAAAACAACAAGATGACGGATGGGCTGCTGAAACTGGGTTTAATCCATTGCTCGAGCAACAATGGATTAAACTCAGATCTGTGACTGGGGGAGAGTGTTTGAAAACTTTCAATACTCTGCCCCCATTTTATTTTGTGATTTTTTTTTAAACTTTATTTGCATTTTCGAAATAAAACTTTTTCAAAAAAGAAGACAGTTGGTCAGTGTTACAGCATAAACATTCTGCGGTTGGCAAAAGGGTCTAATGGCCTATGATAGGAATATCCCTGTTATCTAATATACAGGTAGCATGGGCCAATGACATACATCCACACATACAGTATTTGCTTTGAAATTACAGCAACTGTCGTGATCATTTAGCTGCTACAGCTACATTTAGTATTACTTGTGACACATATTAAGGATTGAGGTACCGCACGGGTTATGCCCCTAGGCCCTACGGTGTCTGTGGTGTCTGTATAGGCGTAGCATTGAGCTCTTGCAAACGTCATAGGTACGACAATAAGGGTTGCCAAATATCTACCGGTCTAGAGGCGGGCGGCTGTAGTAGGGCATACGTATCACTGGTGGTGTTGCAATATGTCATGCTGTGCAACCATGTGTGGAGTGTAGGGCCAGTTTTACATGCCCACTTAAGGGCCACTTCGCGTTTAGCAAGCAGGAGAGCCATCGCTACAAAACGATGCCGGGATCTAGAGAGGTCATGGACATACCCCAGTAGAGCAAGGAGGGGTGATGGCGTTATTTCCACCTCAACCATCTTAGATATCTCTCGGAAAATTGATTACCAATAGTCCTCTATTTTAAGGCACGTCCCCGTCATGTGTGCAAAGTCTGCGTTCGGGGAACTACATCTCGGGCAGGCGATCAAACGCGCGTGGTCAATGTGATGTAGCTTGTTAGGGGTGATATATACACGCCGCGGGAACTTAAAATGCAACAGTTTATGGCGATTGTTCTGCAACACTGTTCGCGTTTGTGCGCAGCAACGATACCAGTGGTGATCATTTAATGGGTGTCCAAGATCGCTCTCCCATGCAGCCCTCACCGCTGCATCTCTACTCGGGAGCAGCGCAATCGCCCTCTTGTACAGTTTGGGAACCAGGTGGTTCCCATCCCCGCCACTAATGACCCCAGTCAGGAGAGGAAATTCAGTGGGCGCCAAGGGATAGCTATCCATGCATGCACAGAGCGCCTTTTGTATGCCCATAAGCACACAATGGTCCAGAGTCGTGGTCTATGGAGGCGAGGGTTTTCAGTGCGCAAGAATATGTGCCCACCAGGAAACAGGTCTCCAAAGGTAATAAGCTGAAATTTAGACAGTGTTTGTTTGACTAGCGTCTCCTGCAGGATCGGTA
Organism: Lissotriton helveticus; assembly: GCF_964261635.1. Taxonomy (NCBI): domain Eukaryota; kingdom Metazoa; phylum Chordata; class Amphibia; order Caudata; family Salamandridae; genus Lissotriton; species Lissotriton helveticus. Next base: position 676,575,885 of record NC_136073.1, on the reverse strand, counting down.
TCCAACTGTTACCAGCCAGGGGCAGAGCGTGGGAGTACAGTGCACTCATACCAGTCACCCTCACCAGCTTAAGCCAGGCCTAGCTCGTGGTGGACAGCGTTTGGATGTCACGCAGGTCTCTAGGGAAGCCGCGCGGCAGTTGTGTGTGGAGTTGGGCCAGAAGTGCCAAGTCCGCCTCAGGCCAATAGTATGGGATACGAATATCCGTGTTATACCAGTGTCAAGCAAAACTCGCCTGGGCAACCAGGTAATACATTTGCAGGTTCGGAACGCCAAATCGACCTCTCTCGTAGGGCAATACCAAGGTGTCCCTCCAACCCGGGGCTGCCTACCACTCCACACTAGCTCCCCAAGCAAGGTGCGCAATCTGGAGGAAAAAAAACTATTATAGAGAGGGATTGGAATGTTAATGAAAAAATACAAAAATTGCGGCGACACAACCATTTTTATTATGGCTATGTGGCCTGCCATTGACAAAGGGAGTCACAGCCATCGTTCTATGTTATTTTCGAGCCTCTCGACCGCCGGGCCAAAATTCAGCTGCAGGACAAGGTCCTGGTCCCTGTGAATATGGATACCCAGGTATTTGACTGAGTCGACGCACCAAGTTAATTGGTAGTCCCCTGCTCTAGCACAAACTGCCTCAGTCAACGGGAACACTTCTGATTTGTCATAATTTCTGTTTAAACCTGAATGGGTGCCATATCTAGTAACCTCACTAAGCAGCGGTGGTAATTTGTCATCAGGACACCGCACGTAAAGTATTAGGTCATCGGCATAGAGTGTGAGCATCAATGGTCCAGTCTTGAATTGTAAGCCGCGGTGGCTGTGCTTGCTCTGTAAATGGCGCACCAAGGGGTCTAGCGCCAGTATGAAAAGGAGGGGGGATACGGGGCATCCGTACCGCGAGTGAGAGGGAGTGCCCTAGTCCGCGTACCATTGAGGCGGATACATGCCGTTGGTTGAGTGTACAGCAGTCTGATCACAGGCAAGAACCGTTCAGGCATCCCCAGATTGCACATGGTGGGTATACAGAAATGCCATTCCAGTGAATCGAACGCCTTTTCGGCGTCTAATAGCACCGTTGCAGCCGGTAGAGTCGGTTCAAGCCTGTTCAGTGTAGTGAATAATGTGCGTGTATTCAAAGCCGGCTATTTATGTGGAATAAAGCCCGATTGCGCTGGGGATAGGTGTAGCTCGATAATCAATGCGAGCCTGATGGCTATTGCTTTGGCAAAGATTTTATTGTCAAAGTTCAGCAATGACAAGGGTTTGTATGAGGAACATTTCAAGTGATCTTTACCGGGTTTAGGTATTAGGATTATAACTGCTTCTCTTAGAGTGTGCAGGAGTATCCCCTTATCCACTGCCTCCGGAAATACGTCAACAAGATGTGGGACTAGGAGATCTTTGTACTTTTTATAGAAGCAGCCTGTAAAGCCGCCTAGAGCAGGAGCTTTAGAGCCATCGAGCGCATTGATGGAGTCCGATATTTCCCCCTCAGTGAAGGGTTCGGCCAGGAACTCCTGGTGGGCCTGGTCCGGCGAGGAACTCCTAGTGGGCCTGGTCCACCCAGGAGAGGGAAATCTCGTTAAGGTACTGCTGACAATCCTCCAGGGATGAATCAGTCTTAGAGGTGTATAGTTCTGTATAGTATTTAAGTACCTCTTGTAGTATTCCTACATTTCCTGTTATCCGCTCCCCTGAATCCCCAGTAAGTTCAGCTATGTAAGTTGGTTTGCGAGCATGTTGCACCAATCTTGCCAGCGTCCTGCCAAGTCTTTCTCCCTCCCCGTACCTTCGAGCTATGGCATATTTGCCCAGAAATTTGGCTTTTCTGCCTGCGGCCTCGCTGAACTCAACTAGAAGGGCAGCGTGCTTAAGCATGTCAGGGGGGTCCACATCCTGTGCACTACTGTCAAGGTCCCTAAGTTTTGTCTCTACCTGTGCAATCGGGTGGCGAAGTGACCGGAGCACTCCAGCATGTTTGGAAATGCATATACCCCTTGCACATGCCTGAAACGCCTCCCAAAGGCCTAGCCTTGGAGTCAACGGAACCGACGTTCAACTGAAAGTAGTCCACAATAGCTTCTCCTAGTTCAGATGCAAAAGCAGAGTCTTGTAGGGCCATATCTGGCAATCGCCAAGTACGCTCCACCCCTCGGAATCTGCAAGTGTGCCAATACCGGGGAGTGGTCAGATAACCAAAGTATCGCAGCCGCCGAAACGCATCAGTAGTCAAGGCATGTCCAGGTGTTGTGGGGTGCAGAGTAGTGGGTGTATCCTAAATCGCGGACATAGTGGTGTCGCCATGCATCTACCAAATCTAACTATTCAATGACATCACGCAGGGCACGCCTCGCGCATGGTTTGGTGGCTGCTGTACGTGAAGCGCTATCCAGCTCCGGGTTAAGTGTCAGATTAAAATCACCTCCCAGATATATATGGTCTGCCCCCATGTGGATAATATGTGAATAAATGTTGTTAAAAAAACTCAGGGTCGTCACTGTTCGGGCATAGATATAGACAAAGAGTACAGAGTGTTCCAACAGATAGCCTTTAAACAACACATATCTCCCGCCCGTATCCCTGTATACGTCCTCCTCATGGAAGGGCAGTCTCCTGTGAATGAGCACTGTTAATCAGTGATGTTGGTATACCACATACACGGAGCCTGTAAATTAAATTCTACCAGTGGGCCTGCAGCACTTATTGTGCCACCCATTTAAGTAGCCCTCCAAAACATGTCCCAGGCCTGCAATTGCAGTCGGAATGCGGTGTTCCACTGCCATGTAGACTTGGAATTTAAACGCCCTTGCCAAGCATTAAGCTCCCCTTTTATAACATATGTTACCCCTAAGGTAGACCCTAGGTAGCCCATAGGGCAGGGTGGACTGTAACTAAAAGGGTGGACATGTACTTTTAGGTTTTACATGTCCTGGTAGTGAAAACTTCCTACATTTGATTTTCACTACTGTGAGACATACTCCTCCTATAGGATAACATTGGGGATTCCTTATTACATTTAATAAAACATAATTCCTAATTGGGAGCAGGTATATATGTATCATATTTGTAGCTTTGAAATTGTAATGCTAACCCCCTTTAATGGTTAAATCAGATTTTTATTTATTAGTTATTTATTTATTTATTTTGTGTATTTATAGAGCGCAGTCCTGTCACCCAAAGGGCATCCTGGCGCTTTGATCTAGGAACAGTTGCACTTTATCCGCTCAAGCAGTTTTTGGAAACAAAAGCGTTTTTATAGCTTTCCTGAACGGAAAATAGTCCCTGTGGCTTCTCAGAGATAGTGGCAGGGAGTTCCAGAGTTTGGCCGCTGCAACACTAAAGGAGCGGCCACCCATCCTCACTCTTTGGAATCTCGGGACTACAAGTAGATGCGCCGAAGAAGAGCGGAGAGGCCGTGGAGCAGAGTACCACGCAAACATATTCTGCAGAGGGATAGGACCCTGTTGATGTACAGCTTTAAACACCAAACACGCAGCTTTGTACTGTACCCGCAGGTGTACCGGGAGCCAGTGTAGGTCTCTTAAAGCTAGAGTGGAGGAGCTGGACCTAGGGCGGGAGAGAGCCAACTTGGCGGCCATGTTCTGCACCCGTTGTAGCTTCCCCGTCAGGTTTTTTGGGGCCTCCAGAAGTAGCCCATTACAATAGTCGAGACGACTTAGTATGGTACCGCGAACTGTTTCCGGCCTGGCTTGAACGGGGAGAAGGGGCAGAACTTTGCGCAAAATGCGCAGCAGCATCATGCACGTAGAGGTGGTTTTATTGACGTGCATGTCGAGCTGTAAGTTTGGGCCGAAGATCACCCCCAAGTTACGAGCTGATTCCGCCGCCAGCACTGGCTCGAGGAAGGTGCTAGGCCAAAAATTCTCTGGAAGTGCCCGCGGAATCCGGTCTATGGAACAGTAGAGCACCTCCGTCTTAGAGCTGTTAAATTGTAAGGAGTTAGCTCGTAACCAGTCCGCTGTGGCTGCCATGCAGCGATGGAAAGTCTCCAGCGAAACCGCATTGTTCCCTTCCAGAGAAAAGACCAGCTGGGTGTCATCGGCATAATTAAAAGCCGAGACACCAAAGGATTTTATTAGCTGGACTAAGGGGGGGGAGGTACAGGTTAAAAAGTATAGGGCTGATGGCCGAGCCCTGTGGAACCCCCTGTCCTACACTCCTTGGCTCAGAGCGAAATGGGGGGAGTGAAACCAACTGTTGCCGGCCGCCAAGATAGGATATCAGCCAGTCTCTTGCGCCCTCGATGACCCCACACTCCTCCAGTCTCCTGACAAGGGTCCGATGGCAAACCGTATCGAACGCGGCCGACATGTCGAGCAGCACTAAAAAGGCTGCCCGACCACTGTCGACACGCGAACGAAGATTGTCCAATACGGTTACCAGCGCGGACTCCGTCCCGTGTCCGGGGCGGAAGCCAAACTGGGCCTCATCGAATCAACCGATGTTCTCCAGGAACCCTGAGAGTGAGCGAGTCACCCATTTCTCCAGAATCTTGATAGGGAAAGGGAGCAGAGAGATTGGCCTATAGTTGGAAAGACAGGCCGAATCCAACGTTGGTTTCTTGAGCAGAGGTGACACTACTGCTAACTTCCAGCACTCTGGCACAGATGCCAACTCCAAGGACTGGAGACAGATCGAGAACAGAGGCTGGAAAAGTTCTGCGTGAAAAACCTTCCAAAATTTGGGGGCAGTGGGTCGAGCGGGGAGCCCGAAGACACCGTATGTGCCAGAATTCCTCAAAGGAGGGGGAAGGGAAAAACCTTAGATGGGGTCGACTGGAGGGGGCATCCGGAGCTCCCAAGCAGAGGACAGGGGCACTCGGCTGGGGTCGACTGAGTGAACTGCCCGGAGCTCCCAGACTAAGGTCAAAGGTACCCATCTGGGGTCGACTGGGCAGGCCACCCGGAGCTCCCGCACCAGAGGCTCCCAATATGTGAGCAGAGTCAGTCGGCTGGGGTCGACTGGGTGAGCTGCCCGGAGCTCCCAGACTAGGGCCAAAGGCATCAGTCTGGGGTCGACTGGGCAGGCCAACCGGAGCTCCCGCACCAGAAGCTCCCAAAAGGGGAGCAGAGACAGTCGGCCGGGGTCGACTGGGAGACTCGGTCGGAGCTCTCAAGCCAGGGCTAGAAGCAGTAGGCTGGGGTCGACTGAGCGGGCCCACCGGAGCTCCCAAGCCGAGGGCAACAGGCAAGGGGTTTGTTAGGCCCTCTAAGATCTTAGCAGTGTTCTCCTCGTAAGCATCCGCCAGCGAGTCGCACAAAGCCTGCGACGCGCGGACCGTATTAGCCACGCAGGCAGGGTGGGACAGGTCCCTGACAATTTTGAACAGGGCTTGGGATTTATTAGGCGCCTGCTTCAAGGAAGATTCCAAGAAGGCCGCCTTGGCCAGCTTAATCTGTGCCTTGTAGCCTTGCAATGCGAGCCTGAAAGAGGCTTTTGCCGAGGTGGAGTACTGCTTCCTCCAAGCTCTCTCAGCACGTTTACAGCTCAACTTCAACTGTCGTAGCTCTTCCGTGTACCAGGGAAAAGCCCGATTCACTCTCCCTCGAGATTTGCGGAGGGGCACCACCTTGTCGAGCGTGTCTATAATGGACCGACACAAAGTGGAATAGCTTTCCTCCACCGAATTACTCAAGCGAAAGTTATCAGGTATTAAAGAGGGCAGTGGAGATGAGCTGAGTAGTCGGGACCAAGGTCTACCCAGTTTCGAAAGTCCTACCCCGGCGCCTTCAGAGGAGTAATCCCCTAAGCAGAGGGAAAAAGCCACGAGCGCATGGTCGGTCCAGCATTGGCATAGGATGTCTTGATCACTACTGATTGAGCGTCAGCGAAAATCAGGTCCAGAACATGGCCTCCCCTGTGAGTCGCCGAGCGGACCAGTTGCTGCAGTTGAATGTCAGCAAGAGCTTGGCAAAATGACATAAACGCCCCATCTAAAGGACCCCCCTGCCATAAGTTGAAGTCACCCAGGACTAACAGCTTAGAGTGGGAGTTCGATAAATCGTATACTAGGTCAAGGAATTCTGATAGAGAGGGAGCCGCGCCCGGTGGCCGATAACACAGCACACCCGTGATCAGTCTTCTCTCCAGATCTTTAAAGGAGAACCCCATCAATTCAAAGCCCGATACCTCGCCGATTTTGAGCTGGAAAAGACCCAGCCTTTCTCGATAGATAATATCAATTCCGCCCCCACGGTTCTTTGGCCGAGGGGTGTGAATGATTTTAAAACCTGGGGGGCAAGCCAATCCCAGTTCAACTAAACAGTCCTCCCGAGTCCAAGTTTCGGTTAGAAACAACACATCCAGCCCTGAGGAATCGACCAGGAAAGCAATCTCCGTATAGTGCTTGCAGAGCGACCGAACGTTAAGCAACCCACAAGACAGAGATTGGGACGGGGATAGAACAGTGACCCTCTGTGTCAGGGAAGCCTGAGACGGTCTTAGTTCCAACAGGTCCATCCGAGAATAAGCTAAGCGGGGAGAGTGCGGATAGCCAGAGGTAGCGGCCCTAGGCGCGCCCGTTGCGTGAACGGGCGCAAACGGGCTTACCTCTGGCGCACCTCCGGCGCGGCTACGTCGCGCCCGCTGCGCGTGACCGTTGCGCGCTTGGTCTTCCAGCCTCCAGCGTCCCTTGCCTTCAGCAAGATGGCGCCCGGAGTGCTCCTAGCCTTCGCCCCAACCCAAGATGGCGGTCGGACCCGCTAAACTACCTGTATCCCGCCAAGAGCGGGTGAAACTCCAATTAAAATGCAGGTGAGCCTAAGCTAGTTCCCCGGCCTAAGAATACGACCCTAGGACAGTAGGAAGAACAGCGCGAATAGCTGAGCCCTTCACAGCTCTAAGGCGCGATGCCAGCGGCGCGAGTAACTTTTAAAACACAAGCACAAATAAAATGCCCCAGCAGTATAGAGCGCGCAGGTACAAGATCTAACCTGAGCTGCAATCTGGCGGCTTTAATAAGCTCACCAATTGCGGAAGTCCGCCTCCAGCGTCCCTTGCCTTCAGCAAGATGGCGCCCGGAGTGCTCCTAGCCTTCGCCCCAACCCAAGATTTTTCATTACCATTTTTAAAATGCAGCTTTTAGAAAGTTGTCATTTTTTTGTCATATGTGCCGATAGCCTGTCTTGGATCACATGGCCCAAGACAGGCTAACAGGTGTAGCTGACAGACTTTGAGAGTTCCTCCCAGTCACACAATAGAGGGATTAGGTGTGCCTCAATTGGCCATCTGCTGGCAAGATGGGAAGCGGAGCTAAGCACAGCCCCACTAACACCTGAATAACCTGTGCTCTGCCTTCACACAAAGGGCTTAGCGACCCTGTACTGTCACTGCAGCCAGACTGGAGCCAGGGCAGTCAAGAAATCCCATGCACTTCAAGGAACCCTTCCAGAAGCTTCTCCCACCTTCCATTAGAAGGTCACGAAGTTATAAAATAGGACCTTCAGGCCCACTCTTCAGTTCAATACTGAACCTGCGGAAGAAATCTCAGAGGACTGCATTCTGCTGTGCACTTTGCCAGACTCCTGCTGTACCTAGAAGGACTGCTTTGCTGCCTTGAGAGTGTGTTGAACCTTCAGAGGCCTGTCAAGCATTTGAGCCCTACATAAAACACCTGAACCCAGGACTACCAGAAGTGACACCATGGGATGGTTTCCTGGCCTCCTTTTGAGAGCCACAGGAACATAAAAGGCCCCACCACCTTGAATCCACACCTGGACCCAGCCAGAGTGAGTCATGAACCCCAAGTAGTGTCTCACCAGTCTTGGACCCTTCGGTGCAGTGCTGAAGGTGCCAAGATGCCCAATTTCCAAAACTGATGACTTAGACGAGATTTGGCCAAAAAGTGCTATGAGAACTAGGAGAACGAGACCAACCTGCTTGTCTATCCACCCAAGGTGCATTGCCGGTCGCATTGACTCTGCAGCTTCTCCCGCTACGCTCTTCTTCATTGCAGCAAATTCTTTTCAGCAGTCCCTCGCCAACGGGGTATCCAGCCTCGTGTAACTGTCTTTGACTACAGCCTCTGCTTTGAACCGCGGGAATTTTTCGACTTCCATTTTAGAGACGAAGTCCAAACATAGAAATCTTTAACATGGCTTCGACCCAAGACATCCAACAATGATGACGCTCCCTTTGCAGACACTCCCTGCAGCCTTGTCCGGCTGGGCTTTACCTTCTCAGACATTTTTTCCTCAAGAATTTTTCTAAGTCTAAAGATAAGCTCTGACCGGGCCCAGTCCACTTCTTGTATCCGAAACTTGCTATATTGCGGTCAGCCTTAGCTTTGGGCTTTGACCCAGTCTTGCGCGGCTAGATGTCTGAAGGTGGCGCTTTGCTCTTTTAGGTGCTAGATTTAACATAAAACTTTAAAAATTCATCACTCCGGTTTTACTGATTGGATTTGTGTTGCTTTCAAATTATTTATTAAAATGTACTCTATTTTTCTAAATTGGTTAGGGATTTTATCTTTTGTAGCATTTTCACTTTATTGTGTTTTGTGTGCTGCATAACTACTTATACATTACTTCTAAGTTAAGCCTAACTGCTATTTGTGCCAAGCTACCAAGGGATAAGCACAGTTAATTTTGTGACTTTGTGGTTCACCCTGCAAGGGATTGTGGCCAATGCTTGACCAGGGCTCACACCACAGTCAACCAGCAATCCAATTTATTACACACACATACATACCACTGGATTCATAAGGATTAGTCTAGTCAATCTGTATTTCATAAAACATGACTACCCTTTTCCATGAACATGCTTTATCTGCATTAGAACAGGACGCTAAATTATGGATTTTCCCTGGTTACTCTCTTTTCTGACACAGAGTTGGTAGATAATGCTGTTCACATTTAGAACATATGCTTGTTAGTTTATATGGATTATATCAAACATTGCCTTTCGACCCTTACAAAGGTAGTTTCATAGTCATCTTTAAATAACTCTCATAGATAGTAGTGCACACTGCTCTTCTGATGTGAACCTCATCCCTTTCAAGTAAGAACCTTGAAACGTGCTGGACTGTCCAAGAAAAAAGGGACAGAGCTATCCAGGTTCCTGAGAAAATGTGGAACCTCAAAGCTCTGGCGCAGCTCCATCTCCTGAGGTCTCCTGTGGCAGCTGGAGTGCAAGATGAAAGCCTGTAGTGGGGTAATCAGTCCTTCACCCGCAGGTGTGATTTGAGGGATGGACTTGAGTCTACAGCTGCATGTACAGCAAGCTACATAATCACTACTCGGTCTACAAGATGTTCCAAAACAGCCCCATCCAATATCTGACCTGGAAGTGAGAGCATGAGGCCAGAAAAGACAGCATTGTGAGGGACTCTTTGGCTGCCGAGCCTAAAGATAGGCAGAAGGTGGGAGAACCAGAGAAGGTCAGAAGTGAACAGTGAGAGCCCATAATGTACTCCTTCCCACACTATAGTAATCAAGACAATATGAGCAGTGATGCCAAACGTAGCACAGAAGACCTGCAAGCCATTCTTGCTTACCATGGAGGTAGCATACGGTAGTAGCCTGACAACACCCTCACAATGTGCGCAAACCTGCTACCCTGTGGACTGACGGACAACTCAAACAAAAGGTAGGAAGAACAAGAAGAACAAAAACTTATTTTAATATCAGGCCTCCGCTTCCATCATATGCATGCGAACCCAAATTCTCCAAGACTTATTGCAATGTAGGAATGCTGGACCATCCCAGATTGAGATAAAGATATGCGGCTGCCTTTTAAGAGAAATATCAAAATGATTAGTCCTAAGAAAGTGGCCTAATTCCTTTTAAATCCAGGTGGTTTGCTACTACCATTAGTGGGAGCACAACCTCTTTCTTAAAGGAATGAGGCCACTACTTTAGGACTAATAACTTTGATATTTCGTTTGGGTTGGATGCTTACTTTGTTTTGGTTACTGTTGGCGAGGATGTATCCATTCCCACTTCCGTTGTGGAGGTACCTCTCTACCTTAAGGCCCTGGGCCAGTACTGGACTGCCTTTTAAGAGATACAACTTTTAATTTGTGTTACCCCTCCTTCCCAGTAAAGGTGGACAGAGCCTGCAAGCTTCCAAGTAAGAGTACGAGGGGGCAAAGTAATAGGTACAATGTTTGCACAACTGGCCAATACAGAGGGGAGAAAACGGACCTTGCATGCCGTGAACTGAAGGGGTAAAGATAGCATTGAATTGTGAAATCTCAACATTACCAGATTGTGGCATATGTAATTGCGGTTGGTCAAAAAAAGGAGATGATTGTGCTAAAGATGGAGGCATTCCTGTGGCACTCTATGAGGTTTAGCATCCATTTTTCTTTTTAATCGGCTGAGGTAACGAAACCTTATACATTTATATTGAGTAGAAAATTATGGCTGATCAAGTAAAGTGACAAAAATATTCTATATTGAGTTGAGCTACATGCCCCTTAATGGTCACGCTTGATGTAGGATGTGCCTCAAATAACCGGGGTTAGAGTTTGGACGGTACTTTAACAGGTGCAGTGGAGTTCAATGTTCTCCTTTCTGTGCCTGTTCTTCCCTTTCTTTCACATGGTCCCTTAAGTTTTCCTTTTGTGAGGGGTGCTATAAAAATATTTTGGTGGATTAGCAATTCAGGTTTATTATACATTTGAAGCAGTCTCATATTTTCATGCAACTATGTGTTCAGATCTGAATATGCTCATAACTTTGTATCATCAACAAAAAAGCTTTGACACTTGCCAAGAAACCAGACATTTATCTTGAAGAAGTATATTCAGTGGCTCAGTGTCATATACCGCGAACTAGACCAGAGACATCAGGTATCAGAGCGCTTTACATGAACACCAATTTGGTTACAGAAGAACACATGCATTTTTGTTAGGCACAGGGAGATTAAGTGATTGGCTCAGAATCACAGGATGTTGAGCGTTGTCGTCGAGACTCGAACCCGGTTCCCCAGCTTCGAGGTAGAATACTCTAGCCTTAAATCCTCAGACTTCAGGCAAACGAATTCTTTATATGCATGATGAATGAACTCCACTTGGCCATAATCTGCTCACATTCCTTGTGCTCCCTCCTTTAGGCTTAGGCACCGAAGCCATAGGTGGGCAAACCTAATCTTGGGCTTTTAACATTGCATCCTGAGGTCAGGAATCTCAAACTACAATATATTAGCGCTATCAGACTAAACTCACATTTCTTATGGGTCACAATGTGCACTTACATGTCCTTAATAAATCTTTCAGCAAGTGCTCAGCACCTAGATGCAAGCATAAAGTTACGAGGTCACATCAAACATGTAAAGACGTAAGTAGTTTTGTGATAGACATGGCAAACAAAGCCAGGCCCCCTTCAGGAGATGGGACACCAAGAGGCTAGGATCCACACTTTTGTAAGAGCGTCCCCCTCACACCCTTTTATGTTCACCCACCTTGAGTGGTGTGCCTTCTTGTTATCGTTTTCACTGTAATTGAAGGATCAGGTGTGGATTGAGGGGAAAAAGTAGCTAGCATGGCAAGGCAATTAAGTCTATGTTTGCCAGCACTATTACTGTGATTTCCAGAACAAGAGAACTGAAAACTAAAATGGACGCTAGCACAACGGATGGCTTACGAACAGGAATTGTTGTGAAACACCCCATTAGATGTAGTAAGAGCAGCCAGAGTAGCCTCTGTTCAAACAACTGAAGTCAGTGTTGACATTTTGGAGACTATTTAAAGACACTTTTGAGAAAACAGATGTTAGAAATACCAAAAATATTCTTTGAACAGTGTTGAAAGGGCCAAAGAACACTACACCAAACTACAAATAGAACCAGCATACAGCCAAGCAAAATATACTGGTTTTTTAAACAGTACATAGTGTTAAATTACTGTTATTTCCATTACTTAAAAATAAATGAAAAAATGTGGCGCTGTCTGCGTCATATTCCTTTTTTTACTACTTTACTTTGACCAAGGCAAAGCCAATAGATCTTGTGTAGGCGAGACCTAGTGGCTTTGCCAATGTTTTTTTCCTGGACGTGCTTTTCTACAATCGTGCTTTAAACTGCGCATGTGTCCCACTAATCTTGGATCAGCACTGGTCTTTTTGTCGTTACTCCCCAAGTGTATAGTTGGACCGAAAATGATGGCATAATTTCCGTATGTCAAAGCCTAGAATGCGTTTCACCCTTCTTATGACTGCCCACCATAAGAGATCCCTAAACAACTTTATTTCCCACATACCTCTTCATCTCATGCATATAATTTTCAAGTACAAGACTTCACATAAATAACCAGGACCGCAGACATACTGAAACATGGCGCAGGATAATATGAAATCACTAATTACATCACGTTTGTTAGGTGCTGCTAAAACACAACTTGTTTACCACACCCGCGATTTACACAGTCTGCCCCTTCTGTTGTGATACACCATCACTTCACTCTCACTTCTTTTACCTAAGCGAGTTATTGTCATTGTTCTCGCTAACAAAGTAACAGATCAGCCCAACGTCAAGTATGAAAAATAGGTTTACGCAGAGATAGAGGCTGCTTAATGGTTTGAAGACTTGTTCATCTTTTTATATTTGGACATGCTCACCCAAACACACAGTTTCTGGGAGTTTAGTCTTTTCAGGTCGAGCCTCGGTAGCGCATGCGCTGCTCTGCAAGGCATGCGGTATTAGAGTTTGAACTTAAAGCTCCTCCCACTCTCCGCCCATATTTTATACTGGCTTGTATCATTGTCCTTTGTAAATGCTGGCTTCTGATTGGTCAATAGCCTTGTTAGTCCCTCATTAGTACCGCCTTGTTTTCAATTGTAACCTCCCATGAGGACTGGCCTCATTTTACTTCTGTTCTTACACTGCATGTCTTATTTAGTCTGTAAGCACTACCTACTTTAATGAGTTTCTCCTACTGCAGGCACCACATGCTTTCCTGCAACATTCAGCACGCCATGCGCACTTTCACTTTCCAAGCGGCGCGGGACAATGGTTGCAGTTTCTTTGAAATGAAATAGGTCTTGCAATTACAAGAGTTTGACCTATTGGCATTATAAATGACAATGCCTTTTATTTATGTGTTAATTATCAAAAAAGATAAATAAAAGGCAGTGTCATTTGCAATGCAAATAGCTTAAACACTTGCAAATGCGAGACCTATTGCATTGCAAATGCTTGTTTCTTTATATTTTGGAAACGGTGACTCTTAGCCACCGGAAGAACTACTGCACTGGCATTAACAGTGTGGGTTCAGGGGCAGGAAGTTATAGTATGCTTTGCATTTTGCGCCTCAGCACTAAAGTGTTTGCAGTGGCCTTCATTTAACCACAGAACTTAGGTAATGCTGTAGACCTGGAGCCCTGACCACGTTTATTGAAAATGTATGCTTCAGGCAGTTTTGAATAACAATTGATTAGGATAAAAAGAGTTGAAGCAACTATCCCAGTCAAGCCTCTCTACCTGCTCACTGTTGCATGGTACAAATGGACTTTGACACTTATTTGCTCTTATCCCACATATGAAGGTGATTTCTCCCACTGATGACATGAAGCCTGCGCTCCCTCCCTTTCGCCAACTTTGCACGGCGGTTCCACGCCACTGCAAAGAAAGGGCACAAATTCCATATTCCACTCTCCTAGTAGCCCTAAAATGAGCAACATTTCTTGGACAGGTGTTTTGATTTAATGTTTACAGGTATTTGAACGTGCAAGTCTAGGAGTAAGCACACATGGAATTAAACAATAACAAAGTGCTCTGGTGGACTGGGTATTGCTTCTTTAGTAGTAATAATGAGTCAACATTGCTTATTTTTTCTAAAGAAAAAAACAATTCGTAATAATTTCATAACAGCTTTAAATCTTCAATAAACTGGCTGCTTGTTACAGAAGTAGAGAGGATTAATTTAAGCAGACCAGCAGTTATATTTTCAGTTTCAAAGTCTGGGACACTGAAAATACCCTTTTTTGGGGGGAAGGGCTGTGCACACTGAGTAAAATATAGTGCAAGTAAAAGACACTAAGAACGATGACTGAAGCTACAAGACTCTAGCAAGGTGCATTTCTTTTCCTTATCGGCTCTTATTTGCGACATACTGGGAGTTGCCTGGCTCCTTTTTAACCAGCTGGGAGTACTTAAAAAATATGATAAGCTCTCATGCGGTTACAAATTCAATGGCCCATATAGCATTCAGTATGATACTATGTTATAAGACACTTAACAAGACCACTTCTATTGCAATTTGATGTTAAAACTGTCGTGGTTTATCAGACTTTGTCATCTGTGTTTGTACAAAAATGCAATAAAGTTTGTGTTTAAAATAAATTAATTCAATGACCTAGAGACTTCATTTGTGTGTTTTTTAATGCCGCTGGGGGCTGCAGCACTCCATGCAGCCACACACAACAGCTAGGTACTTACAGGAAAAGGTCTCTTGCAGCTTGTTGTTTTCCTGTAGCTTGACCAGGATGTCAACCTTATGACCATTAGAACACACTTCTTAGTCCTGGATATAAAAGCAAGAAGGTCAAGTCCTTCAGGGCTCATCTCAGGTCTCAGATAGCAGGTCCAGTACTCTTCTGTTCTTCCACAGGTCTAGGAGGTTACTTAAGTGGGTGGGTGGGTGGGAAGAACTTCAGTGCATACTAACTAATGGGGCAAAAGTTCCATGGACCAACCCTACCCACTTTGGGCTCTGAGGGCCGGGAGTGTGTGTGTAGGTGTGTACTATGTTATTCCTAGTTCCCTCCTACATCTAACACGAATACCCTGTCTGCCCATTAAGGTGTGCCTATTGTTTTGCTCCTGGAAGGCATTTCACACCTATCCTATTCAAGGCTAATTATTGGCTGGGAGAACTTGGAGAACTAAGGCAAATTAACCTCCAGAAACGTCAGGCAGTAAAAAGGTAACTTTCTAAAAGTTTCTTTCCCTTAATATTAATTAAATATTAGACTTCCCCCCATTTAATTGGATTTTTTAAATAAAACATTACGTTACGGTTTGTGCATATTGTCACTAAACGAACATAGGTATATAAACAAGTACATTTCTACTAAAGGTGTGTCGTTCCCCCCTGTAAAAGGCACACACCAACTGCTGTTAACCATTACAGGATGCCCGCAATAATCTCTACCACCCCTCTCTTCTGTCAGGGAACTCCATTGTATTACATCTGTTGCCTCATCAGGAGACCGCGGGCATCTAGCGCCTGGTTCCAGGAGGATGCCTCTGTGCGGACACCATTGATCCCAAATCTTGCAATGTTTATGTGGACATCCTCTATCGGAGTACACAGGTTCTTCCTCCAAAGCGATCTAGCCCTTTCTTCCAAAACTCTAATGTTAGGGATTCAGGGTCCTCCACGCGTTGGCTATATCTCTTTGACATCACCCGCCCTAGTCACAGCAATGGAGTATTATATCTAGTACTTCCAATGTCGTTCATGATGTGTAGGAGAGCCAACTTGGGATCTCAGACAGCCTCCAGCAAAACACCTCACTCCAACAATTAAGCATCTCCTCCCAGGAGGTGGTCATCCTTTCATATCCACATATCGTGTGAAGGTATCCAGTCTAAGATGAGCATCATAAGCATGATGATGATAATGCAATGAGCCCAATCTTCTGGAGTGTATCCTTGAGAAGTAGATTTGGCATAGGAATTCTAGTTGAGCAGCTCAAAATTGTGAGGCGAATGCAGCCTCCAGTAGGGTGCTAATGCGTCCCTCCAGCCTTCTTCCGCAAGGGGCCCAGGTCCCTTTATCGCGAGCCCCACAATTTGTCAAAGGAGTCCGGAACATGCAAGACCAGGGAACAATAAATCTGTGAGAATTTGTATGAGTTCATGGCACCTTGGCTTCCAGAGGGCTGCGGTCCTGGAGATCCGCCAGCTCCATTATATAGGGCGTTACAGCATGACGGAGCTTAAAGAATTAGCTACCTTGGAAGCTACATTCATCCTTGAACTCTGTGAAGGGTTTTAGTACCATCTCCACACGAAGATCAAGTTTGAGCTGTCTTTGAAGTCCCAGTTCACAAAACCCTGCAGATAAGACTCCTGTTGAAGTCATCGCTCACACTACAGGTTTCTTTTGTCAGATGTTCCGCCCATCCTAACGCCCCTGTGGTCACTTCCCATACTTGAAATACTACCTTTTTAGCTGGTGGTAGGCCGAAAGGGGCAGTCCCTTCGTAGAGGAGATGGGAGACTCGCGTGTCTTGCATCACCGATTTTTTGGAGGTGTAAGATGGCTAGGTCTCCCCAGGTGTCAAATCACCAGGCATGCAAGATTGTCAGATTGCAGGCTCTATAGTAGGAGGTGATATCTAGTGTGGCTAATACATCCACCCCCCGCCATGTGTCGACTTGTGGCATTTTGACAGGGTAATATACAGAGGGCGTTGGCTGCACATGAACACATACAATGAAGGATTGATTGGAGTGAAGAAAAAAAAAAGGAACTAGGAATTGGATAGAGAGAGTTCTGCAGTTGGTATAGTAGACAGCGTAGAAACACCATTTTGAAAATGGCAGAACATCTCAGCCACTGTTAAATTCTCCAAGATTACTAAGTTTGAAAAAAGTACTATGTGATGACCAACTGGTGGGTTACTAATATTAATTGAAAACAAAATAAGTAATGTTAAAACAAAAATGACTTCAAAATGCAAACACCTTCCGTTCTAAAATTTACCAACAATATAATGCTTTACAAATAGGTTTATCGGATGGGCTTGCAAAGTCACCCGGGAAACTCCACTATGGATTGGGACATACCTTAAGGAACTGGGGAAACTCTGCGGCTTCCAGACTTGGGATTTAATTGGCATTACCGTGGTGGGCGACCTCATTGAGGAAGGAGACCTTATCTCCTTTCCGACCCTCCAGAGTGAATATCAGCTACAAGACGCACAGTAATTCCGATACATGCAGTTCAGGCCATTAAAAAATACAAATACTCATAAAATGGGTCTCAAAATATATATTATAATATATATTTATCAATATATAAAGAAACCCAAAAAGTTTAACATGGAGAAACAGAACTTATGGTAGCAGTTTTAAATACGACACCATCCGATAAAGTTGGCCGCATGGATGTAGCAAAGCAATGTATAGCCGTTTAATGAAGCCCTCAAGTGGTCAAGGAAAGTACCCTGTAGCCATGCCACTTAAGGAATCTAGAAAAAAGCAGCACATAGGTGTTTTAGAAATCACTACTACTTTGGTATTGCGTACCTCACTACAGAAATGCCACGAAACTTAGGTCGTGCATTGCTGCATAAAGTCAACTCTATATTGTTATATATAAAAAAAGGCAAACATAACTATAGAAATCTGCACACAAACTGGTTAAAAATATTGCGATTGAATATCAGACATATTAGTGTACGGTGAGCAAACATATACCATTGGCAGTGATGTTTCTCGCAAAGGAGAAGAAGCAGGTACTGTTGCTTGAGGGGATTGTCGGATCTACCAATCTAAACCTCAATGTGGCCTTGGTCAATAGTAGTAAGCTAGAGCAAAGTATAAATGTTCAATTAGGTTCCAACGTGTTGGCTCTAAGCACTAGATTGTGCAGGGGAAATAAATCAAGCTAGGGCATGAGGGGCCCTAAACTGTCAGGTTGCGCATTGCGGGTGGACAGCAAGTACATAGTGCTTGCACTCTTGTGAAGACAGCAGACTTGGTGTCACATCCCAAACCCTTTGA
This sequence comes from Lissotriton helveticus, assembly GCF_964261635.1. Lineage (NCBI taxonomy): Eukaryota > Metazoa > Chordata > Amphibia > Caudata > Salamandridae > Lissotriton > Lissotriton helveticus. The sequence goes on along the minus strand of NC_136073.1, from coordinate 676,558,182 downwards.
GCATTGTACAGCTACTCAACATTATTTTTCAACCTCCCTCTGGTTCGACCGGTTCTAAAACTGGTCGATAGTCTAGTTCTGTCGCAGCTAGCAATTCGTAAACATCAGAAGAAGTTTTTATATAAGCAAAAAGGTAAAAAGAAAAACAGTCTTACTCCAAGAATTTTTGTGGTGGCAGAGGGAGATGATGGGGGCGAGTCGGACTGCGACTTCCGGTTGTGGGTGTACTCTTTGCTGCAAGAGTATCAAGACGACATGGACACTTCAAGAACAGGGGCAACGACAGCGGGCAGGTCACGGCGCGTTGTGTCCTCAAATAGTTGTACGTGGGTGCCCTGGTGATCTTTATGCGATAGGATCGGACTCACTATTTTAACATTCATTTTCGAGCTTCAGGGGTTGGGAGGTGCAGTGACAAGGTGCGAGTATGTTCTACCATATAATCTGCATGGACGGATTGTGGTAGGTAGATAGCAGCGTGTAACAAGCTGTATGATTAATGCAATGTTCAAACGTGCTCTTGCCCTGCAGACCTTGGATGTGTGGAAACTCAGCCGTATGTGTATACATGTTGTTAAACCTCAGAGCGTTATCCTGATCTGCCAAGAGTGTATGGTGCTGCAATGCCGTGACTTACTGTATCAACGCGATGTGCTCGATTTTATTCAGCAGAGGCTGGCGCCCAGGTTGCAAGGAGATTATTACACGTGCAGCATGAATGTAGGTATGAATGGATGTACACATTGGTGGTCTGCAGATGTGTGGATTGTGCACAAGGTGGCATGCAGCATTTCCACTCAGGTTATGGTGGTTCTGGGTGAAGAGCCTTGCAGCCTGGAGTGCTGTATGCAAGCACTGCATATCTGTAGGAGACACATTGCACGCGTTTGGAATATACAGGGGCTAAACATGTGCGGGCTGTGCACAAGGCAGAGTGGCAGATTTACTCAGTTTACAGTTGTTGTGGACCAGCCGGGGGTGCAGCCTGGAGTACTGTTTCTATGCAGCGCGATGCAGACTGGCGCAGTTACTCACCGTTTGAACATGCTTTCCATGCTCTTGATCTGCTTCCTGCTGAATTCCTTGAACTCTGTGTATGGGTTGAAGACCCGCAAACTCGGATGCTGCTGCTCGCCTAATCCCTCTTTCAGGTCGTTCCGTCGCGACAACTTAGCGCTGAGTACCGGTCCAGCGCTTGGCGCGGGCTCCCAGTTCTGCGGCTCCGACTCTGGCTCTCCACCATTCCCGAGTCCCGGAGGTTCTCCGCCGCCTTCCTCCACCTTCAGCCTCCATTTCAGCTTGGAAGCCAGCTCTTCAATAGCCATGGCTGAATGCGGAGGATCAACACTTCTTGCTGTCGTTAACACCTGTAGCTCGCGCATTGAGCCGAACACGGAAACAACTAGCCCGAGCTGTAAATAACAGGAAAGGACCGTGTGACGTAAGACGCCACGTGCTGATGTCAAACACCCAGTCTGCATTGGTCTGTCTCATTAAAAAATATATATTTAAAGTTAAATCATGACGTCATAGCACTTACAAAAAAAAAAAGAACTCACGCGGCTTAAGCAGTTGCAAAGCCGAATGAAATAAAAAAAAATACAACATTTCGGCCATGCGGCTTATTTAGTGCGTACCAATCGGCACAAGACCCAAGCCGCATTAAACTTATAACGATTATTATTAGTTGAACGCCACAGAATAGTAAACGCACAACCCACATGACACTACATCACAGTAATGCTAAACAAGCCGCGAGAGAAATGAAGGGCACATCAGGCATCCTTAAAGGTAAACGCGGTAATACAAGAAAAAAGTGCTTAGCAGCTAATTAAGAGAGTCTCCCACCGCAAGTAAAAGATCCAATCCCAGTGGGCGTGGTCAAAAGTGGACAGGGTGGCAACGAGGAGGGACTAAAAAACCTCCAGTACAATTATCACACTACGTTCTGCATAATCCTTGACGGTGAATGACGCGCACCAATCAAAACTGCAGGTGGATCAGCGACAGGACTTCTGGAACCGTATTGATTCCAAGAAGCCATCGCATGGCGAGAGCAGCGCATGTGCGCTGGTAACGCCAGGCGAGACCTAAAAACCGAACGGTGTGCTACATAAATGCAACCGTTTCTAATAATCAGTGATTCATATGTTTTAGATGTAAATTTATTCTACAGGATTAAGTGTGAAGTACAATCAGATTCCCCAGACTTCTTTCACCCAAGAACTAAACCTTTAAATATTAAAAAAAACACAAGAATAAAACTGGTGGGGAAGACAAACAGCTAATTTTTGCACAATCTAGGATTCCACTCGCTGAAGAGTGGAATGGATAACGATTGCACACTTTTCAATACATCAGCTCTCATACTACTTAGTATATTTTCTTTCATGTAGCTGATTGTCGCAAATGCACAGACTTCAAAACTGTTCCAATGAAGGAAAGCAATCAACCACTACAATACATTTGTTTAAATTGCAAATATAAGGGGCTCAATAAATCAAATACACTTGCAACATAGGATACTATAATTATTAGAGAAAAGAAAATAGTCTGTAATTCAGCAACAAGGTAAATAAATTATAGAGTCGGGGTTTTATACTGGAATTCAAGCACAATATAATCAAACTCAAAACTAAGATACCTGCATGTCTGTGTATCATATTAATTCATCAAAAGTCGACATAATGGCAACATTAATGGGAGGATTTCCTTCTAAGACTATTTATTTTGTTATCCAATACTACTCACAAAGGAAATAACAAATGCAGTAAGTAATGGGAAATATTAATTTAAATAAGAAAAAGGCAATAAAGAAAAGAAAAACTAAACGAGGTTTAGAATTCCCATCTTCTGCTCACAGGGATTAAGAGATCAGACAATTAAACAGTTTCAAAAGCATCTATGCTTGTAATAAAAAGACAAACAAGAGGAATCTTTTACAGAACTATATGCAACAATTAAAAGAAATTAAATCCATTTCTGAACAAAGGTTAGTAAAAATTGCTACAAAAACAAGGGATATAATACCAAATTCAAATTTGCTTTATTCGATAAACCAATTATCATAAAAGTATGCTACATATATATATATATAATCACATTTTAGGATCTTAAAAACAGTTTTCATAAAAGCATACAGCATGTATAAAAGATCACATTTTAAAATCTTAAAATAGAAAAACAAATTCGTCCTGTATATGAAAGTTATTTTTGTACAATTTTGCAAAAATAGACATGCAGTTAAATCCATAAGTAGCATCTGTAAAAACAGGTCATCGGCAATGTAGGATCGATAGGTTACTGAGATAGCTAGGATCGGAGCTTGTGTTTAATTATCCAAGCATAGCCCAGGTACTTTGCCACTCCACAAAAGTAGAGAGGCAGTGTCGGTTTTTAAAATGCGTAGTGCGACACGATAATTCGTGCAGCCAAGTTCCTTGCATACTGGTTTGAGCCATTTGGCCTTGCGGTCCTATACGCAGGACATGCAAAAAAGAAAATGAGCAATGGATTCTTTGGGAGCAGCACAGCCTGGGCAAGATTCAAGTGATGCATTGGATCTATTCCATGCTCCGGTCATGGTGTTGAGTGGAAGTGTCCTTAATCTCAACTTCATGAACAGAGCCCTGTCCCTAGGAATTTGTATAAAATCTAAATAGGGTTCTAATCCATGAATGGATTTGTGCTCGAAGAACTGCTCAGTAAGTTTCCCAAGCTTGGGATTACATATTTCTCTATTCTGAACCCAATTCCAGTAGGCTCTTTTAAGCTCCTGCTTGGTCGAAGGAATCTGGCTGGCCCAAGCCTCCCCAAACTCAATGTCAGCTAAGAGCTGCCTAAGGTTGGTCAACTATCGAACCCTGTTCCAGCTAGTATCACTTCGTTGAGTGCTGCTGCATAATTGGTAAGCTCTGGGACCCTTCTAATGCGGGCCCAGAAAAGTAATGGGCGAAGACGTGCAATGTCCTGGATAGAACGCCTTCCCATATCATAGTAAAGGGGTTTTAGCGGAGTAGATATCGGAAGGGAAACAAGATCTCTAAGAAATTTGTTCTCAGATTTGACAAGTTCGCCAACATTTTCAAAGCCCCATAATTCGGCCCCGTAAACGGCCGAAGGCAACACTTTACCCTTATAGACCGCAAATGCGAGGGCTACTGGTCTACTCGAGGAAAGATTTTGCTCTCATGCTATGGCCCCCGAAACCAGTTTATGGCTGAGGAGCATTTTGGCTAGATGGGAACTCCATCTCATACCATTGGAGACCCGAATTCCCAGGTGGTCAAAAGACTAGACAGTGTCTAATATGGGGTTGTTAAGAGTGATATTATTTCTAAAGCGTTTTGATGGATTGATTGCCATGAGCTTTGTTTTGTTCGTGTTTATTGTCGTCCCGCAGGATTTACAGAAGGAACTAAACCTATTTAAAAGTTTTTGGAGACCGCCAGGTGTTTTGGAAATCAGAAGAGTGTCGTCGGCGAAGAGGAGCGTTGGTGTTTTTTTCCCAACCAAAATAGGGGCATCTGCCGGGTCCTCTCTGAGGTGGCTTACCACCCCGTTCATATATAGAGAGAACAGGGTGGGAGCCAACACGCACCCTTAGCACACGCCCCTGTTCACTTCTATCCTCTCTGTCAACTGGCTCTGAGAACCCCACCTGACTCTGGCATAGTTGTACTTGTGCAGACGTTTGACAAAATCTAGGATCTGTGGAGAGATGCCCATTTCCTGCAAGACCAACCAGAGCTTGTCCCGTGGCACTAAATCGAAAGCAGTTTTGAGATCGATGAATGCCAGATACAAACTGCCCTTCCCAATTGTCACTGCTTTCCAATTAATCAAGAAGAGTCTAAAGATCTGGTCCATTGTGCCAACTTTTTGCCTAAAACCCGCTTGGTAATGGGAGAGAACTTTTTCGTCCTCAATCCAGGACCTTATCCTCATAAGGAGAACCCTACCTACCACCTTCTGGATCACATTGATTAAGCTGATCGGCCTGTACTTGGCAGGGTACTCCCTATCTCCTTTTTTTATAGATTGGGAAGACCTCAGCTCCTCTCCATGAGTCGAGAATTGCAGCCCCCCTGGCGATTGCATTAATTAACGATAGAATAAACTGTGCCCCAAGGCTTCGGATCATACAAGAGAAGGTCACCAGATTTTCCAGGAGCGATGCTATTTACTGCTAATTGCATCTCATGAAGATTGAAACAATCTAGGGGAGAAGAGGGTAGGGGAAAAATAGTGTTGGCCCCCATTTGGACTGAGGGGAGACCTTCATTGCCAGAATATAGTTTAGTGAAGTGTGTTTGCCATATCTGCCCAGTGATGTGATTCGGGATGGAGTCTAATCCTTTCCTCTCTCCCCTTTTAAGTAGATCCCAGAATAAGGTTGAATTCCTCAATTTGGATGTGTGTTTGAGTTCCTGCCAGTGGTCCTCATTCCAGCTACGTTTAGCTTCAGCAAGTGTCTTATTGTATACTTTCCTTGCTGATCGAATCGCCGAGGGGGCTTTAATTTTAAGCGCTTCAGTCAGAGCCTGCCTCTTCGCCCTGCACATAGGTGTATACCATAGGTTTGTGGTCCACACCAGACCTCTATTTGGGCCTTGTGTCCCTTTAACGATAAAAAAGTATCCTATCTTTTCTGTTGATTCTAGATAGATCGCAGGGAATTGTGGTAAGCTCTCGACTTCTCTAGGCAGTCCTTCAAGCGCCATAATCTTTTGATCCAGGATTTCCCTAATGCTTAGTATTTTGGATTCTTGCTTTGACACTCTAGGCCACTTGAGCCGTCTATTGCAATGTGAGGGGATTACTTCTCTTGTGGACATTAAAGGGGTTATGTGAACGTCTGGGATAGAGGGTGACCAGACATTGTTCGTTTGGAGACAGAGCCGATTGTGGTCGCTTACATCGGTTGGTTTAACAACCATGTCGAAAAGGTCCCCCCATAAACGAACATCAATTAAAATATAGTCAATCCGGGACGGGGAGCTTATCCTATTAAAGGTATTGGAGCCCATGAGATCGGAACGTGCCCTCCCATTTACAGCTCTTAGGTTAAATTCCAGGGTGAGCGCGTTAATTTGAACTGCCATCTGCGACCATTTTTTAATTGGGGCTAGGGTGAGAGTCGGAATGTCCCATTTGCTATCCTCCTCGGCAATTCCCAAAAGGTTGTCTGCACTCAAGGGTTCGTATGTGCAGTTCAGGTCGCCAGCTACTATGATGTTGGCGCTCGGGAGAGTGTTGGTCAACTGTTGCTCCAGTGCTGATATGGTCAAAGATGTTTGACCTCCCACAGTTCCCCTAGCATATACATTAAAAAGCTCTAAAATTCGTCCATTTGGTGGCCCTCTGATAGTCAGGTGAAGGATGTCTGGAGACAGGCAGGTGTGTGATGTGACTGACCAATTCAATTTCAATTTCAAATCTTTATTCAGCACTTAAAAAGACACCATAAAAGTACATAGACAATTATATTTTTTTTATATATATATAAAAAGATTTAAAATAAGTTAAAAAAAGCTAAAATTCATTGTATGTGCAAAGAAGGACAGGAAATTTTCCATGGAAGTCTCTGTTTATGGGGTTATGCAAATGGTTATTTCTCTTGTTTTCCTTAGCCTCATTGCCACCCTAATAAAACTTACTGTACAAAACAATGTGTGAGCATCAGAGGCTTCCTGCAGAAACTTTAGGGCTGCTTTTGCTGGTCTAAATTTAGTTTCTTTCAGGATCCCTACTAAAAATTTACGTCTGGGCACGGAATAAAAGGGGCATAGCAAAACAAAGTGAAGGGTATCCTGCGGAGACCTACCGTCGCAGCCGCAGGTACCCTTCGCTTCTAATGTTAAAGTAAATCCAGATGGGACAGAGAGTAGATGGTGTAGCATGTTGAGTCTGAACCGAGTCATATAAAATCTGTCCTGGGCATTGTGCATCACAGTGCGGTATGGTTCCATTCCTTGTTTCTTTGTCAATAAACAGTAGGATAAAACAGTAGGTTTGCACCTTTCCAAGTCAGCCCTATTCGTGAGTGTCCATTCTGAAAAAAGTTTTTTTGCCATTGTTTTATTCTGACTGTTTAGAGATTCAGGTGCCGTGTAGACATTTTTACAACCAATTGCCTCAAAAGTGTCCTTTACATATTTCAACCATGGAATGTGATCTCCTCTATCACGTTTCAGACAGTGTTTAAGAATTTGTCTGGTGAGATCCGCTTCAGGATTAGACCAGATTTTAATCCATGGGAGAAGTGGTCTAATTTTAATTCGATCTTCGATATAGGGCTCCCCTAATTCCTCATGGATGACATAGGCTGAAGTACTCTGGGGCAATTTCAAGATTCTTTTGAAGAATCTGTTTTCTTCCACCTGGATCTGCTGAAGTTGTTTATTTGTATAACCCCATACTTCTGCTCCATAAGCTACTTTGGCACAGCAAATTGATCTGTACAAGTTTAGGATTTGTTCCGGGGACCATCTGCCAAGTCTTCTCCCGTAGCCCATTATGCCCAGACATTGTTCGTTTGGAGACAGAGGCGATTGTGGTCGCTTACATCGGTTGGTTTAACAACCATGTCCAAAAGGTCCCTCCATAAACGAACATCAATTAAAATATAGTCAATCCGGGACAGGGAGCTTATCCTATTAAAGGTATTGGAGCCCATGAGATCAGAACGTGCCCTCCCATTTACAGCTCTTAGGTTAAATTCCAGGGTGAGTGCGTTAATTTGAACAGCCATCTGCGACCATTTTTTAATTGGGGCTAGGGTGAGAGTCGAAATGTCCCATTTGCTATCCTCCTCGGCAATTCCCAAAAGGTTGTCTGCACTCAAGGGTTCATATGTGCAGTTCAGGTCGCCAGCTACTATGATGTTGGCGCTCAGGAGAGTGTTGGTCAACTGTTGCTCCAGTGCTGATATGGTCAAAGATGTTTGACCTCCCACAGTTCCCCTAGCATATACATTAAAAAGCTCTAAAATTCGTCCATTTGGTGGCCCTCTGATAGTCAGGTAAAGGATGTCTGGAGACAGGCAGGTGTGTGATGTGACTGACCAATTCAATGAGATACTAATCCAAATTAATAAGCCCCCGAACAGGCGACCCTTGCCTGTGCTGTGGCTGGCACGAAATAGGAGGTATAGCCAGATTTATATATAGGAACTAAACTCCAAGTCTCCTGAAATAAACAAACATCGAAGTTCTCGACAAACTCTTTCCAGTCAGGAAATGATACGTTCTTCTGGAGCCCTGCTATATTCCAAGAAAGAAGTTTAAGCACATTTATGTTTGGCATATCTACTGGACCTTCGCTGCATGGAATACGACCCGGAGAGCATAACTGGGTGTCGGACCATCCCTCTCCAATGCTTCTTGCCATAGGAGAAAAATTCAGACTTGGAATGGTTATCCTTCTACTGGCTGCATTAGATTCAATAGCATTAGTCTGGTTGGAGCCCCTATTTAGTCAGTCGACCACGTTCAAATCAGACTCGCCTCCCAACATCCCTAAATCTTCCTCATCTTTTGGGCGAGGTGGTGACGGGAGAGGGAAGCGTCTTATTTGAATGGCAGAAGGCTCTGGGGCGGAGGTACGGAATTCTAAGGCCAGCAAATTCTCAGCTAAGTTGGCATCTGCCAGGGTCAATTCTATAGAATCCCAATGAGAATTGTACACTGTGAGTCTCCTTGCTCTGACGATATCATCCCAGATTATGGACCTACAACCCCGCACATGACGTATCCAATGTACTGCTTTGTTTCGTAGGGACTCGTTACTCTCGAACCCATGCGTAGCAGAACATTTTGGGACTTAGACCATATACACCTTTGGAGGATTATCCCCCTGGGGAGTAGGGAAATGGTTTTTAGACCCCAGCCTGAGTGTTCGTGGCGAGAGAAGGGTGTTGGTGCTGAGAGGTTGTATCAATGTTAAAGGAACTGGGAGGGGCCCCATGTGATTTAAACGCATCAGAGGATTTTTTTTGTTGTAATTTATAATAACGCTCTGGGGATGAGGGCCTTTCATCCGATTCGGGGACTCAGGGTGACTCCCACCTCCCGCCCGGGGTAGAGGACTACTCTGCTGCCCGTTTAGGAAGGTAGGATGTACTAAGTCAGGATGGTGCAACTGAGGACCGGTGGCTGAAGGAAGGGGCTCAACACTGTGGTTTAGCTCCATCACCAGTCTCCTTAATGACCACCTCCCTTTGCAATAAAACAACGATCTCGGTTAAGTCCTTGTTTAAACCTGCACAATTACACTTATGAGGTAAGCCAGGAGTGGCGCTAAACATTGGTTCACATGATGCGGGAAGTGAGCTTTCCTCATCTAATGTTTCCAAGGCAGCGAACCTATTAGTACAGATGATAGAAGTAGTCTGCTTATTTCCATCCTGACCTCCTAACTCTGCTGGAACACATGGATCTTCAGATGGGAAAGGGGAAACCTCTGGGATTGGTTCCTTAAGCTGGTCAAGTAATGGGCTGGACTGGATGGAACTAGTTACTTCTCGTGGCTTCTTATTAAATATTGGAGAAGCGACTCTCTTAGTTTTGGTAGCAGATGACTCTTGTGAATTATTACTGGGCAAGTCTGCGGCAGAGATTTTAGCCCCTAGAATCTCTTCACAGTCGCGGACTATCGACTCTATTCTGGTCTAATACACAATTACTGACTGCGTGCCTTATATTCTTAGCCTTCTTCCCTTTCTTGCCCCCAGAGGTACCACCTGAGCTGTCCCCTCCCCCGCCCTCCATTGATTTCCTCTTGCCCATAGCGGTGACTAAAATTTCTCAATATGGAGTAGAAATGATCATGTAGTAGGACGTTGGTATACAGATACAGCGCCAACCGTCACAATGGCACCTCTTTGTAAATGGTAATAAGAATTAAATAGAAGGGATAAAAAAGGGGGGGGGGGGAGAAAAAAGGAAATGCATAAAAAGTCCATAAAATTGTATACAAGTTGGGACAAAGTACCTTAGGTCCGCAAGCAAAATATCAGGGGGGTGGCCCTGCCCTGCCTCTTTCAGGCAAGGACGGGTCCGCCATTTGCCCGGGTTTCGCCCGGCGCGTGTCCCGCGGAGCAGAAGGCGTGAGCAGTTAAGTTGAAGGTGGTAGTGGGAGGGGCTGGAGGAGGCAGCTGGTTTGCCCCACTGGATCCTGGGGTCAAAAGTCCTTTGGCCGCAACAACAAAGAAGCCCCCAACTAGGCTGCCGGCGAAGCGTCACCCGCGAAGCAGGTGGCGCGAGCAGTTAAGTTGCCGGTGGTGGTGGGAGCGGCTGGAGGAGGTAGCTGGTTTGCCCCACTGGATCCTGGGGTCAAAAGTCCTTTGGCCGCAACAACAAAGAAGCCCCCAACTAGGCTGCCGGCGAAGCATATATTACTTCCTACAACAGTTGGGAAATATTTATAAACAAATTATAAGGACCTGCTGACCTATCACTTCTCTACAAACAGACAAAAGAAATCAACAATTGTATACAATTTCTCAGGACACAGTTACAAGTTATCAAACTTAAGATCACTGCAATATCCTAGACCCAATGGGATCGCTATGGCCATATTAAAAACTAATCTGGAAAATTGCAGCACTTTGACTCTTTTTATAATAATGCTCTTTTCAACTGACAGACTCCTTCCTCCTGGAAGGGATCCAATCTGCAACACATCTACAAATGTTGCTTGAAAACATATGCAAAGAACTATTGATTAATCGCCATGGTAGGCTCTGGTGGAAAGAGCTTTACGAAATAGCTTAAGTAAACTATCATATATGGTACTGGATAACAAAAGGAATATATTCAATCAAACAAGCTTTAGGTTCCATTACTTCACTACTAAGAATATTTTGGCTTTATTTCTACTGGCCAAAAAGCAATACAAAAGAATAAAAGAGGTTATTTATTTGAAACATAGATTACACCACTGCTTTTGAAACAGTGGACTGAAATAAAGAATGAGGCAAATTACAGTATTCGGCAATTAATGAGACCTTATCACATCTGTTAGTGGAGTTGCATAAAGATGCATGTGTCCAAGTAAAAGTTTTTCACTGTACCATAATAACATCACATTGCTTTAAAGAAGGCTGTGTATTGGCCTCTCTACAGTTTTCATTATACACTGTGGATTTATCAGAGTCCTAGAATGGTGCAGCTGCTGACTCCACTATACTAGGACATCCTTTGATCAGTTACCTAGCGAATGCAGAGGACCTTATAGTTCTGTCTGTGACTTAAATAGGCCTCTAGCATCAATTAAGCCATGGTTATAACAAACTGATTAGTTTGATCGGTAATCCGAATAAAATAAAAAGCATGTTCGTTAGCTGCATTACTTCAAAATTCAGATCAACAATTGGTTTTAACAAGATCGAACATGTATTACACTACCCATTTGTTGGAACTGGAAAAAGCAAAACTTTTAATTGAAAATCTCAAATTTCTGATCTAGATAGGACTACCCAAGTTTCAGGTGCCATAAATTGGATGTAAAAAATGATTGTACAAACACAATCATTTCAACCATAAACACTGTTAAAACTAAAATAGTCTCATTGTTACTTTACAGGTCTGTGGTACTCAACTTTAGATTTCTGGCTAAGCACAAGAGAATATTCATCAAAAATATCCGGCATACGCTTAATCTCTGAAAATCTATACGTCGTAGTCAGGTGTCTGCTGGTGGTCTGTACTGCGATCTCTATTGCAGTCTATGCAGTTATTGATGAAGATGTGAATCAGTGTATTCATCCCTGGCCACTAGTACATCTCTTTTAATGTCAATATAGTTTTAGAGATCCCCTGATGTGTCAGACCCTCTCCCAGATGTGCTTCATAAATCAAAGCTGCTCTACGTTCCATGTTTGGAATTACCCTATCTCCCACTCCAGGGATTCGAGCAAACGGAACGTTATTCGCATCAATTATATACGAGTATTTGAGTGGAAACTTTTTAGGTAATGCTGCACCGCTGCCTTTGCTTGAAGCACTGACAGCCAATAATATTTCACTGTCTATTCTAGTTTTTGAGCGAGTGATCGCAGGTACGGAAGCCGTTTGCACAGCCCCCTTCGCGGCTTCATCAGCCAATGAATTCCCTGCAACGTGAACGCCATCACTTTGATGACTCAGCGTGTGCATCATATGAGTGTTTTGTAGTCCGTCTCGCAACTGAACTACTTATTCCCAAAGCGTTTTATGCTTGACTGTGCCACCTTTTGCATCTTTGAAACCATTTTGAAGCCAATTCTGTAAATATTCATTATATGATTGAACACAGTAAAAAGAATCGCACACTAGGAGTGTGGGGTATTTTCAAGTGCCAATTTGAATGCTTGTAGTTCAGCTCGCTGAGCTGTGCAATCTCCTAGAGATTGCGTTTTTGTGACCAACTGTCGGAATTTACCATCGCGCATACGACCTTTAACGATCGCGCATGCTGCACTATAAGCTTGCTTACTCCCCGTAGTGGGTTGTGCTGATCAGTCAGTATAAATTATAAATTTATACTGGTCAAGAGAGAGAATCTCAATATGCAGAGAACATTTGTGTTCGTATTGCAGGAATGCTTGTATTTTTAAATAAGGATCAAAAACATATTCAACATCTGTTGCAGCAAGAGAATTAACCCATTGTATCCATCTCGGATGTAAAGCTTTTGCATTCGGAATGCTCGCTTTTGTAACTGCCTCTAAGGCTGGCATTGGAGTCCCGACAATTATGAGTTTCCCCTGAGCTAGAGCTCTTTATTATGGTCCAGCAGTTTGAACTGCTGTCAGAATTTTTTCTGTTGAAGTGAAGCGCATTTCCGCTTGTAAATGTAAATGTTGGATACTTGTAAAGCGCACTGTTACTCTACCCGAGTGTCCTGGTGCTGTAGACCGCTGGGGAACCCGTCCTGCTTTTCCCTGTGAGATGGTCCCTTTCTGGGTATCTCCAGGGTGAAACCAGGCATCCCCGGCGTCTGTGGGGGGCCGTTGTAGAGATGAGGCAAGCTTAATGCCCAGAGTTACCGAGTGTGTTCCCTGGTTAGAGTAGGCACTGAGGCGAGAATTATCGAGTCCGTTGACCCTGGTCCAAGACCCTGCCGCGTCGGGAATTGAACCCTGGTCCCGGGCCGTTCTCTGCTTACAGGTCTGCCGCCTCTAACCAGTGGGCCACACCTCTCCGCTTGTGTATACAAATGTGATTTGTATGCAATTTGTACTTTTTCACCTTCATTAAAAGTTCAGTAGGTAAATCCGCATTAACCCGGAATGATTCGGATCACTAGATTGCGTACGTTTACGCATGTTTGTAAGTGATTTGTTGCTAACATGTCAGCTTGAAGTGATCGCAAGATATCTGTATGTTCTTGTGTTCAATTTTTGATTTTGAAATCAGGTTTGATTAATTCATAGAGAGGTTGAACCCTTTCTGCATAATTTAGAATGTAAGTTCTACCAAAATTCAGGAAACCTAGAATCGACAAAGTTTTTCAGCGTTTTTGGAGGTTGGAGCAGCGTATACTTTTCTAAAAAGTTAGCAGCCAGGCTTTTGCCTTCAATTGAAAGCTCATATCCTAGGAAAAGGACATTGAGATGGCCAATTCTTGATTTCTTGAAATTGAATTTGTAGCCCTCAGAGGCTCATGGTATTCACCCTGTTCAAGTGCCTATCTAGGTCATCGTCTGTCAGATAGATATCATCGACATATGACAATGCCTCGTCATCATAACTTTATAGTAACTCTGTTACTCTTGCTGAGAATAACCACGGGCTGTTCTTGAACCCTTGAGAGAGTTGACAGAAGTGATGCTGGGTCCCCATTATTGAGAAAGCTGTCGAATACCTACTTTCAAATGCTATGTTTTGACAAAAGAAACCGTTAGAAATGTCTAATAGGGTTTTATATTTTTTACGCACAATGTTATTCATTAATGCTGTACTGTGTGCATTTTGCACTGCAAATGTTTTAGAACAAGAGTTCAGGTGTCTGTAATCCAAAACTAGATGATATGTATGGTCTGTTTTGGAAATAGGAAACAAAGGATTGTTCATTGTTGAGGTGCATGTTTCAATCACCCCTTGGTATTCAAGTTGATCTAAGATCTCCCTCAGCTGTTTTTTTTTTAGCTTCTTGCTTAAGTGGGTACTGCCTTTGTGCAGTGAGTTGATTTTTTAACTGGATCTTGTGGAGAGGTGAGTCCTCATCCCATCCTACATGATATTTGTATAATCCTGGAGCTTGGGCCACTGCCCATTTCCTGACATAAGTATATTTTAAATGTACTGGAACATGGTTGCAGAAGGCTGGCATAATGATGTCTTCGCCATGTGGGCACTCCCTGACAAATTCTTGTGGCAAGTCCTGTTCTGCTAGAAGTAGATCATAACCCCTTGATAGCCGCTCCCAAAAGAGTGCTTTCACTTTTCTTGGTATGTCTCCCTCCATCAGGAGTGTTATTTCATATAACTTTTGTGGAGAACTAACCCTGGTGTCTACAGTCTCTACTTGTATGTACTCATTCACGTCCACTGTCTCCAGAGGTTCCTTCAGGTTCTGGTGAGCTATTGTTACTTCTGCTGCACTGTCCAGCATTGTCTGAGCCCATTCTCTGTTCTTGAGTTGTGTTCTCAGAATTCTCGGCATGTCTGATTTTCAGACCTGCTACCTTCTTCTTGGAGAATTTAGGTTTTGGTTTGTTTTTTTGAACGTGTTGATTGTCTTTGGATGCGTTCTTCCTTGTAATCTGACCGTCCTCTTCTTTTGGATGTCTGTGACGATATCTGAAAGGTACGAGAGGAACGTGTATCAGTATCTTGATACCTATCCGGTTTTCTCAAATTATACCTATGCCTGAGGTTATACCTCCTTTCAGACAGCTCCTTTTGAGGAGACCTACCTCAGGATTGAGAACGTTTCTCTTTTGAATGTTGGTTGTTATTTTCCCACTTCTTTTTAGAAGATGTAGGATTGAGTATAGTAGAGTCCTTCTCAGGACCTTCAGACAGTTGTGGTTTAATTGGTTTCCCACCCAAACTGTGTCTGCCTAATTCCTCATAGGATTTTTCAATTATTCTGGGTAGTTCTTGTTGTTGTTCCGTTACATCAAATTCCCTTAAATGCTGGCGGATCGCCACTGATGCTGCCTCTACTTTAATATTTGATAATATCATTGTTGAGACCTGGTTGAAGTTTTTCAGTAATTTCATACCTAAATTCAGAGCAGACTCTGCCCCGTATTAGTTCTGAATTTGTTTCATGACATCAGGTATTACCGCCATAGACGGAACACCATGTGTTTTAGTATAGATGGCAGCAAAGACTGTGCCCCAAGTGGTGCAGTCTTCCAGATGTGGTGTGATCCCCATTGGTAAACAGATTGTTAGGATTCTGTGTTTTTCATACGGGCTAGTATCAGGAAATACTGCTTCGATTTGAGTAATTTTTTTAGCTATCCAGAACGGAATTTGTTCACGCTTTGTGGGCGTTTTACCCATGACTGCGTGTAAAGTCTGTGGAGTCATTTTCGGTGTATTCCCCTGATGAGAGGTTTGTTTTGGAGTGGTTTTTTGTGGTTGGACTGTGAAAGTCCGCATGACATATTGGACTAATTGTCTGTAAATTTCTATTAACTCATTGAGCTGAGCAAGTAATTCTACGTCTGACATGTCTTCAATGTCAGGATGAGGTGTATAGCCGGCTAAAATCAGCCATGTAGCTCCTGGTCTACCTAGTGGAGCGAGCCTGGTAATGTGGTTGAAATGTTTTAGGGCGCCTTTAAACCAGAGATTATGCTCTTGGTATGCGAGTGGAATTTCAACATCCTCGAAAGGAATATATTCCTCAGGTGGAAAATCTTCTTTGTAGAAGTGAAACAAATGTGTTACTGGATTTTATTCTGGAAATACTATTCATGAATAGAATACCTCTGTCTGAAAAGATTCATGTGCCTCTATCACGAAAACTGCTCTACCACCTCTCGATGCTAGGTCATGTTTTATAAGTTTTAGAGTGATGAATTTCCTTAAATTTGGAGGGATGTTTTTCACCTCCTCATCGATTTAATTTAAACTTGTAAAATGAAAAGCTAGTGCAACTTGGTAGGCTACAGCTCCACAGGTTCCGGTGTTTGTGTCGTTATCGGACATTGTTTAATGAAAAATGCACAAAGATAAGGTGCACAATATTTTTGGAACACTGTATCCTTCAATGTTGAACAAACATAACAGCTAATACATAGGATTTTTGTCCTACTCAGCTATGGCAGATATGATCCCTACCCACTCCAGACGTCTTATGGAGTATTATGAGTAGGGGTCTCTGAGAAAAGCACGACTGAGTTACTTCAGTATCTAGCGTTAAATTAATCAATCAATCAATCACGTCATTTATATAGCGCGCTTCTCACCCGGGAGGGTCTCAAGGCGCTGGGGGAAAGGGGTGTGTTACTGCTCGAACAGCCAGGTCTTGAGTTGCTTCCTGAAGGAGAGATGGTCTTGTGTACGTCGAAGGTGAGTGGGGAGAGAGTTCCAGGTCTTGGCTGCCAGGTAGGAGAAGGATCTTCCTCCGGCGGTGGTTCTGCGGATGCGAGGTACGGTGGCGAGTGCGTGGCTGGTAGATCGTAGCTGGCGCGTGGGCGTGTAGAAGGTCATTCGGTCGTTGAGGTACTTGGGTCCCAGGTCGTGTAGGGCCTTGTGTGCGTGGGTGAGGAGTCTGAACGTGATTCTCTTGCTGACGGGGAGCCAGTGCAGTTCTCTCAGGTGTCCGGTGATGTGGCTGTGTCGTCGTGCGGAGGCGTTCTGGATTCGCTGGAGTCTTCTCTGGAGTTTGGCTGTTGTTCCGGCGTAGAGGGTGTTCCCGTAGTCCAGTCGGCTGGTGACGAGTGCCTGGGTGACGGTCTTCCTGGTTTCAGTGGGGATCCATCTGAAGATCTTACGGAGCATGCGCAGGGTGTTGAAGCACGAGGAAGAAACGGCGTTGACTTGTTTGGTCATTGACAGGGAGGAGTCCAGGATGAAGCCCAGGTTGCGTGCGTGGTCTGTAGGTTTGGGGGCGGTGCCCAGGGCCGGGGGCCACCAGGAGTCGTCCCAGGCGGAGGGTGATGATCCCAGGATGAGGACTTCCGTCTTGTCTGAGTTCAGTTTAAGACGGCTGTTTCTCATCCAGTCGGCGACGTCTTTCATCCCTTCGTGGAGGTTGGCTCTGGCGGTGGTGGGATCGTTGGTGAGGGAGAGGATCAGCTGGGTGTCGTCAGGGTAGGAGATGATGTTGAGGTTGTGTTGGCGTGCGATGGCTGCGAGGGGGCTCATTTAGACGTTGAAGAGGGTCGGGCTGAGAGAAGATCCTTGTGGTACGCCGCAGATGACTTTGGTGGCCTCGGATTAGTGCCTTACCAAACCGTTGGGCACCATGTAGTGTAGTTCCTATTTCCCTTATAGGCTCTGCGCATTGGAATACTATACACTATAGTTTTTGCATAGGACTGAGGTCAGTATGCCTCTATCGAGTATATTAAACTTAATTACTTTGTATGCCAGCTAACTCAGAGGCCACTAGAAACTTCTCGAATGAACAAGAAGGAATTAGTTTCTGACAACCGCATAAGCATGACAACTTTTTTCCCTTTAGAATCGGAACAGTCTCAGTATCGTGGAAACAATAGATAACAGTTTCACTCAGTAAATCGTGCATGCTTAGTTTCTTCAGAGTTACACAGAAATAGATAGACGTTTCAATAAAAAGGGTTTATTGAACAGTCTTATTTCTCGTGCAAGATATATGAGCTGTTACGATCGCAAGACAGTATGCGAAATATAATAACTACAGCGTGAGCAGTAAGAAGAAATAATACTGCAATAGCAATGGTCTTTTAGCTATGACATATATCCATATAAACATACATAAATAACAGGCTAAAATGTGAATACTCGTCTGGTGTTTCTAAGTAGTTCTACCCCAGTGTACCTAACCTAAGTGTAGTACAAGGTAAGAAGTAGATGCTGTTTTCTATAGTATAGTTTAGCTATAGTTTTGTATTGCCAAGAGTCCCTCTAGGTTGTAGTCTGCTCCATTCCTTAGAATGAGAGAGGTTGGAATCTCTTTCCGGGTCTCAATCTGTAACACCCCGCAAAGGGAGTCGGAAACACTGGAAGCTGGATTCTCTGCGAGGATGATGACAGTGTATGGTCAGTGCGTCAGGCCGGGACTCAAATTCTTTCCGAACTTGCCGTGGCGAGCCGTATCGAGCTGTGTAGCCGAGCCATGTTTTGCCATGCTAAGTAAAGGTATATTTATACCTGGAAGGTGCTTAGGAATGCTAAGTAAAAGTCGGGCAGAGGAACGTCATAAATGAATCCCTAAGGAATAGTTGTTCATGCATAATAAATGAGTTCTTTGAGAAATCAATAATCCAAGCAGGGAATGTCCCATGGCTTAAGGGTCTGGTTTCAAAGAACTCGTTGTGTCGTGGGATGGAGGGATGGAGGTGACAATGCCTGTATTTGGATAGCATGGCTGATGCCTAAATAAGGACTGGGATTCTATGCCTAAATAAGGGCAATGTGAGTTGTGCCTATAAAAGGGCATGATTCGGAAAACCTATGTACGGGTATCTAAATCGTAACACAACATGCTGAGTGAGGAGGAAAATCTTTAAGAAGCTAGTAAATAAAACAGTTAAGCTACTATCTCTGGAGGAAGATAAGGCCACATTGACTAAGAGGGCTCACGGGTGGTTTGTTATTCAGAGTTACACAAGGTCTCTGCCACAAGCTTATTTGGGAACAGGGTTCTCAAGAAAAGTGAAGGAGTCCTATTTGAAATGGAGGATGGGAATCCTGCTCATAAATCAGCATCTGCCACCTTGGGAACGTATAGAAACCAAAAATAAACTGCAGAACCGATGGCGATATTAAAGAGGATGTCCTGCATATACTGTGCAGTTGTTCAGCTTTAAATAATGAGCGAAGACTTTTATTAAAACCACTGTAGAACCAAAAAGGAATACGAACACGCAGGCCAGCACTAATAGCCAGCTTCGATGGAAACGACACTCAGCTAGCATGTAGGCTAGTCCGATTTATTAATACAGCAAAAAACAGGTTAAATTTAACTACGAACTGACGATTCGATCAAATTAGGCTATTATCAAAAGACAGATTAAGCTGCATAGAATAGAATTCTGAAACTCTGCCTAAAGTTTTGTTTGCAGACTATTGTACCGAAAGAGCAAACCAGCTTTATGCTTTAAGGTATTGAGAGCGGATTTCGACAACAGTTAATCTGGATTGTCTGGTACGTTTATTGTATTTTTAACCCTGCTCAGAAATGGAATTTCATATGTACTTAACGATTTTTTACCATGTCTAATTGTAATTCATGAGTAATTTTAATATAGACTACTTTGAATGAATTTTCCTATTGCAAGGATTTTAACTAATCACGCAATAAAGATTTTTTTACCTTTTTTTAGGAAGACGTTTAGTGGAGAGAGGATTGTATTAAAGCGGTTTATTGGCACAAAGGCTATCCCAGTACTCACAAATTGCCTTGAGGGTAAAATGAATATTTATCACTCATGCCAGAAGACACTTGTCATTCATCCAAGACTGCCATCACAATTGCACCCTGCACCAGCTGGTCCACAGAAACAACATTCCCAGGTTACCGTTGAATGAACCACAACACCTAAAAATCTAAACAACCCATTTGTACGGTTTGTACCATACTGGAAAACTACGAAATGGTCAATTAAGAAGGCAACACTTGCTGGTAATACAGAATGAAAACAAAAGCCCTCACTGAGCTGCGTCAAAGTGAATATTTCATACACCTAAGCACGATGGGAAAATGTGCCAATCAGCCTCACAGGGCTGCATTCCAAAGTCTACTGAAAGCATACCAAACAGAATTGTGAAATTACTAAGAAGAGTTTGGGCCGACACCCAATTCAAGAAGTCTTTATTCGATTAGTTCATCATAAAAGACATAAAATACAATATAAACATACATGTGAACAATTAAAACAAGTATTAAATCATTTATAACTAATCAGCTTCTTGTACAAATAAACAAACAATTTTATAAAAGGACTTAAATACAACCATAGATCATTTAAAACGAGTATTTAAATCATTTAAAACTAATCAATTTCTTGAACAAATATGCTCAGTTTTACATAGAAGCTCTAATGCAACCGTAGGTCAGGCGGTTACCAAAAACTAGGCTGTCACCATTTGAGTACCTTTAATATGCCTACATCTAAGCACCCAGGCCCAACCTAGGAATTTAGCAACCCCGACAACAATAAGGGAATCTAGGTTAGTTCTTAACAATCTGGTTGCTTCCACAGCCAATCGGGTACCTAAATGTCTGCAGACCGGTCCAAGCCATTTGGCTCTGGGGGCAGAATATAGAGGGCATACATACAAAAAGTGATTCAGGCTCTCCCCAGTACCATAACACTTGGGACAGAACCCCGTCCTATCTGTTCCCCACTTTTTAGTGAACTCCCCAATGGG
Organism: Lissotriton helveticus; assembly: GCF_964261635.1. Lineage (NCBI taxonomy): Eukaryota > Metazoa > Chordata > Amphibia > Caudata > Salamandridae > Lissotriton > Lissotriton helveticus. The sequence goes on along the minus strand of NC_136073.1, from coordinate 676,537,660 downwards.
AAGCGAACCGCATCTGAATTGAAAGAATAATTTGCGGTCCAGGGGTTTAGTTATAGTGTCCCAATACCATTCGAGCTTGGGCGCATCCTTATGTACAATAAACAAACCGGTAAGGCCGCTAGGGCACGACTTCAAGTACATATTAAGAGTCACCCAATCCCAGTAACATTTTTTAAGATCCCTTTTAGAGGGAAAAATGGCTGACTCGGGCGAGGACCACAAAGAGCCAAGACCCAAAGCTAATAAAGTAGCCTTAAGGTCTCTGAACCAACCAATATTCGTGGCACCAGGACTATTTTTAACCTCCAAGCATGCTTCAGCATAATAGTGGAGTTCAGGTGTTGTCCACAGACGACGCCAGAATGTTAATGGACGAAGTCTTGCTTGGTCCACCACCGAATGGCACCCAAGATCATAAAGAAGAGGGGTTAAAGGGGTCGACTGTGGCAAGCCTATACTCAACCTTAAAAATTTATTTTGGGCATGTATTAATGGGTTCAGATTACTGCCACCCCATAGTTCCGCACCATAGAGGACCGCTGATAGTACCTTCCCACCATAGATCTTTATAAGCGGGGACATTGGCCTCGTAAATGACCCTTTGTGCTCCTTAATCAGTGCCCCGCCCAGCTGTTGATGTTTCAAAGTCATGAGCTCAATCTGATGGGTCCAGCTCAACGTGTCACTGAAGGTAACTCCCAGGTAGGTGAAATGCTTGGTTTGCTCCAGGGGGATATCCCCCATGGAAACCCTGGCGTTTATTTGCTTGTGCCCCCTCAAAACCATGAATTTGGTTTTGGACACGTTCACCTCCAGCTCATGTTCGCTGCAGAAACTCTCGAACCTCGTCAGTGCCTTTTGCAGACCCTGTCTGGTTCGTGAAATCAAGAGAGTGTCGTCGGCGAACATGAGCAGGGGCATTCGCAAACCCGCCAGGCTTGGAGCATCCGTGGAGAAGTTATCAAAGTATTTGGTAACCCCGTTGATATATAGGGAAAACAAGGTAGGGGCCATAACACAGCCCTGCCTGACTCCCTTATCCACTGGAAAATTTTCCGTCACCTCTCCCGGTTTTCCCCAGCGCACATACGCAAAGGTCTGGGTGTGGAGGTTCACTATAAGGCGAACCAATATAGGGGGCATACCCATATCCAATAAGGAGTTCCATAAACCTGCCCTCGGGACCAGGTCAAATGCTGACCTAAGATCCACGAAGGCCGCGTACAGGTTGCCTTTTCCCAAAGTAACTGTCTTCCAATGCAGAAGCATAAAACGGAATGCCTGGTCCAAGGTGCTCACATGGGATCGAAACCCTGCTTGAAGAGGGGTGAGGATATCATACTCCTCTATCCAAGCCTGGATCCTAGTGAGCAAAAGACGGGTGATAATCTTCTGTACCGCGTCTATTAAGCTGATCGGCCGGTAGTTGGATGGAACCGACCGATCGCCTTTCTTGAAGATCGGCAGAATTTCAGCACCAGCCCAGGAATCGGGTACTCTGGCGTCCGCTGCCAATGCATTAACCAAACGCACCAGATATGGAACCCAAAGGTCATGGTCCTCCAAAAAAATGTCCGCAGGGATACAGTCAGGACCAGGCGCTTTGCCCCTAGGGATAGCTCTCAAAACTGCTTCAACTTCCTTAGCCGTAAACACAAGAGTGTCAAAGGATAATGGCCATCTAATGGAAACATACGCTGTATTACAACATCTAAATTGTTCCACAAAATGGGACACCCATTTTTGTGGTTCAACAGAAGCAGGGCTTGGGCGATCGTCCTGTGAATTACCCCACCTAAGAAGGTGCCAGAACAGCTGTAGATTCCTACTCCCACAGGCCTCAGTTAGCGATGTCCAACGCTCATTGTCCCAATCAGCTTTGGCATGGCGCTTTGCTTCATTAAAGGCTTTCCTACTTACTTTAATTAGGGCAGGGTTCTTTGATTTTAGAGCCTTGAACAGATCTGCGTGAGACTTCTTGCAGGCTTCATTAAACCAGTTTAGTGGTTTCTTACCCTTCCCTCTCCCTTTATTTGCAACATATTTAACAAAAAAAGATTTTAGGGACAAAAATAAGCTGGCATGAATAGCTGCAATGTCTAAATTCTGTACACCACAGTTTGCAGTTTCTGCCAGGGAGTTTGAGACCAGAGCTCTGATCTTTGTACGTGCTTCCACGTCTACCGAAACCTTTGGCCATCGTACCCTCCTCATATCATTTGAAAGTACAACCGCCTCCTGAACAGGATTAAGGTGTCGTACATTCAACCCGAGGAAACTAAAATCCTTTAACTCTGCCACCAAAGGATCATGGTCACTTTCTTGGCGCGGTTTAACAGACATATCCAGAACCACCGGCCACAATGATATGTCAACTAAAATGTAGTCGATACGACTACTGTGTCTACCATTAAAAAAGGTATAATTACCCAACCTATCCGAGGTAGTCCGACCATTGAGTGCTCGGAGCCCCCAGTTCAGACAAAGACCTTTAATATATACAGCTGCTTGAGACCATTTGATTATCGGGGGTAGTCCGAGTTGTGGGATTCCCCAGATCTCGTCCTCTGCATTTGTTAACAGACCATCATCATTACTTAATGGTTCAAAGCAGGTATTGAGGTCACCCATAAGCACTACATAACCAGAGTTTACATTGGAACTTAAAAACTCATCTAAGCAAGCAAGGGTATCTACGACTCTGCCACCCGTCATACCCCTAGCATAAACATTGATCAACAGTATATCCAACCCACTGCCTGTTCGGATGCTAACTATCAATAAATCTAAACAATCAATAAAAATTTCATTGACAGTTACACCTGCAGCTTGACGAACCCAAGTTGTTAGGCCACCCATAGCCCGACCTCTTAGACCTTTAATCGCGGGTTTATAGAAATTCAAAAAGCCGGGGAGATACACTGGAGAAATTGCCCAGGTTTCCTGAAAACACCAAATATCTCCAAGTGAGATAAACTCTACCCAGTCAGGAATACATGTACGAGGTTCTAACCCTGCAATATTCCAGCAACCCATAACAGTTCCCTTGTTATACATTTGTTCACATAGGTTGGTAGTCTCAGACACGTGGGAAACATTAGACAGGGGGGGAGTTTCTTCATGCCCAGGGGCAACCAGGCTTGTGCCCAACATCGTCAACCCAGCAGACCCAACTTGAGGACATGGGGGTTGGTTTGCACCCACAGTAATAACATTCATTGAAGGCAAAGGGGTTAGTGACAAATCCAGTGTACCCATCACCAATTGGTTACTCATACCCCCCTTCATAAAGTTACATGGATGCGCAACAGAACTTCCAGAATTATTAGATGAATTAAGGAGAACCGCCCCCCCTCCCAAGTAAACCGGATGAGATACATCAACCCCTATCGACAATACTGGTCAATCATTTGATGATAACCCTGATAGGGGATCATAAAGGTTCCTCAACGGTATGTTCCAATGATCTTTTGGGTTAAAACTAGTTAGATTTGGATAAACTGGATAGTAGTTAGGGGGTTGTTGGACCTGCGGAAAGACATGGTTGAAAGGAACTGTAGGGTACAGAGGATTATTTGTGACAAAGTTATTTGATAAAACTGGTGGGCCGGGGGGTTGAAGTTTAATTTTAGCCCAACCCGGTGTTTGCGGGGGACAATTGTAAGTAGATTGGGTGTATGAACGATACCGTTCCTCAGGGTTAATTTGTGGTCCATGATAGCTAGGTGTAAAATTGGACCATTTGAGGAGGCTTTTGGTATTTGAAACATGGGATCGTTCAGTTGGATTAATCAGGGTCTCAGGATAAAAGTAACTAAGATTCCTGGTAGAAACCCCTCCCTCATGTTTCCCTACAAACCAATCAGAGATGTAAGATACTACTCTGTTGTCCCTAAAGTTGATGATAACTATATCACCCTCTATATCCTTTGGGCGAACCCCCACCCATTGACATCTTCTGACCGTGACTATGTCCCCATTAAGATGTGCAGGAAGGGGTCTATTTGTCTTTAGCCAAAAGATGACTTTATTTTTTAAACTATCAATGTTTTCCCGGTCCCCTTCCGAGACTGGTGGCACCCCCGTCATTACAATAACAAAGTTCATAGAGTCCGGCGGCAAGTCCACATTATGCCTCTTTAATGGGGGATTGTGGGAATTACCAGTAAAAGGAGCCAGTGTACCCTCCCCTTTCTTTGTCTGTTTCACAGTTCCCTGTGGCGGGAGTTTACTAACAACTGCCCTGGGGTTCGCTTTGGCCGTGCTGGCTGGTCTTGGAGGTTTAACAGCCACAGCTGACACTTTAATTGGAATAGTGGCTGCATTGGTTACACTATTAGGGGTTTTAATGGTATTAGTATTTATAGTACCTGTCACGGGTTTAGCAGTTTGGATGTTGATGGGAACACCCTTACCCTTAACAGAGGTGGAAGGCTGTATTAGCTCAGGGGACACCAATAGGCAATCCAGTTTTTCACTCACAACCCTAACCCGCTCCAGCAAAGGTAACATGTAAGACTTAATGAGCTTCTCTATGAAGGCACGAGACGCCTCACTGAGTCCTTCAAGAGCTAGGTCCGGAATAGGCAGGATTTGTATTTCTGGTGTCGGTGACTCTACATGATGAGGGATTAGTTGTTCTGGGATAACAATTGGTGGGGGAGTTATTACGGTTCGGCGGTTTTGGCCTTTCCTTTTTACCCCACCCTTTCTCCTTCTTTTTCTCGGTGGGGAACATACCACCCTCTTAGCATCATCAGGCCCAATAACAGCATCGCCCACACCCTTCAGTGGTGGGTTCTCACTGGATTCAATACAAACCAGTGAAGGGTTGGGGAACGTGGGACAGGGCCCCTGATCCTTAGGTTGGCTATCCAGAATATTTACATCCACAAAACTTGAGTGATCAATAGGAATACAAAGTAGCTGATCACCACAGGTTGCACTGACACATGGCGGCGAAATAGTAGGAAACCTAAATATGCTAGGAGTTTGGTTAATATCTGTACCATCATCCTCAATCGAGCTCAGCCCTCGGACATACGTGGCCTGAGTAAGATTTGAGTCTGATGGGAGGGGCAATTGGCTTCTCTTCAGTTGCTCTATTGAGCGTCGTCGCACCGCTCTTCTTTCGGCAAGGAGGAAATCCCTATGTACATCCTTAGTTGTTTTTTTAAAAAATTTGTCAAGAGGGCCAAGTGGAAAACTACCCACACCAGGGGGGGCTGAGTGACTCATATCGAACAGTGGTATAAACAAGAGTAGAGAGAGAATATAATAACTACCCCTTTTTAATACCTAGATACAGAGCTGGCAGCGGCAAGGCGGTGGGCAACTATAAAAAGATAAATAATTAAAATGACATACAATATTAAAATACAAATGACAATACCGTGGCCCAGCCCGGCCTCCAGCGGCCCCGGACGGCCACAGACGGTCCCGCCCTTGACCCGGGCTTCTCCCGGGACGCTCCCGCACGCTCCCGCTAGCGGGTACTGGCTTCCCTTTACATAGGCCGATAAGTTTCAGGCGGGGCGTGGTGGACAGGGAGAGCGGCCAGGTGGTGGTGGGCAGGCGCGGTATGCAGAGACTTCTGGTCCTTGAAGTCCTGCACCGCGCGCTCGCAGCCCTGGTCCAGTCCACGCTCTCGCAGTCCAGCTCCCAGGTGTAACTAGGGCGCAGCGGGACCCGCGGAGCGGGTTCCGCAAGTTGTAAAGTGGTGGTGGTAGTTAAGGGTCAGGAATGCCCTCCGTCCTCAGATTGCAGCAGTCTCAAATAAAAACGGCGTCCCACGACGGTTTCCTCGCACAGCCCTTTTGGTGAGTTTCAGGCGGGGCGTGGTGGACAGGGAGAGCGGCCAGGTGGTGGTGGGCGGGCGCGGTATGCAGAGACTTCTGGTCCTTGAAGTCCTGCACCGCGCGCTCGCAGCCCTGGTCCAGTCCACGCTCTCGCAGTCCAGCTCCCAGGTGTAACTAGGGCGCAGCGGGACCCGCGGAGCGGGTTCCGCAAGTTGTAAAGTGGTGGTGGTAGTTAAGGGTCAGGAATGCCCTCCGTCCTCAGATTGCAGCAGTCTCAAATAAAAACGGCGACACCCATATTCACACAAACACAGCAAGTTAAGACAATTGCAGAGTACAACAGAGGACTAATCCAATGCCCATCAACAACTCGACTTCTCAGAAGCGCCCTGTTAACAGCAGCCATACAATCTCAAGCGCAAAGAATGTTGTCAATCTACCTCTCTCCTCATTGCACCAGCGGTGAAGGTCAACTACTCTTCTTCTCCCCTACAAGGGTGCCCAGCTATAGTGAGGCTAGGGTGATTATGAAGCTAGTTTTAGTTCTTTGCTATGGCACTGGTGTACATGACAATAGCTTTGCTGCAGGAGCACTGCCTGTCACACTAACACCATCTTTCCTGGACCAAGAGTGGGTCCAGCTACTATCGCAAGAGATCAAAAACCATTTAGTTAAATCGCATTAATGTGCAGCCACTGCAGTACATAGAAACCTCACAGTGCTTGCACCGAAGAGGAAGTATTAGTTAAGCAACAAAGGGATATCGGTGGAACGTACCAATTTCTGTGAATAATCTTCTGCTATTTCCATGCAAGTGGACACACCGTAGATATACTTAGGACTAGCGGCTTACATGTCACCACACCAAAATGTAGCGAGTTGGTCGTGCAATAGCAAAAAGGATGTGTTGAAAATGCAGAGGAAAACAAAAGTTCAACTGAAATTGCAAGAAACATCCCAACAGAAATTGTTGAACCACATGTTGAGGAAAATTAGCTCATTTACTTCACAATGGGTAAAAAAGAATTTACATTTCCCTGTATTCCTCAGGTCATCTACATTTTCCTAGAAAGCAACATTGTGTAGAAGTTACAAATATAATTGGAGTGTTCAGTCAGCCAGCACCACATACTGATCTGCATTCTACACTTATCAGGCCAGAGTACTGAAAATAAATATTTTGAACATAATTTTTTTTTTTTAATTTTAAAAATATGGCTCCGTCTGTGCAGGCATGTGATCATAATCTAAAAATGCTGTAGGTGCTATTGTGCCCTTTTCATTCTTCCTTGTACAAGCCTGCTGAACATTACCTTTTCAAACCGGTTATGGCCTAAGGACATGGAAACCATCCGTAAGAGACACAGAAAATAAGGACTTCATGCAGTTTTAGAGACGTCCAGGATAATGTAAATAGTGATGTGAGACAGAATGTAATAAGCGAGGTTATTGCTGATGTCATCACTGTGTAAAGAAAATATACAATGTTGCACATACCACTCACTTTATGATGTACATCATATTTAATGAGTTTAGTGTGTAGTTATATATATACGTGGGCGTCAACTAATGGTAAATAGTGGGAAATAATTGTGGGGCTCTGAGCCCCTTCTAAGATAATTTTTTAAAGAAAAAATAGCTTTTGCGGATAGTGCCCACCTGCTGTAGGCAAAACCAAAAAACAGAGTTGGTATGTTTTTTCCCGCCCAACCATATCCAAGAAGAAGGGGGTGTATTGCGGTTTATTTCTATTTTTTTTAAATAACTCACAATGTTCACGAACATAAGAGATATAAAACAAATAAGTCAGGCAATGAAACCTTTTTCCTTGTACCGAATATGCACGTTTTCAATAAAGGAACAGAAATTTCAGAATTGGAAAGTAGGGCTCCACAAGTACCACATTGGCTATTTGGGTGTCCAACAGTATAAAACTACCTTTCCTAAATGTACAAGGGGGGGGGGCTTCTTACAGTTTATTGCATCTACAGATTCTCACAGGGGGTAGGGCATTTGGTCACCACCTCCACCTTGCCAACGGCAGGGGACCCCCAAAGTGAACAGATGTGAAAGGGATTTGATAACATTTCACACATTTAAAAGGCTGCTATGAGATGCACCATTTCCACCTGGATGTTATGGTTTATTTAATAAATCTCGCACAGCAATTCAGAGGTGAGAGGAACCTAATTCCCCATCCGCTGGAATGGGTACATGTTCAGAAGATCTCCCCTTCAGGAGCACAATAGGATTGTTGGTTATTTGAGACTGACCCAGCTATTTTGACTTGCGGAAAGGACAACACTACATATTTTGTAAATACACAACTGCTGTTCAATTGTTTGAAGGTATTTTATTGGTGCTGTATAATGTGCTGAATCGCACGGCATGGTCATTTTTAGGACTAGCCTAGAGGAACAAGTTACTTACCTTCGGTAACGATATATCTGTAAGAAACAGTAGTTAGTATTAGATTCCTTACCTTAGAATATCCCCAGGCGTCAGTCTGGATCCGGAAACTTTTGCGTAGCAGTACCCCTGCGCGTCGGTAGGCGTCGTCTGCAGGCGTCCCCTGCGGCTCCGCGTCGTCGGCGTCGTGCGCCGTGATGACGTCGCTGGAGTATATAGACGCCGCCTCCGCGCGCTGACGTCAGTTCTTTGCACACAGCTTTTCCGCGCCAGAACACGCAGAGCCATGTGAGAACTAACACTGGTGCCATTTGAAACTAGGGCCCTGAAAGGGATGTCCTTAACCCTAGGTATCAGTTCGCAGAACGGGGAGGATGGGTGGGGCGGTAAGGAATCTAATACTAACTACTGTTTCTTACAGATATATCGTTACCGAAGGTAAGTAACTTGTTCATCTGAAAGAAACAGGTTAGTATTAGATTCCTTACCTTAGAATAGATACCCCAGCAATACCAACCCCGGTGGTGGGTCTGCGAACCAATACAACCTACACCAGAAAGTCCTGGAGGACCGAACGGCCAAAGAAGCCATCCCTCCGGACTTGACTGTCCAGGCAGTAGTGCCTCGCAAAGGTGTGCAGCGAGGCCCACGTAGCCGCCTGGCAAATGTCCTGCAAAGGGACTCCCCGGCCCAGGGCAGTAGTAGCCGCCGTAGCCCGAGTGGAATGGGCCCTCAGCCCAACAGGAGGCTCCTTCCGAGCCAAAGAGTAGCATGCTTTGATGCACAGGACGACCCACCGAGAGATGGTTCGTTTCTGTACCGCCCTTCCCTTCTTCTCACCCACGTAGCCAACAAACAGTTGGTCATCCACCCGGAACTGGCGTGTGCGATCCATGTAAAATGAAAGCGCACGTTTTGGGTCCAGACGATGGAGCCGCTCTTCATCCTTTGAAGGATGCGGAGGCGGGAAGAAGGAGGGCAAGGTGATGGACTGCCCAATGTGAAAAGCAGAGACTACCTTGGGCAGGAAAGAAGGTCTAGTCCTAAGAACCACCTTGTCAGGATGAACAGACAAGAAAGGAGGTTTAACAGAAAGGGCCTGGAGCTCACTCACTCTCCTGGCAGAGGTGATGGCAACCAGGAAGGCCGTCTTTAAAGTGAGAAGACGGAGAGGACAGGAATGAAGAGGCTCAAAGGGAGCACACATCAGGAAAGTCAGAACCAGGTTCAAGTCCCACTGAGGCATCACGAACGGAGCAGGTGGATACATGTGCGTGATGCCTTTTAAGAATCGTAATACAATAGGGGACTTGAATAAAGATGGCTGATCAGGGAGCCTTAAGAAGGCGGAAAGGGCAGAAAGATAGCCCTTGATAGTGCCCAGAGCAGAGCCCTGCTGGGCAAGGGAAAGAAGGAAGAGGAGAACCTCAGACAGAGGGGCAGAAAGGGGGTCCACAGCCTTTGCTGTGCACCATGCCACAAATCTGTTCCACCGGCAGGCGTATACCGACTTTGTGGAGGGACGCCTGGCTGCCAGAATAACATCACAGACTTCAGGAGGCAAGTCAAATGGCCTCAACTGTCGCCGCTCAATCTCCAAGCATGGAGGTGGAGACTGGACAGGTTCGGGTGGAGGACCGTCCCCTGCTGCTGCGACAGAAGGTCCTCCTGAAGGGGCAGGCGGATCGAGGGACCGACTGTCATGCTGAGTAGCTCGGGATACCAGTACCTTCGAGCCCAGTCCGGAGCCACAAGGATAACTTGGGCCCGGTCGCGCCTGATCTTCTTCAGCACTCTGGGCAGAAGTGGTATAGGCGGAAAGGCGTACAACAGACCGCAACTCCACTCGCGCCGAAAGGCGTCGCCGAGCGAGTGCCGTCTTGGAAACTCCAACGCGCAGAACTGATGACATTGCGCGTTCTCTTCTGTGGCGAATAGATCTAACCAAGGCTCTCCCCATTGCTGAAAGAGGCCTTTCGCCACGTCCGAGTTCAGACGCCATTCGTGATCCACCGAGCACCGACGGCTGAGTTCGTCCGCCCTGGCGTTCAGAGAACCTGCCAGGTGTTGAACCGTCAGAGTCACGCCCTGACGTTCCAGCCATTGCCAGAGACGCAGAGCCTCCTGGCAAAGGGTCCACGACCCCACACCGCCCTGTTTGTTGCAGTACCACATGGCGGTGGTGTTGTCCGTGAACACCTGCACTACACTCCCGTTGACAAAGGGGAGGAATGCCTTCAGTGCTAGGCGAATCGCCCGTAGCTGCAACATGTTGATATGGAGCCGGGACTCCGCCGGAGACCAGATGCCTCTGATCTCCGCCTCTCCCAAGTGGCCACCCCAGCCCTGGAGGGACGCGTCCGTCACAACCACGTGCTCCGGTTGGGGAAGGGAGAGGGATCTGCCTCTGACCCAATCGCGGTCCGTAAGCCACCACTGCAACTGTCTCGCAGTGCCCTCCGAGATCAGGACATGGTCGGATAGGTTGCCCTGATGCTGGGCCCACTGAAACTTCAGGTCCCACTGCAGAGCCCGCATCCGCCACCTGGCGTGATGCACCAGTAGGATGCAGGAGGCCATCAGCCCCAGAAGCCGCAGCGTCAACCTGACCGAAACCCGGGATAACGGCTGAAAGATGGGAATCAGAGCCTGAATATCCCGGACCCGCCGTTCCGGGGGATAAACCCGAAACTGCGCCGAGTCGAGAACCGCTCCGATGAAAAGGAGCTTTTGAGAGGGACACAGGTGTGATTTCGGCACATTGATGGAAAACCCCAGCTCGTGCAGGAGGTCTGCCGTCGTCTGAAGGTGGTAGACGACTGTCTGGGGCGAGCCCGCCTTCAACAACCAGTCGTCGAGGTAGGGGAAGACTGAAACCCCTAACCGGCGCAGATGAGCTGCGACCACCGCCATCACTTTCGTGAACACCCGTGGGGCGCTGGTAAGGCCGAATGGGAGCACGATAAACTGAAAGTGCTCGTGGCCTACCGCGAACCGCAGGTAACGCCGGTGGGCCGGCAGGACGGGGATGTGAAAATACGCATCCTGCAAGTCCAACGCTACCATCCAGTCTTGTGGGTCTAGAGCAGCCAAGACCTGAGCCAAAGTCAACATCTTGAACTTCTCCTTCCGGAGGAAGCCGTTGACGTTCCGCAGGTCCAAGATAGGACGCAGGCCTCCCTTGTCCTTCTTGGGTACCAGAAAGTAGTGGGAGTAGCAACCACACCCTACTTCTGGCCCAGGAACGCGCTTGATGGCCCCCTTGGCCAAGAGGGCCGTAACTTCCTCCTGCAGAAGTGTCAAGTGGTCCCCCGACACACGGTGGTTCTGCGGTGGCATGGCTGGAGGAGTGGACTCGAAGGGGAGGGCATAGCCCCTTCGAACGAGCTGCAGCACCCACCTGTCCGATGTTATCGCGCGCCAGCGGGAGTGGTGATGGCGAACCCTGCCACCCACTGGCGTCACGTGAGCCCGAAAGCTCGGACTAGGAAGGCTTGGATGCAGCAGCGGAGGGAGGCGTGGACTGACCACGCCGCTGGCCTCTACCGCCACCACGGCGGAAACCACGGCCGCCACCGCGCTGGGGAGCGTTCTGCGGCGCGTGGCTGGCAGCACGAGTGGGACCGCCCCTCCCTTGGCCACGAAAGGGGCGAAACGAACCCGTCTGCTGGCGCTGGGTCGAAAGACCCAAGGACTTGGCCGTAACCCTGGAGTCCTTGAAGCGCTCCAGCGCGTGGTCCGCTTTGTCACCAAACAGGCGACTGCCATCAAATGGCATGTCCATGAGTGTATTTTGGACGTCTGGCGAAAAGTTGGCAGATCTCAGCCAAGCATGGCGACGAATCGCCACCGTCGTGGACATGGCCCGTCCCAGGGAGTCGGTCGTGTCCAGACCACAACGGATCGAGTACCGCGCCGCATCCCGGCCTTCAACCAAGGCCCGGGTGAGCTTGTCCCGCACTTCCTGGGGGCATTGCGGCAAACACTCTTCGACCGTATCCCACAGGGAGTGGGTGTAGCGGCCCAAGAGGCACGCGGTATTACAAGACCGCAGTCCAGCGCTCAAAGAGGAAAAGACCTTTTTACCAAACTGGTCATACCGCTTTGATTCCCGATCGGGCGGAGCCGACGGAAATGCGGACTGCGAAGTGGAGGCCTGGATCACCAGACTCTCCGGGGAGGGATGGGTGGATAAAAAGGCAGGGTCGTCCGAGCATGGACGGTGACGCCTTGCCACATTCCGGTCAACCGGTGCACCGGAAGCGGGCCTGGACCAGGTGCCCAAAAGGACATCCGTCAGGGCCTCATTAAACGGCAGCAGAGGCTCCTGGGGGCATGACTGCGGTTTAAACACTTCGGTCAGAATGTTCGGTTTGACCTTCGCGACGGGGAGCTCAAGGTGTAAGGCCTTGGCAGCCCTCATCAGGACCACTGAATAGGCAGCACCTGCCTCAGACGCCACAGGGGACGGGGAGACAAACCCAGGGTTGGGCGACTCGTCCAGGCCACTGGCATCACCCAGATCACCTACCCAGTCCACATCATACTGGCAGGCACGGGATAAAGGGTCCTCAGACCCCTCCCAACCCTCTCCATACTCATCCTCATCATACCCATATTCTGGGTCGACGATATAGACATCGGGGTCAACGGGCCCCATCGGCGTCGGATCCGGCGTCGGCCGACGCCGGTCCGACTCCGTGTCCGGAGTCGGGGAGGGAATGGGGGTGGCGCCGCGCGGCGTCGGTGCCGGGGACCCGACGCCGGCCGGAGCCGACGGCGGAGTCGCTGCACCACGCGGAGGCGGTACCACGGGTTGGCCCAAAGGAACCGACGCCGGAGAGGCCGGGAGACCAGCCGGCGACGAACCTGAGGGACCCAGCGGCGCCGGGACCGGAGCCACCGGCGGCGTCGGGGCAGAAGCACCCGAACCGCTCGGGCCCCCAGACGGGACCGACGGCCCCGCAGGCGCCGTAGGCCCCGCCGGAGGAGACCTCGCCCTCATAGCAATGAGGAAGGCCTCGATCTCCTCACGCGACGCGCCTTCCCCAGGGACCGACGGGTATGGGGTAGACGGCGTCGGTGACCCACGCGGGCCCGCGGGGGTGGGGCCACCCGAGCCCCCGGCCGCATCACGCGGGCGTCGGGGGGAGTCGGGGGTGCGATGGCGACGCCCCGACTTCTTGTGCTTACCTGACGAACCGGAGGAATGGTGGCGACTCCCGGAGCGCCCATGGCGGCTCCGCGATCGTTCCCTCGACCGCTCCCTCGACCTCCGACCGGACCGGGACCGCTCTCGACGCGGGGCCGACACTCGGAGCTCGAGAAGCTTGCGGGACCGCTCCCGCCTAGCTTTTCCAGTCAAGGCCCGACAGTCGACGCAGGACTCCACGTCGTGGTCCGCGCCCAGACACCGGAGGCAGAGTCGATGGTGGTCGGTGACCGACATCATGCGGTCGCACTCGTCGCAACTCTCAAACCCAGGCAACCTACCGGCACCGTAGAAAGATTAAGTTTTACAAACACTTGGTCAAAAGACCGGAGTACTGCTCTTCGGATCTGCGCTAACTGGCGCGGAAAAAAGAAGAACTGACGTCAGCGCGCGGAGGCGGCGTCTATATACTCCAGCGACGTCATCACGGCGCACGACGCAGACGACGCGGAGCCGCAGGGGACGCCTGCAGACGACGCCTACCGACGCGCAGGGGTACTGCTACGCAAAAGTTTCCGGATCCAGACTGACGCCTGGGGATATTCTAAGGTAAGGAATCTAATACTAACCTGTTTCTTTCAGATAGCACATGTGCCATCTCTTCGAGACATGCTGTATTCACTCTGTGGGCTAACAGCCCGCCCATAGGCTTGCTATTTACTGCCTCTATTGTTATTCTTTCTTCCTATTTATTTATGGCATGCATTTGTCATGCCTCCTTTAATGTTAATCCCTCACCAAGAGCAGCCACCAAGTACAGTAGTTACCATTATAGCATGCGTTTGTCAAACTACTTTTTTCTTTTGCTTTGGCTCTGGTTTTATTTGGCTTTCTGAAAGCGTTCAGCTAATGGCTGTAAATCATGTCCTTATCTTGGTTCTTCTCTCGAACTCCAATCACCCTACTCATGATGTCGCTTGGTCCTGGCTGCTCTCCCTTTCGACCGCCGCAGACCAATATAAATAGCATTTTGGGGATTGCCGTAGTGCTATTGTATCCAACGTGCATTGCGTAAAAGGGCAACACGAACGGCATCCATTTAAAGCTGTAAATTAGCAACTTTTATTTAATAAGCATGTTTTCAACTTGAGACACTACTAATCAGCACATGCTCAAAGGACGCATATTGTATGCCACGCTCATGTGGAAAACACTAATCTGCAGTTTGCCGTGTTGTGGTTAGTGAGATTCAGTGCGCATGACTCTTCTGGTGCCAATAGCCCAATAGAAAAGCAAAGCCAAACAGATGGCAAACACGCCTAGCACCCCATATTGGCCGTGACCTCTTTCTAGGCAACAAACTGCTTTGTAAAGCATGCACGGTGCAAGACGACCGCTTTTCTGTATCGGACGACCTAATAATCTATTTAGAGTTGTGTAGAATGCTAGGTCGCCCTTTCTGGCAACTTTAACTCTGACCTGTGCGCATGCTCTGTGTGCTCTCTGTAGCATTGTGCGGCTGGCAGTGTTTCGTGTTTTAAACATGCGCAGAAGACTAATACATTCGATAGCGGGCATGGTTCATCAGGAAGAATGTGCTAGTTTGTCCCAGGTGTTCTTAGAAGTTATATTACTCCATAACCTGCTGCTGTTTCAGACTTGAACATTTGAGCGTATTGTTGCAGACCACCAAAGCAGGGAAGCTATATTCAAGTCTTACAGAAGGAGTACGTTTTGTTAGTACCAATATGGGGTGAGTCTTATAAGAGATGCTATGGGGAGCACAGTTGTTGGTAATGCTAACTGACCCGTTTGCAAGTGGGAAACCCGTCTGAGATTCTCCGTTTTCTACTGCTTTTTTTGTTTATAGGATTTTTCCCATTTTATACATGAATTTATTAACTGGAAGAGGGCTGGTGTAAAACCAAAAGGCAATCTAGGATAAAGGCTATCATTTATATAAGATGTTCAAACCAAGACCACCATTTCACTTTCCCATATGCTGCCTGTAAGTTGCCTGTGAGTGGGGCAAGAAGCATTGCTTAAAAAGCAACACATTTTGCTAAGAAGCAGCACGATTTTCAGCATATTTTCCTAAGCTTTAACCTGCTACACTTTTTGTGTTTAAAGTGTTTTGCTCTTTGAATGTTAATACATGAAAATAACAAAACATATCATCTTTCATGTAAAGCAAAAAGATGAACACCAGGTTTTGAAATGGTAGCCTTCTGAAACTATTGTTCCAACGTGGACTGAGGTCAACAGTGTTACACTCTGTAAATCGTCCTTTTAAGCGTCTACTCCCATCTGTTTCCTTCCCCTCTAATTCCTGCCTGTGGTACAATGCAATCCTACCAGACGTTAGAATCAGCGCTGCTGCATTTCATCAGCAGATGTAAGGATATGTACTCAACACTCTCTCGGACGTCAATTACCTTCTATGAGGATGCTCCCATTTTGCCTGTCCTGATGAAGACCTTGCCTTTAACTAATTAGGGTTGAAATGTCGACGTACTTATGAACAAGTTGATGGGACATTTCATGTACTATACAGGATTTTGAACTGCATTTTTAACCAACGGAATCCAGTTATCATGCCAATTTGCGTATGCCACAAGGCACCAGCACTGCAACGCCACACGGATCACCTGCATTTACTTGCATCGTAGATTTGAAGAAAATAAAACACGCTACTTTATTGTACAGGATATTAATTAATATGTACCCAGGAGTATAATGTGAAAAATACTTCACCCCACCCTATTGCCACCATCAGTTATAGTGGCTTTCTTAGTTTAAACAAAATTGTTCATTACCCAGGTGCCCACGAATATCAGTTTGCTCCTTGTTTTGTTACTTCACCAATGATAAGGCCCAGATTTACAACGTGTTTTCACGGCTATGAGGCAAAGAATAACGACTCTTGATGGCACAAATGACAAATACCAATTACTGTACGAGAAATATAACAGTGCAAACATCCGCAGTCTGCCACATAAAGCCATATCTACCAATGAAGTCTGCCCTGGCTTTGTGTGAAATCTCTTCATATAAGGAAACTGGGTGCAAACAAGGGCTAAGTAGAATAGTGTGTGATATTCCTACGCATAAGGTGTGTAATTAATTGCTCATGTTTTAATTTGTACTGGAGGATTTACCTAAAGAACTCATTTCATGCAAAGCACCGCTGAGTCACCTTTGCACCATGAGTTAATGCACAGAGTTGGGTTAAAATGCTTTTATAGCGCAAGCACCGCAGGCGACTGACACCAACAGTGCACAAGTCTTGTTAAATATGGTTCTACATTTCTTTTGTAGCAAATTGTAAACACAGTGCTGCTGATTTTCACACTGTTATTCGGAAATCTGGGCCTGGACACAAACTACATACAACATCCCAATTAGTTCCATGTCAACCCCTCTACTCTCTCACTCCTAGATTTACTATTCTCAAGGGCACTAGTTAATGGCACCCTTATGCCACTTTTCCCATTAAATGATCATTTCTGAATGTTAACAAGGTCAACACTAGCACTCTTTTGTATATGACAGTTAATGTTTTTTTTTTGATAATCCAATGTATTGTTTTCCAACACATAGAAATCAGAAGAAGCACGTGGGACAATAGATCAATTACATTCTTCTGAGTATAGCATCCAACGGTTTCATACCCCATAAGATATACACAGGCAAAGTATGGAAGCAATTCAATCCGAAGCCTCCACAGTACCCAACCACTTCCCCCACACCCTTCGGTATTTTTTGGGACAACCTCTCGCCATGTAAAGGGCTTTCTCCTGGGTCGCGCACCAGTCCACCCCCCCTTCTCCACCTCCCAAGGTCAGGCAGGTCAGGACATTTCCATGCAGCTTGTAGGTCACGCTTGGCTACAATCATAGATGTATTAAAATATATCTTGTAATTTCTGGACCCGTCCAGCCCGTCCGTGATCCCCAATAGTGAATGACGTGGGTCATGGGGAACCCTGTAAATAACAGAAGGAGAGAGTAAGGGATTATCCACAAGGGTGGAAGGAGATACTCCTGGTCCCCTGGACCTAAGACTATATAAACAACAAAAAGAGTATCACCATTGGACCAATTCAATGGTCTCAAATGGGGAGAAGGGAGATGGAGACATAACAAAAGAAAGAATTAATCTTTTGTTTTAAGACCCCTCACTCACCAACCTGGTTGGTGACATGCTTCATCATCGGGGTCCCACCCGGATAGCCGAATGCCATCCGGGTGTGCTGCGACACCTAAATACAGTGGAGCGGGTTTTTTCTGTGAATGTGGTGCAAAAAAAGGTGATGTTAAAAACTATCTCAGTATTGCTTCGTGTAAAAAAATGTATTCTGAAGTTACTGGACAGTGTTAAAAGATAGTGAAGAGACACTAGTGTTGGTGTTTAAGACCAACTGTATCTATGTGATTGTGAGGTCTACATGTTTCAACCTATGATGGGATCTGCCAGGTTTTCGTCAGGACCAAAAAACAACAACGGGGGACCTGGGCGGTATACACACACTAACGTGTATCCAACCCTCGGTCCCAGGTACCAAACTGGAAACTTGCAGTCGGTGTCCTCACAGTCTAATCAGGCGAGGAAAAAGAAGGAGAAACCTGTGGGAGAGAAGAAGACATCACAAACAAACAAATTACGTGCCTGTAACGTAGTGTAGTTTCTCAGTAGTAAAAAAAAGTCTCCATGCAAATCCATTTCATGCTGAAGAAATTGTCCCAAAGAGTGCATACTATATGGTGGAAAAAATGCTGGCACGGGCCTGCATTGTGTTGCAAGTATGCAAGGTATATTACTGGTACTTCCAGAAGAAAAAGGCTCGATTTGCCCGTGTTCAAACTATCTCACACTCTCACGACATCACACTGATCAATATACGTGGATAGGTGGATGTAAGATAATGGTTTAGTCACTGACATACTCCATGAGAAAGTGACTATCGACGTTCACACACTATAATGTGAGCGTTTCTCAATGCATGCATAATTTAGATCAATAAAGCATCATTGACTCTTGGCGGTGGGAAAATCCAGGACTAAGGTAAGTCTTACACAGGCAGAGAGTTTCAGGTACTTCACGGGGGTGGGAGGATAGCCTGTTCTACTTAGAACATATTCTGAGTAAATAGAAGGCAGAAAAACAAAGGTGGATTGTACAGGGCTGGAACCGGTTTGCGGGGCGGAACGGGATCGCTCGAGAACATGCCGCGGGGTATAAAAAAACACCTGGAAATAAAGTCGGAATGTACAAACTTACAGTTATGCCGAAATCTGAGGTTGTTGTGCCTACGTGCCATCCAGAACTCCCCGCAACCGCCCGTGACTGCCGGTGGTAGAGATATGCGGTAGCGAGTTCCGGGTGTGGGCGGGGCTATGTCTCACGTGACTGGTGTGAGAGCCGGTTGCTGTGGCAACCGACGCAGACGCTGATACGGTGGCCTCGCGGTCTCAGTTTGCAAAACGTGCGGGATCAGTTTGCAAAAGGGGCGTGTAGGATCGGTGCAATGTCGATCATGAGAAAGAACCTGAATAGTGGCATAGATAATGGCTTTAAGGACAAAATGGCACAGACTACGCAATTGGTATTAGTTAATGGAAGGTCATTCAAATATGGGTAAATTAGGCAATGATGCACCGAATATAAATAGAGAAGTGCAATGATGCAGCCCCGCTGGGTCCAGTATCAAGGACTCTCGTACTCCACTGAAGAGGTTGATGCCACCATGAGTAACCTCTCGATGTTTGCTGATGCAAGTATTGCACAAACTATATCCCAGACGACAGATTGGGAAAAACTCTCTGAATTAAAAAGGAATCGAATAAGAACCATTTTACATGGAACTATCATGAAAGAATACCTAACTAACAACATAGCACCTAAAGGACTACTGGTTACGAATGCGCCACGCATTTTCTTGGATGACCCCGTCTTCAGGAAAGACTGGGCCCTCATTGCATGGCATTGCACTCACTACTGGATCATGCTAATCCTGAAAACAGCACTACATCTATCTGAAGTTATAATGATAGAGATCCAAACTGAAAATCATATAAAAACAACTCTGACTGGATACAAGAAACTTGATGAACTCAATAAAGAAATCAATGAATACAGGGATAATTTGACACAGCAAAAAGTACAAAAATTCCACCAAGACCTCAAGCGTTTCTCCTTTGTGAAAGCTTACCCCTATATTCTGACCCTGATTTTGTGGCCCCTAAAAAAACTGAGAATGACACTGATGCCTCCAGCAACACCTCCAATGAAAGCAGCGGGTCGAGTACAGGAAGCACAGGTAGCGGGAAACAGAAACAAAGAGAGAGGTACAGGGCACAGAACAACTGGCAACTGTACAACCAACACCCCCCACCAGCCTTCCAAGGACCATACAATCATCCACAACACTACCCCATGTACGGGTGGCAACCTCCCTTTCAACCCCCCCTTTTCAACCCAATCCTTTTGGAACCGCCTTTTTTAGGCTGAGGCAGAAGAAGAAGAAAACCAACGAACCAAGTACACTGGGAGGTGGAAGACC
This sequence comes from Lissotriton helveticus, assembly GCF_964261635.1. Lineage (NCBI taxonomy): Eukaryota > Metazoa > Chordata > Amphibia > Caudata > Salamandridae > Lissotriton > Lissotriton helveticus. The sequence goes on along the minus strand of NC_136073.1, from coordinate 676,517,738 downwards.
CGGTTGGCAGCTACACCCGGAGCAAAGCACAAGCGGGAACGAGCAACAGCAAAACCTAGTCACTAATCTGTCATCTAGGCCACTCTCAACCATTGAAGAACAAGTCCTCAACAAAGGGCTTGGATTCGTACCAACCGCTCGCCTTGACAAATTCCAGCTCCACTGCGAATTTGCAAACTTTTTCAGGAAACTTAGACTCAAGGCATTCTTTGAAAAACAAGGAGATCCTGCACCAATTTAAAATCCCAATGAGACAGGATTACCTTTGAAATCCACCTTCTTACCCCCACCTCACACCATTCCTGTCGAAGTACTTACCTTCGAACAAGCAGTGTTTAAGGATGTCGATAGCATGACAGTTCCCCCCGTTTTCCAAAACATGAGTAGAGCAGAGAACGATGCTTTGTCGAGCCTAAAAACTTGAGACAATCATAAAACCAGCCGGCAAGGGTGGTGGGGTGGTGGTCCTTGATACCACTACTTACTGTGCCGAATGCCACAGACTCCTGAATGATGGGAGGAACTACAGACTTTTACAGTCCGACCCCACAGATGAATTAAGACTGGAGATCAGGAATTTGGTGGATCTCGCTGAAACAGCGGGAAAGATCTCCAAGCAAGAAGCAGATTTTTTATGCAAAACAGGAGGAAAAATACCCTACTTTTACATCTTGCCCAAAATGCACAAGGGTAAGATGCTGCCTCCCGGAAGACCGATTGTGTCTGGGATTGATTCACTGCTGAAACCTTTGTCCCGCTTCTGAGATTTCTTTTTGAAAACCATTGTACAAAAAACCTCGACCTACCTACAGGACACCAAGAGCCTACTAAGACTACTTGAAGACATCGATGTGGACGACAATACCATCATGTTGAGTTTCGACATTGAAAGCGTGTACACAAGCATACCACAGGATGACCCCATATCTGTCCTGGAAAAAACTCTGAATGACAGCCCCTGGACCTACAACACCCCTAAATCTTTTATCCTGGAATGTGCTAGACTTGCACTAAAAAGGAACTACTTTGAGTTTGAAGGCTCCCTGTACCTACAGACAGGGGGTACGTCTATGGGGAGTATTTTTGCCCCTTGCGTGGCAGGACTTTACGTCTATGACTTCGAACAGAGGTTCATTCTGAGTGATGATAACCCATTCCATACCCACATCAGTTTCTGGAAAAGGTATATTGATGACGTCCTTGCCATATGGCAAGGACCGGTAGATACACTCCAGGAATTCATCGCTTGTATGAATACCTGCGACCCTAATTTGAAATTCACTAATAACCATGACAAGGATACCATGGTTTTTCTTGACATCACCATAACCAATCACAAACACAGTGCCAAGAACAATCTACTGAGGTTTGAGAGTTTCCATCCGCGACCATTAAGGGAGAATTTACCCTATGGACGGTATTTGAGACTCCGCCGCAACTGCAGCAAAACCAATGACTATCAGGCACGAGCGAAAGTACTCTCAGACAAACTCACAGCGAGAGGTTATCCAAAAAAGATCATCCAGAAGTGTCAAAAAAGAGCACACAACCAACCGAGAGAGGCGCTTCTTGAAGACAAGGACAATACAGGAGTAGAAAAAGAAATTCCACTCACTGGCGTCACCACTTGTAATACTGCATCCAACCTTATGACCAGATCCATCAACAAACACTGGTCCATCCTAAATACAGGGAATCTCCACTGGGAAAAACCATTATTCTCTTTCAAGAAATCACGCAGTCTAAAAGACTCCTTGGTGAACACTCAACCCAAGGACATTAATCATAACAAGGCCCAATCAATCACAAAAGCCTGGGGCCTCCCTGATGTGATGGGCCACTTTCGCTGTGGAGCCTGCAGTGTATGACACCTGACCAGAAACACCAAAACACTTTCCCTAGAACCTGGGAAAGTCTGGAATCAAGTGGCCCATACAAAGTGTAACAGCACCAATGTTGTCTATCTGATTAAGTGTCCTTGCAATAAATCATATATTAGCATGACAAGTAGGAAGATAAAACGTAGGATTTGCAAACATCGCAGTACGATCCGATGCAGAAAAAATGCCACAAAACTGACGGACCACTTTCTTGAAATGAATCACACCCCCAACGATATGGAATGGACTGTGATCAAACAGATCCAAAGAGGCAATAACATACAACTACAGCTCTTTGAGAAGGAGCAAGGCTGGATTTACAGACTTTCCACATACACAACTGGATTGAATGACAATATCCCCTGGGGCACGGTCCTCCAGAAATGAATCGCACATACCCCCCCATTCGTGCTGGCCAGTATCACAGGGACATCAATAACTACACTGTGATTCCTTAAAGCCATGAGTAGACATCTCCTTAGAATCATCCAGAGCATACACTGCCACTCTGAGAGGACTACCCTCACCTCTCTCCACGAGTTAATGCCTTTTTACATTGGATCTATATTTTAACCCATATACAGTCATACATACTGCCCCCATTCCAGCGGGGCTGCATCATGGCACTTCTCTATTTATATTCGGTGCATCATTGCCTAATTTACCCATATTGGAATGACATTCCATTAACTAATACCAAATGCGTAGTCTGTGCCATTTTGTCCTTAAAGCCATTATCTATGCCACTATTCAGGTTCTTCCTTATGATCGACATTGCACCGATCTTACACGCCCCTTTTGCAAACCGATCCCACGTGTTTTGCAAACTGAGACCGCGAGGCCACCGTATCAGCGTCTGCGTCGGTTGCCACAGCAACCGGCTCTCACACCAGTCACGTGAGACATAGCCCCGCCCACACCCGGAACTCGCTACCGCATATCTCTACCACCGGCAGTCACGGGCGGTTGCGGGGATGGCACGTAGGCACAACGACCTCTGATTTCTGCATAACTGTAAGCTTGTACATTCCGACTTTACTTTCAGGTAGTTTTTTTATACCCCGCGGCGTGTTCTCGAACGATCCCGCTCCGCCCCGCAAACCGGTTCCAGCCCTGTACAACCCACCTTTATTTACACAGAATATGTTCTAAGTAGAACAGGCTATCCTCCCACCCCCATGAAGTACCTGAAACTCTCTCCCTGAGTAAGATTTACCTTAGTCCTGGATTTTCCCACCACCAAGAGTCAATGATGCTTGATTGAACTAAATTATGCATGCATTAAGAAACGCTCACATTATAATGTGTGAACGTCGATAGTCACTTTCTCATGGAGTATGTCAGAGTGACTAAACCATTATCTTACATCCACTTATCCACGTATATTGATCTGTGTGATGTCGTGAGAGTGTGAGATAGTTTGAACACGGGCAAATCAAGCCTTTTTCTTCTGGAAGTACCAGTAATATACCTTGCATACTTCCAACACAATGCAGGCCCTAGCCAGCATTTTTTCCACCATATAGTATGCACTCTTTGGGACAATGTCTTCAGCATGAAAGGGATTCGCATGGAGCCTTTTTTTACTACTGAGAAACTACACTACGTTACAGGCACGTAATCTGTTTGTGTTGTCGTCTTCTCTCCCACAGGTTTCTCCTTCTTTTTCCTCGCCTGATTAGGCTGTGAGGACACCGACTGCAAGTTTCCAGTTTGGTAATTGGGACCGAGGGTTGGATACACAATAGTGTGTGCATACCGCCCAGGTACCCCGTTGTTGTTTTTTGGTCCTGCTGAAGACCTGGCAGATCCCATCATAGGTTGAAACATGTAGACCTCACAATCACATAGATACAGTTGGTCTTAAACACCAACACTAGTGTCTCTTCACTATCTTTTAACACTGTCCAGTAACTTCAGAATACATTTTTTTACAAGAAGCAATACTGAGTTACTTTTTAACATCACCTTTTTTTGCACCACATTCACAGAAAAAACCCGCTCCACTGTAATCAGGTGTCGCAGCACACCCGGATGGCATTCGGCTATCCGGGTGGGACCCCGATGATGAAGCATGTCACCAACCAGGTTGGTGAGTGAGGGGTCTTCAAACAAAAGATGAATTCTTTCTTTTGTTATGTCTCCATCTCCCTTCTCCCCATTTGAGACCATTGAATTGTTCCAATGGTGATACTCTTTTTGTTGTTTATATAGTCATGGGGAACCCCCCCACCCCAGGACCTCTGTAAGCTCCTCTTTAATGGCCCCCCAAAATCGCTCCAGGTGAGGACAGGACCAAACCACATGAATAAAATCAGCCGGGGCATGATTACATCTCGCACATGACGCGTCTGGGCGCAGGCCCGCTCGGTGAAGGCGCAGGGGAGTGAGGTAAGCAGCATGTAAGTAGTAGAGTTGCATCAGCTTATGTTTGGCTGAGGCGGTGACTGTCCTGGGTGCCATGAGGGGGTCGCGCCAGTCCAGCTCATTGAGGGGGCCCACCAATTCTACCCATTGGTCCCTCAACTTGTCCAGGGAGGTGGGGGTGTTGTTGACTAAGGTGCGGTATATGCGGGAGATGCCCACCTTGCCTAGGTCTCCCATTTTAGTCTGCACCTCGGTAGGGCTGTATTCGGGGAGCCTCGTGTCATCCGTGATGTGCGCTTGGAGGGCATGCCGCAGCTGTATATATTTATAGAATTGGGATGAATGTAAGGAGTAGCGGGTTCGAAGCTCCTGGAAGGAAAGCGTATGGCCTTTAGCCCATATGTCCCCTAGTTGTGAGAGGCTAATGAGGTCCCATGATTTTAACCACTGCAGCCCACTAACCTCCTGGAGCCAAGCCCCATGCCAGAGGGATGTACATTGGGTCAACGTACCCGCCAGGCCAGTAATACGGAGCGTGTCATATCGGGTAGTTGGGATGGAATGAGCCCCCTGTACATCATAGCTTGGATTTTAGGTAATCCCAGCTCACTCAGCTCAAGCCGGTAGGCCGGGTCAGACCAGCCCCCATTGAACCAGTCGTGGACTATCAGGAGACGCGCAGCCAAGATATAAAGATATAAGTGCGTCATCCTCATACCCCTATCGAAAGAGGGGATCCGGCATGCAGACAGAGCCAGGCGCGCCCTACCCCCGTTCCAAAGAAACTTGGTAGCTAGACTGTCCAGTTCCCAGAACCAGGTCCTGGGAAAGCAGAAGGGGGCATTTTGAAGGACATAAAGAAATCTGGGGAGGATCATCATTTTAAACAGAGCAACCCTCCCCAGGGGGATCAGGGGCAGCGTCTTTTATTTGTTAAGATCCTCTCTGGCCTTTTTAACCAATGGGGCAACATTGAGGGACAAGCCCAATTCCGGAAGAAGGATGACCCATAACCCCAAGTATTTAAAGGATTGTCGCCGAAGCGGTATGGTGGATTGCCAGTCGTAGCAATCCCTAGAGAGGTGCAGTAGGACCAAAACCGATTTCCCAGGGTTCAGCCGAAGACCAGAAGCCTGGACGAAGGACTGCAAGATCTGGAGACAGTATGGCCCGAGGAGGCGGGTTCGGACAGAAAAACCAGGACGCCGTCCACATATAGTGCAATCTTGTTAGTTTCTGAATTGGGCCACGCCCAGCCACAAATACGATCCTCAACCCGCACTAGGTAAGCCAAGGGCTCCACTGCCAGGGCGAATAGCAAGGGTGAGAGGGGACAGCCCTGTCTAGTGCCCCTGCTAATAGGGAAGTACTATGACAATACACCGTTAACCAACACACGCGCTATCGGGTGGGCATAGAGGACCTGAACCAGGGCCCTAAATTGTTGTCCAAACCCCATCTTGGCCAGCAGGTCCTGTAGATATGCCCAGTCCCTTACCTCGAGGAGATTTCGGTCTCTGGTTCTTGAGCTGCCCCTTCGCCACACCTCGTATGGTCGCCTTTCCTTCCTTCCATATGGTACCCGGGGAGGCTACTGAGCCTTCGTTAGTGAGGAAATATTGTTTGCCCACCACATTTTTTTTAACTCTTTGTCTTGGAGGAACCATGCGTTCATTCTCCATGTTTGGAAGGCCGAAGGGGGAAAGCCCCCGTGCTAAGAAGCACTGGAGAGTGGTCGGAAATACCTCTAGGCAGGATGCAGATGTCTATAATCTCATAGCAGTCAGGTGCGGGGACAAAGATCGCATCTAAGCGCGCCTGGGTGTGGTGGGCAGCGGAGGTGTGTGTGAATTGAGTGGTGCGGGGTGCATGTGCACCACGCATCAGAGTCCCAGAGACTCGGACCAGTTCTTTAGCTGTTTCTCTTGCGACAATCGGGAGGCAGAGGGAGGGCCTGTTGTATCAAGGGCCGAGGAGGGAACTGCATTAAAATCACCCCCAACAACCGTGGTGGCCAGAGGCATAGTGTTCAGCAGGGCAGCGGTATGTGCAAGTGTGGGCGTGAGCATCGAGGGGGGGCATACACAGACATGAGATTGAGGAGGGAGCTAGACAATGAGCCACAAACTGTCTTAGATGACCCTTGAGGGTCGTGGGTCACCTGGGAGAGGACAAAGGGAAGGGTGCATTCCAAGAGGATAGCCACCCCACGGGAGCCCCTGGAGAAGCCAAAGTACCATACTCTATCGTACCCGTAGCGAGCCAGGAAGGGACAACAATTACCCAGGAGGTGCGTTTTTTGTTGAAGCATGAGGATATCTATGTGGAGGCGTTGTGCATAGCGCAGGACCGCCGTGCGCTTATGCCGGTCCAAGACACCATTGATGTTCCACGACAACACGTGGAGAGACGCCCTAGGCATAGTACTAGCGGTCATGACAGGTGGTACCTGGTCTAGGATGTGCAATCTTACAGGGGTGTGTGAATGCGCATGGGAGCCCGCAAATGTATGGGTAGTCGCCTGCAGTAAGGATATATCCAGCCCTTGTAAACTAAGCATGTGTAATTCCATGGTAGCTGAAGCAAAAATGCAAGAAGAACAATAACATAAATAAAAAAACCTTCCCAAAACCCCCCCCACCCTACACTTCGAGAGCAGAAGCATCTGTCGACCCCCCCATGTTAACAATACCAAACTACAATGCTCGTATTGGTTGCGTGGAGGACCCCTCCAGAAGGACGGATAGGCAACAGATCGGCAATAGAACTAAGTAAATGAACTAAGAATTCTACCAATGTCAAAGAACCCGGCCGAGGGAGTGTCCCGTCTGGGTGGTCGACGAACAGATACCGAGCCCGACAGGCCCTCAAAGAGTAGGAGTGCGAGAAAGATCCGAGTCCAGTCTGGGTGATCCCACCCGGGTTGGTGATGAGGATGGTCTGGGTAAGTCCTCGGTAGAACAGTGCCTGGTGCGAGGCGGAGAGCACGACTGGCTGGAAGAGTCTCGAGGTCCATAGGCCGCCACGCTCGAGAATCTGGGTGCTGTTGCCAGAGATTGGCGTCCTCTACGAGATTGCGTGTGGCGCCAGTGCTGGCGTCCCGGTGACCGTGGCCCCTTGGGAGCCTGCAGATCCCAGAGATGGGTCACGCCTCTGGCAGAGGGGACGTTCCTCCGTCAGCTATGTCCACGCTGCCTGGGGTGAATCAAATAATCAAGTTTTGTTCTGGAAGATGACTCGCAGGCAACTGGAGCTAATACTGTAGGCCAAGGGCCTGCAGCTTCTTTTTAAGATCCGTGTAGGAGCGCCAGAGTTCTTTCACCTCCCTAGTGTAGGCCAGGTATACCATAATGGTATAGTTTTGAAATTTGAGGGGACCTGTAACACGTGCCGCTCGCAAGATGGCGTCCCGGTCTTTGAAGTTAAGAACTTTCAGGAGGATGGGGCGAGGCGGGGCACCCGGGGGCAGCTTGGTTGCAAGGGATCTGTGAGCTCTTTCCACAACAAACCATGATGAAAGGGTGTGGTTAAATCAGGACTCGACGAAGGAGGCCACCTGGCCCGTCTCAATCCCCTCGGGAAACCCCACCGGGCGGAGGTTGTTACGACGTGCACGGTTCTCAGCATCTTCGGCCCGCCGATGGAGTTCCCTGGTATGAGTGCGAAGGTGGGCCACCTGTTTTCAATTGTGAAATGTCATCCTCCACAGTGGAAATATATGACTCAGCCTCTGTCAGCCTCGCAGTGGCGCTACGGAGGTCCTGCCGGAAGAGGGACACATCCACCTTGATCTCCCCAATATGCCCCCCAACGGACGCTTGCGAGGCACTAATTGCCTGAAGGATGGTGTCGAGATCCCTGTCTTGGGGAGGGGGAGGGGGAGAACCCCCAGCCGCCCTCCCAGGGGGGTCCTGTACAGAGGTAGTGAAACGGTCCATTTTCGTTTGCGTGGGAGCCGGAGTGGATTTAGGGGCCCTGTCTCTCCCCATAGCTGGCGACAGTTCCTGTCGCTGGTTGGGTATCAAGGACCAGGTGTGGGGGGAACCAACAATCACGGAAACTCTGCCAGAAGGCCAAGACCCCACCCGCACACAAGTGAGTCAGGTAGTTACCCAGGGACTGGGTGCGGGTCCCCCGACCACCACATGATGAGATGGCCAAAGTCACTTGCTCAGAGAACACAGGGGTACGGCAGGCCCAGCCCAGTCAACACAGCAGGCCATGCTCCAGGCCTCACGGATCCCCACATTACAATTCAGATGGGAGGAAGGCCTCTGCAGGGCACCGGAGCACACCGGCCCTCAGGACAGCCTCGGAGCAGGAGAGAAGAAGGGGAGGGGGGGGCACACGCTTCCCCTCACGTGCACCGCTGCCCAACGTGACAACCGGTTCCCCGCCCCACTCACCGGAGGATGGAGCCACCACCTTCAGACCCGGCAGGAGGTCAGCCTGAAGAGTAGGCCACAGGCGCCAGGAATGAAAAGGCCCAGCACCGCCTACACAGCAGGCCGCGTTGCAGACCTCGCTGCCCTCCACACAGCGGGGTCGGAGGGAGACGGCTCTTTCAGCACACCGTAGCACACCAGCCTCGAAATCGCACCGCTGCCCGGACAAACAGCCGGTCCCCGCCCCACTTACCGGAGGGTGGTTTCGCCCCCAGGCCCAGCAGGAGGTCGGCTCGGTAGGATAGGCCAGAGGCGCAGAAAATAAGCAGGCACAGCACCGCCTACACAGCAGGCCGCGTTGCAGGCCTCGCCGCCCTCTACACAGCAGGGTCGGCGGGAGACAGCGCACCAGAACGCACCAGCCCAGAAATCAGACTCACAGCGGGGAGGGGGTAAAGAGTGTCCCACAGCGCCAGGCTGGTGAGGGGGGCACGCATTTCCGCACGCACCGCTGCCCGAGCAGACAGCTGGTCCCCTCCCCATTCACCGGAAGAATCCGTAGACAGAGCTCACAGCCAGGGGCCGGCCTGGTAGAAGGACTCACAAGCGCTCCTCACCGCCGCCGGTATTTCTGATTATGCGGAAGCCGACATGCTGGCTGAACACCAGAGGACGCAGGATTCAGGCCTCGAGGCCGCCACCACCAGCTCCATGAGTGGCCGGGCTCCTCCGAGCCAATTCCATCTGCCACTCACGGGAACCCCACCCAAGGTCAGAGCACCAGATACAGCCCGGTCGCCGCAGATCGGAAAGACAGGCCGCTGCCTCCAGACAGCCTCACAGGCCCCGCACCCACGTTACGGGCACAGGAAAACGGCGCCACCGTGCCCGGAGGTCCTCTGCAGGCAGGTAGGGCTCATGGATGGTTGCCGATGCTAGCAAGATTCGAGGCGGATGACAGAGGGGTGTGGAGCTCTTTTAGAGTGCGACCGCCATCTTGACGCCTCAAGCCAGGCCCCCGACAGTTACTGTTTTAAACTCCCTCTAAAGGGAACCTTATAAATACATAAACTTTTACTTCATGGTTGTTGCTTGCATTTCCAATTGTTACACCTGTCATTTCTTTAATAGATTGCTTCATTCCTTTGCTCTTTTTTCTAACCATTCTTTCTTTGTAATGCTTTGTTTAGTTTTTCTAATCTCTGATCAATTTTCTCTCAGCTGTCTCGTTAATTTCTAATAATATTTTATATATTTTCCACTCTCTAGTTCTTTATCTCCTGCCTGTGTTTATTCAACATGCTCTATAATTTATTGTGTGTGTTCTTTATTTCTGTGAGGTGCTCATATGCTCTGTTTTCACTAGTGTTCTAATATTTTGTTTCCCAAAGCTCACTGGTGCTTTTTGTTATCACGAGTGCTTCTACCTATAGTGGCGTCTCACTTTCCACATATGGAAGTGTACCTCCTTTTATCCAGTAGGCTGGTACTGCTGATGCTATTTAAGCTCTTTGAGCTTTTGGCTGAGGCATGTCCTTAGCTGTCTGCAGTTAAAGCTTGTCAGTCTTTTATGCCACCAACCAAACTCCTTACCTCCCTACGATATGAAGTTGTAATTGGGAACATGCTAGGGCAGAGAGAGGATCAAAACAGGTTTCTCCGTTGAGATAGACTTCACAAAAATGTATCTTGTAAGAGGGACGTTAATGTACAGTGTCAGTTGGAATAAAGCAGTCACATTTTTGAAGAACTGTGACAGTACTCGCCTTTTTGTTACTCTTTTTATACATGTTTATGTTCAGTGGAGTCAGACACAGACTGTGAACAATGCATTATTTATAGTGTGCTCTTTGGCCAAAATTCACAAAGGTTTAGTGTTGGGTTAGCAGTACTTTTTTAATGCTAAACCGACGCTAAACCTTTTTGGCGATTAAGCAAACCAATGCAAATTGGTATTTGCTTTGGTTTGTATGGAAAAGTAACGCAAAGTAGCGTGAACGCTGCTTTGTATTACTTTGTGTCAATGTGCATTACAGGGGTGGTACATGGGCGTTCCCATGCAACCACTCATGCCTTTTGATGCTAAACCCTATGTACTACATTAGTAGACGGGGTTACGTTCCAAAAATGAATACCGCTGAAAAACAGGCGATAAAAGGAGAAATGTTTTAATTTCTCCTTGCTTTTCCAACTTTGCACGTATGCAGCACTGTACAACACACATACAAAGTACAACAAGCATTTGCAATGCAATAGGTCTCGCATTTACTAAAGTTTGAGCTATTGGCATTGTAAATGACAATGCCTTTTATTTGTGTTTTGGTTTTTAAAACGGATAAATAAAAGGCATTGCCATTTAGAATGCCAATAGCTTAAACTCGCGTAAATGCGAGAACTATTGCATAACAAATGCTTGTTTTCTCTCGTTTCCCCCTCTGACAACTGGCTCTGGACAAAGACCCGCAGACCTCTGCTCCTCAGGCCCGCATCCTTCCAGGATCATTGCTTGCAGACTGCAGGGGCTATGAAAAGACCTGAAAAAGTAACTTTTCGCCCTTGAAGCTGCAGTATAGATAGATGCTGCCCAGCTGAGAGAGAGCTGGTGGTGTCCAGGGTTTGAGGATGGCTCGAGGCTCCGGGGAGGCTGTGGGCTCGGCCTTCAAGTGCGTCCTGAGCGGCGCTCAGAGAAAGTGACAACTGGGAAGCGGGGAAGGGACTTTTCCAACCAGGTTTAAGGCGCCGGTATGGGTGAGAGGTGTTTTTGAAAGAGGGATCCAGTGACCCTTGACACTGGACGAAGGCACGTGCGTGACCCTGAGGCAGGGACCCAGCTTCGAAGCAGCACCCCTGCTCTCTCTGCTCTCTGGCAAGGATGGATATTAAACTTGAAAGATGCTGGACCTAGTAACAACCTTCATACGCTGACTTTAATACACTCTTTTGTGTATACTGTATTAAGTTCCACAACACTGTCGCTCTATATTGTAGAATGCTTTTAATTAAGTTTATAAGGAAATGATGAAGCACTGAATTAACCCCTTCGTGATTTCAAACTGTGCCCTAGACATTGCAAAATACACAGTTAGAAAGAGGGTCCGAGGGGATAATTATTTAAAGACCAAGTAACTGCCTTACGGTGGGCTGATGGGATTCATCTCCATATCTACACAGGTTAACCTCTGACCCTCACTATGTTGTTTGAACTGTAATATTCTTTGCTAAACAGACCAGTAATTGTCACCGTGTGTTGCGTATTGTGATTGGGGGTAGATTGTTACTTGGTCTTTAAATAATTATCCCCTCTGACCCTCTTTCTAACTGTGTATTTTGTATTTTGGAGCAGCTACGGCTGCGGGTCTTGTCGTACTTTGTACCTTATGTCAGCTTGATTACAAGCTGTCTTTGCTCACCTTGTTAACTTCTTTGTTTTTTGTTTTCTCACACCCACGATGGCTGACTTTGTTGGTCTCTCTTTTGATGATGAGGTACTGAACTCTATCCTCACAGAGAATCCAAGCATTATGGACAGTCTACCCACTGTTGGATCCAGCCCACAGGCTGACTGGGCCACTGTCCTTAACCTTAAAAAGACACACTCACGCACCTGCATCCATGGGCAAGTCATGGCTGAATATTTACATGGCAAGGGTTCCCCTACAGGGTTGATAGTCACAAACGCCCGAGACTATTTCTTACTGACAAGGCCTTTCTCAAAGATTGGTCGTTGATCGCGTGGCGATGTACACGCGACTGGCTTATCTTGATTATAACAACAGCCAAGAGAGTGGCGGATGCTATCCTCATTGAAATTCAAATCCTTGAAGGCCAGATCAAGACCACCCTCTCGAGTAGTCTCTATAATAAGAATGTAGAAGAGACTAATAAATCTAACAAAGAGTATCAAGACTCTATCCTTTTTACTAAAATGGATAAATTCAAAAAGGATTTGGCGAAGTACTCTTTAGTTAAGATTTTCCCCTACACCAGCGACACCCTTACACCACCTGAGTACAATAAGAAGGGTAGACGTCATGGTTTCAATTATTCCACCTCTGCCTCTGACCAGAGTTTAAATGAATCAGATCCAACAACCAGCGGTACCCCACAAGGGAGGGGTAGGGGTCAACAACAGAGTTTCAACCGGAGAAGGGCTACACACAATACCTATTACCAACAGGGTCCGTGGTGGCCTCCAACCCCATGGGGTTTCCAGCAACCACAATTCCAATACCCCATGCCACATTTTCAACCTCCGCTCTTTGATAACCAGGCCTTTTCATGGAAAGGCCGGGGTCGTCATAGAGGGAGACGACAAGGTCAACCCCAAGTGCTTTGGAAAGACGAACCGATCCTCCCCAATGCACGGAGCAGGCGTGGCCAATTATTGCAGCAACAACAAGCAGGACCTAACACAGAGAGCAGGATCACATAGTTCTCGTACCATCAGAGAGACCGAAAAGGCCTGGTTTTGAACAAAGGCTCTGGCTTTGTTCCAACAAATAAGGGGCACCCTTTTTAACTGCGATGTGAATTTTGTTTGTAAAGTGCGTCTTTTACCTTTCGGAATCAGGCGAAACCAACTCTGTCCTCATGCGCAATAACATACATCCTAGTGGAGTCCAGTGACCAAAATTGGACAAGATTTAGTGTTTATGCTCATACCAGCTAAATAAAGAAGACAGAGCTGGTTAAAAGAGAGAGAAAAAGCACCATCGGCCTTTCCAGTACGCACGCGCACAATAGTTCTGCTTGCGTTTCAAACTGAAGCATGCGCCTGAGACGACTTTACGTAGATTCTCATTCTGGGATATGCACAGATGAGCGCGCCATGTTCTGCGCATGCCCTAAGTTTGCAGCGGACGCTACTTGGAGAAGTTCCCTCTGCGGTCCGCTGTTCTTTTGTTAGTAACATCGACCATATGTCTTTAAACCGGTCAGCTGGCAGACAATAATGAATCATATATAAGCAGACACCCTGCCTTTGTCGGTACCTCCCCCTCGGCTCAGAAGCAAGTCTGAGGTACCGACGGATAGGTAAGGGTTTTGGTACGCCTGGGAGCTAGAGTCTGTGACCTTTTCTTTTCTTCCTGTTAGGATTTTTGTTATGACTAACGCGGGGCTTTAGAGTCCTCCAATACCCCCTCTGTTTTGAAAGTGCTTCTATCGGCCCTCTGGCTATGGGTCGTGTTGAAGACCGCTCCACTTACAGTATAGCGGTATGTGCTGGTGCATTTCCGACATTGTTTGTACTGCATCTAACGAGCTCTGCTATGGTCTTTTTCGCCGTTTGGTGGAAACAAAGCACGGGGAGCCAGTTGCTCATATCATGCTCGCATTTCGCCTGGAGTTTAATTTCCTGTAATATCAGATCTAGACGGGAAGCGTAGTGAGACACGTATGGCCCCCCTTTTTTCCAATTTAAAAAGCTTTTTCCAATTATAAAAGTTTTGTATGGATGCATCACTCAAAGTGAGAGACCTTTATAGGTTTCGTCCTGGCGTTGCAACTGCGTAACAGTTGCTCCGCCCAGGCGAAATCTAATGTTATCTCTATGTTATAAATGGAGGCTAGCTATTGGAAGAGATTGGCCGTCAATCACGTTTTCCAGAGAAAACGCGATTCGGGGGCGTTTCTGGGTCTTTTTTTAAGCCCGCCCCTTGTTGCCGTGTGTCCCGGGCCGCGTTGTGATTGGCTGCAGGCCCGGGACACCCCAGTGACGTCATTTCCTGGGCCGCGCTGTGATTGGCTGCCGGCCCGGGACACCCCCGTGACGTCAGCCAATCACAGCACGGCCCGGGACCCGACTTGTTTATGTGGGTTTAGATGTGCGGGCACGCTGCTCTGTACCAGGGCAATTTCAAATTAAGGTGCGATGTCAGTTTAAATTCTTCTGCATGGCTCATAAAGCTCTTTATCCCAAAATTCCCAGTTCTTATGTGTCAGAAATGTTTCAAAGATAGCGTCCCTCAAGGCTGCTTCGCTGCACATTGGCTGGTAGACGCTTATTATACCTACAGATCGCAGAGCTCGTCCAGGTGTCAAGGCTTTTTCTGTGGTCACGGCTGAAGCCTGGAACAAATTGACTTATTATATTCGTCTCAAATCTGATCTATTGACATTTCTTAATGGTTTGAAACCTTTTCTTTTTACTTATATTTAGATATCTTTGATTGGTAGGCAGTAAATGCGTTTGGCTGAGCGCCAGGACACCGTTGGGTAATTGTGCGCTCAATAAACAGTAAATACATAAATACTTTCTCACTTTTCTTGTGCTCTCCTAGCTTCTATACATCTTCTCCAGTTTCTTCTTTCGCAGTTCTCCCTCTTTCTCTCCTCTCTGGGCTTACTACATCTTACCCTCTTTCCCCCAGCCTCCACTTAATATCCCCATCATCTCTCTACCACCTTTCTCCAATTCAGGTCTTCGTCTCCATTGCACTTACCTACTTCATGCCGTCCGCTCCTAACTTCTGCCCTCTCCCCCCCCTCCCTATTCCTTTTCGTTTTCTTCGATGGTTTCTCTCGTGTTCTTGCTTCCTGCACTCTTCTCTTACCTTTCCTCTTCCTACTCACTTTGATATTCTCACCCCCTTTTCCTTCCTCTTCCAGTTCTCCCGCCTTATCGTGCTTTCCTCCATAGCTCGCATTTACTCCTTGTTTTCCACCCACATTCTCCATTTCTGCTCACACTTTCTCTCTCTGCGTACAATCTTTCCTTCCACCTTCATATCACCTTTCTCCATATTTTTGTTCTTCATGCCATTTCTCATTTCCTCTCCGATCTCTTCTCCGTCAATCAAAATGTTATAAATCCTAGTCTTTTTTTTTACAACTTTCTTCCTGGCTCGCTCGCTTCGTTACACCTCCTACCCAAGAGAGCACCTTCACCCCCAACCACCTGCCTCCCAATATTCACCCATTTCCGGGGAAGAGTTAACACTGATGCAGGCCCAGTAAAATACCAGCAAAGAAGAAATTGTGGCGGGCCGTTAAATGAACGTCAGCAAGGCACGCAGGCCCCACCCGCACCTCTGGGTCCCGGTGCCGCTGCACCGGTTGAACCGCCGACATAGCTACCTACAATTAAAACAGAATGAGCGCTTCAAGCACTTGCATTCAAGCCCAGATCACAGCACACGCCTGATGCTCAGTGCACAGCGGCCCTGCTCTATCTAACCCGGTGTCACTCTTAAAACCTCATAAAACCCGCCCGGGTTATGGGTCGCTTCAACTCCAACTTGCTAATGGCTCAAACGAATTTCCGCGGTGTTCGGAAGCAGCTACAAATTTCTGAAACTGCAGAAATAAAACGTTCGAGGTAATGAAAAAAAAGCCTTCCACTCGGTATCAGCAGGTTCGCACTAGTGACGCAGCACAAAACGCCATTTCCACACGGCAATAAACTCGAAGGCTGGCAATAAAAATGTCAGAAGGGTGGATTTACAGTCACGGGAGTCACTTGCTTTCCTTATCGCTTTAATTCGCTTGATTGTAATTTTCTTTCAAGATCAAACCAATATTATTTTGATTAATCGTCGCGTGCCCCTCAAAGGGGTGGGGCCCATAGGCCAGTGCCCACTTTGCCTATTTGGTAATCCGGAACTTGCCCTGGAGCCACTGCACCTGCTGCACCCCTGGACTCAAGGGTACAGTTGGAGTAGTTGGGGTACTTGGAATTCTGGCAGAGCAGGGCAGGATTCCTAGGTGCTATGGTATGTTATGTTTGTGCAATTTGCAAAGCGCATGCCTACCATTTGTAGGGCACAGTAACGCTGTTTGGGGTCTGCACATCCATTGCATTCAGTCCCACGGTTTTCACTGACTGACCAGGTGTGTTTGGTTGTGTTTGCTCACTAAAGACTGCTTTGTCCAGAGTCTTACATAATGATGGCTCAATTTGGTACAAATGTGCCCGTTAGGGATGTTCATTGAGTACTAAGTGAATACATGTGTGTCCTGAAGGATTTTGTCATTTATTTAGTTCTACTCGGGAAAACAGATATCTATTAACTGTCTTGAACAGCTGTTCTGTATGTTTGCTTCCCTGCCCCCTCGCTGTGCTTGCTTCCCTGCCCCCTCGCTGTGCTTGCTTCCCTTCCCCCTGGCTGTGCTTGCTTCCCTGCCCCCTGGCTGTGCTTGCTTCCCTGCCCCCTGGCTGTGCTTGCTTCCCTGCCCCCTCGCTGTGCTTGCTTCCCTGCCCCCTCGCTGTGCTTGCTTCCCTGCCCCCTCGCTGTGCTTGCTTCCCTTCCCCCTGGCTGTGCTTGCTTCCCTGCCCCCTGGCTGTGCTTGCTTCCCTGCCTGTGCTTGCTTTCCTGCCCCCTGGCTGTGCTTGCTACCCTGCCCCCTGGCTGTGCTTGCTTGTCTGCCCCCTTGCTGTGCTTGCTATTGGCAATGTAAATGACACTGCCATTTATTTATCTGTTTTCAAAACCAAGACATAAACAAAAAAATTGTCATTTACAATGCCAATAGCTCTAACTTTTGAAAAGGCGAAACCGTTGCATTGTAAATGCTTGTTCTGTTTGGTTACTTAGGTGTGTGATTTTAAGTAACAAGGTTAATTGAAGGTTCTAGTCTTTCTAGAACAGGTAGAAAGTGAATAGAGAGGCACTATTATAGGCCACTATCATCTTTATCTACCTACAGAGCGGGGCTTCTTCACCTGAGCAGTCGCCAGGAGAGGTGAGGTCCACTCCCAAGAATATTTGGGTAAGTGAATACATTTTTTTTCGCAGTATCATTGTATTCGAATCCCTTTTGGGATCAAATTCAAAAGCATTTTATATACAGTCAACACGTAGTGGTCTTAAGTTGAGTTGCATTGTGTATTGCGTTATCTCTCTTTCAGGAAAGAATCCATTATTGGAGTACTCAACCTACACATGGAAAATTTATGGTAGGCTGTATCGTATTACCAATCTTTATTTTGATATTTATCTTTATTTAAATTCACCTATGCAGTAGTGTAAAAAACATTTCTGGTCCCGAAGAAAGCCTGTAGTTGAGTTTTGACTACGACCGGCTGAAACATGTCGACCCTCCTCTGTCACCTATAGGTAGTTATATTGTCAAACTACCTACACGCTGTTTTTAGTCTTGACGCTATGATATCCCTCAATTAAACTCACTTTTTGGTATCATACAAGTCAATTTTAACTTCACTTTTTCACACTTATATTACACTGCATATAGTTTTTTCAGCACCACTGAGTCATCATCTCTTGGACAATTCCATCAATGGAGGTGTTCATTAGGACGTTTCACGATACATTGGGTGAGACGCCTATCATACACCAGTACTACACAATCCCAGATGATGAGGTTCTGCCTTACGGTGGGCTGATGGGATTCATCTCCATATCTACACAGGTTAACCTCTGACCCTCACTATGTTGTTTGAACTGGAATATTCTTTGCTAAACAGACCAGTAATAGTCACCGTGTGTTCCCTAGACATTGCACCTAGGTTTCCGCAGCAGGTGCTTTAACCCTCTACGCTACTGACACTAAATGCCAAATCTACAGGTACCCCAGGACAATGACCCTACAACAGAAGAAAGCTGCAAGTACTGTATTGCCATGCCCGAGAGAACATTAAATCAAGACCACTTAGCGGCCTTGTCCTCTGATCCACTAATTCTGTCACAAGCCTCTAGGCGAGAGATTTTCCCGCAGTAGGAGGTGCCCAGCCACCAGCTGCCAACCCGTGCTGCCCACCATGGACGTCTATGCTTTCACCGGCTTCTCCCTAGCGAGCCTCCTGAGCTTTGGCTAAGTGTGCTGGGACTAGGTGACGCCTAACCTGCTAGGGGACAGCGCGGCCGAGCACCCGGAGAAGCCCCCAAGCCCATTGGCCCAGGCACGACCACCTCACATCATTTTTATCATGACCGATGACCAGGGCTTCCAGTACGTGGGCTACCATGGCTCGGACATCCAGACGCCCACGATAGATCGACTAGCTGCAGAGGGGGTGAAGCTAGAGAACTACTACATCCAGCCGATCTGCACCCCGTCGGGGAGCCAGCTCATCACGGGCAGGTGAGGCCAGGGAGAGCCCTGTTGGGGTGGGCAGAGTAAACTGAGACCAATTTAAGGAGCAAAGACTCCTTAGTGCGAAAGGCTGGGACCACGGGTGTGGACAGGAGAGGCAGAGATTCTGTGTGGGACAGGAGCGTAAGAGATCACTGGTTCTGAGAAGGAGCCTGAGCCTGCTGGATACTGGCAGGGGAGGCAGTGACCTCTCGGGGTGAGAAGAAAAGACAACGAGCCATGTGGGTGGGACGAGAGCCCGTCTATAGCCACGCTGGGCTCTAACCAGCAGTGTCATTTAATAGAGGGAGGAGGGGCCCGACGGGAGGAGGGAGGGAGCGAGCGAGGGGTGAAACGCCATGATCAAAAGAGCTGTAAAAAGGCAAAACAGATCACAATTGCAAATTTATGCCTTAGCCCCCCAACCAGCCAGTCCCTGCCGTCTTCATATCATGTGATCAATTCCACCAGTTAATAACTTGGCCATTAAGCATCAGAGGGGTACCGAATCCTCCAGTCACTGCAGCAAGCTTTGTAACACAAGACAAAGGCATTTCAATCAATAAATTTATATTTTAATCAATATTCTGCGGCAACAAGAACACAGGGTTTTACTAAACGATAACCACACGACATTTATACAATGACAGAATGTGAGTGAATCTATACAACAGTCCGTAAAAACAATGAGCTTGAAAACAAAAATCATTCACCAGCAGTGTTAAAGGAAAACAAGCGCTACGTACACCGGTGCACTGCGATTCAATAATCCACTGGCTTACATCTCAACAAATAATCAATAGAGAACTGTTTCCACTACCTGCACAAGTGCTGAGGGGAACAAAGAGTGCCTACGAAATGAATTACTGAAAACCGTGACTTGAAGAAAAGGTTCACAACCTCTTTCCTCCTTTCATTTAGTTGCTTCCCTGTGAAATGGATCCAAAATAGAAGAAGCCAGCGAGTTATGCGCGCGCCACAGCGAGACATGTGGTTTCAATTATCACGCCCGTGTCTGGGCACGATAATTGAAACCACATGGCAGCGGTGTGGGTAACCGACACCAATAGGCCATGGGCGGAGCAATGCGCCCACCTTCGGCTAATTGCGTACGGTCTTTGTTAAAGACGCACGCAAAGGCCAATAGCGTGGGCCAAAAGGAAAAGCACACGCACAAGCGTGTACGATTCCTAGGTTAGGTTAGTTTTGAAATCCCCTACAGGAAGTCTCTCGCTGCACGGGCAGTGCTGTGCACTGCAACGCTAGGCGCGAGACATAAAAAGAGTTTAAACTTAACTAGAGATAGTATTTTGTACAGGAAGGCAGGAAGGGTGCCCTTCCGGTACAAAATCTATGATAGACTCAGACGTCCACCCTAGCACTATGGCTCTAAGGTGTGTGCCTGGAGCATAGCAGCTAAAAGCTGCGTTTGGGAGAAGGGCGGAGAGAGCCATATCTCTGTAAATATGGCGCTCTCCTGCTTCCTCCCGGTCATGCAAAGAGAAGAGCAGGGCATGTTTGGCTGCTGCGGTCCGCGATTTGTTTGAGAATCTGGGCCTATTGTGGTCAAGTATAGGCCACACACACTAGAATAGCGCACCCTGACACACACACACATACACACACACTGAATAATGTGCTGCATGGCTGCACACTTATAAGGTCCAAAAGGCGAAACCTATTGGCTATGCCAAACTCTTGTGTAAATGTGCCTTCAACCTAAGGTACATGGGTAGCAAACGTTTCTTATGAACACACTCCGCAAAACAACATTTTAAGTATACATTCTAGTGCATTTGGCTCGTAGCTGTTTATAGTTCCTTGTTGTTTTCCCTCTAAAAGAATGATTGGTGCCATTATAGGTCATAGAGGGCCAGATTCATCCCAGAATTTCTGAATAACCACTACACAGATTCATAGGTTTGATGCTTTTTGGCTCAATGTTTTGTTTGTAGCACTTTTCATCACTGGAATATGGGCATCACAGGATTATAGGCTCTAACTGCCTTCGAGTTGTATGTTGGTGAGGACAGGGTTAAAGAATTCTTAAGTGTTTACATGTACTAAGAAAAATGTCTATTATTTCTTTGCTCACTCCATCCTTTGTTTGGGATCTGTGCCGACCACATGGATTTTCACAGTGCATATGCTGCACACAGTTTACCTGACCACGTCCATGTGTTCCAATATCTGATTTTTAATGCCACTCTCTGTGAATCTGTGCAGTTGGTCTCTCTTCATCTCAAATAACAACATGTAGCAGGAGAGTGTTGAATGTGTATTTTATTGGCATGTATTGATAAAGCATGAGCTCCCCAAGGGATTTTGATGCATTATATTGTTTTTGTACAGCGCTCACACTACCCCAATATTGATCCTAAGTGCTGCAACAGAGGGAAAGAGGTAAAGTAGCCTTTTAATCAAACAAGATGAGGGAAAGGTAGGTTGTGGTGTAAACATCTGTCTGAAGAGAAAAGGCTTCAGCTTTTTTCTTATTTCCTAAAAAGTGGGCTTTTAAGGCCGGGAAAGAAAGGAGTTAAAAAGTATGGTGCGCACCGGACTGTGTCTCCAGTAGCAAAGGATAGTTACTGAAGTCGGACCTGGGGTGATATTGCCTAGAAATACTATTGATTACTTTTGTATTGGATGGAAAAAGGAGGACTAGTGTGAAATGCAACCCAATATACAATGCAGCTTCTATTTTTCTTTTTTTGATTTTACAAATATTAGCAAACGTTGGTAAAGTCAATAGATCTAGCTGTGAATTCTCCCTCCAGGCTTCAGACTGGTCCAGAAAAAGTTTCCCCAGCAATGGCTCTCCAGTGCCACCAGATAATAACATGTGGCTCCAGCTGTGGCTCCACCTCCATATGTGACAGGAATATAATATGTGCCACCCAGAATGCTAGAGTCAGTGTCTACATTTTTCCATGCCCCATCAAAGCACACAGAGAAGAACAGTTGCGCAATAGCACAACACCTCTTTCCATACCTTGAGATTCCATTATTCATGGCTCTAACTCATATGGGGAGATGGGGTAGGCAGTGAGGAATCTGCAGGAAGATTATACAGCCACCAGAAGAATTGCGAAGGAAAATTCTTCTGATGGATACATATTGTCGCAGATTCATAACCTTATGAATGAGTCTTAAAAGAATGCCACTCAGGGGGGTGCGACGTAGTACTACATGCCTTCCCTGATTAAATTACCGGTCACTATGTGCCCGAGACATAAAGCAGTAGCACTTGGCACAAAGAAGGAAACATGACCATGTAGCTAAATGGGAAATTTGGCAACCAGGAAGCCCCTGGAGAGGGCTGTGGAAGCAGCCATGTAATTAGTGGAATGGGCCGAAATGCCCTTTCGAGGTTCTTTCTTGGATAAGGCATTGCAAAGATGGATATAGAGGATGTCCCAGTGTGAAAAGGTGTATTTTGTCACCAAATTAACCTTCTTAGCTCTGGCAAAGCCAAGAAGAGCCAACGATCCACTCTACTTGGACGAGTACGGTCTATGTAATAAGCCATCATGTGTGTTCCGTCCACTTTACAAACTCATTCCTCCTCCTTGTTTGAATGTGGAGGAGGAACGATAAATGGAAGAGTAACACACTGAGCCTTATTAAATGCAGAAATCATCAAAGGTAACAAGGATGGGTAAGTACAAAGAACCAATTTGCCCCGACATAAAAATGAAAAGGGTGGATGAACTGATATAGCCTGAAGCTCTCCCACCATATGTGCCTTAGTTGCCACCACCAACAGAACTATCTCAAGGTAAAAAGTTGAACCAGGCAACTGCATCTATTCAAATAGGAATGCCATCAAGAAATATTTTTTTAAAATGTTTGAATCCCACTAGAAGGCACAAATAGAGCAACTCTTTCAGAGAACATGCCACTACTGGCGAGACAAGGAATTTTGATCAAGCAAGCACATTAAGGTAGCCAGGGTTACCATGCAGCCCATGGAGTGACTTCTAGACACTGCTGTGCAAGGGATAATGCGAACAGATGCAAGTCAGAAATGTGAGACTTAAAGGGGTTGTTGATGCCTTCTAGAACATATTACATACGCTCACCCCATGACTTGGTCATGGAGAGTTATAATATATGTATCCCCTTCTGACCAGGATGTTATGTGCTTTTTGGGGGGTTGCTTGCCAGTTTGATTGGTGTGAGTGCGTGTGAATGTGATTTTGCGTATAAAATTAGAGTAAATTGTTTTGTCGTAGGGGTCTAAAGACGAAGTATTAAATCGATAAAGATATAAAACTTTATTCAAAAACGGAAAAAATTGTACAAAAAAGAAACAAATCTATGTTAAAAAATTGTTTTATGAATATGCATGCTTTTTTAAGTAAAATTTCTCAAACTTTTAATATCAATTAATAAAAATGAATAAACACAATTGTTAAATAAAGAGAATGTGATTGTTTTTTAGTATGGATATGTAACCCATTGAGATTTATTCCTTAAGGTAAAGAAATGGAGGTCTAGAGGGAGACATATTGTTCTATGTGCTTTTGTCATTTTTTCTCCACGACCTATAGTTTTTCCTAGAGGGGAGTCCATTTCTAGAAGGATGCCTTCTGGCACCACTGGACGAACTTAGCCCAGTGACCTGTGTCGATGGATTTGGTGGCAGGCTTCCTGGCCAAAGTGAAGTCTATAAACTCATAAGGAAGACAAAGGGACTCTTAATTGGAACCACACAATCCGCACACATGCAGCCATGGTGTTTTAGAGTTGGGTTGGAAAAACTCGCTATCCTGCTTGAGGAGAAGGAAGATAAAGGGGAACCAAACAATTAAAAACCTGCTTGAAGAGACAGTTTTTAAGCCCTTTATGAAAGAGAAACCGATCATTGATCAAACAAAGGGCCAGAGGCAAGCCATTCCATAATCTAGCTCCCAGGAAGGCAGCAGAACTGCAACCTCATTTAACACAGCAGAACCTGGGAGGCTGCAGGATAAATGCCTTTATCAACCTCAAAGGTATGGTTGGAATATAAAAAGAGAAAATATTTTCTAGACCAACCCTGTTCACTGCTCTATGGATTTGTAACAGCATTTTAAACTGAATGTGCTTAGAGATTGGTAACCAGTTACTAGGTCTGTGCCTGGATGAGGACAAGAAGCTCCTCATCCTGGCCCCGTCGTTATGACAGGCCCCACCAGAGAAGAGTTTTCTAGGATAGTTTGCAGCAAAAGGAGAAGGATGTACTGGAAGGAGAGGGCTGGTTTTACTCTGGAAACTTTCTTGGGTTGGTTTAGGAACAAGGGCTAATCTCTATATAGTAAAATCTTCCCAGCACTTCAGAAATTCTCTTGAAAAAGTTCAGAAGAGAATGAACATCCAGTTTGCATCTACCTGAGGGAGAGGACTGAGGCCAGGTTTCCCCTTACAACAAAGAACTAAAAGTGCTTCTCATTCAGACGAGCCAAGACCGCATGAAGAAAAGGAGGGTTTACAATACAGCCAAGAGATCAAATTGAACTGGGACATGTGCTGTGGCCTTGAGTGAATAACAAAGAACAAAAAACCCATTTGTATAGTAGAACAAGCAGACCAGACCATGGGCCTGTGCTGGGGCTTGGCTGAAGAGTGGATGAACCAAAACTCCCACTTCAATATATGCCCGGATATCTAGAACTGCTTGTTGCAGTTGGCGGACCTAAAATAGTGACCAGAACTATTATAGAATATACAGCAAGCGGAGGTGTTTGGGAGAGTATGAGTGTATTATATAGGAGAATAACTGACCATGCCTCTGTACCAGCCTCCCAGCCTTTATGAGGCAGCAAAATGTGCTGGAAACAGTTTTTCATTTCTGATTCAAGAGTAGCCTTTAATGGCAACTTTTAGTAATGCATATACACACAAACACTGACGTTTACAACACCATTGTTATTCGGGCAATTTTTGATATTGCTATCAAAAAACCCTAATTCCAGATTCACTTACCAAATCTGTGACCTTTTGTTCTTATTTTAATCATTACCACTTTTTCTAAGGAACTGGTTTGGGAATTTTACCAATAGGCTTTGTGATGCTGCTTAAATACTTAACTAGCATTTGTCTGGCAAAAAGTCTGTTTTGTGTCACAGGTACCAGGGGGAGGCCGAGGGTGTCACAATGATATTGGCTTTCAACAAGGAACTAGATTAGTAGTTTGGAGGCTCTCAACAAAGTAGTAATCAGTTTGTTACCATAAAAAGGTACCTTCATTGGGGATTTATACCTGGTCTTCTAAAACATGCATCATTGCACCACTACTGAAAAAACAGTCAGTCAGTTCAAAAGAATTGGTTAATTAACGTCCAATAACTAACCTCCTGTATTCTAATTAAATGTACAAACAGTGAGATAGCCCAAACAAGGATACTTGGAGTTTAGAGAAAATGGACATAAGTCACTAAAAGATACAGAAAAATTATACAATTCAAGTGCACTTCCTTCGTACAGCTCAAGACTCCAGCACTTCAATATAAACACAAATTCAGCAGTGTGTTGTATTTAGAGTGACACTAGGACATAGAGTGTACTAACTTTGCACAAACTGTAATGTCTTACATGTTTGTCCTTTCATGTGATTATGTGGGTCATAATCCTTGGTGTTTTGTTATTGAATCATATTTGAATTGTATAATTTTTCTGTATCTTTTAGTGACTTATGTCTATTTTATTTGCTCATTTTACTGTATTTTTAACATGGTTTTTAACTTTTATTACATATTGAATAAATTTGATGCCTTTTTATATTCAGTTGTGATTGTATGATTAATAGATACATGTGCCATATAGCTGTTTATTGATAAAGGGGATCCATTTTCTCTAGGCTTTGATACCTCATTTCCTTTGACTTCTCCAAGGGGTACCTCTCATTTTGCGATTACTTTGAGTTTAACCAGCGGCTGCATGATCACCAAAAAAGATGAAGACTTAGTAGGGGACCCACAACTATTCTGGCACACACTACAAAGGAGTTTCTCACTTTGATGAAAACAAACAAGCTGTCCGGCTACTCTTTGATCTATCAGAAGCCTAAAATACAGTGGATCACGTCAAACTCTTTAGGATATCATAAAACTGGGGAGAGAAATCTGGCAATTTAGTGAAATTGTTTTCTTTTTTCCTTAGCAACTAAATCCAACAAGTGTGCACTAGGTCAACCGTGACATATGTAAAAGTTGAGTGATGATTGCCACAAGGATATGCCTTATCACCTCTACTGTTGAATATCTTTATAAACTAGTCTTTACCCTAAACCCTAGAACAGCATGGGGTGCACTGTCAAGTACATACTGATGATATCCCAAACCACTACCAAGTATTAAAGAGCCTGGGAGTCTGGATAAACATCTCCAAGTGTCTAGTCCCGAGTATTCAATGGATGCATGAGAGCTTCCTGAAGTGCAATATAACCAAGACTGAGATACTCTTGCTGTAAGGTTTAAGATCACAAAAAATGTACTTTAACTACTAACCTGGGTACACAGTCAACAACCATGATTTTTTTTAAACTAGAGCACTTCTTCATGTTGAAATCTCATTCAAACCCAAGGTTGATGTTGTGGATGATGGCATCAACTAGCAACTGCCCTTTCTTCAGAAAACCCTGGTCTATCATGTGGAATTAACAAGAGCTCTTGTGACGCCTCAATTAAATTAAAGTTACCGCTGGCCAAAAATTAATCAACAGAATGTAAAAATTATATAACAAGGCAGCTAAACTGTAGCTGAACATCAGAAAATGCGACCACCCAATGCAAGCCTTAAAGAGCTTCACTTGTTGTCGAGAAACAAATTCTGTACACTCTACAGGAAGCCTACCTGAGCAAAGATACACTGTACAAGCAAAAAACTGCCACAACGGTATAAGCAAAACTTTAAAGCCTGGATATTTAAGCGATTTTTGCCTGTTCGCAGATCTCTTTGAATCAAAGGACAAAATCTTTAAGGACCCAATCCCTATTAAACCAGTAAGAGCTCATATGTAACAGCAAGGTGATGCACAACACCTTATAAAAAACGGAAATAAATAAGCACACAGCTGTTCATACTCTTAGCATATAGTAGTAGTTGATCCACATTGGCGTCAACTTCTAAGAGATAGATTGGCAGACGTAAACCAAACACTAAGTACATGCAAAGAAGCACATAATTATGGATCCTAGATCAGACAAATTTAAACCAAAACACATGGGCTGAAAATGGAGAAGCCAGCATCAACGAACCAAGCTGGTGGCTTATACATGCACTTCAATAAACAATGTTCAAAGAAATCCCACTCCTCCCTCTAAACCTTTACTTATACCAAGACACTGGCTATGATTATACAAAATGCTCTTGATTTCTTCCAGGTGCTATTGTCAAGACATTGCACACCCTCTGGTTCAAGAAATGAAACATCAAATGAAGATTTGTCAACTTTCTTACAACTTCGTCATAAACGGACACATTGTGTGTGCAAAAACAATGTGAAGGGACGCAACTTCAGCAATAAAAATTTTCTTATACCAGTTTAATTTTAGTATTGGGTCATCCTCTTCAGGTATTGCAAAGATAGCCAGCAATACGGAGGCTTTCCTCCTCAGCACATATGTTATACAAAAATAAAAAATAAAAGAGAAGGGCGGCTGGAAAAAAAACATTTCCCTTCAACACAACTCATTCAAAAAAACAAAACCTAAATGCAGGTGACACTGTAAACCAGGAAGGTTTTAAGTCTTTTCTGGTTACTGCTGTAATAAATATCCCCAAACAGGAAAGGTTGCATGGTTGCTTCTCTTTTCACAAAGTCTTCACAAATGAAAATGTCAAATTCAATCCTTATTACTCATCAGAAAGAGTCAACAGTAAATGGGACCAATTAAATGCCAACTTCATTACTCCTCACAGAGTTAGTAATTGAAAGGTATCCGTGCAATCTAGGTCACTTAAAAGTAGGCTAACTGGCATAAACACATCACCCGTCATCATCATCATATTGACATCATAATATCTAAGGAAACAGTTTAGATTCAGCTAACGACTGTAAAGCATAAGGGCAAGCTGTAGAACAAGAACTTTCAGTCACCCTACTGGCATCCGCAGTGTCTGTACGGGAGAAGTGGATGACATGCCTCGGTCACTGAAATCATAGCAGTCACTGAGCTCTCAGGTTAATGCACGAGTATAGCATCCACTCCAGGTACTTCTCTACACCCTGGTCACCCCAGTTAAACAACCTGTTTCCACAGCTGAAACTAACAATAAAAATCAGTGCGCCAAACAGGTCTCTGATCAGGAGGTTATCCCCCCGAACTCAACAAAATCTTTCTGCCTCTTCTACATCCACAGGTCCCTCAAATCATCCAGGGTCCCAATCTGGTATTCAAGTATCAAATGTGTCGAACACCTGGGATATTCTCTTAAATACAATGCAACGAACCGTCAACACTCTCCACTATCAGTCTCACAAAATGGACCTACAGCTGACCTTACTCGATACCTTGGCCCTTTTTGTGGGGCGAATCAATGAGAAACTTGGCCAACTAAACTTGTTAATCGGCAGAGCTCAGCAGGAAGCAAAGTTGATCTGTAGTTGTGGCCCAATCATTGACAAAATATCGTCACTCCCGGGAATAGTATCCACTTTGATAGAAGGCCTGCCAAAAGGGACTCACAAAAGGGACTCTTACATCAATCCTTGCATAACAGCTAGTCTCGAACTCTCAAAAGGAGATCCTACCACAGCGAACATCAGGTAAAATAGTACTGGCCCCTCTAGTGGGCCATTCGCCAAAATGCTCCCCTTCACCTCCCAAGGATCAAAATCCAATCCAGAACGCCAAGCATCGCGGTCAACAAAGAAGGAAAGGTTGCATCAAAATATCAATCTCAAAACCTTCAGAGGTTTATCCCCTGTTTAGGATCGAAACCAGACAGCAGTCACAAGAACCAGGACCCACTACAGCAATTCACACAGGCACAGAACAAACTTCCACTGTGTCCAGTGAACCCATATATGGGGGGAATGTGGCAGCAACCACAGAGGTTCCAATACTGGAGGCTGACAGGGCCCAGTCCAGCAGCCAAACTGGCACCCTAAACACTACGGACCATAGTGGAACTAGTAAGGGGAAGGACGCCAGCCCCCTCATACAACCATTGTTAATTGAGTCAAGGCAGGCACCACCAACGCATGGCTCCAACTTGGTACCGGATTCTACGACTACCCTTCACTGACCTCGACCACTGGCCGAAGAACCGAAGACAACAGGACTCTCGGGCTTTCAAGTCCAACTATATCCCTCCACAGCTGGTGATTCCACAGGTCCCTCAGCTTTCGAGCCTCGAAAATTTCCCACTCATGATTCCTCCAATGGAACCCCACAACAGTCCATCACTAATAGAGGAATCCAACTGGGGGGCAAGTACCCAACAGTTCAGCCGGTAGAATAAACCAGGAACTCCACCATTATT
This sequence comes from Lissotriton helveticus, assembly GCF_964261635.1. NCBI lineage: Eukaryota > Metazoa > Chordata > Amphibia > Caudata > Salamandridae > Lissotriton > Lissotriton helveticus. The sequence continues at coordinate 676,488,604 of NC_136073.1, read as the reverse complement.
CTTTTTACCCCAGAATATGAATCAAAGGGTCCACTTGACATCTTGAACAGAGGTAACCTACTTCGACTCCTCGGCACTATACCAACCTTACACGGTCTATGCTCAGCTGACCTTCCAGTAGAATTCATAAAAATCGACAAAACACAGGATTTGGAAGCTACAAACGCAATCTGGAAGTCGACCGAAATTGCAAACAAAATCCTGGAGGAGCAAACCACCCTCAAAGCATGGGGGATCCAATCTGCCCTACACCACAACACAGGATATCCGTTCCCCCTGCTCGAGAGACCACGGTACGGACCAACTGAGAAATCCTCCAAGACCACGTCAGTGCTCAGGGGTGCCCTGTGTCGATCACCATCAAAAACTCAGGCAACGAACACTCAAAAGAGTATAACAGCTTTTAATTCATACAACCCAGACGATCTTCGGCCATTTAGAACAATGAACACGCAATTTACCCACAATGACAGGGCAACCAAAAAGGGGTGGGTTCGAACTGGGATACTCCGCTACTGAAATTGTGCTCATGGAACCTAAACGGGCACAATAATAAGGCAGCAGACACCGAATTCCTTCAATACGTAAAATCTTTTGACATTATCTTATTTCAGGAAACATGCCTGGAGGAGCCTGTTCACATAGAAGGCTATACCTGCTACCACTCTACAGCCATAAGGAAAAGCAAATTTGGCCGGCTAGCGGGTGGTTTAGCTACCTACATTAAAATCACAAAAATTCACAGCGCGCAGGAATTAACCTCCCACTCTCCGGCCATAAACACTGTTCAGATTAAACTAAATCTTAGTGGGAAAAAAGTAGAGCTTCTGCTGACTAACATCGACATCAATCCAAAAAAGAAGAAACAGGAGTCGAAATCTCCAATGGACCATCTACATCAACTAATGACTATGTACACTCCCTCCAATTTCATTCTGTCAGGGGACTTCAACCAATATATTCTAGGCTCCTCCACAAACAAGTACACACAGGCCCAGTCTTACTATTGGAATGTTCCAACCCAATCCTTTAGTGGCCAGAGAAAAACTCCTAATCTGGGGAAAGAGCTGTTAGAAGACATGGAGCACATCGGCCTGAGGGTTTTAAATGGAAGATTTGCTGATGATTCACCATCTGTTGCTTCATTCCACTCAGGCAATGCAACCTCCATAATAGATTACACGCTAGTGTCCCTTCCATTTTTTCATCACATACTAGGCTTTAGCCTAGGAGACAAGGGGGATAGTGACCATCGTCCCCAGGAAGTTTTCATTCTTGCCTCTCCGGATTTAACTTTCCTCAATCCAACAGGATCACATGCCTGTGCACCATAAATCTCAAAAGAATTAAATCTTCTGTCCCAAATACCAGGGAGGTACTTCTAGCAGCAAAACTACAACTAAACAGCTTAAACTATCCCATGGGTAATCCAATTACTCTATGGAAAAACTTTACGGCCGAATTTGCAAATACATATTCAACTACAGTACGGCACCTCCCGTCTCTTGGCCTCACGGTCACAGGGAAGACTTCAAGCACCCAGAAATTGGCATTAAAAAATCACAAAAAGTGATAAACAAATCCCTAAGGTTACTGAGAATAAGCCCAGGGGGAAGCGGTCTTTTCCAACAGCTTCGCAAGCACCAGGCTGATCTTAAACAACTTAAGTGGGAGATCAAAAGATCAAACCAAGAAGATTTTTGGGCTAAACTTCATTACGGCTCTAAGGGAAACAACAGCGCACGATTCTGGTCCACACTGAACAAATTTTTAAATCCAAAACATGGTGGACTAACATCATATATAACTGATAATTCCTGGGAATCCTTTTTAGACACTCACTTCAACCAACAGGCTGTTGGAACAAACACGCTCCAGGACGTCCAGGAGGCCTATCCTTCACATACAGTAAAACCATATGAAAAAGCGGAAATTTAAATCAACGCGGTTACGATTAGGAACCTAATCTCCAAAGGAAGGAAAGACTGAGCTCCAGGGCCAAATGGAATTCCCCCAGCCCTCATAAAATCTGATCTGGAATACTGGGCAAAAACTCTGACTCCACTTTACATGTCGGTCAGCCATTCCAGGCGCCTCCCAGCATCATGGAAGGGCTCAATTATATCACCAAATGTATAAAAAGCAGGGGATAGAACCTTACCATAAAATTACCGCCTGATAGCCTTACTGGACATCGAGGCAAAATACTTTGCGGGGCTTCTACTGACACAGCTGCGCGAATGGGCAACCAAGTACAATATAATTCCACCCAGCCAAACTGGATTTTGCAGACACACTGGAACCACAACAAACCTCCTGGCAATATCATTACTTATAGACAAAGCAAAACTGACTAAACAAACCCTTCACTTTTGCTTTGTGGACTTCAAAGCGGCCTTCGACAACGTCAATCGAGCCAATCTTTGGAGAAAATTACCCCTTTGGGGGATTCCCGCTCCTCTTTTAAACCTCTTGATCGAACTGCACTCTAACACGTGGGTTCAGGTGAAGCTCGGGAATGGCAGCCATTTCTCGGGCGCATACCAACTACAAAAGGCCTCAAGCAGGGGTGCGTTTTAGCGCCAACCCTTTTCAATTTTTTTACAGACGATCTGCCACCTGCTCTAGAAGCCTGCAATGCGCATGCCCCCCCGACTAGTGGGTCAAGCCTTGCCTCGCATATCCTACGCAGACGATGTGGTCCTGGTTAGTCACACCAAAGTAGGACTACAACATCTCATCAACACACTGCATGGATATGCTGAAGAGAACCTACTCGAAGTAAATATTGACAAAACTAAAGTACTGTCAATAACTAGGAATAAAAAGTCCCACTCCTGGCTCCTTGGAACAAAGGTCATCGCGAACTGCTTTGAATACAAATATCTTGGCATTATAGTTGACAAAGGAGGCCACTTCTAAAACCACCTTGAGGCCACAAAGAGAAAAGGCATGCTGATTGCGACAACACTTAGACAACTTAAAACTAAGCTGACCGGTCCTACTCTCCTACCATTGCTTCGTGTTGCCCAAGTTAAAATAGTCATCCATTACCTATGGCAGCGAAGCATTAAGAGGCACAGATGCAATATTGCTGGACACAATCATTTCAAAAGGGTACAGACTCCTCTTAAATCTGCCACCTTATACTTCACAAGCCCAGATCCGGTTAGAATTTGGACTAACGAAACAACTTCTAGCAAGGAGAGGATCGTACATTAAGTGTTGGTACAAAATAAAGAATTCACCGGAGAACACACTAAACCACCAGCTCTGGCAAGACTTGTGTAGCTGCTCTAAAATGCCAGGGAAAAAGTACTTAGAGGAGGCCCTGGCTATTACAGGATTAAAAGAACTATGGGAAACCTTACTACCGCACGCACAATTTAAGCATATAGTAAATAAGAGCATAAAGGGACTCTTTCATAGGGGATAAAGCCACCTTTGCCCATAGGCGCCACGCCTGGATGATTCTGAGCACATATAAATCACCCGGGTTACAGGCTTACTTTGGATTGGGGTATTGCAGGAAATTAAAAGAAGCCTTCCTAAAACACAGGCTAGGAATCTTACCAGCCATACCCCATCTACAACCATGGCTGAGATGGAACTGTGGGACAACATGCAGGTTATGCGGTGCAGGGAAAGAAGTTATCGAACATTTGCTATGCTCCTGCTCGAAGTTAAAAGAGGAAAGAGTGGCCAAGATGGCGACCGGGACGGAGGTGTATTACGGAGCTCCTCGCCCCAATCCCCTGTAACCCCCACAATAGCCCCTAAAAATAGCCAAATTGACCACCTCGCGCACTGCACGACACGGAGCGGACTCGTAGCCCCGGTGTGCGGACTGGCGGAGGTGAAATCGCCCTAGCCCGCCACCGCCGACTAGGGCGGGAAGGAGCCGAAGAAAGGGCCTAGCACTGATCGGGCTTGCCGCAGTCCAGAGGCCGACAGGCTCGCACGACAGGGACCCTACTGCCGACCGGGGTCGACCCCCGGCATCGGACCTGCCCCCCCCCCCCCCCCGAGACACGGGGTGCCACCTGGAGGGGGCCGGCGCCTCGCGGCTGGGGTGCATCGCGGCCCGGGCAGTCCCCAAATCTGGCCCCCGGCTTCGGCCTATACGGACTCCGGAGCCGACGGTGAGGAGTCACAGAGGCCCCGGACTGATCTACTCACACTGCCGGAGCGGGGACACATCTAAAGCCAGCTCGGGGCTGCCGCCCTCTTTGGCAACACGGCAGATTCGCGGACATTGAGACCAACACTCACGTGCCTGAGGCGGACTGCGGCCCGGGTGCATTGTACGCCAGACCCCGGCTTGGGCCTACACTGCGGAAGGGGCCGACCGGCGAACCAGCACGGGCGGAATGCTGGACACGACGGGGGTGGGTCCTCGCTGCCCCTTCTTTCGGGAGGACCCCCAGCACTGCACGACGACCCGCATCAAGACGCCTCATCGAGGCCCCGGCCTGGGCCTATGGGACGCAGCCACGAGCGGGAGAGAAGCCTAGGATAGGGGAATCCGCCTCGGTGTGGCTGCCAGGGGCCCGCCCCGAACTGAGGTGCCGGGGCTCCTGCCCGGCTGTATGGGACCCCTTGAGTGGAGCCTGCAACCTGCCTGGCAACGTGGACGATCTGCGGCACAGCGACATTGGAGGTGAGGAGTGGGGGAGCTCGGGGGGCCTGGTGATCGTGCCCCCGGCGGGAGGAGAGCTGGCGCCTGTCCACTGCTGGACCCCCTTCCGGGCCCACTAGGAATTGCTTAAGGAGACCGGGCGGGCGAGGGCTGGACCCGGGTAGCGCCTAAGGCATGTGCTGTGGGACCCCGTGGCCGACTCCGGCGGCGGTGCCTTGCCCTCGTCTACGCTGCTCCCTGACATTCGGAGGGCGCAAATCGAGCCTCCGGGGGGGGGGGGGCAGTGCAAAAACAACAATGATGGACAGAATGTGGATCAATGTCACACATTCACCCCAGTCAAAAGATCTGGGCCCAAATCCATCGTTTTTCCACTCCACACCACCCTGGGTTAGACAATGGCGATATGCAAATCAGCGCTGACCCTGTTGCCCCATGGGAACAGTCCAGTCCGAACTACAAAAGCCATGTCCTTCCCAGAATGGAAACAAGCATCCGAGGACCGGCCCGGTTTCAAGGTAAAACCTCTCCACACCACTGGAATCAAGCTAGCCGGGCTGAAGAGAGGTGTTACCTCGAAACCGGGCCGGTCCTCGGATGCTTGTTTCCGTTCTGGGAAAGACATGGCTTTTGTAGTTCGGACTGGACTGTTCCCATGGGGCACAGGGTCAGCGCTGATTTGCATATCGCCATTGTCTAACCCAGGGTGGTGTGGAGTGGAAAAACGATGGATTTGGGCCCAGATCTTTGGACTGGGGTGAATGTGTGACATTGATCCACATTCTGTCCATCATTGTTGTGTTTGCAGTTACCGCTCTAAGTGTACTGGGGATGCTCAGACGTGAGTCCCAGGCACTCCACACCACTGGAATCAAGCTAGCCGGGCTGAAGAGAGGTGTTACCTCGAAACCGGGCCGGTCCTCGGATGCTTGTTTCCGTTCTGGGAAAGACATGGCTTTTGTAGTTCGGACTGGACTGTTCCCATGGGGCACAGGGTCAGCGCTGATTTGCATATCGCCATTGTCTAACCCAGGGTGGTGTGGAGTGGAAAAACGATGGATTTGGGCCCAGATCTTTGGACTGGGGTGAATGTGTGACATTGATCCACATTCTGTCCATCATTGTTGTGTTTGCAGTTACCGCTCTAAGTGTACTGGGGATGCTCAGACGTGAGTCCCAGGCACACCACACCACTGGAATCAAGCTAGCCGGGCTGAAGAGAGGTGTTACCTCGAAACCGGGCCGGTCCTCGGATGCTTGTTTCCGTTCTGGGAAAGACATGGCTTTTGTAGTTCGGACTGGACTGTTCCCATGGGGCACAGGGTCAGCGCTGATTTGCATATCGCCATTGTCTAACCCAGGGTGGTGTGTAGTGGAAAAACGATGGATTTGGGCCCAGATCTTTGGACTGGGGTGAATGTGTGACATTGATCCACATTCTGTCCATCATTGTTGTGTTTGCAGTTACCGCTCTAAGTGTACTGGGGATGCTCAGACGTGAGTCCCAGGCACTCCACACCACTGGAATCAAGCTAGCCGGGCTGAAGAGAGGTGTTACCTCGAAACCGGGCCGGTCCTCGGATGCTTGTTTCCGTTCTGGGAAAGACATGGCTTTTGTAGTTCGGACTGGACTGTTCCCATGGGGCACAGGGTCAGCGCTGATTTGCATATCGCCATTGTCTAACCCAGGGTGGTGTGGAGTGGAAAAACGATGGATTTGGGCCCAGATCTTTGGACTGGGGTGAATGTGTGACATTGATCCACATTCTGTCCATCATTGTTGTGTTTGCAGTTTCCGGGGGGGGGGGCAGGACGCACTCAGAGCTCGCCTGCACCACGAAGCGTACTATCAGGGCGGACCAGACACTGTGACTACCTTGGGGGACCCCGTGGGTCGGGATCTTGAGGCCCAAATCTGATAACGCACTCCTACTCCACTGGGAACAAAGCTGGTCCTCATCTCACACCACAATGTCCAATACCAATCGCAGAGGGTGTCGACCGATTAATGAACTACTCACGAAAACATCCTCTAAACCCGAGAAATCCCATACACCCACATCACCATCGGCCTCGGCGGCCGCCCCAACCAAGGATGCTGAAGACACCCCTATCACGAAGTCGTTTCTGGAAACCCTTTTCAATACGCTACGTGAAGACTTCCAGACTCTGAAACAGGAACTGGTGAGTGAACAGAGGGAACTGCGCCGGGATCTGGACGGACTGGGGGACCTTGAAAACCGTTCTCGACAGAACAATATACGGGTTAGGGGAGTGCCATCTAAAGCGGAGGGGAACAGTGTCACGGAATATCTCCAAGACCTCTTCCGAGAGATCCTCAACGAACCTGCTGACTTTCCCATTCGCATTGACCGAGCGCACCGAGTGGGACTGCCCCGCAGGGCTCCCGCCCCCCCCCCGGACATCTTGGCGTTCCTCCCGGACTTTCCCCTGAAAGAGAGGATACTGAGGGAAGCACGTCGGGCACAACCCATCCGCTTCCGAGACTGCCCTATTGGGCTCTTCCAAGATCTCTCAGCTATCACTCTTCAGAAGCGCAAGGACTTCAAGGTGGCCACCATGTTCCTAAAGGACAAAGGGGTGCCCTACTCCTGGGGTCACCCGTTTCGCCTGATCTTCAAGTGGGAAGGTACCCTACATCAACTCCGCTCGCTTCAAGACGCATGTGCCCTGCTAGGCCTTGAGCTACCAGACGACACATTGGACGGGGACTCCACTCCGGGGTCTTCCCAGGCTAATCAGACACAACCCTCTGGAAATGGCTGGCACCAAGTACGGAGACGCCGCACACCTAAAAATCGCCTCCACCCGGATCCGGGGACGATTGCCAAAGACAGAGCCGCTGCCATCGAAGAAGTCGTTGAAGATACCGCCACTAAATCCTAAGCTTGTCTCGGACAGGGAGCCATACTTGACGCACTCTTTCTGAGTGGGGGGAGGGAGAGAGGGGCGGGGGGCCACACGGGTCGCCGCTGCCACAGTCTCCCTTACTTTTTCAACCTACGGGCCTGAATTGACTCTGGATAGGCCTGGGACTATGACTTTGAGTTGAGAGCCACAAGTTGGGGTTAGGGTGGGAAAGGGAGGGAAGTGTTGTTGGGTGGGAGGAACGGGGACTGCTCTGGGTTGGCGGGAGGACAGACAGTGTACCGCCCGGGGTGTTGTTCCGGATTGGGATGGGGATCAGTTTTGCGGGGGGGACAGGGGTGGGACCGAGGGAGGGGACCAGTATGCCAAGGGACAGCGACAGGTTTCATGTACTGACCAATGTTCACTGCACACGTTGATGGGTGTGTTGCCACGCTGTGCCGACCCCGTGCCACTCCAAGATGTCTGATACACTTAAGGTACTGTCTCTCAATGTAAAAGGCCTCAACAATCCAATTAAAAGAAGAGCTGTAATTTCGTATCTGGAACACTCGGGGGCAGATATCTGCCTACTGCAGGAGACTCTCCTCTTACCCAAGGACTGGCACAGGATGCGCTCCAGAGCCTTCCCTCACCAATTTTTTTCATCACTCCCAACTAAAAAAGCGGGAGTGGCCAAGCTCGTGTCCCGACGCTTTCGGGGCCGCGTGGGGTCAAGGTGGGAGAAATTAAGGGCCGCCTCCTGGCATACACCCTTCTTATAGGGAATAGTACAATGACGGTCGGCCCCATTTACGCCCCGAACACTGGCCTAGAAACTTTTCTTAAGAACGCCCTTTCAGAAGCACTACAACCCCCTAACGCCCACCTGCTCATTGGGGGGGACCTCAACCTAGTTATGGACACGAACAAAGATAGGTCCGGACATCGGTATGGGGAGGCGGGAGCACTATCTGAAGCGGGTGGGTTGTGGCTAAGGGAAAGGGGCCTGTTAGACCTTTGGAGGGCAATGCACCCCAACACGGTACATTTCACATTCTACTCACATGTACACCACACATACGCGCGCTTGGATCATTTCCTAGGCTCCTCAGAATTAACGACCCGCGTCACCGATATCTCCATTGTCCCAGCGGCCCTCTCTGACCATAACGCGGTAGAAGTGATACTTACCGTGCCCAAAACCACGCGCACCCCGGGCTCATGGCGGCTTAACGAGACCCTTTTGCAAAGACCGGCTGTCACCACACAGATCCATAAATGCATTTCAGACTACCTCGCCACTAATGATGACTCCGTAACCTCAATATTGGCCCTCTGGGGTGCCCTGAAGGCTGTGGTTAGGGGGGAACTGATTGCAATAGCAGCTGCAGACGCCAAAATTCGAAAAGAAAAAAGAGACGATCTCACAACACAGGTGAAAGGGTTCACAGCCGCACTGGCGCTCCAAGAATATGGCGACAGTTGAAGGCCGCTAGGGCCCAACTAGCCAGCCTTGATACTGACAGAGCAGAGTTTGCCGCCCTTAGACTCCGCCATTCTTACTACGTAGGAGGCAACCGCACCGGGCGCCTTCTAGCTAGTGCCCTAAAAGCCAAGACCCAGCGCACCAAAATCACCACCCTCCTGGACGACTCCGGGGAGACCCTCACCGAAGAGGCGCAGGTCGCGGACGCCTTCCGCTCGTTTTATGCTTCCCTATATAGCGAAGACACAGTGTCGCCCGCCGACATAGACGCATACTTGCAATCGGCGGATATCACACCGCTGTCCAGAACGAACGCGGAGGCCCTAGACGCTCCTATTCGCCTGGACGAAGTCCTAGCCGCTATCTCCCGCCTGCGCCTGCTCAAATCACCGGGTCCTGATGGCTTTTCCTCAGGCTTCTATAAACTCTTCGGCCAACTCTTAGCACCGGTGCTCACGAGATTATTTAACTCGTTCGAGGGCCCGAGCTCCATACCCCCAGATATGCTTACGGCAGAGATAGTGGTACTGCCCAAACCGGGCAAAAGCCCAACACACTGCTCAGCGTTCCATCCCATCTCGTTACTTAATCTGGACTTAAAACTGTTCACAGGGATACTAGCAGCCCGTCTAGGCCCCTGTCTTCCGGGAATCCTCAAACCAGATAATTCGGGCTTTGTTCCGAATCGCCAATGCAGCGATAATACTAAACGGCTCCTGCACCTTGTGGATAAGGCCCACTTCCAAAACTCGGACTCAGCGCTGCTGGCTATAGACGCAGAGAAAGCGTTTGACCGAGTCGATTGGACCTACTTGCAAAAGGTCCTACAACGATACCAACTGGGCAACCGCTTTCAAACCTGGATAGCGAGCTGTTACTACCACCCTCAATCTAGGGTTCGCTTGGGTAGTCTTACGTCAGACCCCTTCGAGATACAACGAGGTACGCGTCAGGGGTGCCCTCTCTCACCGCTCCTATTCGCCCTCTACGTGGAGCCGCTGGCGCAGAAACTCAGAGATAATCCTCGTATCCGTGGTATTACTTTCGGCCATGAACCTCACATGGTGGGACTGTATGCCGATGACATCATTGCTGCCCTTGACAAACCATCCTGCTCTATACCTGCCTTCCTGGAGGAACTGGAGAGTTTTGGGGCAGTGTCTGGCTTCAAAACCAACCGGGGGAAATCCTTGATTCTGCCCCTGGGCAGAAATGCCCACCCTCACACGCCGGCACCTGACTTCGGGTGCGATTTACACGCGTCTGCACAGCTCCCATATTTGGGATTCAATCTCACCTCCACCACCGATGCGACAGCGTCCCTTAACTATAAAACACTCACCCCCCAGATCCGAGCCGATCTTGCACGCTGGTCGAAACAACCCCTCTCCTTGCTGGGCCGCATAGCAGCAGTGAAAATGTCAGCCTTACCTAAGATTCTGTATATCTTCCAGACTCTCCCGATCCCGCCGCCGCCTGGTGTATTGCCGGACTTACAAGCCGCCCTCCACCAGTTCATCTGGGACAAGAAACGTGCGGGCCTGCATAAACAAATAGCGCACAGAGCGGTAGACGAGGGTGGTCTCGGAGTCCCCAACCTCCTGCAATATTTCCAGGCCTCACAACTCAGCTATTTGGTGGAATGGTATAGGCCAGAATCAGAGAAGAGGTGGTTGTTCCAGGACAGGGCGATGGCCCAAACGTCACTATGGAAGATACCATTCCTCGCTCGCCAACACAGACCACGATATCTTCTGCAGTCCCCCATCATGCGCACCATCATGAAAGCTTGGGACACGGTGGCGGTCAAGAGAGGCTTAACAACTTTTCCCTCCCCACTCACTCCGCTCCTAGAAAATCCGGAATTCCCACCGGGCAACGACCCTCGTGCCTTTCCACAATGGCGTGGGACGGACTGCCGTTCCGCTGGCCATTTCTTTGACTTGGAGGGCTTTCTCCCTCTCAACGACATTGTACAGGACTATGGGGTGACCAAGCCTCACCTGTTCCAGTACTTCCAACTCCGCCACTGGCTTTCGAGTCCGGACTGCGCTCCCCTAGTAAGTCGGCAGCTGACGCCGTTCGAGAAGTGGCTGATCACGAAAGATTCGGATCGGCACCTTATCTCGGACCTTTACAAGATGCTATCACCCGCGGTCGGCCCAGGCAAAACGGCGGGGCAGAAGCGCTGGGAGTCGGAACTTGGCAGGGCATTGTCACCCAAGGAATGGGGGTTTATATACTACAGAGCGGCACACACCACTCTTAATACTACTGCCAGAGAAGCGGCGGTGAAATTGGCCATATACTGGCACCTTACCCCGGTCAGACTCAATCGAGGCAACCCACTTCGAAGCGCATTGTGTTGGAGGGGATGCGGCGAGAGGGGCACTTTGACCCACCTTCTATGGGATTGCCGCGCAATCCGAGATTATTGGAAGGCGGTCCTAGATGATATTGACTCCACCTTTCAGACTGAAATTCCACGCTTACCCGCGTATGCCATTTTAGGACTACCCAATGCGCTTACATTTCCCTTGAGATCCCCGCGCGGCAAACAGATGGGCATCGCCATGCAAGCAGCGTCACAACATATCCTGTCACTCTGGGGATCGCCCACCACCCCTACCCACACTGGATGGCTGCATAAACTATGGTTCACGCTAGGCATGGAACGTATCCAGGCCACACTGACACACACCACAGACTCTTTCCAGAAAACCTGGCAGCCGCTTTTATCCCTTCTGTCCAAAGAATTTCATGAAATCACCTGCCCAAAATATCTTCGCATCCTACGGCTCACAGGGCCACCACAGGATCCCCCATGAGCTTGAATACCCTGCAGCATACAGCCCTAACCGCGTCATTCCACAGGTCCCAAGTAGAAAGCATACTGGTCGGGGTGGAGGGAGGGAAGGGATGTTGGGGAGGGGGGTTTGGTTCTTTTTGTTTTGGTCGGTTGACCTTTTTACACGGCGCCTCAGTTACAGCACTGGGTCTACATATCTATGTTGGCATATTGCTTTTGCTTCCTTGATGACGTTTAGAGAAGACGTGCCTGTCTGTCTCGCTCGCTATATATGCCTGCTTCTGGATTGCTGTATTGAAATGCCCTCTTGAAACCAATAAAACAAATTTGAAATTAAAAGAGGAAAGAGTAGCTCTCCTAAAAACAACTTTTAATGAACGCAGAATACGCACACGGAGACAAGCAGTCCTCGCATGCTTCGATCCAAGACTTCCGCTACTAAATGGGAAGTTGGTAAAATTCTTGAAATTTGTGGTGCTCAAACTAACAAACCAAGATGTCGGTGGCTCAGACAAAAAACAATGAATCATGGACACTCCTCAAACCCTCATTTTATAACTACTGTATTTTCTAAAAAAATTAAGATCTCTCTTATGATTTTTACTGATGAAATGCGCATTCAAATGTATTTTTGTAATGGTTTTAATTAATCAGAAACAATACATTTTTACTTACTTACTAAAAGGGGATTTTTACTTTTATTGATCTATAAAATCAGGAAAAATTCCAGAATGCATCAATGTAAAGGAAAAGAGTGGGCATTGGCAACTTGAGAGCGTTGCAGTCAAATACCAAAAATAGGCAAATTAGACCGTGGCGTATCAGTGATGCGTGGGCTCTAGAGCAAACATGGAACATGGGATATAGCAATAAAGGGTAAGTGGCCCCTGAGACCTCTGCCCCGGCACCAGTGCACCTGCTTCACCATAGAGCTATACCCCAGAAATCAGATAGAAAGGGCCAGATTACAAGGCAGAATGGGGCCAGGCACAGCGTTAGCACTGGAGGCTGGAGTGAGGCGACTCTAGTTTAGATGCAAAGGATCAGCGATTACACGATGTTTCTTGGAAACAAAGAGACGCCGAGTGCCAGATTATGAAAGAGGGGGTAGCGCTGCCGAGCACGTGCCGCGCCGTTCCAGAGGTCAGGAGCCGGCTGCCACCTGTTAACACCGATATAGCCTCCAGCTCAACAGGGCTCGCGCGCCAACTCTGTGACCTCTGACCCTTTCTATGGAGCGAGCTCAAAGCGCTGGGTGGTGCTGCGCGCGTGTATTCCTCCGCGCCAAGTTCAGGTTCAAGTCTGAAGCGAAACTCACCCATCTCGGCCTTTGCTCACGATCTTCACCTCAAAATAGTAGACGCCACACGCTGCTGGAATGGGGTGCGTCGCCCTGACAGAGGCCGCGTCTTTGTGGTTTTTTCCATGACCTGGAAGTGAAAGAGGAAAGGGGTTAGTCATACACTGGAAGGTAACACAGTTCTCATCTCTTGCGCGGTAAGCATGCAGCCGGGCACATGACGGTATCACCCTACCCGCCACCCGCCCCCGAGGAACCCAAAACCTGACAAGAGGACACCGTGTGTTCTAGGAATTAATAACACCGGGAGTCGTTCAACTATGACCCCGTGACTGCCTGAGAGGTAGATGAAGCTCTCGCACACAAACTGGCAACTGCCGATCCCGTGCTTACAGGGCATACGAAATGGAATAGGCCTAAGGGCAAGTCATTACACAATCAGCATACCTGTTACGTAAATTAAGTCAAAAAGTACAAAAGGTACGAGAATCCAGCTTATATCATACTGCATTTTAAGAGGCCTAATAATCAGAAGCTTTTCGCATTTTTAAAAACCAACTCCGGTTCAAACATCTAATATAAGTCATGTAGCGCTTTTACACCAAAAATAGTTTTGAATAGATAGCTTGCCTTTGTTCCCACTGAACGAACTACAGGGTCACACACTGTAAACAAGTGATCGGCCATGAAATCCAACGTGGGGAAAACAGATACACTGTGCTCCTTGGGCAGACGATGCTGCAACCCAAGGCCAGCCAGGCAACATATGAAATCAGTCCCATGAACTAACAAGCACTCGGCATTAGAAAGACAATTCAGGAAAAAACAAAGGACTACAGGAGGAGAAATATGCAAACTTAGAGACGGAGAGAACAGTTAAAAACAGAATCTACAGCTTACACAAAGAATACAGAGGCGCCACTTGGATAATGTATTCAATTTCTTTGGCATGTGAGCCTGGATCGTGGACGAACAATGAGTAAATACATTTACACAAAGTATTTTGTGCACGAGCTCCTGAAATGTCAAGGCTGTTCCGGTTTAGTATCTGAATGCCAGAACCCCCGTGATTTTGGTAACTTTATAGCACAAACTGCATGTTTTCCCCCCAAAACCCCTTGTTTACCGTAGTCCAACCTGTAAACTACCAAGAAACGCCACAACACGGAGACGCCACTTCACATCATTCGCAGCACCCACCACCGCTGTATCCCGGACCACTTCACACCACTCTTCTATACCTCTCTAGACAATTCCGTCTAGGCGCTAAAAGAAGTAGGGCAGGCCACAAGTGGATGCCATGAAAGAATCTAGGCAGATTTGATACTGAGGTGGTTAGAGGGCGTGTGCAGCTTCATGCAAATTGCTTCTTATAGAGGACTGCATTTACTGTCAGCATAAGAATTTACAGATGGACATATATTATGTTACAGTTTCTGCCTGTAGTATGGCCAAGTAGAGTGCCTGGCGGTCCTGTTTCAAAGCAACGTCCTTGCTGTCCTGACGCCTCGCTACCCTGCTGGATCTCCGTGTGCTACAGCCTGCCCTCCCGCCTCCCGACTCCATTGACATCCAGGAGTAAAGAGGTGGCTGAGTGGAGCGTGGTCGAGTGGGTCTGGACTACAGTACCCAGAAGCCCAAGCGGCGCACGCCGCATCACCTGCGCGCCTGGAGGCGCTGAAATAGTGCATCACCCCGGTCGAGGGGGGGAACCTGTTTCAAAGCAACGTCCTTGCTGTCCTGACGCCTCGCTACCCTGCTGGATCTCCGTGTGCTACAGCCTGCCCTCCCGCCTCCCGCTGCCCGACTCCATTGACATCCAGGAGTAAAGAGGTGGCTGAGTGGAGCGTGGTCGAGTGGGTCTGGACTACAGTACCCAGAAGCCCAAGCGGCGCACGCCGCGTCACCTGCGCGCCTGGAGGCGCTGAAATAGTGCATCACCCCCGTCTCGCGGGACGCCGGGCGAAGCCCGGGCCAAGGGCGGGCCTGTTTTAGCCTGTTCTAGACTGTGAGAGACTGGACTGGGCCACCCCTCTTTGCCCCAACATCCAACTCCTTTTTGGGGTAAGGCGACATACTTCTACATTTCCTGCGGTCATTGTATAACTGGTCTATTATTGCTACATCTACTACCAGGGCTCCGTTGCCCAGAGTTGTCCGATTGTCATGTCGAAGCAAAAAACACCTGTTACCCCGGCCAACACAATGGACAATTACTTGGTCCAGGTAGTGGCCAAAATCAATAACGTCCGGAGGTCTTCTTTGGGACTTATGGACTCTCCACCCTGTGCCCAAATTAATTCATCAGGGGTATTCCACCCTGCCAGCGACGAAACAATCACCACAGACTTTGTCGAGGTCTCTAATGATTGCCCTACAATAAATGTGTCCACGGCATCTATCGACCAACAACCTGATTTTATTGCCAATTTACTCATTACAGAAGAGTTAAATAAATCCGATACAATTGTAGAGCTAGACTCAGAGAGCATTTCCCCTCCTACCCCTGTGCCCGCACCTAGAGTCAAAAGAGGGACCAACAAGGCTCCACCTAGAAGAGGTGGCCCTCGTTCTTGTAAGAATAAACCTGCAACTCCACCTAGAAGAACAAATAAAAGGGCGGAAGAAGGGATAAGGGAGGAAGAGAATGAAAGTATAGCCTGGGAGGATATGTTTTCAAATAAGCTCTTGGGTATACTGGAGTCCAAATTATCAGGACTAATGAAACCCCTTATATCAAAAATAGACCAACTAGCAAACAAAGTAAATACATTAGAGACCCTCTTGAGAAAAACCAATGAGGGGGTGGGGGAAATACCAAATTTAATAATACGTAAACTTGAAGATATAGAGGCTGCAGGGAAAACGCTGGGGGGGAACCCGAACGTAGGCCCACAAGTCTCACCTGACCAAACTCAGCAAGCCAGTTCTAGATCCGGTGATATTCCTGACATTGCTCCAATCTTAGATCTAGCGCAAACAATAGATAACACTACCTCTGAGATATCTAACCTAGAAACCGGCCCAGTTGAACTAATTGTTGAAGCTTCTCCCCTGATTCTAGTGCTTCCTAACATACCACCACTGAAAACAGGGCAGATTGAGTCTTTAGATTCCTTACGAAATAAGGCCCTGCAGTGGCTTAGTAACAACATGCATATATCTCCCTGGGGCAAGGAAAAGCTATCTGATGATTTGCTTACAGCAAGAAGGGTCAAGTGGATAGGCACTAAGACAAAGAAATTTAAAGGGGATTGTGTGGTTTTGAAATTTAAGGGCCCTGAAGTATTACCAGATGTCCTACGGAACATCTTCCCTCCACAACTTAGAACAGCAGACATAATACCACTGACATTGGACTTCTTCTATAGTAGAAGAGGCCTAGTAGCTAAACCTAGTATACTAAGAACAAAGTGGACAGTTGTGGGAAACAGAAGGGTCAGGAATGGCCCATTATGTGAGTGGGGGTTAAATCTGGAAAACCACTACTCTGCGCTATCTGATTTAAACGAGTGTGACTGACTCGTGGGCTCTCCTCCTGCCCCTCCCAAAATTCAGTTGCACCAGGGGCGCGATAGGACACTTACCCCACATGAGCGCTTACCAAAAATACTGACCCTGGTTTCCAGGGAATTCTACACTTCTGCCCCAGAGGATCAAAGCGTAGTTTTAGAGGGACAAAATAGAGTATTAGAGGTGACTGAGAAATTACCAACACTGAGTGGAGGTCTAACACCAAGTACAGAATTTGAAGAAGCAGTAAACACTCCTGATAATGACCAGCCATATCATCAATTGGACATCCTGCCCTTATCTCTTGTCTCTTGGAATATAGCTGGCATTACAAACAAGCTAAACATCCCAGATTGGGTCGATTTTATCGACCAGTATGATATTATCATGCTGCAGGAAACTTGGTCGCTTACCCCAATTTTCCGGCAAGGGTACCTGAACTTCTGTATCCCAGCTGTAAGAAATCGAGTAGGTCGACCCTCCGGGGGCCTGTTAATTTGGGTACGCCAAACATTGAACTGCATAGTTAAGCAAAGGTCTATACCCTCTAATGATATTCTAACTCTTGATATTACTTGGCAAAATGGCCAACAACTTGCCCTGTTTAATCTTTACTCCAGGGGAGTTGGTGGGGGTAAATTATCAGAGACTATAATGACTCTTGAGCATCACATTGAAATGCTACCAGTGCCACCTCATGTAATAATAGGCGGGGACTTTAACACCACCTTTGAACCTCTGGGTGAAGAGGATAGGATCCTGGCCGAAGATGAGGATGCCAAGTGGAGAATTCCTCAACTAGACGTTCCAGTCATTAGAAAATGGAGCACAGTAGCAATTCAACTAAAGAGCTTTTGTCTCTCAAGAGGACTTAGAGCAGTCAATGGACGGACACCCTCTGATGTAATGGGGAAAAATACATTTGACAATGGCCTAGCAGCCAGCAGAATAGATTACATACTACTGGATGTAAGGGCTTGGAACAAATTGGTAGATATGGAAGTGAAAGATAAAATGGAAAGTGACCACAATCCTTTGTGCCTGACACTCCATCCCTACCAAGAAGTGTTTAAATATCCAAGAGGAAATGAAATGGTAACGCAAGATCTTGTGAGTTCAAATAACCTTCGCCACTTGAAGTGGAGTATGCTCCTAGAAGACGCTACTAAACTAGAGGTCCTCGAGGAATTAGTGGTGGACGAAGTCTCCAAGATCAAGTCCCATTATGGGATGACTGACTTCATTGGTTACATGATGGAGGCCCATGAGAAACTATTCTCCAAAATTCAAAGTTTCTTTGTTAAAACGGTAGCCCCAAACAAAAAGAAAAAGGTCCATGAGAGTAAAGGGTGGTATGACAAAAGTTGCAGGATAGCACGGCAAAAACTTAGCCTGGAACTGAGAATAGGAAATGCATCAACAGTTAGGCTGGCGAGAAACCAGTATAGACAGACCCAAAAACTGGCAAAGAAGCGTTGGGATGAGGACTACTGGCGCGAACTTAAGGAGGCATGTGCCTCCAAGGATTCCAAGCGTTTCTGGGCTACAGTAAAATGGGAAAAGGGTGGCGTAGCCCTTCAGCCGATGAACTACGTCCCGAAAAGCGATTGGGTAGAATTTTTCCAACCACAGTATGCCCGTAACCCAACATTCACCCACGATTGTCCACCTCCACCTGTCTATTACAAATCTCCAATATTTGTTGAAAAGGATGTGAGTATTGTATTGGATTGTGTAGCAGGGGGCAAAGCTCCAGGTATGGATGGAATTCCGGCTGATATCTTTTTATCGGATCGGAACTCCTGGTGCAGTTATTTTACTATGCTGGCTAATGCGGTGGCAATGGGAGGGAAAGTACCTGCTTCATGGAAGGGAGCCGAAATTATTCCCATATTCAAGAAAGGTGATAGAAATCTGGCTAAAAACTACCGACCCATTAGTCTGATCGATACAGCACAAAAACTAATGGGCCGCTTAGTCCAGAATAAACTGCAGCAATGGATTGATGAAAATAATATTTTGTCATCTTACCAAGCTGGGTTTCGCCCTTTAACCAGTAGCGTTGATCAAGTTCTCCACTTTCTAACCATCTACTGGAGAAACGTTACGTTAAAGAAGGGGACATTGTATGCAGTCTTTGTGGACCTAAAAGCCGCTTTCGACTTGGTCCCCAGAGAAAAACTCTGGCAGACCCTGGCGGACGTAGGCTTAAGCCAGGAATTGCTTACACTCCTTGTCCGTCTCCACGAAAACAATTTTGCAAGAATAAGATGGGGCAAGCAAGGAGAAGTAACTGATCCCTTTCCGGTAGAACGTGGGGTGAGACAAGGGTGTGTCCTAGCGCCGACTCTCTTCTCAATTTATATAAATGGTATTGTTGAACACCTAGAGAAGATTGCTAGTGACGCCCCAGTAATTGCAGGCTCTCGTGTCCCCGTCCTTATGTTCGCGGATGACACGCTCTTACTTTCCCGCACCCCCAGTGGCCTCCAAAAAGTGGTTGATGCCTTTGGTGAGTTTTGCGATGGTAGGGGCCTTGAACTGAATACCACCAAAACAAAATTCATGTGCCTTAACCAGCAGTCCACCTTTAAAGGTGTAATAAAATATAAAGGTACACCCTTAGAAAGGGTGGACTCTTTCTCTTACCTAGGCATCATCCTACAGGAAAACATGAGCTGGAAATCACATATAAACACAACCCTATTAAAGTTTAGGCAGTTAGCAGGTGCAATTACCCTAAAACATCGAACCTCGCTAACAAAGCCGGTAAACTGTGCGTTGGAAATTTACTCTATGAAAGTCCTGGGGGCTTGTTTATATGGCTCTGAATTATGGGGGTTTTCTAATTTGGGAGAACTGGGCCGAGCAGAAAATAGATTCCTACGAGGTCTTGTGATGGTTCCCCAAAGCACACCTATAATCCCATTAAAACTGGATCTCGGAAGAAAAGGTATAGAGGACACAACGAGGCTACGGCCTCTTCTATATTGGAGACGGATCATGGTGACCCCAGAATTGAGCCACTATGCGGCGGCCTTGATGGACGTCATTAAGTTTGACCGTTTCCATAGTATCCCATGGCTAAAGGAGCTCCGGGGACTCCTTATAAAACTGAAATTGGGTTACCTATGGGACTCCAAAGATGTGACTTGCTTCCCTACGAAAGCAAAGCTGAAAGAATTATATTGGGAGATGGTGTATTTTACAATGTTCAGTGATGGTACAAGTTCAAGTTTAACATCTCGCTTCTTGGATATAAAAATGTACCCTTCATACGAATCTTTTTGGGATATCATTGAAAAACCTTATGATAGAAAACTTTACTTCCAATTTCGCATAGGTACACTCCCGGTGAATGCTTTCAAGAAGCATTGGTCCTCAGCTTGGGACGAACACTGTCACCACTGTAATGAACAAACTGAGCACATTTCCCATTTTTTGTTCTGTTGCCCTCTGTACTCGATCCCCAGACGTAAATGGTTAAAACCAGTGTGCTTAATTATGGGAACCCGCAGCCAATCTGTAGCTCTTAGGATACTTGAAACAGATTGTTCCACTATGCTCGTGGTTGGGGTAGCAAAATTTCTGGCCTGGGCATGGACTATTCGTACCCGATCACTAATGGCAATTACATCTCAATGAAATTATGTATATTATTAATTCTGCACTTTGCCATATGAATTATTGTATTTTAATTTTTAGAACAATTTACTTCTTAGGAAGTGTGATAATCCAGTGTATTTTTATCATGTATTTATTCGACAATTCATGTTTAATATCTATTTTATTTTAGCAAGTATTTTATGTGTAGTATTTATTGTATTAGGGTTAGGTGAATGCTTTTATGACAAATGTCGAATAAAGCTGTAAAACTGAAACTGAGTAAATACATTTACACAAAGTATTTTGTGCACGAGCTCCTGAAATGTCAAGGCTGTTCCGGTTTAGTATCTGAATGCCAGAACCCCCGTGATTTTGGTAACTTTATAGCACAAACTGCATGTTTTCCCCCCAAAACCCCTTGTTTACCGTAGTCCAACCTGTAAACTACCAAGAAACGCCACAACACGGAGACGCCACTTCACATCATTCGCAGCACCCACCACCGCTGTATCCCGGACCACTTCACACCACTCTTCTATACCTCTCTAGACAATTCCGTCTAGGCGCTAAAAGAAGTAGGGCAGGCCACAAGTGGATGCCATGAAAGAATCTAGGCAGATTTGATACTGAGGTGGTTAGAGGGCGTGTGCAGCTTCATGCAAATTGCTTCTTATAGAGGACTGCATTTACTGTCAGCATAAGAATTTACAGATGGACATATATTATGTTACAGTTTCTGCCTGTAGTATGGCCAAGTAGAGTGCCTGGCGGTCCTGTGACATGCTACATGGTTCCAGAGTTAGCCCGGCAGGCCCAAGTGTGATTCAGCTTTTGGTGACATTTCATAGGTATTCTGTCCAGATCCTATCCTCAGGTAGCTTTACCTTATTCATTAAGCTGTGACTGAATGATTTTTGTATTTAAAGATTAAGGTGGGTGCACTTCGCCAATGGTACTGCATCTTCTTTGTTGGCAGACCTACCTGGTGGCTGCATATATGTGTGTGTGTCTGCTAACCTGACTATCTGGTGGCAAGTCTGTTTTTTTACCGTGACATCAGATTTATGGCATAACTTGGGGCATGTGGGATGCATATTAAAAGATCGTCCAATGTGTTCTCCAGGATGTCCGTGTGCGGTGTGTATCTACTGTGGTAAGTGCCGTTGTTAGCACAGTGATAGTCATGCGCCACAATATGCAAATAAAGACAGGTTATGCAGGATATATTCTGGTATTATCAGTTATTTTGACACGTTTACACACAAATCTCACCTCACTTAACAACTCTATGTTGGGCAAACTGCAGTCTACACCCTGCTTATCGTGCAGTGAGAAACAAGCCTACATTCACACACGTTTGTAATAAAAAGTCCGGCTCAGTTATACAGCTCATCCCGGTTCCACTCTAATACGTGCCCTGCAGTTTTGGGCCATCTTGACAACCACATTAAATGGCCTCTGAAAGCACAATCCTTTCGTTAAGAACCTGTCCTGGAGCACAGTAAGGTATATTTCATGTTTATGTACATGTTTCTCTCTAGGAATCAAATAAGCATTCAAGAGCTCAAGCCTTAAACAATGAAACGTGACTGGCATCTTTCTAAAATCAAGGTATCCCCTTGAAATAACTGCTCGTTTAAGAACAGTGTCTGTGGTGTAAACATGTTTTTGTTTGAAAACTTAACAATATATGTTTATGATAAAGAATGTCCAGATTACTTACCAGTAATCCTCATTACTCTTAGTCCCACTCGTCCTGGACCCAGTCATTACACAAGAGGTATATTCCCTGACAGGAAACAGAACAGCAAACGCTTGTTAGCTCTACCCACCCTCCTGAAAGGGGTTATAACACAATAACCAGCGCAAAGCACTTCCCGACATACCAAGCACAACAAAGGCCTGACACAGGGAGGGAGGGTAGGAAACCTGACTAGGTAGAGGACGAGTACGACTAAGAGTAATGGGGATTGCCTGTAAGTAATCTGGACATTACCTCTACGTCCCTCGTCCTCGACCCAGTCATTACACATGAGGCATACCAAAGCAACCCCCACAATAGAAGACCCTTGGAACACAGGCAGAAACAAACCAGACAGCACACAGAAGAGAAGCACAACTCCATGAATTTATTAATCGCATTAAGAATCAACGAGGGGCTCCAAGCATGTAAAACACACAGCCAAAAATCTAACAGTCACTCAAAGAGCAATTCGACCTGTAGGGATTAATAAAGGTGCAGAGGCGGACACGCTCGGACTCTCCACCCGGCCACCCCCTTCACCCGATGCTGCTATCCAACGACCCATCAGCTGGGAGACGCTCTAGATCATCTGACCGTCGGGCCCACGGGGGCGCTTCGCCCCGACCAACCTTGCAGGTTCTCCCGGACACAGACCTCTCATGCAGCCCCATGCTTCTGAAAGATCCTGCTTGAACTCAATTCTGCCTGCTGGGCTTGGCTCCGCAGCCGGAGGGTATACCTGGTTCTGCCACATTTCTTTCTTATCTGATGGTCTTGTTTAAGAGCATTCTGCAATGAGGAGGGGTCCTCCACGCTTTCCCATTCCCAAGTGTTCTAGTTTAGTTGTTTGCACTCTGGTTGTTGTTAGAGCGACAGATGTTTCTGTTCCTGAAGTGTAGGGTGGGGGGCAGGGGTGGGCCGTTGTCCCGAGTTTTTTTCTCTGTTCTGTGTTTCTTTACGTTTCTTGGTTCGACCACACCAGCAATCATGAAGCACCCCGATGTACACCCGACAAGACACACAAACCGGATCTCCCCCCTCGGACTTGTAATCCCATTGTCAACCCAAACACCATGTTCGACACCCCATTAATAAACACCCCTCTGAGTATCATGTCCTGGTACATTAATGGCCTCCTGGACCGCTTTAATCGCATGGCGGTTCTCAGGTATGCGCAGCGCTCAGGGGCAGACATCTTACTCTTACAAGAAACCCACCAGCTGGGTAATTACTGCCCCTTCCTAACGCGATACGGCTATGTCAGAGTGTGGCACTCAGGGTTCACCAGGGCTTCCCGTGGGTTGGCTATCCTGGTGAGACGCTCCCTTCCTTTGGTGACTGTTCAAACGACTCTTGACGCCCAGGACACCTTCGTGGCCATCAGTGGCACAATAAATGGCAACCCGATTAACCAGGTGTCCCTTTATTCTCCCCCCTCGATGCTGTCAGCGACTTTAGCTAAAACTGTTGATCTCCTAGCATCGCTGCTCCCCGGTCCCACATTCCTTGGGGGCGACTTTAATGCGGTCTCGTCCCCGGACCTCGACACGACAGGCCCACCACCCTCAGGTAGAATTGCACAAGCCAGGCAGCTGCTGTCTTGCTCAGCCTCACTGGGTTTGTGCGACGCCTGGTGACTGTGGCACCCCCACTCTAAACAATTTACACACACCTCAGCGGCACACCACACACAGGCCCGCATTGATGCAGTTTTTGTTCCCTCGATGATTGTCTCCTGATTCAGGATGTCTTGCTTCTTCCGAGAGGTATCTCTGACCACTCGCCAGTGTTACTCCGTGCGGGTCTCCCCCCCCCCCCCCCCCCTCCCCTCTGCCCGACAAACATGGCAGTTAAATGCCTGGCTTCTTCAGGACAAGGTTTTTAGGAAAGTGGTGAGGGAGGAGCTCAAACAATACTTTCTCTCCAATGAGGGCTCTGTGTCCTCCCCTGGCACCCTGTGGGAGGCTGGCAAGGCCACGATTAGGGGGGTTGCCAAGGGCCAACTCAACTCCAGCGACAAATCCAACTGGAGCAGATTACCTCGCAAGAGGGCCTGGCCCTGTGCCTCGAACGGGCA
The DNA here is from genome assembly GCF_964261635.1 of Lissotriton helveticus. Taxonomy (NCBI): domain Eukaryota; kingdom Metazoa; phylum Chordata; class Amphibia; order Caudata; family Salamandridae; genus Lissotriton; species Lissotriton helveticus. The sequence continues at coordinate 676,464,559 of NC_136073.1, read as the reverse complement.
GCGGCCGGGTCCTCAGACATTTCGACGCAAGACTTCTGGCCCAGCTCAGATCGGAGATCAAGCAGCTATCGTTTGACGCAGCTAAACCCCTTTGGCGTTCCTCCGTGGCCAGAGTATACGGCTTGGGTGACAAGAATGGTGCACTTCTTCACCGCCTAGCTACATACCCGAGGGCGAACCGGATAATCCCTGAAATATCGGCACCAGATGGGTCACGGTGCCGCGCTCCAATGGAAATTGCGCAGGCCTTTGCCGCCTACTACCATAGGTTGTACGAGGCCTGTGCCCCATTCCTGTCTCTCACGGACCTGATGTACATGGAGGGGGGCTGCCTTCCGCGTGTAGATGCCGCCGTTCAGGCCGATCTGGACCGTCCCATTTCCCGTGAGGAAATTGGAGACGCAATCGCCCTAGTTTCATCTGGCAAGACGGCCGGGCCTATACGGCCTTCCTCAGGAATACTATGCCCACTACCGGAACGTTCTCATCACCCATCTGGATGCACTGTATTGCGAAGCTGTGGAGATGGGCTCCTTTCCTCAGGAAACTGACATAGCCACCATTGTGGTCCTTCCGAAATCTCAGCCACCAATACCAGTGTGCAGGTTATCCCCCCCCATCTCCCTCATCAACACAGAGGTCAAGCTGTTTGCCACCCTCCTTGCCCAGCGACTCAAGCCCCATCTGTCTACGTTGGTCCACCTCGACCAATGTGGGTTTATGCCCTCCCGTGGCACCCAACACTGTCTTCGCAGACTGCACTCTGCCATGGCCCATCGCCATCTCCTCCCTTCTTACCTTGCGCTTTTCCTGGTGGACTTTGAGAAGGCCTTCGAATCGGTGGACTGGGGCTTCCTCCATGATGGAACTTGGTCCCCGCTTATGGGCCAAGGTCAAAGTCCTGTACGCCCTCCCGAGGGCTCGCGTTCTGGTCAATGGGGTCCTATCGGAGCCATTCCCGGTCTGCAGGGGAACGAGGCAGGGTTGTCCCCTTTTCCTCCTGCTCTTTGCTTTTGTGATGGAGCCCTTGGCGTCCTTGATGCGGTCTTGCGACCGGATGCGGGGATGGGAGTGGCCCAGCGCTGAACCGGATAAAATCGCCCTCTATGCGGACGATGTCCTCATTTATTTGGCATATCCAGCCCGGTCTGGCCCCCATTGTCTTCGTATCTTGCAGTTCTTCGAGCGGGCCTCAGGCCTACATTTGAATCCTAAGAAATCAGTCCTGGTTCCTCTTCACCTCTCTCGGGAATGCTTTGACTGGCAGTCCGAAATACCCCTACGCCGTCAATCATTCATATATCTGGGGATCTGGGTGACCCGGGTGACCCTACTGTCCGAGCTTAACTGGGCCCTCAATGTCACTCCACTGGTGAAGCGAGCCAAGGCGGATCCCCAGCGGTGGCAGTCGTTGCCCCTCAACCCCATGGGGAGGGTGGCCCTTTTTAAATGGTGCTCCCCCGCTTCCTTTATATGCTTCAGAACACCCCCATGTGCTTTCCAAGGGCCTGGTTCCGTGAACGCAACGGTTTCACTAGAAAGTTCCTATGGGGGAAGGGTAGGTCCAGATTAGCACTCAATACCTGCAGGATCACTTTGTTCGACGGTGGTTTGGGGATGACTCACCTTTATCTATACTACTTGTCCACGTGACTCCTCTCCATTCATGACTGGTTCAATGGGGGGTGGTCCGATCCAGCCTACAGGCTGGAGCTTGGGAAGCTTGGCCTTGACAGGGTAAATCCTTTCTCTATGGGACCCCAATTCCGTCCCGTCTTCCGGAGGTGACGCGCTCTGTCTTACTGGCCTGGCGGGCTGCACTGCGACACACCCATTGGACAACCACGCTGACCCATTGTACACCCCTGTGGCGTGGGACCTGGCTCAGGGAGGTGACTGGGCTTCGAGGCTTGGGATCATATAGGCATCACACAGATCAGGGACGTTTGGGTGGGGGATCACATGCGCTCCTTTGATGATCTCCGAGCCAGGTACTCGCCGCACCACTCTCAGTTCTTTCGCTAAATCCAGCTGTGGCATGCCCTCCATTCACACCTAGCAACAGGCACGCGGCTGCCAGATCATAGCCTGCCTGAAGCACAGAATATGTTTGGGGATCTGGGAAAGGGTGGCATTTCCCGCACACTGATTAACAACACCCGACTTCCTTGGACCGACTGCAGAAGCAATGGGAGGACTGGGTGGGCCCCCTGGACGAAGAGGACTGGCGGGATGCCCTTAAGACAGTCACTGCCCCTGCTGGGCTGCGCTTAGTGCAGCTCTACTACCTACAAGCTGCATACCTCACCCCTGTACGCCTTCATCGCGCTGGGCTTAGTCCGTCCTCTGCCTGTACCAGATGTGGCCATGACCCCGCTGACTTCCTCCACATGGTTTGGGCCTGTCCACTTCTGGCAGGATTCTGGATGGGCATTGAGGAAGAGCTATCTGAGGTCCTGGGGTGGGGGGGTCCCACACGACCCCAAGCACACAATTTTAGGCATCACTGATGGGCTAGACGGATCGCGCACTGAAAAATGTTCTTTACCACAGCGATGGTTGTAGCCAAAAGATACATTGCAACCTCCTGGAAGTGTCCCGATCCCCCAACTGTGGTACGTTGGAGAAGTGGGGTGGACTTGTGCTCAACACAGGAGATAGTTATGTATGCGGCACATGGCTCCCCCAAGAAATATCACAGAATTTGGGGGGAGTGGTCTAATCAGAGGGGGTTTACTTGTTTCCAGCATATCTTTGCTTTATTAATGCCTGTACACTGGGTGGCGGGATTCGGGGTCGGTACTTGTCAATTATCGAAAGTTGGTGCAATTCGGCTGGTGCTTTCTTTCTGTAAAATGAATAAAAATGTGTTTATCAAAAAAGGCTTAATAAAGGTCGACTCAGAAGCCCAAGTCCCTGCACGACGGATTACATCCAAAGACACCCCAAGAAACGCAGCCCAGGAAGCATAGACCCCCCTGTGGACCCTGCACACCCAAAGGACACAGTAAAAGAGATCCCTGATAAGCCAAGGGAATCATGGACTTGATCCAGCGACTCAGGGCCAGCCGAGAGGCAGCCTTCCCATGGCCAGCCAGCCCAAAAGTCCCAAACAGACTGTCAGACTAGCAAAAAGCAGCAGACCTGTCCACATACAGAGACAAAGCACGCTTCACATTAACAGTGTGCAGCAAGAGATCCTCAGGAGAAGGAAGGGTAGAAAGAAGGCAACACCAACTCCTGAGATGTATGAAAAGCAGAACAAACGTTCGGAAGAAAACTAGGATCCAAATGCAAAATAACAGCATCCTCCAAAAACCTGAAAGGGGGCGGGAGAACAACGCAAAGCAGAAAGTTCCCCAACCTTCAAGCAGAAGTGATGACCACCAGAAAAGCCACTTTAAAATAAAAGTACTTGACATCAGCAGGCAACAAAGGCTCAAATGGAGAGACTGAATAGCATGAATGACCGGAGAAAGATCCCAGGCAGGCACGGAAGGACGGACAATAGGGGAGGATAGAGAAAAGCACCGGAACAACCCGTCCGAAGAACAAAAAGAAGCCGGATCCCGAAGAGCCCAGTCAGTCGCCTACTAGCCCTTCAGGGTAGACAGTGCAAAACCCTTATGGAACAAGAACAAAAAAACCTGCAGAAATTCAGAAACAGAACAAGAATTAGAGGACAGACCAACAATAGAACACCAGGAGGCGAAAGAAGACCAATGCTTAGAAAAGTAAGACAAAGCGGACCTCCTACGAGAGCCCTTCATCACAGAAATAATGTGGTCAGGCTAACCCCGCCCACCTAGCAACTGCCGTTCAAGCTCCAGATCACTTAGGTGAGAGGACCAGCAAGTGAGGAGTGGAAGACCTCAGAGGAGACGGACACCACAGCAAGATCCAAGGAGGACCCACCACCAGGCTCAACAACAATGGGAACCAAGACCTCCGGTGCCAGTAAAGCAACACAAACACCACCTGATCTCCCACCCTCTGGACTTTCAACAGGAATGCAGGGATGAGGGGAAAGAGAGGAAAGGCAGACAGCAACCAAGGAGGCCAAGTGAGGGACAAGGCTTCCACACCTTACGCCCATAGCTCCGTAATCTGGGAACAAAAGATGGGCAGAAGAGCATCGGTCCTGGAAGCAAACAAGTCCATCTTGGGAGTCCCGAACCTCCGTCAAATCAAGTGTAACACCCTGGGAGGCATACAACGTCAGAAAGGAGGGAAACCAGCACCTCAGGGCATCTGCCACTACTTAGTTTGAGCCCTGGATGTGCTGAGCCAAAATGGCCTTGAGATGAAGCTCCACCCAGCCCGCAATGGCACAGGCCACAAGATTCAAGGACTGACTGAGTACTGCCTTGATTCACGTAAGCCACAGTCACTGTGTTATCAGACCTCACCAGAACATTGCAACCCAACCGAGGACCCTGGAAGTACAGACAGGCCCATTCCACAGCGGATGGTTCCTTCCAGTTGGAAGACCGGTGGTACTCCAATACCAGCCAATGAGCCTGCACTGACTCAGAGTCGCACCCCAACGCGCTGGCATCCGTCGTCAGAACCACTGGCGGCGAAGGATGCAACCACATGCCGTGGTTGAGATTGGAAGAGTCCATCCACCACTGCAGGCTGCACATCACATCCAGAGACACAGGAACTTCCAGGGACAAATCCTGAACAAGGAAGCAAATAAAGCGGTGAAGATGCCACAGCAAGGGGCAAAGTTGCAACCTGGCCCAGGCCACCATATGCGCCTGATCCTCCATCCATTGAAGCAGGGAAGTCGAAGTCCGATACAAAAGAGCCCCCAATAATGACTGCAGATGTAGGATACTGAAGTGAGGCAGGTACACCTTGTCCAGAACAGAGACTAAGTCCGCCCCTATAAAGGACCGCCTTGTGGCAGGATGAAGATGGCATTTTGGAAAATTCAGGAGAAAGCTGTGGCTCTCTAGCGTACAAATGGTCAAATCCAGATGTTTAGACATCACCAGGGAAGAAAGGGCCTTCAGAAGCCAGTCATCGAGGTAGGGAAACACAGACATCCCCAGGTTGTGAAGATGAGCCTCAAGGGGAGCTACTACCTAGGTAAAGACACTGGGTGAGGAACGCAGGCTGAAATGGAGGACACAAAACTGCCAATGACGACCCCTCAGGTAAAACCTTAGGAACTTCTGTAACGCTAAAGCCACAAGGACATGCAGATACGCATCCAGAAGATCCAAGGTAGACAACCCCCATCCAGCCTGAATCAACAGGATCAGGCGCTGCAGGGTCTCCATCTTGAAGGGTATCTCCTGGGCAAACCCGTTCAGAGACCGGAGTTTGAGCACAACCCGGAAGCCTCCCGTGACCTCTGGCACCAGAAAGGTGATCTAATAATTGCCCTGATCCCACTCTGAACTAGGAACAGGGGTAATCGCCTTTTTCTGAAACAACTGTACCCCATCCAACAGGGCCCACCTCCTTCAGAATCGGAGCTGACACCCTGCCAGATTCAAGGAACTCAATCCAGTAACCATGGTCAAGGACATTCAGTACCCACTGGTCCCTCGCCGTGAGAACTCCAGCAGGACCTCCCTGGAAGGCGGCATAGTCAGGAAAGCGGATTCCCAGGTCCCACATCGGGAGGAGGCTTCCTCTGAAACCTCCCCCAGAAACCTTTCCCGGACCCTTCTGGTTCCTGAAGTAATTCCGCTGCTGACAAGAAGGCAGACGAAAGGACTTAGCTGAGGAAAAAAATGCCTCTTTTGCAGCGTAGGTCGAAAAGAAAAGCAATGCTTCTGTTCCTTAAACACTCAGTGCAACGTTTCCTCAAGGTCTCTAACAAACAGACGAGAACCAGTAAACGGCAATCTCAAAGCCAGGGACCATTGAGCAGCATACTTGTTCAAACCTTTCAGCAGCAAATTACATCTGGCAGCAATGAAAGCACCACAGGTTAGAGCAGACGCACGAACAGAGTCAAACGCAGTGTCAGAGAGAAACTCAGCTCGAAGTTCCATGGACTCCAGCAACTCAGGACAATGCCCACCGTCCTGCATAGTAGAGATCAAAGATTTGAATACGGACAACAACGATTTAGCCACATGTGCACCATACACGCCAGAACAGATGGCGAGATGGGAACTCGCATAAGCCTTCTTCAAAGATAAGTCAATCTTTTTATCTGCACCTTCCTTCAAGACATTATCTTCAGCCATCGACGGATGCCCCACCAGACTGGCTCCAATAAAGTCAACATGAACCAAACGAAGAATAGTATCCTCTATGTCTCTCAAAGGGTATAGCTTAGACATGAAGCGAGGCATCATTATGCGATTGAGATCCTTTCACTCCTTCAAAAGAACGACCATCACAAAAGGATGAATGGGCAAGGCCTTAGTAGACGTCTTCCGAAACTGGGGCAGAACCATGACCCTGGATGTGTAGGCTACCAGCTCATCAGAGAAACACATGTTGTCACTCACATGGGAAACAATGTCCGGCAAAATATCCTTGGAGATATATTTCCCCTTAAGGTCCACAGAACCCAAGGAAGAACCATCATATAGTGCTTTATGAACCCAGCAGCTTAAATGTAGCTCTCTTTCATGCAGATAACCAGTGAAGTGAATTTAAACAAAGGGTGGCTGAACTGTTTCAGGCACTATTACAAATGAGTCTGTCTGCTGCATTTTGAATGGACTGTAAATGAGCAAACAAATATCACCCATTTCCAGGTAAAGAGCACTGCCGTAATCCAGCCAGCTCATAATCAATGCCTAGACGGCTGTTCTTCACCATTCCACCAGAATCCAATGGAAGACCTTACGCAATAAACTGAGCAGACAAAAGCATTTGCCACATGTGGCATTTACCTGACCCTGCATGCAGACCAAGTCGTCTTTTAGGAATCTAATGTTCTTAGCTAATCTCTTTGGTTCTAGTGTAGGACCTAGGGATGTCGGCCACCACGACTCGTGTCAAATGTCACAAGTAAAATCACTGTCTGCTCCACAGTGAGTTTCAAACAATGCGATTGCATCCAGGTAGCTTCTTCCAATAGGCATCCAGTAAGATTATCCCAGGTCTCCCCATGTCTCTCCTCTGTAGAAATGATACGCTGAGTATCGTCAGCACAGGAGCAGATCTAAAATCCCCAAGCTTTGATGATACCCGCCAAGGAGGAGACATTGAAATGTACTGATAAAGGGCTGAGAGAGGAACCCTGAGGAACCCCACAATTGGACATATGGAGGTTAGACCTAAAAGTAACCATCTGAACAGACTGAGATCTTTTATTCAGAAAAGATCCAAACCACTGCTGAGCTTTTGAATGCACACAAGTGTCATGTAATCTCTTTATTAACGGCTATGAGAGACCAACAGGATCAAAACCACAGCCTTCCCCTAATCAACCCCCGATCTAATAATGTTCAGCACTGCCAACAAAGTGGACTCCGTACTATTTCCGGCTCTAAAGCCCGTTTAATTCAAATCAAGTCGGTTATTACTTTCCCAAAAATAAGTAAGCTGGGCATTAACTAACCTTTCAAACACCTTCGACATGTATGGTAATAAAGAAATTGAGCGATAAGTAGACATAATGCAAACATCTATTCCCGCTTTCTTCAACAAAGCTAGAATCAGGGCTTACTTCCAACTAGCAGGAACAAACTAACAATCTGGTGTGGAAAATGACTAAAATTAGGTATACATAAGCGGCGTTCATTTATGTTTCCCACCGCCACTGTTGAAAGTAAAGTGAAAATCGTGAAACAGTGGCCACGCCATCTTGTCCCTTTTAGGCCCCATCATGCACGTAAGTGGCAGCCATTTTGTGTGTCATGGCCTCTCTGCCCATTGCCAATAGCCTGCGCGTCTCTCCCCCTCACTCCCCGGCCTCGCAAGCATTCCCCCGCGCCTCGACAGCCCCCGGTCTCTCCTGCTTGGGCCATAAACGCACCTCTAACGCGACCCTGTCTCCGAGCCACATCCCGTGCTGAACCCCCTCGCTCTTTCATCTCATTCAGAGAACAGGCCCATTTGATAACCTCTTCCTCCCTGCCCGATTGTCCGGCCTGATCCCAGGCCATCACCTAGCCCAACAGATGCAGTCTATTGCCCCCCTACAGTAGGAATTCACCCCATCAAAGGAGCGGGGATTAATCAACGCTTTCGCACCCCGAAGATCCGACTGATCACACACATCCCCGTTCCCAGCGGAATGTCCAGCTGCGCGATAACCACCACATGCTGAGATCGGGGTGGGAGCTCTACTGTAGATATGTGTGGGAACGGGCCTGGACCGGGGATTCCGAGGATGTCTTTTCTGTCCTTCAAAGAAACATTACGGATGCAGTGTATGTAATAAAGCCATAAACCTATGTATAAGAGGCCAGGCCTCAGAGATGTGGTTAGAGCACCTCGAGAAGATACCCTGTTGTCTGATTTGACGTGTTCTGCTCCGTCGGAATAAACTCCCGTTTCCTGCCTTCCTGTCTCCAGCGCCTGCCTCTTTGTTTGGTAATCTCGAATGGTATGAGAGGCGGCTAACGCCGGGCAAATACTGAAGGGTTCTTGGTCGAATTCGGCCCTTACCTTTCTACAATTGGCGTCCCAAACGTGGGGCCCATCAGCGACACGTGGATCCAGTGGGAGAGGTCCCAACGACAGAGTGAACGACTGCAACGATCGGGAAGTGCACCTGCCCGATAGACCCTCGTCTGGCAGCCGATCATCCGAACTTCACAGGTTCTGAGCAGACCTCTCTCGAGTGATCTACGGTCCTGACTGGGAACCATCAGGAGTGCCACAGCAATTACGGAGAATAGAGGACGATCAGGCGCTGGAAGCGGAAGACGAGAAACTGTCCATACGGTCCGGGTAAGGTCGTGCATCGCAGCTAATTGCGAATTGATTGTTTGATTGTTTGAAAATACTAGTATTACTCATTTGATTGTTTCTGAGAGATTCTCTATTTGCAAACAAGCACAGAGTCGCAATACTCTGTTTAGTCTTTGCAGATAGTGAAGGGTAGGTAACGCAGGCTTTTGCCCCCATTGTAATCCGTCGTGCCTGCTTCCCTCTCCATTTGATTGATTGTTATCCAAGCATTTACTGTTTTGGAATTGGTTCTCTTTAGATCATTCTCTATTTGCAAACAAGCACAGAGTCGCAATACTCTGTTTAGTCTTTGCAGATAGTGAAGGGTAGGTAACGCAGGCTTTTGCCCCCATTGTAATCCGTCGTGCCTAGTTTTATCCCTCATTTGATTGATTGTTTATCCGAACATTGATCGTTCGGAATTGGTTCTCTTTGGGTCATTCTCTATTCACAAATAAGCACAGGGTAGCAATATTCTGTTTAGTCTTTGCGGATAGTGAAGGATAGGTAGTGCAGACTTTTGTCCCCTTTGTAACCCGTCATGCCTATCTTCGCCCCGTTTGTTGGTAGTTGGTTCAGCCCGGACTGCTTATTAGAGGTGAACCATCCGGCTCCACTGGAGGACACCCCTAATGAAAAGGACATATATATAAAAATGCGGATTAGCCGCTGTATCGTGCTAGCAAACTATAACATAAAATCGTTAGGAAAAGCAAAAGGAATCAAGCAAAATCAGTAGGCCACTGATGGGATCTTTTTGACCCCGCCAAAATAGAAACATTAGGAACAACCCCTCATGAGAAATATGAAACTAGTGAGAAGAACCGAGCTCGACGCCATGATGGCTGCAAGACAGCTCGGATCCATCGCCCACCCCGCCCAAATAACGACAAACCCTATGCAAATATTATAAATATATACAACACTCCAGCAAAGTAACATGTTAAAACTTTTTATTAAACAACTATTTAAAACTTTTTATTAAAGAACTATTTAAAACTTTTTATTAAACAACTATTTACATGGCAGCCGGCTGCAACAACAAACCCAAATGCATTTGCCGTCTGCTTGACGCTGTTCCTGTTGGGCTACTTTGAGCTACTTTTTAGTAGGCTTTGGGCTATAAAAAAGTCTACAAAAGCCGTCAGCCGGCGAGGTAGCGTCGGTGGCGGCCCGTTGTGCGAATAGGCCGGAGGCTACCCAACGCGCCAAGACCCGTCCACGGATCATCCAGAGGTGATGTCCAGCAAGTTGTGTGCGGGGGATGCCTTACTGATGGCTCCCCCCTTTTTGTTGCCTGGTCCAGCCACCTTGTATACCTACGCCAGAAGATGGCGTGGGGCGCCCGCAGATGGCGTGGGGCGCCCGCGGAGAGGAGGCGCGGACGGCCCCCTCTCCCACGCCAACCCCCCCCCAGGTGGAGGTTCCTTTTCTGCACCAAGACTGCCATTAGCGTTCCACCCGCGGGCCCCCCGCGGCTGGCTGACCGGGAGGACCCGCTCCGGTGGCCGTGGTGAAGGGCGGCTGCTGGGGGGAGGGGCTCTCAAGATGGCAGCCGACACCCCGGATTTGGGCCTGGTCCACTAGGATGGCTCTGGGCTACCTTGGAACTCGGATGCTTGCCTGCTCGGGCATGAGCCCCACTCCTGAAGACGTCCTCTCAGCTTTAAAGATTCTACGAGAGTCGTTGGCCCTCGACTCCCGCGGGCTTCCGGTGGGGGCAACCGCCACTGTTGCTCGACTGTCCCCCATGGATGTGCCGCTGCCCCGGGCGACCGCCGCCTTGTCCACGTCTGGTGCCCTGGGAGAGACTGATTCAACGCATCTGTGGAGGGATGCGCCTGCTGTCCCGCTCTCCGGAGTGGCCACAACGTTGTCGCAAGATGGTGATGCTCTCATGCGGACACCAGCTTTTGTCCGAATGACTAAGAGACCCTGTAGACTGCCAACTCGATCAGTTCCGGTGGGACCTCAGCGTGACCCGGTAGGGAAGATTTTGCCTTCCTCGCCTTTAAGTCGCGGTTCATGCCGCCTGTCTCTTCTGCGGGCGTTAACGGAATTTTTTTGAACTGCCGAAAGGGACTCTGGTCCGGCCGCTAGTCATTGGAGGCATTTGAACTATACTCTGGACACGCCTGGCCTCGATCAAAGTGGCGCCAGTATGGGCGGGACTTGCAACTCCTTATGACGATTCTAGTTACTTAGCCCTGATGTTATGGGGGATGTATGCGGTCTTTGTGCACATGGCGGGTGGGGAAGTGTACTGACTGAGCATGCGGACAACCCTATTGATGTCGGGTTTATTTACTATTGATCATTGTATTACTAAAGCTCCGAAGTAATGTTACTCATGATACTCGCCCATGGTATGCGTATGAACGATTTTATTGTAACTGATCCTGCTATACTTTCAATTATAAAATCAACCTTCACTGATCCTGCAACCGTTTGTCACATTTAGTTTTTTCCAATTAAATGACTCGCTCATTACGTACTCCTATACTGCAGTGTAATCTCTCCTTACCTCATGCGTTTCCCGTCTGCCCCGTGGCCGGCCTGTATGGTTGGAGGCCCGTATTTGAATGCTGACATTTTTACAATCGAGGTTTCAAAAGAAATATATATATGGAACTAGCATCGTAACAGTCATTTAGATTGATAGGGTTGTTGTTTTTTTTAAAATACCATGCTCTGCGAGCAGGAACGACCCTATACCACTGTAAACCTTTTCTTTTCCTCGAATGAAAACATGAATCCGTCACCCCCCACCTTATACTGAATACCCCTAGCCTTTGACCCTCTCCTACACGCGGTCTGTACTACCGCCCTCGGACGATCTATGTAATGAACAGACTACCATTGGTTATCTTTGCCGTACTACCAGTTCCTCTGGGCTTCAATGCCGAGACATAAGGGACTGCATCCCAGAGAAACAAGTCAAATACGTGGTAGGTAAAAACATTTTCGTGTTTATACGCGCTGAGGTGCTTTGAACGCTGCACCCCCCCCCCCTCTTTTTCTTTTTGCAGGTTACATCGAAATTTCAGCTGAAGTATGGAGAAGACCTAAAAACCGCATCGTGTTCCACGCGAAGAAAATAGGCTAGCTCTGTGAGATGGTACATTATATGTAGGAGCTATCTCTGGGAGCATGAAAAATTGTATGGTATGAATGTGCGCATGGGCCCTGATTTGTACGGTATGAATGCGTATGTGTGGCGCACGTCTGGGTCAATAAAAGAATGCTTTTTGTGTGTGATTGAGGCGTTGATCGAACGGCTAATGGGATAGAAAAAATTAAGCCCGAACATGGTACCCGCATGTGAAAGACGAATAGAACTATAGCACTTACCTTACTTAGGAACGACTCTCTCTGGAGCTAGCGAATGGGAGAGTGGCCTACACCAGAAACTTGAAGGCTTATTTCAGTACAACGACCCCAACCCCAATCGATATCCCAAATGTACACCCAAAATAATGCGCACCAGTGAGTCAATTTATGTGCTGACTAAATAAGAAAAGTTAAGAGTACCCCGGGTTGGGGTTCATCCAAAATCCCCCTCAGCCCAGATATTAGGGATATTGTTATTTTTTAGATTTACCCCTTCTTCTTCCACCCTCATAGAAAAGTCGGAATTGTATTACCGCACGTCCGACTGACACCCCTCCTTTACCTCAGCTTGGATCATCATTTGCTAGATGTTGGAAGACCCCACCGTGAGTATAAGCACGACTGGACTAGTGTCCGACCAATTAAAAAGGAGTAAGTATTTTTGAAGCGAGGTTACCAACAGAAATTGTCTACCATTAGGAAGGAGAACAAAAAGCTCGACCCCCAGAATAAATTAAAGGGAATACTGAGAATACGCAACATGCATGACAAAGTCCTTTTGCCCAAAATAGCTCTGTGTCCTGTCTTAGGTTTCCGTACTTGATGTATGTACTGTCGCACCCTATCTGGTATTCGTGTGTACGTAAACTATGTATTTATGTTTTCCCTCAGCTTATGTTTTATACGTGAAACCGACCTGTACTGTTCTATATGTGTGTGCACTGAATAACCTATTATTATACACGTTTCTCTCTCTCTCTCTTTTTATGTTGTACGTGTACTAATAGCCTATTTGGTGCACACGACGCTCTCTCCCTCTGAGGGCTCCCTTGCTCCCTTTTGAATAAATGACGACACTGTACCTCGCCGGTACAGGTATAATTGGCTTTGGACACGACAGTGTTTGAACAAATTGACAGAAACAAAACGATCGTATTTTGCCATATTACTACCTCTCCTTTCTGTAAAATGATGGAACTTAATTGGCTGAGAAAGAAAGGACAGGTAAGACGACTAATGTCCCCTAATCTGACCCTTAAAAGGGAACTATATGTCAGTGGCTTTTGTTTTAGTGCTTTAGTAACACCACCCTCATCATTTGGATTACCACCGCCCATTGCACAAAAGTAGAATGTCCGAAACGTCCCTGTTTTCCCAGAATGGTCCCAGTTCTGTAACCAGCCGTCCCAGAAAATCTTAGAGATTGTAGCTGATGACCTTGTGTTTAAAGATAAATCGTCCAAACCTGATAAAAGTTAGCAGTTGCTGTCGGAAAAGAAAGAAAAAAAAATGCTTAACGTATGCCCTGCCCTGGAAAAGGTAGCTGTAAGCCCATGATAATAAGCACTTCACACTTTTTATGAATTAGCAGACTTTGAAGAAAAATATAGCTCAACAGGATTTGTTTTAGAAAAACACAAGTCTTTACTGGAGAAGCCGGTTTTAATTCGATGAACCATGTAATTGTTGGATATCAGACTTCTTGCCACGCTCGCAAATATAACAGGAATAAACACCAGACAGACATGATGTTTGAAAATAGAAAGATACTTGCAGAACTGCACCACAGCAATGATGCATGAGTTAACAGCATACACCGATGTAAGGATTACTAAGCCTCCACCCTATCGTGACCAATAAACGTTTCCCCAACTACTTGGGGTTGGGAGAGAAATTAAAGTGTGTAAACATCTTCCCCTGCCAGTTCTCTAAAAACTTGTTTTTTTGTACTCATTTAAAGATAACGTGCGGTCGGCGGAGGAGAGGGGCCGGATGTGACGCACAGCCTGGCTGCAGATCGGGGAATATCTATGACCTCGACCAAGGTGGAGCCACAGAGCAAAGAGTTGCGGGACAAGGCACCATTCTCAACGTGGGAAGTAAAGGAAAGAAGGGCTGTCCAGAAGCCCCCTGCATGTTGATGAGCTCGTGCCGAAAGTCCCAGCCCATTGTGCCCGATTGATGGGCCCACTTGCTTGAAATTTCTGCCCCCCTTGGTCCGTTTCAGATCTGATCCCACTCCGCCCTCTTTTCCCACGGCCTCCCAAAGCACGCCCCCATCACCCCTTTTTCCATATGGAGTTTTTTTAACTTTGACTTAAAGAAGAAACACTGCACAAAAGATAGAATAGGGTTTGCCCCGGAAAGAAGAACGGGATACGGGTACCCCGACTAAAGTACCTATGGTAGATTAGTTAGGTAACAGGACAAACAGGACTGTGGTCCGAGAGCAAAGAGTGGCCACACCCTGCAACACGAAATCTGAATCCGAGCTGGACGCATAGCTCCACCGCCGGTGCTCAACAGTGCCAACGAAAGAAAAAAAACAATGAGAGCCTACCAGTGATGGCTCGCTGTAATTAAAACACTGGAAAGACGAACCTTTTTTTGAACATTACCACCCCTTGACTGTCACTTGTATTAATTTGAATTCCTCTCCCAACCACTTTGTATTGATTAATCACCCAATTGAGCTTTCGAAACCTTACATCGGTCACTTTCAACTGTACATGGATAACTAAGAAGGCGTTAACTCTGTATCTTGATGATTGTAGAACACCAGTTATGCACTTGAACATACTGTCTAGTTTTGACCCCCATGGAGTCCAGACCTCAAGTGATAATAGCCCTTATCCGGCCAGAACGTTTTTTTTGTATGACATCATGTTTGTATTCGAACGAATCTCCTACATCGTCTAATGTAATGTCCCCGCCTCCAAGGTCTAACGTATGATGCAGCTAATGTAATTTTGTATGCACTGTCTCCCCGCCCGTCACATTGACTACATATGGTTATGTACGATTCTGTCTGCATTGATAACAAAATTGTTTCCATCTGCCTGTAATGCATATGGGCTACCAAAGCGAATTGTATAACTAATGTCAGCTTGTACATCCTCACCTGTGACATGAACAGGAATGAACTAACTTATAATAAAAACTGGGGACTGTGGAAAATGACTAAAATTAGGTATACATAAGCGGCGTTCATTTATGTTTCCCACCGCCACTGTTGAAAGTAAAGTGAAAATCGTGAAACAGTGGCCACGCCATCTTGCCCCTTTTAGGCCCCATCATGCACGTAAGTGGCAGCCATTTTGTGTGTCATGGCCTCTCTGCCCATTGCCAATAGCCTGCGCGTCTCTCCCCCTCACTCTCCGGCCTCGCAAGCATTCCCCGTGCCCCGACAGCCCCCGGTCTCTCCTGCTTGGGCCATAAACGCACCTCTAACGCGACCCTGTCTCCGAGCCACATCCCGTGCTGAACCCCCTCGCTCTTTCATCTCATTCAGAGAACAGGCCCATTTGATAACCTCTTCCTCCCTGCCCGATTGTCCGGCCTGATCCCAGGCCATCACCTAGCCCAACAGATGCAGTTTATTGCCCCCCTACAGTAGGAATTCACCCCTTCAAAGGAGCGGGGATTAATCAACGCTTTCGCACCCCGAAGATCCGACTGATCACACACATCCCCGTTCCCAGCGGAATGTCCAGCTGCGCGATAACCACCACATGCTGAGATCGGGGTGGGAGCTCTACTGTAGATATGTGTGGGAACGGGCCTGGACCGGGGATTCCGAGGATGTCTTTTCTGTCCTTCAAAGAAACATTACGGATGCAGTGTATGTAATAAAGCCATAAACCTATGTATAAGAGGCCAGGCCTCAGAGATGCGGTTAGAGCACCTCGAGAAGATACCCTGTTGTCTGATTTGACGTGTTCTGCTCCGTCGGGATAAACTCCTGTTTCCTGCCTTCCTGTCTCCAGCGCCTGCCTCTTTGCTTGGTAATCTCGAATGGTATGAGAGGCGGCTAACGCCGGGCAAATACTGAAGGGTTCTTGGTCGAATTCGGCCCTTACCTTTCTACACTGGGTCAGGAAAGGAATTTGGGCATTATCACAATCTTGGGGGACAAGGTACTCCATCACAAACGTGATGGATATCCTGTCCGCCATATTACAAGTTCCATATCATATAACGGAATAGTAATACAGCAGATAGAATAATTGTCACATTTGTGACCGAATACTCTATCCGCCAAGGTTGTAATCAGGCCCTTAACAGAGGCCAGATGTGAAAAGATGACAAGGATATAACAGAGCTCAAGATTTCACCTCTAACTTGGCCTTTTCAACTTGTTCTGAATTAAAAGTCACAAAATTGTCTAAATAAGCCATAGCTCTTTCATGAGGGCCAACATGCTCAAAAGAGATCTAAAAGAGGTTGGGCCTCAAAAGTTGAGTAGATCTTTTCAATTTTATCATTAAAAAACAGCCATCTCTTTACATTGCCCAGCCGAAGCGTTGACTGATTTAGACTTCCGGGGTGGGATACTTCCATTACAATTTTAAACACTTCTTTTCCTCCAATCTCTTTACAAAGTATTAATTTTTTTGCTTTCCTGAGAAATTTATGAGACGCTTTTAGCACGGATCTTTAACCAAACGATCTTCAACACACTTCGAATTACGCCATATGAGCTCTAGTGCTTTGCATATCCTCTCTTCAAGCTCAATTTTATTAGAATACCAATTCTCCGAAGGGGATGGTCTGGATGAGTTGCCTAACTTCCTAGAGGCACATCCTTTGAATGCTCTTATCATAGCAGGGTTAGAATCCTCTAGATAGGTTTAAAGAGGCACACAATTTCCCAACTCTGGGTGGCGGGGGTAGAAATGACTTATAAAAGACTCAGGATTAACTTTCTTCCAGGCTCTCCTCAGGGCTGGAGTGGGACCAGGTGTTGTTGGCCTACCTTCTGGCAACATAAACGGAAAATTAATTCAGAAATAATAAGACCAATGTATCGGGTCAATATCATAAATCCTAATTTTATCAATATTGGAGAATAACAGATCTCGGGTATGCCTTGCAGTACGAGTCGGGCCTTTTATTCATTGCTTTAATTGAAGAATATGCATCGCATTCTCCAACATTCTGCATAGAGAGTGGACGCCACAATTACTCCTAGCGCTTGTTCCTGGCGCTTACTTGGGATTTTGCTGCCTGTTGCTGCCTGAAGCTCGCCGCACCCGCTCCGCGGGTGCCGCTTCGCCTTCCTTGGCTGGGGGCTGGACTTCGAGTGCTGCACCTGCCACTGTTGTGGAGAAGGGCTTGGGTGTGAGGCACAGCGGGGCTGCGAGCGTGTGCAGGGACTCCATTGCCCAGGAGTCCCTGCGTGACCCTGCCAGACCTTCCGGTCTGCTCTCCCCGTGGCCCGCCCACTGCCCATAACGGTCTCTACATCTAGGAACGGGACTCCCGCAGCGCGGGACGCAGCTCGGGGCGAAGACCGGGCTAAGAGCGGGCCGTTTGAGGCCGTTCGAGGTCTGAGAGGTCTGGTCTGGGCCCCTTCTCTTATGCCGTAGCCTTGCCTTCTCCCTAACTGATATCGGCCATTAACTCCATCTAGGCTGGTAGTGTATTTCTATAACTATGTGTACTCGTGTTACTCGCAATAGGGCTGCCAAGGGGGGGTTGGTTCACAATGGTCCTATGGATGATTTCATCACACGCACAAATATCGCCATAGACCAGGAGATTACCAAACTCCAAACAAGAGTGTCCCTTGACCTGGCGGCTGCTAGGAAACTGTCGCTAGAGTTTGCTAACACCAAGAAATCTTCTCTAGGGCACATAGCATCAGCCATCACTCCGAAGCGTTCGCACAATCAACAGTGTGTAACAACGATGGCCGATGTTCACGACACTCCAGTTTTGCCTATCCCTTCGCCACCCCTGTGTCCACTACCTTTGCCTGAAAGCTTGTCCAACCCTGTGGTTAGCCCTCATCATCTTCTTACCCCCACTTCTCATTCCCCAGATATTTCTGATACGTCCACTTGTTACGGTGGACTCAACAGTATTCAGGACAATCCACACAAAAGAAAACGCACTCCTAGATCGACTTCCTCATATAAGAAGGCTAAAACCATGGGGGCACACTCACCTAACGCTGTTAACATCTTAGCTGTCGGTAGTTTGGGAAGGCTCCACACTTTACCACAGGCTCCTTGGTGCACTGATAATGATGGGGTAGCTCCTGCTGCCATCAAAAGCAATACATCTACTGAGAAAGCAGACCTCTACCTAAACGACCAGGAGGGGAGGGAAGGGGAATTCATAGGAGTAGTTTGGGAAACCCTAAAGAGCCTCTTATCTCCCCTGGATTTAAGACTCTCTCGAATCGAGAACCATCTCTTAGAGATGGAGAAAAGCATTATAGCCTTGGCTACACACCAAGGTTTGATAGAGAATAACACTGCTCCTCAGGCTTTAATCCCTTCCCCTACAGCCCCGCATGGCCTAACTTCCCACCCTATTGCGCCTTGTCCCACTCAGCCTATCCCTAAACCACGTACCAAGAGAGTCGTCACTACAAATTCTGCACCCCCTCCCGGGTATATCATCCCAAATGCTTCCACCTCAAAAACATACACCCGTACTAATATGGCTGTTCCTAGGAGGCAGAATCCTAATAGTTCCACCCTCCGCCCTATTCAGGTCTCCCAGAATAAAACTTCCCTCCGTCCTACTGGGGGCCCTCACACCAAGAGTAATTTCCGAGGGGGGTACATTGATCTCCCTCCAGAAGCCAATGATTACGTGGTGGTTCTGACTGGCGTGCCGGAGGCAGCGAATGGCCACCACGAATATCACCGGTCTTTACAGAATAAGGTCATGCACTGGCTTAATACGTACAGACCGATCCCTAATGGCAGGACGAGCAGAGTTAAAATGGTACGTAGAGTACCGTGGGTGGGTTCCACAAGGAAATCCATTCCCGGCGATTGTATAGTCGTGACGTTTGAAGACCCTTACACGGCTCGCCATATTTGTTCCTGGGCTGTTGAGGATGGGGGTTCATCTATTGCCCCGAGGCCATTGTCTTTCTTCTATCCACCTCGAGATGCATACTCACACGGGGGCAATTGGTCCATGGTTCCCTATCAGCCCAGTTGGGGGTATTACTCCAAAGAGCATAATCCAACCAGAGGTTGGCTCGGGATAACAACCTCAAATAGGTACGACTGTCTCGAGGATGTTGACTGACTACCTATGCCTCCTGACCTGGCACCACCGACTCAGCCTCATGCACCTTTGGTGGAAGTTGGTTTTTGTCCCCTGTCGACTACTCTTGTTGGGACTAGCCCTGTTCCTCCTATCCAATGCAGGACTCAGGCTTTGCCTGTACAGGGCTCGCTGCATTCTCTTAACACCAATTGTACCATCAGTGCCATTGCAATTGCGAGTGAGATAGTCTTTGCTTCGTCGTCCCCCACAATTCCTCTTCAGTCTTCCCAGCCTCTTGGGTCCAACACTGACTCCCCTGCCCTTGCCTCCTCGATCCGCATTAGATCCATAGATAATCCCCAGCTCAAGATCTTAAGTTGGAATGTGGCAGGGCTTGCTCGAAATTTCGATAAACCAGATTGGAACTCTTTTGTGGACCCCTTTCGGATCTGCCTCCTTCAAGAAACCTGGTGCTTGGAGCCCTTCCACAGGGTGGGTTTCACGACCTACTCTGTACCAGCATTCAAACCACAGGGCAGTAAAGGCCGCCCTTCTGGTGGCCTTCTTATCTGGGTCAGTATCACACTGGGACTTTCCATAAGACACATAAATATCCAATCTCCTGACCTCATGAGACTCACTATACAGTGCCCGGGGGGCAGGAAGTTAGAGGTGTTCAATCTGTATCTCAGGGGGGCCAGGGGGGGGAATTCATTGCTATCTTCAACTGGAGTTGAAGAGGAGCTCAGTGGTTGCAACATTGACTCCCTCATTGTCCTGGCTGGAGATTTCAACTGCTGTTTTGAACCGTTAGCCAGCGAAGACATCTTGGACACTTGGGAAGACGATGCTAAGAGAGGCATTCCTTTGCTCGCTCTTGATCCAATTAAAAAATTGACCCAGAATGTCATTGATATTAATTCTCTCTGTTTAGAACATGACCTTAGGGCCACTAATGGCCGATCTAAATCAGATTCTAGGGGTGCGCACACCTTTAATAGGGTGGGCTACACCTCTAGAATAGACTATATACTGCTAAACCATAACTTATGGCAGTATTTCCATGACATGGAAGTCCAACACACAATCAATAGCGATCATAATCCTTTGGTCCTAACCCTTGCCCTCCCGTGGGAAGAAGGGAATCCTCCATTGCCTCGTTCCAATTGGAAATCATCCCACGAAGTTGTACCATCCAATTGTGGTAGGCGATTAAAATGGGCGAAAGTTGCCGCGGACGAAGTGAGAATGGCCCAAGCTGGGAACATAATGCTAAAACTAAAGCACCTTTTAGGTGCGTCGGATACCGATAACGACGTTCTTACGACGTTCACAGAGACCATCGCATCCCTTAGTAACCTGTTTATAGTTCCTCAGGGTAGGGCCAGAGCCCCTCGGAGATCGGCAATTAAGGGTAGAGACCAATGGTACTCCTCTGCCTGTCGTGCAGCCAAAGGTGATCTCATCCGGGCGGTTGGAAAGAAAGACTCTGTTCAGATTACACTCGCCAGGAAAAATTACAAAAAAGCCCAAGCAGTGGCAAAGGATACCCATGAAACAAATTTTTGGAGAGATCTAATGGACGCCAGCTCCAAAAAGGATTCAAGGGGTTTCTGGGCCTTGCTTAGAGGCAGGGACAGGCCGGTCGACTCATTGCTGACATGCAATATCACAGGGGAGGCCTGGTTGGCACATTTCTCCAAGCTATACTCTAATCCATTAGGGGCTCCTGGACAGAATAGGGGTTCCACACACAGCGTGCCGGTAGCCATTACAGATTTAGACCATACCTTTGCAGCTAAGGAGGTTGAAGAAGCAATTAGGTGTCTTGTTCCTAATAAGGCGGCAGGTCCAGATGGTGTCCCTGGCGATTTGCTCCGGACCAACACGGGGGTGTGGAGCTCACTCATTGCCCTACTTTTGAATGAGGCCATGTCTGGTGGATGCCTCCCGGACTCGTGGAGGGGTGCGGAAGTCGTCCCGATTTTAAAAAAAGGTTGTAGGGACGACCCTGCCAACTACCGCCCCATAAGCCTGCTTGATTCTACCCAGAAGGTAGCAGGGAAAGTAGTTTTGGGGAGGATGTTGCAGTGGGCCGAAGAAAAGCAGGTCTTGTCTGACTTCCAGGCCGGTGTTAGATCAGGAACTGGCACGATAGAGCAGACATTCCGATTTCTAATGCTTTATTGGAAAGTGGTTAAGCTGGGCAAAGGCAGTCTGTATCTCGCTTTTATAGATCTGCGGACTGCCTTTGACCTAGTTCCACGTAACCAATTGTGGGCTGTTCTTGAGGGTTTGGGCATCCCCCCGTACCTGCTGGCATTGATCATCAAGTTCCACGAAAGCAACTTTGCGTAAATTAGATGGGGCGCACAGGGCCAAAAAACACCTCGTATCTCTGTAGACAGGGGCGTCCGCCAGGTGTGTGTGCTAGCCCCCACTCTGTTTTCACTATACCTAAACGGAGTGGTGGAGCACCTTCTTAAACTACCAGCAGATGCACCCTCCCTGGCGGGCAGGAAGATACCATCTCTCCTGTTTGCAGATGATACCCTGTTGATTTCGAAATCCCCGATAGGCCTTCAAACGTTGCTCTCTAGGTTCCAGGAGTTTTGTGACTCCAGGGGCTTGGCCATTAACATCAGCAAAACTAAGTTCCTGGTTTTGAACCCCCCTAGGAAGACAGTACACCCTCCAACCCTTGACTCAGTCCCACTCGAAAGGGTAAGGGAATTCGATTATTTAGGCATCCGACTCTGACTCTATGAGTTGGAAGGCTCACCATCAAAAAATCCTTCTAACTCATAGGAGGGTCACAGGTGCATTATTAAAAGAACATCGTGCCTCACCCCTTAAACCCATCGGGGTGATATTAGATATTTATAGGGCAAAAGCAGTGAGTGTGGCGTTGTATGGGGCAGAGCTCTGGGGTACGCAGAAATTTGATACCCTGACCCATCTCGAGAACAAATTTCATAAAGATCTAATGAGGCTACCTCACAGCTCTCCCACTCTCCCCCTCCTACTTGATACAGGCACACGCCCCATATCCGAGCAAGCTAAGCTACGCCCTCTTCTACTATGGGCCCGCATATGGAATGTTCCTGAACTCTCAAGCTACGCAGACGCCCTGCGTGAACTCCTCTCAACCCCAGGCTGGTATAAGATCGGTTGGCTCATGGAAGTAAAGCGCCTCCTTTGCGAACTGGGCCTGGGAGACGCTTGGGCCAACAGATCATCACCACCTAAACAGCTGTTAAAGAAAATATTCTGGTCGTGGGTGGCAAATGAGAGAGCGAGCCACTTCAAATTATGTAGATCTGCTGCTGAATTTCTGCTTATTAAAGATCTCCCCCTCAGAGAACCTTACCTAGACCTGATCTCCAACCCGATGGACAGGGCACTGTACTTTAAATTTAGGGTTGGAGTTCTGCCCCTAGGTAAATGGACAGCGAGCTGGAAACCACCCTGGCAAACCACTGCGACCTGTCCTTTCTGTGCTAACAGGGATGAGTCCATCGCCCATCTAATGTTTGAGTGTTCAGCGTATGTTGCACCTCGCCGCAGATGGCTGAAACCTCTTTGTTTGAGGCTGGGCACCCGGTCACACTTGGAGGCCTTACAGATTCTAAGATCTGATACTCACCCCTTGTTTGCTTGTTGCCTGGCAAAATTTCTGGGATGGGCATGGAGGATAAGATCTGTGAGGAAATTGCTCCTCCAGTGAAGGTCATCCATCCTGACTCTTCTGGTTTTAGCTATTTGGTACTGTGTTTTCTTCTCTTTCTAATGATGGTATATTGCTGTCTATTGTATAGTGTATCCTAGATGGTTGAATTGCACAATTGTTGTACATTTTAAATTGTCCTGTACTGTAATGCTTTTCTGTATTAGATGGTTGAACTGCACTACTGTTTTATATTTTAAAACTGTTTTTGTAATGCTTTTAAGAAATGATAAATATTTCGAAATAAAGCTATACAACAACAGCATAGAGAGTCCTTTGCATCTGCAAATTGAAGGTTGAAATAACAGATTTTAAAAAACAATTATCATATTTTAAAACCAAAGGAGACAGCCAGGCAAATAACTTAGTTGCCAGCTGATAATTATAACCAGGCGGCCTATAAAGGATAGCACCACCAAGTAACACTGAAGAGTTGCGTGAAAGCTAAGATCCCATAACCCACATCGGGGTTCTGCACTCTATCTACAAGGCAAAGGTAGAGTCCTTAAAAATAATTGCAATGGCCCACCCCATCCATCACTCCCTCCTCCCCCGTCTGCCTTCTCGGTCACATTTTAAAATCCTATATGCGGCTGGCACTGCTGATGTTAACTCGTGCAGCATGTAACTGCTAATCCAAGTTTCAGTAATAAAAACTAAGTCTGGCTTGGCGCTATTGATTGTCTCTTATATTTCCATGCAATGCCGGGAGGGGGGGGCTTGAGCATTAAAATAGACACTTAAAACTTAAAACTTCAGAGATAGAGTTAGTATCAAGCTTGAAATTCCAATGGTGGATGTGCATTTTCCTTGTTAAGCAGCTCTGTCTTTTGGAGGGTCTGCAATAGTTCATAAAGCTCCTCGGCCAGCCAACCCACCTATTAACAATTGATACAGCAGAAAGGTCCAGCTATGGTCCCCGATGCCCCTGGAACACATTTGTCCTTACGCAATGTATTATGGTCCAGCACTAGTTAGGCCTCGCGTGAACACGAGCCTAGACTGCTCACCTGAATTAAAATGGGCAGGGGTCATGTGCAGGTGGGCTGGCCTTTGGCCGCGTTTAAATACATGCTGCCGGTATAGCGACTAGACCACTGACCTCTTTCCCACCACCAAGACAGCAGGTGTCAGACACACTACGGTAGCAGTAGGAAAAAAGTCCCATGTGGTTTAACACACCACTAGTCAGCCTACTGACACCACTGCCAAAAGATTTTCTGCCAATAGATATTCTAAAATGATAAAGTTGTCCCCAAACAACCACAAAATAAACATTTAAAATGTCCCCAAAGCAGCACCAAAGAAATGGAGGATGATAAAGTGCAGAATACAGTATACTTGTGCAAAGTAGCAAGTGATTTGTTTGTTGAAATTATAACAGCTTTTGATCCATTAGCACTAGAAACATTTTGTGGATAAGATCTGCTGTGAAGCAGATGGTGGGCTAGGTGGGAGTGAGGCAACTTCATATTGTATTGTATTGGCTATAAACATTTTGTGGATAAGATCTGCTTAATTTGAGGCAGGTAGTGGGCTAGGTGGGAGTGTGGCAACTTCGTATGGTATTGTAATTACATTTATATAGCGCTTACTAGCCCTGACGAGGCGGCAAAACGCTTTTTCGGTGAGTAGCACGCTACTCCGGAACCCAAGAAGGATTAGTGTTGAATTAGTATAGTGAAATTTGAAAGTAATTTGAGTGGTGGATAGGTTAGTCACTTATCTGGAAGCGGAAGGATAGAATAGGGAAAAAAAGGTTTGCATGTATATAGTGCTTGCTTCCTCTGATGAGGTGATGAAGCGCTTCTTTGGCGAGTAGCATGCTACTCTGGAGCCCATAAAGCATTAGTGGTTAATTAGTATAGTGAAATATGAAATTTTAGAAGTGGACAGGTTAGTCTGTTATTTTGATTGAAAAGCATAGCGGAGGGATAGAAGAGTAAAGGATTTAGACTTTTTGTTTGTTTTGGAGGTCATAGCAGTAGGAGGAGGCTTGGGATGAGTAAAAAGGATATGGAGGGGAAGAGTTCGAGGGAAGAGTTTAGAAAGGCTTGTTTTAGGGGACCGGTATAGTAAAAGAGGAATCAGATGATGGAAGGAGAGGTAGAGTAGGTGAGAGTCTAGATAGGGTTATTTTGGGATCCCTTTAGTGGTATGGGATCAATGAGAGAGTGGATTTAGAGGATATATTCATAGAGGTATAGGGGAACGTGTGGAAAAAGCAATGGGATACATTCAAAGAATGGGAATACATTCAAAGGTCCTGGTTTTCAAGTCATATTTGTGCAGTTCTTGGTTAATGCGGCTGTTTAATGTGTTGTATTATAGGTTTGTGTGTTGGTGTGAATAATGGGGCAATCATGTGCCTATGTATTTCCACAACCTCCTGCCTTATACTCTCTCAAAGCTTCCCTAATGCTGTAGTACCAGAAGATCTGTCATTGCCCACCTCCTCTCCCCACACCTCCTACATATTTCATTCCATCATGTCCAGAGGCTCTGATTGCTTACTGCAAAATATGAGCAGTAAATCAAAACATAGTAAACACAAAAACTACATTTCCCCTCAGCCAGTAAGACCAAGACAGTCCCTATATTATGGTCAACCCATGATAACTTGTCCTCTTTCTTTGCTGCTGCAGCCTAGAGTCAAATTAATTTTATTTCTCTGTTATTCCCTTTATTATTGTGCAATATTTTTATTTATTGGTGACTTTTTGTCGTACTTTTGCCTGCCGCATGCAGTGTTTACACAACTGCGGCATGTGCTGCTATAACACTTTGGCCCAACTCTCATCGAGAGGCCAATCGGAGCTTCCGATCAACGTGTGCAGTGTGCTCGCCGAGTGGCGTCCTTGCACTATCGGGGGCCTGCATGGAGAGATAAGAGTATATATTACTTGTCTGCTCTCTGTCGGATGCATCTTTTCAGATTATAAACTCACATCAGTGTAATTTTCCCACGCTAAAGGTAACTGACTGGTAGCAGCGTGCCCGCTTTGCTTGGCTCAGTGAGCCTGATGATATTTCTGGGACAGGACCACTTTCCTGTAATACTTTCTTTACTTTCCTCCTCCAGACAGTTGTGTGTGGTTGTTCCCTATGCTTGTTAGTTCTTCCAGACCACATATTAAATTGAGGGCACTGTCCTAATTTGTGGGAGCTCAGTTGGTGTGACGAGATGCTGACCTCTGGACAATCCACAATATTGAAACCTTGGTTCCCCCCTCATTGTACTGGGTACACCCTTGCCTTATTCTTCCCTTATTTTTTTTTGGGGGGGGCACATATTGTATTCTGTTATGTAATGTAAAGGGAATTGATATACAGCAACTGTTACTCTGAAGAGTGTCCTGGCGCTCTGCGCAGACAGGGGAGAAACCAAGAGGCGAAAGGCACAGAATTAACTGTTACAGAAAAGCCATGTTTTTAGCTTCTTCCGGAACCGAGAGGTGGATACAAGAGGTCTCAATTCGAGCAGGAGATTATTCCATAAAGACAGTCCCAAATGAAGAGAAGGACCTGCCCCCGGTCTGGATTTACGCATCCGAGGAATTTTGGCCAAAAAGATTTGCTGACCGCAGACTTCTGGGAAGGATGTAGAAACAAATTCTAGCTTTCAGGTATCCTGGACCTGTGCCATGCAATGCGCTGTGGGTTAATAATACGATCTTAAAAGTAATCCTCTCCCTTACAGGAAGCCAGTGCAGTTCTCTGAGGGACGAGGACACATGGGTTCTCAGAGGTAGGCGGAGTATTGTGCGAGAAGCCGCATTCTGGACTACCTGCAACCTACTAATCAAATATTCAGACCGGCCCAGATAAAGTGCATTACCATAGTCCAGTCTAGATGCAATCAGAGCCTAGGCTACCAATTTTCTAGCCGGCAAAGACAGTAAGTGCAGGAACGTCTTCAGCATACGTAACATGCCAAAGCAGGTCCCCACTACTGCACAGACTTGTGATAGAAAGGAAAGTTCCTCATCAAACTTAATGCCTAGATTTTGAATAGAATTTGTATGGGTAAGTTGAGGAGAAGCATCCTTCGGCCAAAAGGTCTGCCAGGGCACTTCCAATCTTAAACCGAAAAAGAGAAGTTCAGTCTTTCTCGCATCACATTTCAGTCGGTAGAAAGATTGCCAATGGAAAACTTCGATCAAACTATTTCAGATTTTTTCACTGGGAAATGCTTAGTCCCTGGCCCAGGAGAATAGCAGCTGGGTGTCAGCATAAGAGACTACTTTGGCACCTAAGGTATCAGCCAAGCGTACAAGAGGGGCAAGATATATGTTAAATAGTGTAGGGATCAGGGTCTAGCCTGTGGTTGCAGAGAATGGAGGACACTGGCCTTTAGAATTCTGGCCTCAAAGTATAACTTTTTTTCTTTTTATTTCATTTCTTTCTCATACTTATTTAAGGCTGCATTGTACCTAGTTTTAGCAATAGGACAATATGACTCCCTCCATTGACTCGAAGTGCTTACACACTAATTTGGCCTCTCAAAGAGAGCAAGCATAGTATGGATTGGAAGGTTTAGTTCAAAGTGACTGGCGTATCCGCCTTAGGCCAAATGCGCAAATAGTGGCTTCAATCAAGTATTAAGAAGGTTAGCATCCAGGTCCATATTATTTGTGAGACAGGTATTTTTCTCTTTCAAGGCCCTGCAAAAGGCTTCAGGTTGGAATTTGTGAAAGGCTCTAATCGCTCTAGATATGGAGCCTATTTGAGATGCAGATCTCTCTACCCTAGTCATATATTGGTAAGACCAGACTAAAGGGATTGGAATATCCACTTCGAGGGGTAGGTTAGAAAAGGTCTGATAAAGAGTATGATCAGCTTGAGGTGTGGGCATGGATAGCGTCTGGGTCATAATCATAGCAGATATACTCTCATGCATTAATATTTGTTTTTCCTCACCCAACTCCATACGAAGATAAAAATCCCCTAGAAGGATCAAGTGGGAGCATCTGAGGGCTAAGGGCGAGAAAGCATGCACAGGGAGGAAAGGAAGGATCCCGCTGGACTTGGGGGGTCCATAGATTAGAGCTCCAGCTACTGAATGGTTGGGGAAAGGGCAAGGCAAAATCCCATAACCTCCACTCCTTCCAAGCCTACTGTGGGGATGGAGGTATGAGTAACATTTTCCCTGTAGAACATGGCCACCCCCGCCCCCTTCTCTGCCAATCCCACAACCCTCCCGGCAAGTTTTATAGTCCTTAGGGATTGCAGAACAGTTATCAGGGCCAGAGGAGTCGGTTAGCCATGTTTCTGTTACAAATAAAGCGACTAGGGTCTCCTCACATAACTCAAAGATATGGTCTGCATGTTTTAGAGAGAGAGCGTGCATTACTAAGGGGTGCCGAGAAGTTGAAGGCCTTTCTGATTGTAACTTCAGATGACAAGCTGGCTCGTTCAGGTGCTCAGTACCCCAATGAGACTTATACAGCAGAGGTGGGCTGGGGAGCCTGTTGTGGTTCAGGCTCTGTGAGGGGGTGGGGTGGGGTGGGGCAGGGGGTGGATGGTCGGTGTGAGAAGTTGGCCTGGTATATGATGTTCACTATTCTAGTGAGCACCTTGCACCAGTCCAAACAACCCTTATGGTGATGGTTGTAAAGTCAACCTTATAGACCAGCTATCCTAGTGGTAGCATGGACAAAGCAGTCTTAGGCTAAACTCAAGAGGGCATGTGAAGCCAGCTGTTTTACCATATGTAACCCCTTTAATACTAAGTGAAAGAACACCACACAGGTTGTATATCAAAATATATATGTATTTATTTCTAACACAATCCTCTGAACTCTTTATGAGGTCAGAGGCACAAGCACATAACAAGATACTCAATTATAATACAAAAAGTTGCACAAAATACAGTAACGCCCTAGGGGCACTTCAAACCATATACTAAAATAATGGTATAAGAACCACGTCACGAACAAAGGATAGGCCTAGGGCCTGGAGAATCGCTGGGGCTACGCTGTACTACCAAAGGATAGGGAGCAGGAAGCCCACGGGATGCGCGTGCAGTGTCTTTACACGCACGCAAGTTACCATAGAGTTAGAATGGGAACGAAAGAATTGGAAACTAGTTCTTTTAGGTCACTTCCGGATGGACAAGGAGAAAGCTACTTGAAAGTTAGACACTAGGATAGTAAATACCCAGAGGAGCACCGAAGTACTCGCGTTACCTCACCCACAGGAAGCGTGTGCATAGGTGTCAAAGTGTGTCGGATTTCATCGCTGAATCCTATGGAGCCTTGAAGAAAGATGCTGCAGGCGACCAGGAGGGAAGTGTCCGGGTGGATCCAAGGGTGGATCAAGGATGAAGAGTACCTGAAAGCAGAGGGGACAGAGTCTGGGTCACTAGTTAGTGACCAGGAAGGAACCAGGCGATGTCTCGAAGCAATCAGGTGATGTCGTGAAGCTTGTCTCTGCAGCCACGTGGACCAGGAGGTGTCGACTTACGGATCAGACCAGCAAGGTCTGAGGGACTTCTCCTTTTCAGGAAAGCAAGGGCCAGTCTGGAGCAACCAGACCAGCGGTGTAAATCAAAAGGTTCTTAATCAAAAGGTTCGTCGTCACAGAGGCCACTAGCCAACGGGCAAGTGACCGGACAGACGCGTCAAGCAGGAAAATGCAGAAGGGCCCCACGCAGAACTCGTGGAGTGTGGAGGGCTGATCTTCGGTGCAGTTGGTGCTCGTCGCCTCCACGGGTCTCAGCTCTGCTGTGACTGTGGATCAGGCAGTTGGAAGTCTGAAAGTCCGGGTCTTGTCAGGCTCTGTGCTCGGGCTCCGGCGGGAGCGTCGACAAAGCAAACCGTTGATCGCTTGATGGTGCCTGCTTGCACAGGGTGGTCACTCCTTTACCACAAGGGAGATTCTTCAGTCTTCTAGTTGCAGTAGAACGTCGAAGGTCCAGAGTTTCATTTCAAGTTTCAGTCAGGATAAATCTAAAGTCTTGGGACTCAGCTCCTACCTATATACCAAATTTAGGGGCTGGATTACCTGCTAGGTCCCTCCTATGGATGGGACCAGGGAAGGGGGTGGTTACACCCCTTTCCCTTTGTCCAGTTTCGTGCCAGAGCTGGGGCTGGAGTGCCCCAGCACCGGTTTGAACCGGACTATGCATGGGACACCCTGTGTGCCCCAGGCAGTGTCTCATTTCATTCAGCCCTCCCTGTCCCAATATACTATGGCCTGTCTGTGGTGGTGCTAGGACCTCCCAAGACAGGAAACCTATTGTCCAAGCCTCCCTCGCTGGAAGGACTCCCAGCAGCAGGAGGTCAGACTTGTGTCTGTGGCAGCA
Organism: Lissotriton helveticus; assembly: GCF_964261635.1. Classification (NCBI taxonomy): domain Eukaryota; kingdom Metazoa; phylum Chordata; class Amphibia; order Caudata; family Salamandridae; genus Lissotriton; species Lissotriton helveticus. Next base: position 676,434,305 of record NC_136073.1, on the reverse strand, counting down.
GCATCCATTTTGTGATGCTGAGGCTCTGGTTAACTTTAACCGGGATTAGTAGGAACAACATGTCTTCTCCCTCTAGAAGGGTGGAATGCTACCCCCATCGCCAGAACTGGCGAGGGGGTAGTATTCCAAAGCATATGACACCTTACTCAACATGTTTTGATAAAGCCAAACCAAAGTTAGCAATAACCGCGAGGATTATAATGCACTTAAGAGTATATGGTATGGCTATATCATAGAACAGCTATAAGGACATGGTTCCGAAAGCTGCAGACAGGCTCAGCTCATGCTAGAGCACCATCTCACATAAAACCAAGCACTCTGCCTTCAGGATTGTTAAGGCCTGCCATAGGAGTGACTTATAGGTGCATATGTGTCTATATATAATGGTAGATATAGGAATACTATACCTAAGCAAGGGGTGATTACACGACCTTGCCCCATCTGAGTGATCAGCCAGTTGTGTCAGTTTGGATGGCCTGCCAGGGGTGGCATAAGATATGCTGCAGCCCCTGGTAGGCCTTAGGTGCACCTATGCCCTGGGTACCTATGGTACACTATACAGGGACTCACAAGAGTGACCCAATATCCAATTAGGTATGTACCTACGGTACATGGAGTCCATTTTATAGAGAGAGCAGATAGTTGGCCTGGGATCCTGCTAATCAGGGCCCCAGGCTAAGTCGAAAACCAGCTAAACACAAGGGAAAAATCTGGGGTAACCATAGTCAGGTATCCACCTTCCTACAGTTGGAAGTAGAGCAACACATCCATATCAATTGATTGGAAATTCCAGCGGGTTCTTTTGCCATCGGGTCTCTTTCTCCTTGGAAGTATTCGGGGTGTATCCTTCTCAGGATGGACAACATGTCGGCAGTCCACTGCATCAACAAATTGGGGGGACACCAGATCTCGCATGCTGGTAAAGACTGTCAAGGAATTTGGGCATTTTTGCCTGCAGCGAAAGATTTCGGTGTACTGCAGAACATCTGCCAGGTCAGTCCAAAATGATTGCAGACTGGGCTTGCAGGTTTCTGAGGGACTCCAGGGATTGGAGGTTATTTCCTCCCATCTTTCAGTGGCATCAACATCTTTGGGACCTTTGTCGGACAGACGTATTTGCGTCCTGTCTGAACATTCAGATTCCTCCGTTTTTCAGTTGGAGGCCGGAACCTCTAGCCTTGGCGACTGATACGGTTCTACAAGACTGATGTCAGGGGTTAATGTATGTCTTGCTCCTGTTTCTAAGGATTCATTGAGTGGCTGCTCATGAGCAGCGTACATGGTAAATCTGATTCTGGTGGCCCCTCTCTGGAGAGTGCAGTCCTGGTTTCCTACTCTTTTGGATCTGTCGTGCAATCTCCTGGTGCACCTCCCGTTGCTGCATGACCCTCCGACGGGCCCCTCAAGATTTTTCACCGGGCCTGGGTACGAGGCAGGGCTGCCCCCTTTCGCTGCTTCTCTTTGCGCTAATATTGGAGCCACTAGAGGCGTGGATAAGACGAGATCAGATCTGAGGGATGAAGTGGGAAATGGGTTCGGAGGACCGTATCTCGCTTTATGCGGATGATGTACTGCTATACATGACATCCCGAGCACGCTCAATTGTTAGCTTACTAGACATCTGTACCGCATACGGGAAGGTTTCCAGATACACCATAAATTGGGAGACGTCCTTGCTATATGTCCCATACGGCCCCACTCCAAGGCTACTGCCGGGCTGTAAGCTTCAAGTTGAGACCAGGGGGTTCAAATATCTAGGGATATATATCACGCCCCAACAAACACATTTTATCAAGGAAAATCTCATGAAACCACGATGTGAAACACTGGAGGTCTTTACCACTGATGTTGCTGGGTAGAGCCGCCCTCTTTAAAATGATGGCGTTACCAAGATTCCTGTACGCCCTACAAAACACTCCCTTTCCGGTCCCCCTGGAATATTTCAAAGCAATTGCGCAGAAGTCACTACTTTACTGTGGGACACGAAGCCAGCGCGTATGATGGGGGATATTGCTTTACCCAATATAAATATTTATTATCGGGCCTCACAACTCATGATTATAAACCAGTGGATACATGCATCACAGGAAGAGCTTTCCAACTGGACAGATATATCCTTCCGGGTAATCACATTCTGAGAGCACTATATACTAACGCAAGGAAAAACAGCCTCACTGTCAAAATATGGCACATTGCGCAGCGGGCACTGGGGTGGGATGGTAGATTGACGCAAGCTACACCGCTTTGGGAAACCCAGTAGCTAAGTAGGCTATACAATACCAAGGGATTTAAACAATGGGACCTCATTGGTATCTCTAAAATAGGAGACCTTTGTGTAAAAGGGGGGGGGGGTTGTTCCCTTTGCACAGCTGCAAGAAAAGTACGATATGGCACCGTCCGAAATTTTCAGATACACGCAGATAAGACACGCACTGCTAAACACTAGACACGCAGTGACCGTAGGCCTCACCACTAGAAGACAGACTCCTTACTGACCACATGAACACAAAAGCCATCTCCCAAACAGGATGACGTAGGGGCGCTAAACGACTCCGACTGGCAGGAGGCATTAGCATCTCCACGAGAGGTGGCGATCTCCTCCAAACTCAAACTAATACAGCTAAAGATCCTTCATCGCATATACTATACCCGCATTATGATGCATAAACTGGGACGAGCGCCCGACCCTCTATGCTTAAGACAATGTGGACTACCAGGCACATTTTTTCACATAATAGGGCAATGCCCGTAGATCGTACCTTACTGGGAAAAACGTATGTGTGTAATTTCGTGGGGGGTGGGGGGGGGCAGAGGTCCCACAAGAGTCAAAAAGGTGCCTCCTCAACATTTGGGAACTGACAGATTTGAGCCTGAGGATGCAGGACTGGGCAGCGCTGGGGATCACAATCGCAAAACGTAATATAGCCCAGAACTGGGGTTTGGGCTGTCCCCCACATATCGACAATGGAGGAATGACATGGACAACGCCATTGTGGCGGAAAGAGCGGTATACATGAGCTGGGGATGCCCCAAGAAGGAGTCTAAAATATGGGGCTAATGGAACGAATTTAGAGGAAATATATGTGAACCCCCACGGGCAGGGTCGATCTCGGATGTCAGTGTATAATGGGTGTCTTCTAATAATATATTGGTGTTTTGAATATGCTACTAAACGCTGTGCCAGGACAAAAGGTGTTTAGGTTCACACATAAGCGACAAATTTTTAGAGTATACTGTATGATAAGAAACAAGTACCTTCACGCATTATGCTGTAAAGCTAGAAAAAGTGGATATTTTATTATGCTTGTAAAAATAAATAAAATATTTTCATAAAAAAAAAAAAAGACTTGTAGCAACTGACTGCGGAAAGAGAGAAGAGATGCTTTGAGGGCCAAGTGACTTGCCCTAAGCTCAAGGAGCTTGATAGGAATAGACTTCTGCTCCAAAGGAGACCAGAGGCCTGTGGTACCCAACTCATCAAGATGGCTGTGCCAACCAAGGGAGGAGGTTTCAATCACCATCCGTCGCTGTCAGAGAAGGATAGAAGGGATTCCAATACATGATGCTATCAGTCACCGTAAGTCTCAAGAAGTGTCCAGGGAAATCAGTTAGAAGTCGCCAGTGTCTGGTCCATGAAAAAAAAGGCATAATTGGACTCCACACAAGTCCGATGAACACTGGGCACCAGTGGAATGCAGAAGACCAGCAGGCTGAAAAGACGGAGGGCTGTCTGCGCCAGAATAGAATTCTCTTCCAAAACACTGGGAACATAGCTCGAATGCCCTGAACTCTGAGTCTTGAGTGACAGTACACCCAGCTCCAATCTGATGAAGGAGACACTGAGAAAGCATGAAGTGGGACTTGAGGAGGTTGACCGAAAACCTCAGGTCCAAGAGTAGAGAGATCATAGCCCACAAATCGTTTGACACTATCTGTGTCTTCAGCAGACTGCTGTTGAGGAACAGGAAAGAGATGCCCAACCTCCAAAGACATGCCACAACACCAACACCTTGGTGAACCCTGCAGTGGCCAATGTCAACTCAAACGTCAGAAACAGATAGTAGGTGGCAACACCACAAAATGCAGGTACTTACAATGCGATTGTAAAAATTGGTTAATGAAAATATGCCTCCCATAAGTCTTCCAGCTTCAGATGGCAAAAACACCTTGTACAAAGGGTAGCATCTTGAACATATCCGCATGGAGGGAGGTGTTCGAAAAGTGAAGATCCAGAATGGAACAGAGGCCACTGCATTTCTCTGGAACAAGAAAATAGAAGATTCTTGAACCAATTAAATGGCCCCTTTGATCAGTCGAGCGAGAAATCTCCTTCTACAAGATGCAGGAGGCCTGGTTGTCTGAAGTGACTAGGAGGACATGGGGACAGGAGGAGGTAATTCCTGCCGCAAAAGGGCACACCCATGCACCACAATGATAGACTTCCAGTGTGCCAAGTGAAAAAACACCCTCTGTCCCAATGGTCGCACTTGTTCCTTGAAAGGCGAATTAAAGTTGTTTTGCATAAGGACAGGGAAGGAAGAGAAGGACTGTTCTTTTTGACCTCAACGGCCTCTTGATCAGCCACAGCCTTAAACCGCTAAAGAGACCACTCTGTTGTTGGACAGGTTACGAATGCTGGCAGATTAAGTCGCTAAAGACTACAGTCATTCGGCACATGCGAACCCGGATACGTTTTCAGATCCAAGGAATGGGAAACATTACTATTGGATAAATGTCTGAGGAATTTTTCTGAATTTTTTTTTTTGAAGTTGAGGCTTAATTTGAAGATGAAGTTTAAATGAAAAGGTACCTGTGATAAGAGCTCATAAAATGTTCTGAGTCCTGAGGAGAACCCTGAAAAGAAATTGAATAGGGTGCGAAATGCGTCGACTGATGTTTCACCAAATAAGTGTTCTTCTGTATATGTGTTTACCATGGTGGCTCAAGATGTGAAATAGTCTACATTATTAAATTGTGAAGTTGTTCATGAGCCCGGTTAGACATGGCACCATTGGCGTGGGTCTCCCTTCCATGTTTTACTGTTGTCTCCTCTGTTTTTGCTGGTATTAGATGCTCTGGGCGCTGTGCCACTGCCATTCAGTGCCACAGCGTAAATGCTCCCGGTGTAAATATAACTATGAATTGGTATATCCCTGATTGGCTTATTTGGGTTACCTGTTAGTCCCTAGTAGTGTGGCCTGTGTGTGCCCAGGGCTGGTAACCCAAATGCTGCTGGTGGGCCTGCAGCGCTGGTTTGCGCCACCCACAGAAGCAGCTTGTAAAGTGTACCTCAGACCTGCCACTGCCACTATGGTAGGGTGCATTGTGTGTGTAAGGTAGGACATGGCTTGATATGTGAAGCATGTCCTGGTAGTGAATTACACCCCATTTCGTTTTTCACTGCTGCAAGGCTACCTGTTCTCCATCGGCTAGAATGGGCAGTCTGACTATTACATCCTATATTCCTCTGACTCAGGGAACATGGTAGAAAGTCGAGTTTAGGATGCCTGAACTCAGAATAATAAAATACATCTTTTAGCGAAGGTGGTTTTAATATTCTGTGTTTGGAAATACCACTTTTAGAAAGTAGGTATTTTCTTGCCTAAGCCTTCCAGTGTGCTCTGCTGTTTTGTGTATTGGCTGTCTGGGTTTAGAGGGGCAAGGCATGTAAGTCAGACCTGGGTTGAATAGAGAGATCTGCATAGAGTACTGGGGAGGGCTAGCTCTTTGACCTGAATAGGACTGTGCCTGGCAAGGTGAATGCTGGCTCCACCTCCTACTGTGCGTCTGATGGCAGACCCCCTCTTTCTGAAAGGAAGGATGCAGCCTGGTAAACAAAGTGCTCCAGGCCAGATCAGACCTGGTTTTTGCTGGGTTCAGTGACTAGTGACTTCTTAGAACAAAGACTTTTTGGGTATAAATATCTGTGCCCAAACCCCTGATTTTGGTATTGCTCCTGGATGTCAAGAAGAACCTTAGTCCGTTCACTGCAGGAATCTGCAGGAGAGGACGGTCCTTGTGCTTGTGTGCTATTTCTTGGCTTGGTCTGCAGTAGTTCCCCCTGGACTTGGAAAAAGAGAGAAAAGGACTTTAAGAGAAATGTTATATAAAGATACTTATTTTTTTTTATAACTACTTGTATGGTGTCCCTTTGTAGTGTTCCTCACTGTGTTACTGCGTATGATCATAAATGCTTTACACACTGCCTCTGCGATAAGCCTAGCTGCTTGTACTACGTTACCACAGGGTTGAGCAGGGGTTATCAAAGGGTGTAGCCCCCTTACTCTGACTTAGGAAGAAGGGTCCCTACTTGGACAGTGGCCAGCCATTGCCAACTAGAGACCCCCATTTCTAACAAGCTCTAATAGTACACTGTTTGGTATTGCCCTGAAAAGGAGGACTGCAAGATGGGCATGACATTGCCAACCAACAGGGCATTGTTTAATTATTCCTGTTTCACAAATGAGAAATTGGATTGAGAATTACAGAACTAGAGCTGGTGTTGCATGTCAATGTACTGTTTAATGTTTTGTTTAACAATGTTTTGTGGTGTTGTAAGATTTGGAATTTTATTCGAAAAAAGTTATTTAGTGTTTTTCTGTGAGGTTTGTATAACTTTTGTGTAATGTCCTAATTTATGGTATAAAAGATGAACAATTATTTTTGAAATTTCTTGATTACAAAAGGATACGAGTAAATCAAAGAAAAAAAATAAATATATGGTCATATTAAATGATATGTGTGATCATGTAAAATTATGTGATATTGGTATCAGTATTGGCACGTTTGTCGTTGTGTGATTGGCAGTACCAAGCAGGCAGTCCTTTGGAAATCCTCTGAATCTGCAGTGCCACTGATAGAAAAGCCATTCCCAAGTATCCGGCCGCAGTCCAACCCTGCTTCAAATAAGTCAGTGCAGAGTTGACCTCCTCGCCTATCAGGTATTCTGCATCAAAGGGCAAGAACATCAGATTAGCCTGTATATCGTTCAAAACCCCAACAGAGTGCATCCAAATGGGGCAGCGGATGGCAATCAAGGAGTTCATGGAGCTCGTTTCTGAATCTGCTGAGTCCATGCCAGACCAGGAAGTTTGTTCCACCACGTCCTGCCCATTACGCAAAACGTCTGCATAATGGGAAGGGAAAATAGTGGTGCCAATCTTAGATTTAGCTTCTCTGCACTTTATGCACCACCCCAAGGTGACTATAAAATGAGCACCAGCTCCTCTGTCCGATGAATTATGCCTATGTATTGTAATCCTATTTTGAAAGTACATGGGAGTTTGTGCCCTAATTGTTTTTGTTTTTCTAATCCCAGTCACCATCTTTAAAGACTGCTTTGATGCTGCCTTGAATATGGTTATTGTATGTGTGTTAAAGGGACTGCAATGTGACTGAATAGGGCATTATTTACATCAATAACAGAAGAGCTACCCAACAGTACCAGGGGATATACAATTTTAGAATAACAATAGTTTGCTAGGGACTTATTTCAAAGAATATTATTATTTGCAGTGCATCACATATTGCACAAAACAACGCATATCCATGGCCATACATGAAGGTGCTAGCCCCTCAACCATCAGCAGTTTTTTTTACTAAGTCTCAACAGTTTCATTAAATCTTTATATCATACAAATACTATAGGAGACTGGCGCTTGGTGCCCCCCTTGCTCACAGAAGCTAATTAATAAAAACAAGACCCAGCGGAGTACTGCAACTCCTGCCTCAGGCTCGACCGCATAGTCTCTCTCCAGTTTCCGGGCCAGCGCAGACTCCACATACGTGATGGACCACGCCATGAAGATGGAAACACCACCATGTTTCTCCGAGGTCAAGCAAAAATGCCTCGGAGAAACGCACCGTCATTTTCAGATTCGGGGCGTATTTTTCTGTCTCTCCTCTTCCCATTGGCTGGAATGTAAAATTTCAGCCAATGGGAAGAGGAAAGAAAGAAACTAAAAAACACTCGTCCGAATCCCAAAAAGACGGGGCTTAAATAGACAGACGCCCTCTCCTCCAATGGCTGGCCTCCGTTTAGGAAGCCAGCCAATGGAGAAGAGGGGCGGGTTCAAGCCCCACTCTGAAAAACATAAGATCTCCCCAGCGAGACTGCGCAAGCACAGCCTACGCAGGCTGAGACCTAATGATTAACAAAGTGTATGTACATAAAAAAATACAATGTTTTAGTGATCAGTATCATTTTAATCGGTCTCCAAAACATATATTTAATTTAATGTAATGTCTCACTCAGTCTGTTTGCGCTGGTGTTGATGTAAGGTAATCAGCAGTACTTACACTCACTAAAATGCATGATGAGAACACTTATGCAATGACAGTTTGGGGTCAGTTAACAAAAAAGCACAAGGCCAATTGTATACTTGATTATAACAACAACATGGGTTGAGTGATCAGCTACTTTAGCCACATGACACTCGTAAAACTCACATGTTGTAAGAAGTTGGCTATCTACCCGATCCAGTTGGCAATGTACTACACATATGTTGTCTATCGACAGGAGAACACGAAAAGAATGATGCCCTCCTGGACACTGAGTTCCCTATCATCATTAGTCTCACTGCTGAATAAACTATCCTCAACTTCATTGTTGAAGAGAATGTTGCAAGGCTGCAGGAACAACAGTGCAGACATTCCTGCAACATAGAAGACAAGTAAACCATATCGCAAATGCAGTTGCACTTGGCAGGGAAAGAGACAGGAGAGTTGTGACTTGTGTCCACAGTACACATCAATGCCAGGCCTGTGCATTCCAACTTGCTTAACTTCATACCACACAAAAGTGAAATTCTGGGAAATAGACTGAAGCAGTCAGTTTTAAGAGTTAGTGTGCGACTATAAATGGCTGTGCATGGATAAATACCTTTCATGATACATTACTTGACTATGCAACCTTTTAAACTGTTCCACCTTATTTGAAAAATCTTTCTAAAAGTTCTCTCCTTAAGAATAACCACAATCTATATATCGTTTATTCCGAAATTAGATATGAGCCACTGTTTCTTCACTGATCGGGTAAAGAGGAACACAGTGGTCATTTTTGTGTCCTTGTCTTCTACTCTCATCCTCAATTAAAAAGTAGCAGTCAGTCCATCCAAGTACTACAAGGGTGTTCCATTTAATGGCATTGCACAGAACGGCAAATGGGACTTTATAAATAAATAAATAAATATACTCAACATTTTGACTGAGTACTCCATCAGCCAACTTTTTCGGGAAAAGCTTTTTAGGGAACTTAGGAGAATCTTCCCCAGGATTTTGCCACTGTTTTTAAATGTGAATATGCTAACCCTGTCAGAGGGACAACTGGATACCCTCAGACCACCCCCTCAAGGTATTAAAATGCAATGGAAGGTGTTGAACTTGGCAGACGTCAACCTCATTTTTGGCAGTCACAGTGCTGATGGGGAGTCAATCTCCAACTGAAGAGGCCCCCTGCCTAGCAGTGAATTCCCTAAAGGTGCAAAAAAAAGCAAGTCCTCCTGAGCCTGAGGAGGCTGCCAAGGGAAGGAGTTAGTAAAGGTTTCACACCTATTCAAAAAAAGTCAATTGTGGCTTCACATAAGGTGTGACTGAAATAAACTAGCAACCAGAAAAACCTACCAAATTCCAGACATTTCTTAAAAGCAAACACCCAGGAGAGTCTGGGGTGGTGTGCCCTCTATACATCCATGCATGCTTTCTTACCAAGGTTTCACTTCAAATGTCAAAGCGTGGGTGTAAAAATTAAAATCCCCTACATTTATGCAAAAGAACACACATGGAGAGGCAAAAGTCTTACCAACCTGCATTTCCATTCTTCTACCAAAGAAAACTGTACCTCACATGTGGGGGTGCCCTGATTACTTGAGAAAAGAATGGAATAAACCAGTGACCAGGCGAAGACACAACCGATAGTACACCGAATTCATGTGGTCACAGTTTTCAACCATTCCTGTAGCAGGTGATAGGCCCTGACACACAAGTGCGGTACTATTTTATCGAGAGAAGTATTGGAACACTGGGTGAAAGGAATTGTGTTCCAAAGCCTTATCTCACAGAAAAGTCAAGGAAAATCTGTGATTGTAGCCAAAGCTTGATGCTTGCAAGACATTCTGGGTAAGGAAACGTAGTCTAACCCACGCATCCAACACCACCCCGGACTGCCCTAAGTGTCTAGGGATGCTAGATGTTCCTGGGTGACAGCTCAGCCCAGGTCCAAATTTCACAGCTACTCACATCACCAAAACAAGTGAATCTGAAAGAAAAATCTTGATATTATCTTGTTGCAATTGGGGCCTTTACTGGCGCAGGTGATAGGCCCATGCTGACAACTGGATTACCAGTTGTATCGGGAGAAGTTCGCCAAGTCAGAATATTTATTATACCCTTGTTACTATCAACTCAATTGCTCTCAATTTTTGGCTTCCAAACGTAAGCTACTGTGGTAAGAAAGAACATATTTACCAAAATGCCAGTTGAGTTATCAGCAAACTCATTATCGTGTACACATCTTAAAGATGGATATATTTCCCTCATATCCATTGTTCAATCATTAGATGTTACAATAGGAATTGATGCATGGACGGTATACAATGAAAAATCACTAAGTTGCAGCATAGTTCTTAGTACTGCATGATTATGAACAACCAACAAGCCCCAAGATATCCCAACAACCAGAAGAGTGTTGTGTGCGTAACAGTATATTACTTTTGTAGATTGGCAACAGGGGAAAAAATTACAGATGAAATCACTGTCACCTACTTTCCATTAGCTTTTTATTTCAACAATCACTTCCTTTTTTAGTAAACCAGAAGAACGCTACACAAATGACTCCTAGGTTTGTGTCTACGTTCAGAGGTGTATCTTTCTGGGTTCACTCATGGGTTTCACACCTGTTTCCACCACAAAGTACAGGTAGATAAAACCCACAAAAATAGAAAATATTTATCAATACCTATTAGAAAAAAGCGAACACTGTGGTAAAAAAATATATTTTTTACACTCTGTTCCTAAAGTTGGGAAGAGTGTGATCTTAGCAGAACAAACATTTATTGACGCCATTCTTAGAATAAGCATTGGCAATACCAATTGGTCTGACGTACCAATAGTAAGCGACTGAAGCAATGGAGTCTTTTCAGTGCCTGAGCAGTTATGTTAAAAGCCAAGAAAGCAATGAAAACATTTTTCAATATATTAATGATGGCCACTGCACAATGTGATCTAACTAACATACATTGCCACAGCATGACGAAGCAATGTTCGTAGCATCACATAAAATGGCAGAAATCTTGAAAAGTATAGAAAGCAATGTTTTTGTTGCTTTCTAGGCTTTTAACAATGCTGCTCGCAGTTACGGCGCATCAGAGCGTGGGAGGAACTACCTGGTTCGCCATCGAGGGACACAATGAAGGCAGGAGGAAAGGGCTTGTGGGTAGAGGGGAGACGGGATGATTAGAGTGTAGAGTGTAAACGTGCTCTGAAAAGTATACAAAAAAAATTTAAACTACTGCAATGGAGTGATAATCAAAAAAAAAATAATAATAGTAAAATCTTTCCATTACATCAACAGTGGAAGGAACATAGTAACCAATCACAAGCATGGTGAAAGAGCACTGCTTCCGGGGAGGGACAAACAGTAGCAACAAAGAAGCATCAAATCATAAGCACAGGAATGTTAAAAGCAACACCGCCATTCAACTGGAAATTACAAAGTGGCGCATCAAGTATGAAACAAAAAGAACAAGCATTGAAAATGCAATAGGTCTCGCCTTTTATTAAGTTAAAGCCATTTGCTTTGCTATACAATACCATTAGGAAAGCAAATGGCTTTAACTTAATCAAAGGCAAGACCTATTGCATTTGCAATGCTTGTTGAATCTTGCTCACTATATTTGCAACACCACAGTGGTGGAGAGCAAGACCTTCACATTTAAACAGCGCACTCCTGGTTGCCATGCTGTAAACTCCAACCAGGCACGCACCAAGAGAACACACGCAAAAGCCATCTCATAAGAACACGAGCACGCCAGCCATGTTGTGCTCGTGTTATATGTCACAGGTAGAGGCCTGAATGTGTGATGCTTGTATGAACTTTAGATTGTGATTTGTGCCACAGGTGAGAGATTATTCAGGTGTAACCTCTTACCTATATCTAAGGCTCCCAGTTTTACATTTTTACTGATTTTTACAGATAAGTACAGACAGAAGAAAGCGTATTTCCTGTGTGTATTTTTTTTTTAATCTAAGAAATATACATTATCAGGCTTCTTTTGAAGAATTCTCCATTCTGTCACTTGTGAATTCCAGGCCAATAGCTGTGCAGATTGCCAGCAAATGGAATTTAAAGATAGAATGAGATTTCCTAAATAACTCCATATTTCCACATTTGACTATAGTATAATGCTAATATGCTCATGTCGGTGTATTTGTATTACAGTTGGCTTTGTAATGTGCTAAAACCTCACAGGCATCAAAGAATGATTTCACAATTATCAGTTAAATAAATGTTTAAAAAAATACAAGAGCCAACGTCATTTGTTCACAAAACTCCAAATAAATGTTGATCAAAGGCCAATAAATAAATCTGGATAAATACAGATGCAAATCTTAAAAATAAATACCATAAAACCAGGAGCCCTAACGTTATCCTTCCTTTCGATGACATGCACAGGTTAGGCAGGTTATTTACACCTGCGTGTGGAGGAGCTTTGCAGGAAACACGACAACAATGGCCATGTGCGTGGTGCATCCATACTCCACGCCCCTCCCCCTCCGCCCCCCCTCCACCTCCCACCCGGCCCTTTTTTGAATAGTCGCGAGGACATGTAAAGATGAATACTTACTGCAATTCGGAAACCTCCGTTTTTTTAGTGAATTGCTTTTATTGGTTAACGTATGAACAGAAGACGAACTACTACGTTTTCTGGACGAAAATGTGCCATGTGAATCCGGCAGATGCGTATTGCGCACAAACCGGAGACAGAACTGAGTGGTTCATGTTCCCGCCTTCCCTGCCTGGCCTGACGACGGGTGTCTCCGGAACAGGCAGACGCGCCTTCAGCCGTGTCTATTTCATTTAGAAGGACCACTTCTTTATTTATACAAATCTGGATTTAACTCCGAAAGATGCCAGTCTCCTTTAAACCCCATGCTCACACCACTTTTATTTCACAATTGAGTGTTGCTGGATTTACAAGTAAATTGCTCCAGTATCTTGTATTATCATTTGATTTGATTAGATTTACATTTAAATGTGTACAGTGCGACGTATACCTTAGCGTGTCTTGGCGCTGATGTCTGTCTGCACTTCCAACAATCACAAAAGACCAACATCAATAAAAAAAAAATCTATGTACAAAAATACCACGTACGTAAACCGTACAGTGTACGTGGATTTAATGTAATATTATCAGACAGAGTTACAGCGAAACCGAAAGCAGCTCTCAGGACTGGGCTGCGACTGAGGGCGGGGGCTGCCCGCGCATGCGCGCTTTTTGCTGGGGAGGGAGCCCCGGCGCTAAGGCAGCTGAAGTCCCGGGTCCCGTCCCGAGTGACCACCAGCGCTGTGGAGCTCCCACGCCGAGACACACCCAATGGCTGCCGAGGGAGAGAGGGACACGGACGAGGCAGAAAGAGCTCGGTGAGTGGGACGGGGGGGGTTGTATCTGTGTGTGTGTGTGTGCGCGCGCCTGTGAGTGGTGGGGGTGCGTGCGTGGCTGTGTGTGTGGGGAGGGGGGGTGCGTGTGCGTGTGTGGCTGTGTGTGCGTGCGCTTGTATGTGCCTGCGTCTGTGTGTGTGCCTGCCTGCGTCTGTGCCTGACTGCGTGTTTAGGTGAGAATCACAGGCAGGGGATGTGCACGGCGACGTGCGCGCCCTCGAGGGCAAATCGGAGACGGCAGAGGCTCGTGCTGGTACACCGTCTCACATTCCCCCAGACACGCCAGGAAAAGATCTTTCGCAGACAAAAGCATGCTTTGCATGCTTTTTAGGTCTGCTCGACCTAAAAAGTAGTCCGTAGTGAGGCCGCAGACATATATATATCGTGCCCAAGGCTGCTAGCAACAGCAGAAACGTGTCCTGTGAGTCCTTTTAATTGAAATGTACGGCATAATGCATTTCAGCAGTGTTGCCTTCCTCAGATGCCTTTACCATCGGGCTCACACTTCCAACCTCCTTTAAAGGAGCCCCGTGATCAGTCTGTCCATCCACGTCCCGTCTACAGACCCAGCGCCCGCTTGAAGGACCCAGGACCCAGTCTAAGGGTTGAAGGATGCCTGCAATGCCCAGGGTACAGACCGGCGCAACCTGCAATCCCAATGGCCAGTCTACACAACCACTCTCCAGACCCACTGCCTACTGTAAGCACCCAGGGACCAGACTACCAACCCAGAACCCAGCTCGTGAACCCAATGCCCACTTGACAGACCAGGGTCCAGTCTACAGACCCACTCTCACGTCTACTCACCCAAGCCCCCGTCAACAGACCAGCCTACATACACACTCCGAGCCAAGTTTATTAAAGCAGAGCTCCTTTTACAGACCTGCGTGCAGACTGTACACCTCAGCCTAAAGATCAAGCACCGATCCACGGACCCCAACCACCAATCCACAGACCCCCCCCAAACCGCAGCCGGCTTAGTAAAGATCCAGTGCCTAGTCCACCCCAGGCTACAGACCCCGCGCCCAGTCAGCAGACCTCACCCCCAGGCTACAGACACCGCGCCTAGTCAGCAGACCTCACCCCCAGGCTACAGATACCGCGCCTAGTCAGCAGACCTCTCCCCAGGCTACAGACACCGCGCCTAGTCAGCAGACCTCACCCCCAGGCTACAGACACCGCGCCTAGTCAGCAGACCTCACCCCCAGGCTACCGGCCCCGCGCCTAGTCAGCAGACCTCGCCTCCCGGCTACAGACCCCGCGACCAGTCCACATACCTGATCCCCAGGAGACAGACCCCGCGCCCAGTCCACAGACCCTGCCCCCAGTAGCAGTCTGTGACATCGCTTCCCGGTGTGCGGTGCTCGGATCCTCGCTGCCGCCACTCCTGCTCTCGAGCCTGCGGGACGAGTATACAGTGTGACCGAGGCGATGGCTGGGCGGAGGCGCATGTGTATGATTGCACCGGAGTCAGTACAAGGGAAGGGGTGTGGAGCGCGGGGAGGGAGGGGGAAACCCCCATGTATTCAAACATAAAACAGAGCACTGTATAAAATGGACAGAATCTGTAATGACACGAGAACTAACATTGCCATTGTTTCTTTGGTCGTTGTACCTGCAAGGACATGCCCTCCTCTCTTTCTGCCGTCCCTTTGAGACTGGCTTGGCCTGACTTACGTTTGTGGTAAAAGCTTTCTTATCTTCTTTATGGGGCAAAACAGATGGCCCCATAAAAAAGATAAGAAAGCTTTTACCACAAACATAAGTCAAGGAGCCCAGTCTGAAAAGGACGGGGCTTAGCGAGAAAGAAGAACGTCACTAGGACCTCTTCTCCAAAGGCTGGTCACCATTTAGGAGGCCAGCCAATGGAGAAGAGGGGCGGGGCTTAACCTCGCTAGTGAAACTCTCCCTACATCATTAAATCTCGCCAGCTCGACTGCGCATGTGCGCAGTCTTTCGCAGGCCGAGACCTAAAAACCAAGACCATCATTATTCAGATGCACCCTAATAAAAATAAATGCCATTCCACGATGTTAGGCATGATACTGTATGAAAAATTAAACCGTGCCAGATTCTTGACAAATCCTGTGCTGGTGGGTATCCTTAATATTTTAAAGTGCACTGGATTTGATGCATCCTATTGCAAAGTTACTGCGGAACTGATGCTCGCCTTGTAATGAACTAAATCCCCTGTTCGGAAATGGTCACACCTCTGGTCTGTTATTGTGTATGCTCCCGGAGTCTTGCATGTCTTCTCTAGCCTGTGCTTCTGACTCGCTTACAACTCTTTGCTGTTTCTATGAATACGAGTCGAGCAGCCCAAGAAAGCGAGCAAACCACGCTGCGGTGATGACCCGTTGCCCCCGCCCTTCCCTGTGTGTAGCCAATGATGGATGGCTCAAATTAAAGGAGTACTGGCAAAAAAATAAATCTGTAAATCAAGCACATAGTAAATTCAATATGGTAATATTGGAAAGTGCACTGGATTTGATGCATCCTGTTGCAAAGTTACTGCGGAACTGATGCTCGCCTTGTAATGAACTAAAATATCCAGTTTGGAAATGGCCACAACTCTAGTCTGTTATTGTTGTGTATGCTCCTGGAGTCTTCCGCGTCTTCTCTAGTCTGCGCTTGTGACTCACTTGCAACTTTTTGCGGTTTCTATAAATACGGGTCAAGCAGCCCTAGAAAGTGAGCAAACCACGCTCCCGCCGTCACCCGTTGCCCCTCACTTCCCGTGTGCAGCCAATGATGGAAGGCGCAAATGAAATGTGGACAGGCACGGGGAGTGACCATGTGAGGAGGAGGAAAGAGTCAGGAACAGGAGAGCCGGGAGCAGCAGTCGGTTGTGGCCTAACAGCCAGAGTGGACAACCTTGAAGCTGGGGAACCAGGTTTACGTCTCGGCGTCAGCCCTGCTTGAAAATATGTGTCCGTCTGTAATGCAACTAGTGGTCATGTAAAGCGCTCTGATACCTTTGGGTCAAGTTTGCGCTATACAACACTGTAAAAGAAAATGTTTAAAAAAAATTCAGGGCAGTGTTGTGGGAAGGTTGAGGAGGGGTGAGGGGGGAGTGGCTGGGTGGGGGACGGCACAGGAAGACTAAGTAGCGGCAAAGCTAAAACACAGAACGGGTGCAAAACAAACAACAACAAAAAAGCAGTGTTGTGTGAGGGTGGGTCAGCATGGGGAGATTAAGCGCTGACGAAGCTTAAAAAACACCGAAGACGGGCAAACTTCACGGCAAATGAAGCAGCGGCTGCAAGCGTTTCATGAAGCGTGTACAAAGTAAACAGAACTCTTAACTAGAGCAGAGTCAGGTCAACAAAAAAAGCAGGAAACAAACATTTTTAAAAAAAGAGGGCTCTCCAAGGTTCCTAAATTTCCTGAAGAGTAACAGCACATGTAACAGGGGCAGTCCTCATGGGAGGATACAAAAGTCCAAAAGGAGGAACTACTAAGACTATTCACCAATCAAAAGCTGGCATTTACAAAGGACAGTAAGAAGAGCTAATTGAAAAGACGGGCAGTGCTTAAAGCCCATATTCTAGGAACAGCATGTCTCAAAGAGAGAGCACATGCACTGCCTAGGCGAAACCTCTAAAGGGCGGGGATACTTCTTTCACATTTCTGTGGCTCTAGTCTTGGATAGGATACTTTCTACAAAAGGAGTGAGAGCCTCTATCCAAGATGAGAGCTGATTGAGGGAATTGCACGCAAAGGCTTCTTTAAAATTAGAAAAGCAAGAACAAGAACTTTCGGTCAAATCATGGTGAAAATGTTTAACTGAAATTCCCCTCCCATAATAGGGATTTAGTGATATGGAATATATTTGGAAAACAATCCATTTCTGCAACAAATTGATTCAAATGATGTATGGTTAATTGTACAATGGAAAATGTCTGCTGTTATCTAGCAATCATATTTGAATTGCTCTTCCCCAGATCAAAGCAGGATGTATTTGTAACCAGACTAGCAACTTCAACCTCTCTAAAAATGTAGGTCGAAAAAAGACCATGTTTTTTTTTTCAAATCACATTTTGAATGTTTATAAGATTGGTCTACCTTGTTTTTCTTTAAATTACTTACTGTGATATCCTTCTCGCATTTCCCTTTAAGCTGCCAGGAAACACCCTTCGATTTTAATTTCTAGCTGAGTCTGTTACTCTAATTCTACCCTCCAAACTTCACTAAAGGGGATCTTTTAAACTGTGAAGAAGCCATTAGCTATGGACAGACATAAACACAGAAGTTAAGGGATTAATTACTGATTTTTAGCTGGTTGAGGCTGGAGAACTTTGAATCCAGGAGCAAAGCAATATACAATTTTGTGGCTAGATTCAGGAGCCATAAGTGAAAGATACCATTTTAGATATTCAAGGCCAAAGTTAAAAAGTTCCTACTAGTTACATTATGTTCAGACCCATAACAACTAGTGAAAACGATATAGCAAGATAAAAAGGAATGCCAAAGGGATACATGAGGTTCGGGGATCTGTATGATTGGGAGGGCAGCAAATATTTTGAGCAGAACAAAAGAAATGATGAGTTGCCATAAGAGAAGAGATATAGAAAATGCCACTCACAACTCTGGGTGACAGCCCCCATTATTAAACAAGCAGCAATCAGACTCCCTACTTATCAGGCTTATCACGAAGTTGAGGGATAAATGTAAAGAGAAGGGATTCTGGAAAATAATGTAATGAAAGCGTCTGGTGATTTAGTATGGTCAGAAAAGAGGCATACAAACATGCAATGGCTTTGCTGGTATAAAAGTGAGGGCAAATCAAAAATAAAGCAAGATTATGCACCCAGAAAGCCAGGTAACGGTACAGATGACATTTAGAAAGGAAGACTTCCATACCTTGATTTCTGAGCTATGCGAGTCTCAGAATCTACCAACAAGAAGCGCAACACTGGATTTGCTCACTTAAGTGCAATTTAAGAAATGATAAAAGAAGCTGCGGGAAATCTAGTTAAGTTGCCCAGTCTAGTCACTTGCTCCACTTCAGACACTTAGGAAGATCTGGTGTTCAACTGGGGGAAACAAAGTAGCAGCAAACTATTTACTTAACACATTTTGGAAATATGTTGCTTAAATGATCAGTAAGATCTAGTGGCTAACAACAAAGGGACTAGAAGAGAACTGTGTAGCAATCAGTTAACCACGGTCTTTACTAAATTCTGCACTGAGTGGGTATATGAGAATGAGAATTTCAAAGGGTGTTACAATTGACCTCATATATAAAACAAGCCTCAAATTTCAATAACAGCCACAAGAATCTGGAAATGTAGGAGCGTGTCAGAGCTGATTGGTGAAAGTAGAAATGCAAATAAAAGAAGCTTTGCCTGAGGGGTATAGCTAGTTGCTGCACAAGATGTCCGCCTAGAAGTGGTGCTCCATACTGCACTGAACGGTTTATGTCTAATCCATCCTAAACCCGAGACTTAGCATTTCCATGTACACAGACAGACGTGTGAACTGTTTGCTCCTGGTGGTGTGGATTTCCGGGACCAATGGAAGGGCTGCAGAGGGTGGGTTGGTAGAGGATACGGGTGCAGCCACATGGCCAGGTTCATTTCAAGTTGATAAACGGGACACAACCTGCACACAATTTTTGTCCTACTTCACCAGCCTGATCTTGAGCTTTCTTTGGCTGAGGTTTTTTAATGCCGAAAAGGCATTTGACTCGCTAGCATGGAACTATATATTTACAATGCTACGATGCCTGGGAAAGGATTTTGTAGGGTGGACTAGTCTGCTGTATGGGAATCAGCGGAGCACGAGTAAGTGAATGGGTGCACTTTCAATACTTTGCTATGTGGCTAGGTCCACCATACAGAAAATGTCCATTATTGCTGCTAATTTTTAGGTCTCGCCTAGAGCAGAGCTTGCACTGTCTCTTCGAGACATGCAGTATTCAGTATATGTGCATTAAGCTCAGCCCATGTTCCGACCATCTTTACAATTGGCTTCTCTTCCTGTCCTTTGTAAATGATGGCGTTTGATCTGTCAATAGGCTTAGTAGTTCCTTCTTAGTACCTAGACTCTCTTTGTAAGCTGCCATGAGGACTGGCCCTCTTACTGTGGTGTTACGCAGTATGTTTTATTTACTGTCTGTGGCCACTATTTTCTTAAATGGCTTTCTCCTACAGCACACACAACTTGATTTCTTGCAATCTGCAACTGCTTGATTACAATTTACTACTGACGGACGGTCCCTCCCTCCTGCTTCTCTAATCGATGTGGTTTGCTGCTAGTTTTAAATTTACACCCCACCCAGCTTTAATTCGCACCAATAGTCCTCCCTCCAGTTGCTTGTTTAAATTGCCCTGCAGAAATGTGAGTGGTAAACGGAGGGTTTAGTAATGCACGAGGGGAGAGAAAGATTAAACTTGGAAAAACACGTTTTTTGGCAAACCCACATTAAATGTAGTTTTCCCCAGAGTCACCTTTTCTTTCCCCAAAATGAGAGTTTTGCAGCCATTCAGATGTCAAAAACAACTTCCACAAAGGTGCAGTGTGGCAGAGACAGTTTAGCAATGCATTAAAGACACATTGTGTCCAAATAGTGCTGTCTCTGCGTACATAGGAGGAGGGTGGGCACTGTAGAAGTAATCTTGTTGAAGCAACATTCAGTGTGCTTTCTGAACACATTTTCACCCCACAGGATTTTTTTATTAAGCAAACTAACAGGAAGGATTGCGGTTTTGCTTTTAAAGTACAAATGAAAAAGCTTTGTAAAAATATTTTCCATGTACCGACATGAAATGCATTTTTACAAAGCTTTTTCATTTTTTCTTAAAAAGAGACCCAGCATGATCTTTCCCGTTAGTTGTAAGAATATTTATGAAGTGCCCACCGGAAAGAGCGGTGCTTCATATCCCTGAGCTGTTTGCCAGGTGAGGCGAGGCCTTTCCCCTCAAAAACTGAGGAGGAAAACTGTAAGTGAACAAGTGACTTTCAGCATTAGTGTTCACTTAAGTCCTAGTGTTAATTTAATTTTCATTTTTTTCACACATAAGCAGTAGCAATTTAGTTTATGGGTCCTGAGGAAGCGGCAGGTACATACCTCGACCGTGTAAGTCCGCAGAAACATGTCGACCAGATTACCCAGTCAGAAGGTATTTGTTTGAAACATCTGACTTCATTGCACTCTATTGGTTTTATATTTGGAAGGGCATGGCTCCAGAATAAAGTTACATTGCGTGCCCTATCCAATTGCATTCTGAACACTTTCACTATTTTTCACTAAATCACCTATGCACTGCTTTCAGTTACAACTATAACAACAATCACCAGACATCTGTCTCCTCTCTTTGCATATGGAGATAGACAATGGGCTACCTACTGTGAAGTAGACCAAATGATGTACTGGGCGGTACGAATCGCGCCACGATTGGAGAGCCTATTTAAGGCGGACCCTGGCTCTTGTCAGGTCTTGACAGATGCTGATTTTAACGCGCAATATCTGCTGTTGCCAGCGCTTTTGCTAGCGTGCTCGTTTTAACTTACCTGATTTTGTATTTTGTTTTCTTTTCTTTTCTGCACTTTCCCCTGGTTTTAACAGGGTCTTGCCCCCGTCCCCATTCCGCACATAATTGTTCCCGCACTGCCGTTTTGGCGGGCCTGGATCCCGGGGGTGGCTCACTGCGGGCGCCATCTTGGATTGGGCAGTAAGTCTAGCTTTAGGCGCCATCTTGGAGCGTCCTCGCGCTCGCGCCACGATTGGAGAGCCTATTTAAAGCTCCCCCCTCCCGCGCAGCGGGACGCGCAGTTGTGGACGCCGTCGCTTAGCCGGAGTCGTGCCTGAGTCCTGCCAGTCTGCGCTCGTCCGCGTCGAGGCAGCGCGGGGCAGGGCAGGCTCGGTCGTAATTGCTATCTCAGCGTTTCATCGCGCTGCCAGGTATGATATATTATACACGTTCGGAGCTGTTGGCCATAGGTCATCGGTCCAGGAGTTCTGTGTGTAAGACTGTGGACCCTTTAGTTGGCCCTTACAGCTGCGCTTGTGAAGGCTGGTCTCTTAAGAGCCCAACCAAAATACGATCCTTGGAAAACGTCGTCCCTGTCATACGGCCTCGTGCTGTTTCGCGGGATCTCCGTATTTGGTGTCTTAATGTGAGATCTCTTGTGAAGCACCACCTGTCCATCTATGACTTGATAGATAAAGAGGATCCAGACGTTTTCTTAATGACAGAAACCTGGCTCCAGGACTCTGACTCTGCCATATTGAACTTGGCATTTCCCCAGAATTATACCATCTTCACCTCTAATAGGACCACAAGAGGTGGTGGCATTGCTATGGCTGTCAAATCCTGTTTTCGAGCAGAATGGAAGCCATCAGGACTACCCGCATGTGAAAGCGCCATTTTTAAAGTCGCCTTCTCCCATCAGTTTACCTTCAGTGGGCTGCTGGTCTACCGCCCCCCCGGCAATGATTCGGTATTTAGATCCGCATTGGCCGATATGGTCAGTCCTATAGCATTGGGCTGTGCCAACTTCAATATTCTGGGTGACCTTAACATCCATTTCGATAATGGATCATCCACTACCGTTAGCTCCCTGTTGGCTGACTTGGAAGCTCTCCAACTCACTCAGCTTGTCACCCGTCCAACTCATGTTGGAGGCCATATCCTTGACCCCTTCTTTTCTACTCTCGAGGGGTTAAGGGTGTCAGACCCAAGGAGGATAGGGTGGACTGATCATCTACTTGTAGAGGCACTTTGCCCGGTCCATGACAAGCCGTTTATATCCAGGGAAAGGCTAACTCTTAAAAGACCGTGGTATAAACTTACGCTGGAGGAGTTCTACGGTATATTAGAGCGGAAACCTCTAAACAATCTTACTAATGTGGAACAAGGCTACCAACAGTTTTGCCTGTGGATAACTGACGCCTTGGACTCTTTGATACCTTTACGATGGGCGAAAGGCCGAACAAAAGTATCTAGCCCCTGGTATAACGAGTCTTTGGCAGAATTGAAAAGATCCTGCCGTAAGACTGAGAGGGAATGGAGACGATCATATGACCCGGCTCAGAAAATCCGGTATTTTACTGAGTTAAAGTTTTATCACAGAGCTATATGCAGAGCTAGAGCTGCATTTTATGCCCAGGAATTTGCCACCAGTACCAACCGCTCAAAACTGATTTTTAAGGTACTGAAGGACCTAATGAAAAATAGATCCACAGCAGAGGCGATTTGCACAGACTCACACTGTGATAAACTGGCCTCTTTTTTTGTGGAGAAAGTGGAAAAAATATATCACGGGTTCGACACACTCCACCAGGATCGAGAAGCCACTGTCTCTGATACATTGGATCATGAGCCTCTGGCTATCTTACCTGAATTGTCAGTTGAGGCTTTTGACAGACTCAGCCTCAGGGTCAAATCGGGTTCCCCGGCGGACCCGCTGAAGCCTGCCTTCATTAATACACTTTCCCCGCTGTGTCGCAATCCCATACTGGATCTCATTAATATGTCCCTGTCTTCTGGAACTGTACCCGCGGCCTGGAAGCAGGCAGTGGTTACCCCCATATTAAAAAAAGCAAACTCTGACCCCCGACTGCCAGAAAATTACCGACCTATCTCCCTGTTGCCGTGGATCGCCAAGGTAACAGAAGCGCATGTCAACTCGGTTCTGTCCGAGCATCTGGCTTGCAACCAGATCTTGGACTCTAGCCAGAATGGATTTAGGTCAGGACACAGTACCGAGACGGCACTTCTTTACATCTTGGAACATCTTCGCCAGGTACTTGACATGGGTCATACCGCAGCGCTTATATTATTAGATTTAAGCGCTGCGTTCGATACTGTGTCCCACCAAATACTTATCCAGCGCTTACAGGAGGCGGGAGTGACGGATGTCGCTCTCCAATGGTTCCGGTCCTTTCTGGCTGATCGTACTTTTAAAGTGGCTATACCACCTGGCCAATCCACTACTTACCCCCTGAAGACGGGAGTTCCTCAGGGATCTTCACTAAGCCCGACTATATTTAATCTCTATGTGAAACCGCTGGCTGGTGTCGTCAAACAGTGGGGCCTTACAATGGCCTCATATGCGGACGACACACAGCTAGCGGTGACACTTAGTGGAGACCCCGAGGTAGCAGCTTCGAGATTCCGGGCGGGTCTCTTGGCAGTAGCAAGCTGGCTTCGCACCAACTGCCTCCAGTTGAATGCCACCAAAACGGAGGTATTGGTTCTTGGGAAGCAAGCTGAGCTATGGGGTAATCAGTGGTGGCCGTCAGAGCTTGGTGTCACACCTATTCCAGTGGCTGGAGTGAGAAATCTAGGAGTCTGGGTAGACTCTGCGCTTTCCTTCAAGGACCACACCATGAAGGTGGCTGCCACATGTTATGGAATATTGCGTGGTATTAGACCAGTCTTGAAGTACTTTGATCCCCCTACCAGACAGCTCGTAGTTCAGGCCTCAATACTATCTAGGCTGGACTACGGTAGCTCATTGCTGTTAGGGGTGAATCAAGCGGAGGCCTCCAGGCTCCAAAGAGTACAAAATGCCGCGGCACGAGCCATTGTGGGCCTTCCCAGACACTGTTCGGTGTCGGGTACCATCATGGCCTTGCATTGGCTCCCGGTCAGACAGCGAATCAAGTTCAAGGCGCTGTGTCTGGCCTTCAAAATTTTGAAAACCTCTTCGCCACCGGCACTTGTTACTCTGCTTACACCCTATGTGCCATCGAGATCTTTAAGATCGGAGGGCCTCCATTTGGCTGTCTGCCCACGCTTCAGGTTGAGCAGGATGGGTGGCCGTTCTTTTAGGGTTCTAGCGGCTGGCCTATGGAACTCGTTACCAGTCCACATTCGTGCTCTTGAGGATATGTTCGCCTTCAGGCAGGCCATTAAAACTTTCCTCTTTCCAGTTTCTGGCTAGTCTTTTTAGTGTGTTATGTTATAGCATCTGTCAAAGCGCCAGGACGCCCCTTTGCTGGGGCAGCTGTGCGCTCAAGAAATTTTAATAACATAACATAACATAACATAACTGATGGACATTTTTCACAGTGGATTTCTGTCCAGTAATCTGCCTCCAAAGTAATTCTTGTAGCAGATAGACGGCCAGTTTTTACACACATAGTTTTGCTTGAGACCCACAGTTATTCGTTGTTTTCTCATAAGTTTCTAGGGGGATAATTACTGTGCTTGGTCGTTAAAATGCCCCTTGAACCCTCCTTAAATTGTATATATGCATAGGATACAGTTACCACCACTTGTTCCTCCACTACTGTTGCCTGTCCAGAAAATGAATATGGAAAGTGTCCCCAAACTTGGAGTAACAAAGGGGTTTGAGGGGGAAGACTCACTGACAAAGCAATCCACTGGATCCACCACGTCAGAGGATGCCGCTCTGTGATCCTCGACGATATTGTAAGGGCAAGAAGATGCAGTCCCTGACCAGCCTACTGACTGCAAATAATTAGCCTTAAAAGAGGATGAGTTATTTGAAAACCTACTAGCACAAGAATCTCGAAGCTGTACCCCTGATTCATCCCACAGTCATTCAAACGTCACATCCCCCAGCTCAGCTAAAAACAAATACACCCCCCCAATCATTGACGGGGTAAGTTGCAGTTCAACCCTGGGGGCCATCGATTGGCTCCAGGGGAAGTACCACATGCAGGACAGGTATCCCCCTACTCACTACACAAAACACACTCTAAGTTCCACCCTAGATGGTACCCAGTTACCAAACCATAAAAGGAAGGCATGTAGGGACCAAGTAATCGAAGAGTTTGGAATAGTGAATAAAAACAAGGACGGCAAGCTTTGGCAGGAACACAGGTTTCAAAATAATGTCCCAGGCTCCTACCAACAGCTGCCTTGATAACCCTGGCTTTGCACTGCGTCCCAGTCTAGAACCTAATTGTCAGTTTAATATAGTATCCTGTAATACGACAGGGCTAAGTAGCAAACTGTCTCACTGGAACAATTTCATGGAAGGTTTTGATATAAGCATTCTTCAGGAGACTTGGAGCTTGGCTCCTTTATACAAACCAGGGTATGCCTGCTACTGTTCCCCAGCAACCACCAAGGGGATAGGACGACCGGCCGGGGCACTGATAATATGGCTCAAGATCGCTATGGGCTGTCAAATCACCCCCCTTTTTACTGGAAGCCCAGATTGCCTGGGGATCCGCATTAAGGGCCCCTCGGGTAATCCCTTTGTGCTATACAATATATATGTGAGAGGAACCGGGGGGGGGGGGCAGACATTCCACCACATTCTCGCAATTGGAGGGGCTACTGGACATAAGCCCTACACAATCAAAATTAATAATAGCAGCTGATTACAACACTACATTCAAACCTTTAGACAAAGCAGATATAGCGGGGAGCAGCGAAGAAGATCTGAAGTGGGCTGTTCCTCTTTTAGTTCTCCCCCCTGCTAAGAAATGGACTCAACTGGAGCGCAAAGTAAATGCCCTAAATCTAGAGCATGGGCTAAGGGCTGCGAACGGGAGAACAAAATCAGACCGTCTTGGTGCGAGCACTTTTAACAGGTCAAATAGCCCATGTTGTATGAACTACATTTTACTAGACCTGAGGCTCTGGAGAAGTGTAATCGACAGGACTGTGGGCGATACAACTGGCAGCGATCACAACCCACTCTGTTTAAGCATGAAGCCAATGTGGGGTGGTCATGTCAACAAAGCTTAACCCTGGAGTACTTCTAAGGAAGTTTTCCCATCTAACGATAGCTGTAGATTAAAATGGCAGGAGATAAATCTTGTACGAAGACAAGTTTAAGGACATGCAGCAAGATTTGGCGGCAGGTACACTCAAACTACCGTCCTTGGTCAATAGCCCAGGAGGAATGGCCGAAGTAGATATTATCCACTCTCTCCTCTTTGAATAAGCTCCTACTTCATTGTACTTGGGACAAAAAGGATTTTAGAACCAAGTGTTTAAATGTAGCCTCGGCCATTAAATCCAAAGATAGTGGCTTAATTAGAGCCTCCAGAAGGAAGGAGTTATAAGGCAGCCTTGCACCATGCAAAGAAGGCATGAGATGAATCTTATTGGCAGCAACTTAAGGACGCCTGTACCAATAAAGATATAAAAACATTCTGGTCTTCATTTATCTGGGGTGACGAAACAGGGCCCAACTCCCCCCAAATCATATCACAGCTCAAGCTTGGCACGATCACTTTAAAAAGCTCTACTCAAGCCGCTTTTGAGCTGCCCCCCCCCCCCCCCCCCCCCCACAGAGAACGCCGTTTGCCCTGTCCAGTCCCAGTGTGACACTTTTTTCTACCTGAGTGAGATCGACGGTTCTATTAGACGAATAGTACAGTCCAGAGCACCAGGGCCAGATGGCATTCCGGGGAACCTCTTTTTATCAGATACATCTAACTGGGATTGCTACATTTTACTTTTAAATTCCATAGTCAGTGGTGCTCTAGTCCCAGGGACCTGAAAAAAAAAAAAAAAGAGGATAGATGACAGCCCTGCAACTACAGGCTCATTAGCCAGACGTGTTACAAAACATTTTTTGCAGAGCTCTTCTATCAAAGATCCAGACATGGGCGGACAACAGCACCATGTTATCGCAAAGTTAAGCAGGTTTTAGGGAAAAGACGGGGACCATCGACCAGGTATTCCGCCTCCTGCTTCTTTACTGGAAAGGCATAGTGATAGGCCAGGGCAGTCTATAATTAGCTTTTATTGTTTTAAAGACCGCCTTCGACATAGTTCCCAGGCAGAAGCTATGGCATGTACTGAAAGACATGGGAATCCCTCTAACAATTCTTAATCTGGTTGTTCGACTGCACAAAGGTAATTTTGCTACGATAAGATGGGGTTCGCAGGGGCAACTCACAGACCGTATCCCGGTCAGCAGGGGAGTTCACCAAGGCTGTGTCATGGCGTCCATGCTCTTTTCCCTGTATATCAAGGGAGTGGTAAGTTTCTTATCACAAGAGCCTGCTGATGCTCCATCTCTAGGTGGGGAGAGGGTAGTAACCCTCCTATTTGCAGATGACACCCTGTTGGTGTCAAAAACCCCGGCGGGGTTACAGTCTCTACTAACTCTACTCTACTTACAGTCTCAGCGAAGTAGTGTGGCTCACTGGTTAGAGGCGGCAGACCCGAGAGCAGAGGACGGCCCGGGACCAGGGTTCGATTCCTGGCGCGGCAGGTTTCTGGACCAGGGTCAGCGGACTCGATAATTCTCTCGCCTCGGTGCCCACTCTGATCAGCGATCACACTCGGCAACTCTGGGCATTAGCTTGCCTCATCTTCACTAACGGCCCCACCAGACCGCCGGGGATGCCTGGTCTCACCCTGGAGATACCCATTAAGGGACCATCTCTCAGGGAAGCCAGGAAGGGTTTCACAGCGGTCGAAGCGCCTTGGGACCCTACGGGTAAGTAGTGCGCTATATAAATGCCTATACATACATACATACTAAACAGATTTAAACTCTTCTGTGACACTCTGGCCTGGTAATAAAAACTACAAAAACCAAATTCATGGTCTTTAATGCTCATAAGTCGTACTAAGGCAAACCAACCACCTTAGGAGAGACTTCCCTGGAAAGAGTTAGCAATTCTGAATACTTGGAAACCCCACTTAAAGATGGTATTGAGCAACAAGCTGTCACAGGAGCATTAGAGAAAGAACTTTGTTCCTCTCACAGTAGACCTGTTGCTGCACTCTGCAGGTTTATGACCTAAAAGCTGTTAGCGCTGCCTTGTATGGGACAGAGCTGTGGGGCTTTGATAATACAAGAGCTCACTAGATCAGAGCACAAATTTCTAAGGAATCTAGTGATGCTGCCCAAAGTACCCCACTTTGCCCTCTAATGTTAGATATGGGACAACACCCTATTAGCGACATTGTTAAGCTCCCCCCTTTGTTGTTCTGGGCCAGAATTTGGGGGACCCTAGTACTACTGCCCTATGCTTAAGCCCTGACAGAGGTAATTCGTTTGGATACCTGCAATAAGGTGGGGTGGATAAAAAAAACTCATGAAAGATTGTGTCTGGCGTAGGGCTTCAGGAAGCTTGGGAAAAATCTGATTCACCCCTGCTGCAAAAAGACACAGTAAAGCGCCTGACCAGGGGAAACTTACCACAGAATTCCTACTGCTCAAACAGGTCAGATCCATGGAACCTTACCGTGACCTAATCCAGGTACCCCAGGACAGGAAACGCTTCCTTCTATTCAGGTTCTTCACTCTCCATGTGAATGAGGTATCAGCCAAGTGGTACACCAGACGCTAGCCTAAGTAACTGCCCATAATGCAAGGCACCCATGGAGTCTGTAGCCCACATGCTGGTCGCATGTCCAGCTTATGCGCGCCCAAGATCAAAATGGATAAAACCCATCTTCCAGCAAATGGGCACACAGAACTTCCGGAATGCGTATCCTTAAATCTGATACTAGAGCTCTTTTTGTTTGTACAGTTGCCAAGTTCCTTGGCCACATGTGGGGCACCAGGAGAAAGGCACTTGAGAGAAGAGGTATAGAACTTAGTGGTTGGTTTCTTGCACTTAATTGGCCCCGGGCACTAAGTACTATTGCCCATGGAAACATTCTTACCAGTAGAGGCGTTGCTTAAGCACTTTATTGCACATAGTAGGCAAGCTGACCTAACACACTGGTTATAAATTCAGAGGTCCCATTGTATAAATATCCTGTAATGTGATCTCTGGATATTTTTGGGTTTTTATTTTGCTCACACAAATTGTCTACTTGTAAGGCATCTTAACTCCTGTAATACCTCAATCATTTTTTACCTTTTATTGCACAAATGCACTGTTTTTTCTCCCATTATGATTGGTGGATACTTTTAAGGCATGCATGTCGGACTAAATTCTAAGCTCTAGTTGGTTTTAATATTGGCATAGAGTATCTCGTTTGGAAACTGGATGATGGACTGTGCTCTGATAACTACTCAATTGTCTGCACGCTGTAAAGCCTTGTCCAATCATAAGGATCTGTATTTCATGGCATGTATCTGATGTACTGTTTATAGTTTATATTTTTTAACTATGTTAAATGTCTGTTTTTTATATTTGCTTTTATGACATGAGTTGTCAAAATAAAGCTTATATTGGTTCGGAAAAATTAAGTAAATGTGTGAAATTGTTCTCCTGAGAATACAAGACTACTCCCAACAACCAAAGATTTAACACATAACATGGGTTCCAGTCAGTGCTAGTTTGCAAACCTGGGACTTTCCAAGCTTTGGTAGGACGTGGATGTTCATTAAGGTATCCTACCAGGTCTTTCATGACACTGGCTCAAATTAGAGAGTTGGAAGAGATGAACAACCTGGATGTCTTCTTATATTTTAGACTGAAACATATGCTGTAGTCTTGTTATGATGGTCACCAGAGTCAGCACCCTCTGCGCCGGGGTCTTCAAATTCTTCAATGCTGGACCCCCCAACCCGTGGGATTTTTTTTAAAATCGAGACTCCCCTCCAATTATTTTTTTTTACAATTATTCTATTCAACTGGTAATGTTTAAATATGTCGAAGCTTATTTAAACAGTGCAGTTAAGTTCTGTTAGCAATTTAAAATTGCAATCAAATAAATGATTGCCAAACATACTATTCTTGACAGGAAGGTTCTACTAACGTGTAAAAGTTTCCACAGTGCGATTATTAGAAATGGGGGGTGGGGATTTGAACAACATTTGGAGTCCCTTCCCTATTGACACCTTTAACCTAGCCAGGATATAAATGACAAAATATGTTAGTGATGGCCCATTACAGAGCGGCTTATTGTTGCTCATTATTTTCAACTGCAAACAAAGCAATGTTGTCAGCATAATGCTTATTTTGGCCAGAGCCTGGCGCCCCCTGGGATCACTGAGACCCTCCAGTTTTAAGACCCATGCTCTACGGTGTTGTTGCCCCAACCAACTATCCTGTAGTATCCAAGTTGAGCTATATATATTCTACATATTTAGTTACCTACTACAGGGAGGTTACTGGCTACTGCTGGCTGTACCACCTAGGAAAGGATCACACTATTTTGTTTACAGATGAGCAGTAATGATTTTGATGTGCTCAAATAGGAAAGTTATCATTGAACAGTCACCATCAGTTGTTACATTTTAAATACCTCAACCAGGTGTACTAAACTATGACACTTCTCCAAAGATATGGGCATGTTAATAACCAAAACTGCAGGCAATGAAGTACTTTGGTTGCTAACTTTTTGCATTTGGGCAGGGCCTGTCCAGACATGTTTGTATATTGGAAGGGTGTATTTGAGGCCCTATGCAAGATGATAGAAGAACAGATGATCCATTCCTTCTCTCCTGGTGACACTTCTCGGCTAGGTTCACTTTTTCCTAACAGCACTAGCTCTTTTGCTGGCAAAAAAGGAGGGTGGAACCAGGCAAAGGTCCTAAATGGAGGATGAAACAATGGCTGTCAGACGTGGCTTAATGCAATGACACACTAGACACAGGTACATCACCCATGCCACCCACTTCAAGTCCTAGGGTTGTATGGAAGCCCTTGAGACTACATCTACCTCTGGAATATATTGATGAGAGGTAAGATATCAAGTAACAATTCATGTTTCTCATACGCAGCAATCTATCGGGCAGATGACACATAGGAGTGCATATATAATGTTAGGACTCATCCGATCTGGTCATGGTGGAGGCTGAATTCCCTGAGGAGATAGAGTATAGATGCAGGGATGTATAAACTGTGGGGCGGTGTATGCTTGGTATCATGGGTCACTAATCCCAAATACAGATTGGAAATAAACTGTTGTAATTTCCTATTGAGAGTTTTCCCTACTCGAAAACTGTCATGTCTTGTTCTGTTCGTATGCAACAGTGCTAATAAAATTGTACCGTCTGGATAATGTCAATGTAATTTTTCCAAAATATAAAGATTTATAAAAACAAAAAAAATACAAATCTCCGTCAAGGGAGGAGATCTAGGGTGTCATTGGAAAAACAACTTGAAGTAGACAAGGAATGATTCATTAGAGGCCGTTTTCTGCTTAATTGTGGATTTACGACATTGCAATAGAAATTGCTATCTTCTGTATCACCTGCAGATTTCTAGTTGAAAATCTCTAACTTAACTGAAGGCCCTTCTATGGCATTTAATATACTTCCTGATACTTTACTAAAGTTAACTGGTCTCCTTTCACCTGTTGTATGCAGTACTCTAAAACTAAAGATTAGAGGATTTTGCCCATATTTTTTCAGAGTAAAAACTGGGATTCATTTCTTCAACATGAAAATGGTTAATTTCACAGGTAACAACAAACCATGTTTACATCATAGTTCTCAAGGGAGCAGTAGTTACAAAGTGGGGATTCAAAATTTAGAAGAGTTCCAATCATTCGGAATCTCTATTTAAGGTCCGATGCATTTAATCAACAAGTACTGGCATAGCCAATAGGTCTCGCCTTCGGGACCTTATAAGTGTTTAGCCATGCAGCACATTATCCTGTTAATAATCTGGCAACACAATTTTATGCCCTACGATGTTTAAGGACGCGATCCCTGTGTGTCATGGACAGAAACATGCTTTGTAATGTACTGTGGTAACACTGGGCTGCAGAAGTCAGTGCAGACTATCAGTCTATGCAGTTCGACCAGTGGAGATGTCTGTTAAAAATGCATATCTTCAACTCATGTGGTAAAAAGAAGGCGTGTGCAAATGGTTGCACCACATTATACTAAAAGTACACCAGCCGGAACATGTGAAGTATTCTAGAAGAATCCCCCACCAGGGACCTGTCAAGAGCTTCCCCCATTCCTTAATGAGCTGACAAGTCACTAGTAGAACACACTCGGCTCAGCTCCTGATTTAGGTGTGTGCCAAACCATCATATTCAAGGCCCCTGGAACTGTGCGGCAGGGTACAGCTAAATTATGCGGCAGGGTTGACTAAATTAAGTAGCAAGAAGTGGCAAAATATGTGGCATCATCCGGCACATTTTCTGATAGGATTAGTTCATTTTTCTGTCTTTTTTTTTACACTTGTTAACGCTGTCTGGACATAGGTTGTACCTACTAAGTACCAGTTTAACACCCAGACCCTGATCATACCATTAACAAAACCAATACACACTGTGTTGGGAGCAAAAGGCCGCAGTTTAATAAACAATTCAAATTTCATGGCCCCCTCGCAGGC
Organism: Lissotriton helveticus; assembly: GCF_964261635.1. Classification (NCBI taxonomy): domain Eukaryota; kingdom Metazoa; phylum Chordata; class Amphibia; order Caudata; family Salamandridae; genus Lissotriton; species Lissotriton helveticus. The sequence goes on along the minus strand of NC_136073.1, from coordinate 676,401,510 downwards.
GGCATGGCTCAGATTTATTCATGTGAGGTGCTGGCGATGAAGTAAGTAATGTTTTTTTTAATCCAAATTCCCGAACCCTGTAATGGGCTGACGTAGCTACTGCCCCTTTAAACAAAAATTGCCCCTTGTCTTTTTACCCTCAACAGCACATCCACAGCCCCCCACAAACCATTTAGAGCAAGGTGATTAAACATGCCATGTCACCACCCACACAACACTCCATGCAGCAGCGTAAATGGTAATAATGCGGCTCAACAAGGCAGCCTTATTAGGCCGTGCAACAGAGCAGAATGCAATAAACAGCAAGTGATGTTGTGCTACATTAATACAGATAATGCGCTAAACTGATATATTCCACCCAGCAGCTGTGCAGCGCCACCTATTACTGTGCAGCGCACTGCAGACATTTTTTTAGCAGTTTTATAAACCGTGAACTTGACACGAAGGTATCAGAGCGCTTTACATGAGCACCAGTTGCATTACAGACGGACGCATTCATTTTTAGGCGCGGGGAGATCAAGTATTTGTCCAGAATCACGGGATGTTTTGAGTCTCCAGCCAGACTCTAACCTGGTCCCCCAGCTTAAAAGTCGGCCGCTCTAGCTGTTAAGACACACATTGTCAATGAGTGGGCAACTTGACTACTTTCGGCGCCTGACCTACATTCATGTTGGCACCCTTCCCCTGAGAGTAAGAATGATAGTAGTTTGCTGTACAAATGTTGGGATCAAGACATGACACCCCGTCACATAAGATATAATGTTTTGGGTTGAAATGCTGCTGAAATGTGGGTTTACTGTTGCCCAGGATGTATACAACAGTCTGTAACACTATCAAATTGCAAGCAGAAAGAAAGTTCCGATTTGAGGGCACTCCAGACATACCACGTGGTGTAAAGGCGCTAGGCTACTGTCAGCAGTGAAGCTGCTGCTTGCAGTGGCGCTGTGCCCCCAGAGTGTGAGCTGGCAGTGCACCCAGATTCTTTCTGTCCTTTACTATCCAACTGGCGGGAGAGCAGCCTTTTCCTTACGTAAGGTCTATTGGCGTCCTTGCTACCCACTGTCTGGGTTAAAGGTCACAGGGTACATGGAATCGGACTAGGCGGACATGCCCTCTCATAAGCAGACATAGATATGACGTGCTTCGTGTTTTTGCTTTTTAAAATCAACTAGAAAAATTCTAACTTAGCAGAAACGAAGGAGAAGGAATGTCTGGAGCCAAGTAGGCCTTGGGTTAGTGGCAATGCAGCGATAAACCCATGGCAGCAGGCAGCACAGACTATCAGTGTCACACATACGAGCCACACACTTTGAAACCATTACGCCGGTCTGCTGTTAGTTAAATAAACGGAGGAAAGAGCAAGACGCAGCTAAGAGAACGCATAATCTCTGCTGAGCTGAAACAAAGCACACGTTTTTAGCAAAATCGCGTACACGGTTTTAAGACCAAAGAGAGAGGATGTAAGCAGATATAAACATACAACAGCTCATGCCAAGAGAAAAACAAACCAGCGCAGCTGCCTGGCGACCGAGCTAATTAGAAACATGCTCCCGAACAGTTGGCACCCCTGCTCGTAACCGCAAGCCGTGGGCGAATACATTTACTGGGAAAGGTGGGACATGCACCCGCCTTTGCCCAATTGCGTGCTGTCTTCACGCAAAGCCCAATAGAAATAATGCCGGAGAAAAAAACACGCATGAGCTTGTGAAAAGTCCAGAGTGATTCCAAGAGGTCGTTTTCCTAGAGCAGCGCATGCATGCTGCGCTAGGCTCGACCTAAAAAGCGCCTTTCAGTGAGTGAGAATGATTATGTAATATACAATAAATTTATACATGAATAAATAACAATTATAGAGCTCTCGTAGAGGCTGTTCAACAGGGCTCCATCCTGCCGGACGTCAGAAGGGCAGTTATAGTAGTCATCCATAAAGAGGGTAGGCCACAGGAGAATTGTGCTTCTTATTGTCTGATATTGCTCCTTAACACGAGGTCAAGATTCTGACTACTATACTAGTGACTAGGCTTCTCCAAGTCATCACGCCCCGATACACAGACATCAATCAGACTTCATGCCTGGCAGGTCAACAAAAACCAATCTTAGACGCACACACAATTGGCTAAATGAAATTAAAGACAGCCCAGATCCACAAGTCTTTCTTGTGCTTGACACTGAAAAAGTTTTTGACTGGCCTTTCCTGGAGTACACTCTGTTGAGGTTTGGATTTGGCCTCCAGTTTAAGAAATGGGTTAAGCTGTTATACCAGGCCCCGGTAGCAGTGGTACGGGTGAATGGAGTGACATCATCAGAGTTCCCGATCGGTAGAGGTACTGGTCAAGGGTGCCTATTGTCTCCTCTCCTGATTGCCCTCACTATAGATTCGCTAGCATGTGCGATTCGAGACCATCTGCGGATACATGGATTTAGGCCAACGGGAGAGACGGCCATTGAGGAGAAAATGTCACTATGCAGATGATATTCTGCTATACATCATGGAGCATTCCTTGACCCTCCCAGTGACATTCCTGTTTGAGGAATATGGAAACCACTCTGGTTACTGTATCAACTGGGACAAATCAGGACTTTACCGCCCTCGTTCATGTGTTATGTTTATGGCATTAGGCAGGGAACTCAGTTTTGACTGAAACCTTGGGAGGGTCCGGATGTGAGGAAATGGAGAGGTGGCGTAAACTGCCCCTCACAAGAGCACAAGCTATGAATTGTTAAAGACGTCACAGGGTGGAAGAGTCCTTCGATCATACACTCTGGGATTGCCCCATGAGACAGGGTTACTGGATGGAAATAGTTGAAGAGCTCAAAGCGACACTTTCGATACTGATGCCGCTTGATCCTAAATTCATCCTTTTGGGGATCCCAATGACACTGACTTACCGCGAGCCGAGCCCTTGTTCTGCAGTCTTGGCCTCGTAATGGCGAAAAGGGACGTTGCTAAACATTGGGTAGCATATGATTGCCCAACTTTGCTGGAGTAGAAAAGGGGCATGTATATAGTGGCCGAAAAAACGCCTCTATTTGAAGGGGATGCTCACAAAAGTTTTGAAAAGTATGGGGCAAATGGATGCAAAACTACTCTTTGGACGCACTAGAGGAAAATAGGGGATAAAACCTGGGATTGTTTTGATAAGCATACGAGTTGTGAAGTAAATGTTACTGTGCTGGGAAAGATCTTCAGCCTACTTTTAAAATTGATAATGTATGGGCTACCAAGCGTCGGGGTGGAGGGAAGTTTCATTTTTTCAGATTGTTGGTCTTGTTTTAATTGATCTTTTGATATCCTGTGTGGCACAGAGATATGTCATTCTCAAAAACGAAATAAAAATATATATTTAAAAAAAATTATAGAGCTCAAACTACTACCCCAACAAAGGGCATCTGGTGCTGAAAATAAACAATGAGCAAGGAATGAATTAAGTGGTTTTCGGGTTTTTCCTGAATTACAAGTAAGCAGAATTACGCCCAAGAAACAAGAGGAGTAAGTTCAACATATTTACAATAACGTAAGAAAAGGTCTGCCCACCAGTGAAGAGGTGTGGTGCAGCGGCCAGGGCAGCTGACCTCGGAGCACATGGTTCACGGTTCGATCCCTGGCTCCAGCGACAGCTTAGCAACACGTGACTCTGGGCAATAGCTCACTTAATTTCCACGACGGGCACCAAAGCCTTGAGACCTGTAAGGGTGAGTAGTTTGCGCTTTACAAATACGGATTTTTGTAACCAGTAGACAGCTATTCCGGACCCTAGGGACCTATAGGAATCTATCGCTAGGAGAGAGCTGGGCACATTCAGGTTTGTACTAACAAACCTTCTTTCGGAGGTAAAAAGGGCCTTCACTTTTAATAGTCTGTAAGCCAAACATAGATATGTAAAAGTGCATATTTGCTGGGCGGGAAGCAAATAGGCTAGGAATGAGATATCTGACTGACATGGGAGTTTCCTGACAGAAATAGGTGATTCTAGAAGTGGCTTAATGTGAAAAGAAAATAAAACCAACTCGGAGGACCATGAGTCAGTTACTGAAAAATATATAACATGAACAGACTTTAAGAGCACACATTATATTTCAAGAACTGTGTAGATGTAGGTCTGTGTTCTGGAGAGTGAAATATTGTACATGTTTTACACAAACCATTCTACTCATTGACGTAGATAGAATGGTACTGATAAAATGTTGTTCTTGTGCTTCTATGCAAAAAGAATCAATTAAAAACACTTTCAATAGCATCTGCTGCACATATACAGTTTTCTTTCAGAAGGAAACGCTACAGTTTCAAAATCATTTACATACATTTTTATCAGGAACTATGCATGCTAAAATTCCATCATGGCTATATAATAATGGCACAAATGATTCCATGCAATGTGTTGTTTCTAATCACATAATTCAAACAACCACACTACGTACTTTAGTCCCACAGGATGCATTAAAGCATGTATTCACAACTATGACAAAGAATTTGGAACCCTTCTCGTGGTTGTATCTTGTTTTGATTCTTTTGCACCTCTTCTAGTCACGTACATCTACAACTACCATGAAAAACGTCTTAGGGAAGAGGCCAGTTGGCAAGTTTGATTCTTGATTAATATATATGCAATACGGTATAAAACAAAGATTAATGCGACAAAAAGACTCCTCTATAACCACCAAGAAAGGAAGGGCAACCCTATCCCCAAGAGACAGCCCATTTGCTTTGTCCCAAAGGAAGGGGGATTGGGATTTGGCACACCCTAGATCTTACAAATATTTCATACAGAAGACCTTCAAAGAAATGGTGAGTTCTGTACACATCACAAGAAAGGGGGTGGTTCAGTTCCACATCAAGAGGGAATATGTGGACCATTCCTCACGCCAACAACATTGTGTTTGAGGTAAAAACCTCACTAAAAGAGAGGTAGGTGAACCCTTTCGCACACCACAAAGAGAGGCAATGGGTACAACCATTTTCCACATCGACACCACAAAGAGGTGTTTATGTGCGTTTCCAGAAAAAACACTAAACACAGGCTAAATATTAGGATCCCTAAGTTTAGCTGCGCCTCCTGGGGCGGCAGATGTTTCGTAACAGGGGCTTCTAAACTTTGGAACTCTCTGCCACTGCCTATTAAATCTCAAATAAACTTACTTACCATCAGTAAACCACTGTAAACATGGCTTTTTCGACGGTTAACTCTGCTCACACGCTCCAATACTCAGTAGCACCTTGACGCCTACGGGCAACTGTTTGCACTTTATAAATTAATTAACATGACATAATAACTATGCTGTATCTGACACAACAAACAGGTCCTTGGACAAGCTTTACCCAATACCACCACACCAACAATAGATTGGTGATGTCATTCTCCATACCACCTAGAAAGGTCATCCCAAGAACACCATTGGAGTGAGGGAGGTCAAAACATCAGGAGCTAAGAGGGACTAGTCACCTGGATGGGGGCTCTATCTACCCCAGATACACACCAATAACAAAAAAAACTCGGGCAGAGAACAATTCCCGGATCACCAATATTGTGTGTGGAGGGGAAGATTTAGAATTATGACAAACAACTAGAAGACTCATGACCCATACATGAAGGAGCAGGAAGAGGGAGACCAACAAGAAAGAGTGGCATAACCTAAAACCAGCTAATTTAAGAACACAGCAAAGTCTCAGAACACAGAGAGAGGATGGCGAATACCCCTGGATTGAACATCTTGATACATTATCAAAGAAAAACCGGCAAACAAAGACGATTTATGAGACACAAAGTGAAGCAAGTAAGAACAGAGAGAACAAAGAGTATATACATCTGACCATCAAGAATGTGATACAAGTAATTACCATGGAATCCATAAAAAGTGGGGTATATATCTCAGACAGAAGGGGGCAACACCACACCAGGAGACGGGACAAGATCATATAACTCATGGTGAAAAGTGCAACACTATCAAACGAGAAACTGGTTGGGAGGAGCAGAGAATCAATACATTTGCTCCATAGACAGAAACTGAGTCAATACCCACTACAACACACTTAATAAGCACTTACAGAGCAATAGGACTTGCATTTGCTAGAGTGTGATCAATTGGCATTGTAAACTATACTGCGTACTGCAACACAGGTCTGCGAGAACAAAAAAGGGGGCAAAGATAGACCAATTACCTCTACAGAGCCAAGACCAATTGCCAGACCACAAACAGCATACAAATTCCCGGACCACAGGCAGTACTCAACCGGCACAATCTCATAAATCAAGACAGACCTGCCTTCAAATCACAGGTAGGGTGTGAGACGTAGGGGCAATATCCATGGGACAAGGTGAGCAGGCGGCAATACCCATGGCATACAGCAGAGGCAAGCAATGTCACTGATTCACATGCCTAAGAAATGATCTATTACCTTGGAGGACAGGCAGTAAGGGGGGCAATGCCCATTGATAAAATTTAGGAGTATGTTTAGAGAGTGTTGGATTTGGCCCTGTTTGCAGGGTCATCCCTGAACTTTTTGCCATCCTCCTGTATTTTGTCCGACCTGTTTTTGTTGGTTTTATGAGTCTGGGCACTTTACCACTGCTGATCAGTGCTAAAGTGCACATGCTCTCCCTATGGTAAACTGATGTATGGATTAGTGACTCCATGATTGGCTGATTTGGTTTACTTCTCAGACACTAGTACAGTGTACTGAGAGTGCCTAGGGCTTGTAAATCTGCAGTGGAAGCAATCTGTCAGAAGTAGGAAGTGGCGTGTATATGTCAGTTAGCGGCCCGCTGATTTCCGGTTTTGACAGAAACTGTACTTTTTTGTATTGAATATACTTCCTGAGCATTTGTGCATTCGGTGCTACCTCTCTGCTAAGGACTAGAAGAGCCATCTTGACCCTGCGTTGCTGGAGCGGCTAGGACGCCGGAAAACACCGCATGGCCGCAGAGGAGGGTGAGGCGCTGGCCCCGGGACTGCGAGGACCAGCATACAACAGCTTCAGCTGGTCCTCTTCCCGCGAGAGCCGCGCCCCCTCACAGTGCCGCGCCCTCAGCCAAGCCCTTAACATCTCGCGGCACCCGCTTCGCGGGTGCCACTCGTAATAGACTTTGCTGCCTTCGCTGTTTGTACCCCTGATTTGCCGCCTGTGTTACAGGACTAGAAGAGCCATCTTGACCCTGCGTTGCTGGAGCGGCTAGGACGCCGGAAAACACCGCGTGGCCGCAGAGGAGGGTGAGGCGCTGGCCCCGGGACTGCGAGGACCAGCATACAACAGCTTCAGCTGGTCCTCTTCCCGCGAGAGCCACGCCCCCTCACAGTGCCGCGCCCCCAGCCAAGCCCTTAACATCTCGCGGCACCCGCTTCGCGGGTGCCACTCGTAATAGACTTTGCTGCCTTCGCTGTTTGTACCCCTGATTTGCCGCCTGTGTTACAGGACTAGAAGAGCCATCTTGACCCTGCGTTGCTGGAGCGGCTAGGACGCCGGAAAACACCGCGTGGCCGCAGAGGAGGGTGAGGCGCTGGCCCCGGGACTGCGAGGACCAGCATACAACAGCTTCAGCTGGTCCTCTTCCCGCGAGAGCCGCGCCCCCTCACAGTGCCGCGCCCCCAGCCAAGCCCTTAACATCTCGCGGCACCCGCTTCGCGGGTGCCACTCGTAATAGACTTTGCTGCCTTCGCTGTTTGTACCCCTGATTTGCCGCCTGTGTTACAGGACTAGAAGAGCCATCTTGACCCTGCGTTGCTGGAGCGGCTAGGACGCCGGAAAACACCGCGTGGCCGCAGAGGAGGGTGAGGCGCTGGCCCCGGGACTGCGAGGACCAGCATACAACAGCTTCAGCTGGTCCTCTTCCCGCGAGAGCCGCGCCCCCTCACAGTGCCACGCCCCTACAATCCATCACATCTGAAAAGCGACCCCTGAAACGCGCATCGCGGGACGCGCGCGGGTCGGAGCCCGGGGCAAAGAGCGGGCCGTTTGAGGCCGTTATAGAACGGGAGAGTCCGGTCCGGCCCACCCCCCTAAGCTCTATTTTTCTCTGGACATCAAAACACAGGTATTTACCATTTCTCCAACCTCTCCCGAAAGCCAACAGTCGCCATATAAAGTTCTCCCCATAATTTCTCTTTGGAAAATGAATACGAGAGCTAGCAAGCAAAAGAAGCTTTAAAAAAATGGGATAGGAGAAACACTGCTAGGCCCAATGGACGATTTTCTTGCCAAAGCAAACACGTTCATCGATCAAAGTATAAGTCTAATTGAGGGGAGAGTTTCAACTGACCTTGCAATCGCACGTCGATCCTCATTGGGACTATTAGCAACCGCAAGAACCCCAGATATACAGTCAGCACCAACCCAAACCTCAGTAGCTGCAAATAGACTTAGCCTCCCAAACAATGTAGACCTTTCAGCCTCCCAAATCTCTGTCACTTTCACTGAAAGTGACCTAGAAAAAACCCCAGATATCTTCCCTGATCCAACCCCCGAAGAAGTAAGGCAAATAAGAGGGAGGCGGGAGGGAGCCATAAAGAAAAGGAATGCTAGGAAAAATCCAAATTCCATCGAAAACACTAAAACGACCGACCACATAGTTTTGGTTGGTGACACAAAGCCAGCAGTATTAGCCCACCATTCTGCCCCCCCAACTAACAACGTAGTAATAATACACCAGCTATCTCACGATCTTCAAGATACCTCTATTTCAAATTCCCCAAGCTCACAACAATTAGGTAAAGAAAGAGAATCAGCGAGACTAATTAAGGAGATTGCTTCCCTCCTAAACTCCTATATTCGTCCTTTAGAAACTAGACTTAGTAACATTGAGACTCAATTAACAAAAATTTCCGGTTCTTTCAAACCCACACCCCCACAACCCATCCCAAAACCAGCCTCAAATCCTACGAGTACACTTCCTATACCCAAGAAACCCGCAACCCCACTTCCTCTGCAGACCATAAAACAACCCACAGTAAAACCCTCTATAGCACCAAACCCTCCCACTGCACAAAAACCGATCCCCAAGCCCCTGACTATTCCCTCACAAATTAATCACCAATTAACACCAACAGTCAATACATCAACTGTAAACATACCTGCCCCCAAAACCCCCGCTACAACAAACACAAATCCACCAAAAACAAAAGGAGCCCTGAAAGGGACCACTGATCAAAGACCTACCTTAAACATGCCACCTGAGGCATGTCCATACGTGGTCGTTATGACGGGGGTCCCCGAACTTACAGGGGAGGGGACGGAACCCAATTGGTCATTGAAGAACAAAGTTCAGTATTGGCTGAACGCAAACCGCCCCGTCCCGCCATCCTGGAAAAGCAGAATAGCTTCAGTCTGCAGGACCTCGTGGGTGGGCCATAGGAAAAAAAGTATCCGGGGAGATTGTGTCGTAATCACTTTCGAGGACCCCAGCATAGCTGAGTACATCTGCTCTTGGGAATATAATAGCACCACAGGTGGGATCACCACAAGATCTTTGTCATACTTTTACCCAAAAAGATATAATAACAACAATTATATACGTGACACTGATAACATTTGGCGGAAACCAATCCCACAGCCGTGGGAGTTAGATGTCGCCGGTCCAAGACCACTTCCGCAACATAGTGACCCTGATAATTCCTGGAGGACAGTAAACCAGAATTACCAGCAAAGAGAAGCCCCGTGGCAGATCATGGGCCCACAAAATAGACCTAGAAAATGGGAGCAGTGGGAGAGACCATCCCACCAACCATACGGACCCAATTATAGAGATTCCATCAACTGGCAAAACTGGTTAGGCATACCGACCATGAACCGGTTTAGCGGCCTGGAAATGGTCGATTGACCAATAACCAAATCCCCGGAGTCACAACAAACAACCTTGGCCCCACCCATTTCCATTCCAGCCTCTTCACAAACGAAAAACCCAGCAATAGATAATACATTCTCACAGCTTTCTGTAATCTTTTGGAATGTGGCGGGCCTCCGAAATAAAATAGAGGACGGCTCGGCCGCTGGTTTCCTGAGGGACACCCAAATCATTTGCCTACAGGAAACCTGGGCAACGACGCCCCTACATCTTGAGGGTTACAGGACATTTACATCTCCCGCCCTTCCTAGCATTTCAGGTAGACCTAAAGGAGGACTGGTAATCTACCTAGCAAACACAATTTCCAACACAAAGATTATCAAGGTAGATTTATTACCAAATTTCCAGATCCTCACCTTTATAATTGGGAAAAAACTTTTCATTACAATAATCAACCTATATAACAATCTAGAGGATGATAATTTCTTGAATGTCCTTTCCCTAATTCAAGAAAAAATAACCGAACACTGGCACCCCAAACAGAAAACGGAAAATGCCCATATAATTTGGGGAGGAGACTTCAATCTACATCCCTGCCCCAACATTGACACCTGCGGAATGGTGGACGAATACGAGAACTCTTTAGTCCACCTGATCCATTCAGGAGTGGGGTTAGCCATGAACAAAATTCTTTCTGATCTGGATCTGCAAATTATAAACCCTATCCAACTGTCAAACAACAAACTAGCTCCCACCTACAGAGGAAGGGGCCACGAGACCACCGTTGACTACGTTATAGTCTCAGAAGGCATCAAAGACCAAATCAAAAATTTTAATATTTTAGAAAACATTCTCAGCGATCATTCTGCTCTAAGCCTAATCTTTCAAACAAACCAACCAAAAACACTAATGACAACTATAGCAAATTCGTTAACACAGAATAGGCTAGAATTGGGCAAAAATAATGGTTACACCATAAAATAGGAAAAAGTGGATCCCAATATTCTTACCAAACGGCTAGTAGAATCTGCCTATAATAACATTTTGATCTGTCTTGATCCTCATGCGGAGCCGAATCAAATTCTGGAAAACTTTAATATAATAACAGAGCAAATCAAAAAATTACTAATCAAAACACCCAAGCAAAATAAAACAAGCCCCATAGGTTGGTTCAATCGAGACTGTACCAAGGCACTGACTAACCTGAGGAAAGCTCTTGGCAATACGAATAGAGACAAAACAAACATCCAAGCTCTTCGACGGGAGTATAATACTGCTAGAAAAGCAAGAAAAAAAAAAGAACTGAAACAATCTCTGTGGAACGCTCTGCACAAGAGTGCGCTTTTGAAAGATAGCCAGGCATTCTGGAAAATAGTTAAATCCCCTTTGTTAACGGACTCCAATGGCCCAAAAATAGATGTGGCCATCGACGAGGACTCGTGGGTGAACCACTTCTCAAAAATCTTTAAATTGACACCCACTAGTGAAGAACATCATCCCAACATCTACCCAGTAGTATATCCAATATCAATGGAGGCTGATCTACAGGATGTCGAAATGGCGCTATCGCTAAGCAAGAGTGGGAAAGCTCCTGGCCCTGACGGGGTCCCAGTCGACTTATTTAAACATCTTCCTGACCTCTGGGTACCAATACTAACGAGAGTCTGTATAGCAACAACGAAACTCGGCCTGGTAGAGTCATGGTCATCCTCCATCATGGTCCCTATATTCAAGAAGGGGGACCGACAAGACACCAAGTGTTACCGACCAATATCACTCCTCGACTCCTTGGGCAAGGTAGTCGGCAGAGTCCTTCTTGATAAGTTACAGCAATGGGCAGAAGACAAAAACATCCTCTCGGACTTACAGTTTGGGTTTAGGGAGGGCTTCGGAACCGTTGAACAGGCCCTAAATCTAAGCTTGCTAACATCAAAATATACTCATGCCAAACCCGGTTCCATTTATATGGTATACGTGGATTTGTCCTCTGCGTTTGACTGTGTGTCGCACGCAAAGCTTTGGTCACTGCTGAGTACAATGGGGGTAGACCCTCCTCTTTTAGACTATCTGAGGGAACTATACAGTGAAGCCACGGCGAGAGTGAGGTACGGGTTAAAAGGAGAACTGACAGCACCATTTAGGGTAGAGCGGGGAGTGAGGCAAGGCTGTGTCTTGGCCCCCTTCCTCTTCTCTTTGTACACCAACGGCCTAGAAGAGACCATGTTGAGAGGGGGAAGGGACCTCCCTAGAGCAAAAGACCGCCCGATCCCCGCTCTGCTCTATGCGGACGACGCAGTCATTTTGGCACGCACCCCCATCGAGCTACAGAAATCTTTATCTAAATATGCAGACTTCATGGGTGCTCTGGACTTGCACATCAACGTCAAAAAAACGTTTGCCATGGTAGTTGGTGGATCAAGAAAAGCAATTAAGTCCATCTTTCTGAAAGATCAAAAGATTGAAAAGACCTCACAATATCCCTACTTAGGCATTATGATCGATGACGCCCTAAATTGGAAAGCGGCGGTCGAGGCCAGGAGACATCTCTTCAAACGAGCGATCATGGCGTTGATGAAATTCTCTAACAAGCTCGGACAAAAACCCCAATCAGAACTGCTACAGATTTATGCTGCGAAATGCCAAGCCATCGCACTATATGGTGCAGGGATT